>NC_056727.1:913383159-914058159 GCF_019279795.1 Protopterus annectens | reverse complement strand
AAAGCTGTGTCCTACAATGTCATGGCTAGTTTGCAAAGGGGGTAGGAATGTCTACCCCTCCTGCTGGTTTATGTACCACATAACCATGGTGTTATCCGTCTTTATCAGTAATTGTCCTGGATGAAGTAAGTCCTTGAAGGCTGCACCTGTGAGTGTGCCTCTGTTTCAACATCATCAGAGTATAATGATACTCTGACATCCAAGAGTCCTATACTTCCACTGTCAGGATCACCTGTGATAATAAGCAACAAACAGGAAAGAAATTAATACCTAACACAACACCTTTGCCCAACGGTTCTTGAAATTCATAAATTCCAATGTCCTGGATCAACTAATCCATATTCCCACCAGGGGCTCCAATATCCTGGACCTGGTCATTACCAACATGGGAAATCGATGCTCCACACTAGTGGTCACCCCCTCGTTGGTTAGGTCTGACCATAAGCTAATCACCTTTGACATCCACATCCCACCCCCCCAAGTAAGGAAACATCTGTAAAAAAAAACTTCTCCAAGGCCAATTTCATGCTACTCAAGTCAGAAGTGAAACTTCATGACACCCACGCAGACAGGAAGTGAAAGGTCGACTGCTGAATCCTACACTAAAGCACTGTACGAGCACATCCACTCGTGCATGAATCGTGCCATCCCAAATAGAACCAAGACACTTTCCTCCCAAAAAAAAAAAGTAAGCCAATCTGGTGGTCCCCTGTCATAAACAAACTATACAACAGAAGGAAGAAATAGTTGCTGAAAAGAGGAAAATCCCAGGATGCAAAAAACTCGCTTACCACCCTCAGTAATAAGCTGAGATCCCTCATAAAATCCTCCATAGCTAGTTACGAAAATAAAATTGCCAAAGATTCCAAAGACAACCACAAGGCATTCCATAGCTACGTCAAGAATCTAAATGGCAATGCTCAGATCTGCTCTGAGCTAGAACAGAGTAGCATTAAATATACTGATCCCAAGGACATTGCCAATATCCTGGCAGATCGATTCAGTGCCAACTTCACCACCCTCTCACCTCCTAAAGGACCCATCTCAATACCGAAAGATTGCCAAATTCTGGTAATCACGGCCACACAGGTAAAACCCGCACTCTCCAAAGCTAAGAATACAGCATCCTTGGGACCAGACAACATCCTGGGCTGTGTACTACATGAACTACAAAATGAACTGGCACTTCACCTAAGTGTCATGTTTAATCAAAGCCTCACCTCAGGCTTTGTGCCTACTGAGTGGCACACAGCTACAGTTATCCCACTCCACACGGGAGGATCCACCTTGGATCCTGGGAACTACCATCCCATCAGTCTGACGAGCCTGATCTGCAAGGCCATGGAACATATTATCATGGAACTTATAAAAAAGACATTGGCAACCTTCAAACACTGGACCCCACCCAGTTTGGGTTCATGAAGGGCCGATCGATCGTGTCTCCTGAACCTGATTGACTTCTTTGAATCAGTCTCGAGAGCTGTGGATGAGGATAAGGCGGTCCCACACAGCCTATCTGGACCTTGCCAAGTCCTTTGACAACATCCCCCACTCTGGAATCATAGATAAACTTACTAAGCTGGGCATAAATCCCTACGTCACTTGATGGGGGTTGCCAACTGGCAGAACCCACACTGTAAAAGTAGCCAACTCCAAATCCAGCTCCAGACAAGTGACAAGTGGAGTACCTCAGGGTTCAGTCCTAGGACCGCTCTTATTTGTTATCTACTTCTCTGAAGTACAGGCGAAAACTAAGGGAATCTACCTAACAAAGTTCGCAGATAACTGCAAACTGGGGGCCATTATTGAATCCCCAAATGATGTGGATATTCTACAAAAGGGCCTTACAAAACAGATGCTTGGTGCCAGAGCCATGGGCTCAAGCGCAATTCCAAGAAGTGCATAGTTATCCCTTTTGGGAAAAAAACATGTACCCATGAATTACCACATAGGTGGCAGTACACTAAACACTGAAAGATACTTAGGAACACAGGTGGACATTGGTCTCACCTTCGATAACCACATCGCCACAACAGTCAGGAAATCCTTCTATGTGGCACACCTCAAAACTAAGGGCTTTTCATCCAGAAAAAAGGAGGTCATTGTCCCACTGTACTCATCCCTCATTAGACCCATCAGAGTACAATGCACCATTTGGTATGTACGTTACAAGACATCTGCAACAACTGGAAAGGCCGCAGAAACACCTGAGTAAAAGAATCACAGGCCTAAAGCAGATGCCCTATGCTGACTGACATATCGTCTACTCAGAGGCAATCTCTGCGTAACATACAAGGCCATGTCAAACCCAGAGCTGTTGGATATGCTACACTTAAAGAAATCCCAATCCAGAGCCACATCAGTCAGAAAATCCTTCTATGTGGCACACCTCATCATGAAGGGCTTTTCATCCAGAAAAAAGGAGGTCATTGTCCCACTGTACTCATCCCTCATTAGACCCATTATAGAATACAACGCCCCATTTGGTATGTACCTCTCAAGACATCTGCAACAACTGGAAAGGCCTCAGAAATACCTCACTAAAAGAATCACAGGCCTAAAGCAGATGCCCTACGCTGACCGCCTTAAAAAACTCCAGCTATACTCTGTCGCATATCGTCTACTCAGAGGCGATCTCTGCTTAACATACAAGGCCATGTCAAACCCAGAGCTGTTGGACATGCTACACTTAAAGAAATCCCAATCCCTCAGAGCTACACGCTCCAGGGATCTAAACCTTGTCATCACAATAAACAAAACATGCTGGAGGGATAGGTTCCTGGCCCAGAGACTCCCCAGACTCTGGAATAGATTGCCCATACATGTCAAGCAGAGTGCCTTTTTGGACCTCTTCAAGAGGAACCTTGACGATTGGATGGGAGAAAGGAATTCACCCTAGGGATCACGTCAGTCGCCCTGCTAGACAGGGGTCCAGGAAAGTAAATAATGTGGGAAGAAATAGCCAGGGAATTGTTATGGCTAGGCTTGTATAGGCCCTAGGGCTGATAGCCTAGTACCAACCTATGAACCTATGAACATGCACCAGGGACCTAAACCTTGTCATCACAATGAACAAAACATGCTGGAGAGATAGGCTCCTGACCCAGAGACTCCTCATACTCTGGAATAGACTGCCCATACAGGTCAAGCAGAGTGCCTCCTTGACCCTCTTCAAAAGGAACTTTGACAACTGGATGGGAGATAGGAAATTTACCCAAGGGATCACATCAGTCGCCCTGCTAGACAGGGGTCCAGGGATATAAATTTTGTGGGAAGAAACAGCCAGGGAATTGTTATGGCTAGGCTTATACAGGTCCTAGAGCCAATAGCTAAGTACCAACCTATGAACTTATATGCAGATGCATTTGCTTTGGGCTCCATATACCCTGAATATATCTCCCTGCCAGGTGGCCCCCCCAAGCATAGTTTGATGTGTCTGTAGTTAGGGTTTGGTTGGCAGGGGGTAGAGTGAAAGACCATCCCATGTTCTGGTGACATGTCTCTGCCCACCAAAGAAACTCCTGTTGTAGGTAGGGAATGAGAGGAATCATTGTTTCCTGACTGTGACAATGTTAACTCCATACACTTTTTAGATACCACTGTAGTTTCCTCATATTCAGTCTTGCATATGGAATTAGTAGAATGCATGATGCCATGAACCCCAAAGCCTGCAGAATTTGTCTTGCAGATAACTGGGCTTTTGTGGCCATCTGTTTGAAGTAAATAGTCAGTTGCCTTTGTCTGGTGCAAGGTAAGCCATCTGGGCAGTTGCATTCAAGCTTCCACCCAAGAATGTAATCTTTTGAGAGGGTACTAGTTGTGATTTATTTTCGTTTATTGTGTACCCAGGCATGTTAGAAGCCTTTTTACAAACGCCAGATGCTGAAGAAGAATGTCCTTGTTTTCTGCTTGAATGAGACAAGTATGGGTAGATTTGTATGCTTTTTTGTCTGCAAAATGCAATTACTACTGGTGCCAGGCACTTTTTTGTAAAGACTCTGGGCGAGTAGATGAGCCAAAGGGCAGTGCAGAGAACTGGTAATGCATAAAACCAGCCTTGAAACGGAGGTATCTTCTGCATGATTCCCTTATTGGGATATGCAGGTATGCCTCTTTTAAGTCTAGAGTCACTAGCCAAGAGTTCTTGCCCAGCATGGCCAGAAGCTGTTGCAAAGTCAGCATTCTGAATTTTGGGATGTCCAAGAATATGTTCAAAATCGATAAATCCAGTATTGTGTGCCAGGCATCTTCTTTTCTGGGTACCAAGAACAGTCGAGTAAAACACTTGCCCTTTTTCTTGTTCTGGTACTGGCTGAATACCCCTCATATTCATGGGGGATGCAACTTGCTTCTGTGCCTCTGCCCATTGATTTTGTGGCAGATCTGGCCAACCGTTTTGGATTGGCAAGGTATGGAAATGAAATCTGTATCCCTGGGATAATATGTTTAGTACACACTTGTCCTGGGTATTAACTGACAATGTTGAGCATGAAGTGCTAGTTTTCCCACTAAGGGGGCTGCCAAAAGTTAAGTGCTTGGTAATGGCAGGGGGAAGTCATTGAGACTGTTTACTGTAGGGTTGTGCTTTGTTTCTTCCAGATTTGGAAGTAGTCTCTCCATTGCTTTGACCTGTAAGAACCCTGTGATTGGTATCCAGAGCCTTTTGAGCATCTGGATTTGCCCCGTGAGGCTCTGTCGGATACAAGAAAGGACCAATTTTTTGTAGGCCAGTGTCTACTGAATCTTGGTGGCTGCACTTGTAAGAAGTCTTTTACAGTTTGCATACTTTGTTTGGTAATAGGGCAGAATAGGTTTTAAAGAAAATGGAAGACAAAGCAGAGTATCATGCTGTAAAGGTGCATCCAATAATTTAGCTTTAACATGATCAGGCAGATTTTTCTCCTTGAGCCAGGCATGCCTTCTAATCACAGATCCAGTAATTGCGGCCCTGCAGGAGGCCTCTAAGGAATCAAAACCACATTGCAAAGTATGCTTTCCAACCTGTTCTGCTGCATGCAATAATTCCTGTAATTCTTTACTTTCCACACATTCAGAAATCAACATCATTTTTTGTTTCAATAATCCCATAACATGCTGTTGATATTTAAGCATATGAAACTGGTAGTTTAAGGCTCTAACTGCCAAGGTTGCAGACGTATAAACCTTCTTTCCCCATCTATCCAGCACCCTGGAATCTCTATCAGAGGGGGTAGGATTCTTTGCTGTTGAGACCTTTACACCTTTGGGACCCTGTGAGATAAATTCAGGGTCAGCAGCAGGATTTTTGAAAAAATAAATTGTGGGAGTCAGGAACCCTGTAATATCGGTCTGGCTTGCTAGGAGCTGGAGGTAGGGAATCTGGAGCCATGCTTGATTCCGAAAATACATCACCAACAATATCTAATACAGGAGGTATGGCCCATAGGCCTATGCTGAGGAAGGAGGAGGAAATCCCTAAACCATTTTTTTGGGAAATCCTGACTCTCCCAATGAAAATGTTCCCTCAAAGTATGCAAGCTTTCTCCAAAAGAATAATCTTCAGGAGGAGATGCAGATGGGATGGATTCCTCTGCATCTGAATCCTCATAGGGTGGTATAGAAAATTCCTGATCAGAAGAGGAATCAGAAGAAATAGAAACCTGATCTGAAGTTTTATAATCAGTGTCTTGCTTAGGCCTCTTATCAAGGGGGGGGGGTTGGGAACCCCTGATCAAGGTAATTAAGTCTTCAGCCATTTTGATCATCTGTTTTTTGGGTATAGAGGCCTGGGCACGTGGCTCATGCGTCGGTTTTTTAGCCTTAGAAGTTGCTTTTGTCTTTGTTTTTGAAGCTGGCGTCGGTTTTATATAGAAATGCTGAGGCCTGAAAACACCCTCAGAAGCTGGTGCCTGCTCAGCGGCTCCGGACCCATCAGAGGGAGAGACATCCACGGGTACAATACTCTGAGAATCACGCGGCATATCGGACTCCACATGGGTCTCGGTAGAGGCCTGCGACTCGAATGTAGCGGGTATCAGGGGCTGCAAAAGCGCCTCACTGTTCTCACTGGCTTAGGAGAAGCCTTGTCGTCAGTTTTGGACCTCGAGGGTCTGTCTGTCCTTTTCTTTGTGTTTTTTTTTTTTTTTTTTTTTTTTAACTCCGGTAGTTGGATTGCTATCCGATGACATTTCAGGGTAGTTAAATCCGTTTCCAAAATATTTTGGATTAAAGATATACCAACGCTTAATAGTGTGTTGGTTAAATCTAGCACAAAACCGACAGCAAGGCACGTTATGATCTGGGCCTAGGCAGGGAATACAGTACAAATGGAAATCCTTATGAGGTACTTGCTTCCCACAAGTAATGCAATTAACTTTTACTGACATCAGTAAGGAGCAAGAAAAAGTTTCCCCAACGGGGTACTTAGCTTTAAGTGAAGACTTCGGTTCTGAAACTCAAATGCGAAAATTTCAGGAGTCGGCCGACCGGCACTTGCGAACTGCTTCTGCTTCGGGCACCGCAAGGCAAGAAAGACTAAAGAAAATGGCGTCGGCTGCATGTCTTATTCCCCTGACGACTTGACGTCATGGAAGAGGAGACCGCAACCGACGCAGGACCGAAGACTTTGATATTCAGGCCGACTGAGGGCAACCTGCTAGCAGATTACCCAAATGTAATGACTGCAACAGTGAAACACGAAGAACATCCCTGCAATACCCATCAGGTTTTCTGGGAGCAGGAGGTAGACAGTCAGGGGCCAAGCTAGATTCTGAGAAGGCATCACCAACAATGTCCAGTACAGGGGGGATAGCTAAAGGCCTGTGTTGGGGGCAGGAGTAAGAAATCCCTAAGCCTCTTTTTAGAGTCAGAGTAATCCGGGCTTTACCAGCGAAAATGCTCCCTAAGAGTATGCAAGGTTTCACCAAAAAAGAAATCCTCTGGAGCGGAAGCAGAGGGAATGGAGTCCTCTGCGTCAGAATCCTCATAGGTAGATAAGGGTAAATACTGGTCATCAGAGGAAACAAATTTCAGAGTCCTGATCAGAAGAATCATAAGAAAAATCAGTCCTAGGTCTCTTAGAGGGGAAAGGGTGGCTTCCCCTGATTACAGTAATAAGGTCTTCAGCCATTCTTATAATTTGTTTTTTAGGCATAGAGGCCTGAACATGCGGTCTGGGCATCTTGTTTTCTAGGCATGGATCGAGTTTTAGGCCTTGAAGAAGAAGATGGCATCGGTGTAATATGCAAGTCAGTAGGCCTGAATACACCCTCAGAAGCCAGTGCCTGCAAAGCGGCTCCTGATCCATCCAAGGTAGAGACATCCCCGCAGGTTCCACAGTTGAAGCATCTCGCGGCATAACGGACTTCGAATGGGTCTCTGTAGGGGCCTGCGAATCTGAAGTAGCGGGTATCAGGGGTTTCGAAAGCACCTCACTGAGTACCAGGCAAACTGGCGACTAACTTAGGAGAAGCGTCGTCGGCAGCTTTGGACCTATGCGGTCTCTGTCTTTATCTTTGCGTTTTTTCGGAATGTCAGTAGTTGCGTGGCTTACCGAACCCATTTCTGGATAATTGAACAGAGTACCAAAATATTTAGAAGTGTAAAATAAACAGACGACGAATAGTTAGTTGTTTAAATAAGGCACAAAACCGACAGTGAGGTATGTCGTGGTCTGGGCCTAAGCAAGGAATGCAGTACGAATGAAAATCTTTAGGAGATATTTGCTTTCCACAAGAAATACAATTGTTAACTTTACTGACATCGGTTTAGAGCAAGAAAAATTTCCCCAACGGGGTACTTAGCTTTGTTGAAGACTTCAGTTCTGAAACTCGAAAGCGAAAATTTCAGGAGTCGAACAACCGGTACTTGCGAACTGCTTCTGCTTCGGGCACCGTACAGCAATAAAGACTGATGTAATGGCATCTGCTGCATGCCTTATACCCCTGACTACCTGACTTCATGGAAGATGAGACAGGAACTAACACAGGACCCAAGACTTTGATAATCAGACCGACTGAAGGCTACTGCAAGCAGATAAAGTACAGTTGTGTACCTACCATAAATGTAGATGTTTGAGTGTATTCACTGTTGCAGTCATTACACTTGGGTTATCCGCCGGCAGGCTACCCGCAGTCGGCCCGAGTTCCAAAGTCTTGGTTCGGCATCGGTTGCTGTCGCCTCTTCCCTGACGTCAGTGCGTCAGGGGTATAAAAGATGCAACCGATGCCATTTCCTTCAGTTTTTCTTGCCACAGATGTCAGTTGCCCCCAGAAAGGAAGGCTGGAAAAATAAAATTATGCCAAAAAGCATGCATGTACTAATATAAAAACTTCCTTCATCTACAAGCAAATGCACCACATAGGTTGTATAGAGTTGAGAAGTACAGAGAAGTCCCAGCAATGAAAAGGGGGAAGGTGGGTGGGTAACCTGGAGTGCAACAGTGAATACACTCTAACATCTACATTTATGGTAGGTACACAACTGTACTATGTTCATCGTGTTTCACTGTTGCAGTCATTACACTTGGGTTGAATCCCAAAGCTGAGGTTGGGCGGCTGGGTCTAGATTGGATTTGGAGAGGCTACCAGGCCATGCAGGACTGCAGTAGCAAAACCTGTTCTCAATTTTGAGTAGAGGGGCAAGTGGTAGTGCTTGGTGAAAGTGTGCACTGAGCTCCAGGTGGCAGCTTTTAAAATGTCTTTGGTTGGTACTCCTCTGAGAAAGGCTGCTGAAGTGGCTGCTGCTCTGGTAGAATGTGGCCTAATGCCCTTAGGCACTGATTTGCCATGTTATGCATAACAGAAGCGGATGCAGTGTCCTATCCATTTCGAAATTGTCTGCTTTGTGATAGATTTTCCTTGTGATCCTGCAGCATAGGCTACAAACAGTTGCTCAGTTTTTCTGAAAGCTTTTGTTTTGTCCAAGTAGAATCGTAGCTGTCTGTGTATATCCAAAGCGTGCAGAAGTCTCTCCCCTTTATTCTGGGGATTTGGGTAGAAAGTTGGTAAATGAATGGTTTGGTTCAGTGCCACATTGGAAACTACTTCTGGCATGAATGTTGGGTTTGTCCTGAGAGGAAACCCTGTCCTGGTGAAAAATGATGAAAGGTTCCACAGCCATTAATGCCTGTAACTCTGATACTCTTCTTGCTGAAGTTATTGCTAGGAGCAGAGCAGTTTTCCATGACAAAAATTTTATATCAGCTGTGCTGGCTGGTTCAAAAGGAGGCAGTGTGCGTTTTTCTAAAACAAAATTGAGATCCCAAGCTGGTACTGGTGCTCTCCTTGGGGGTCTTATGTTTTTTGCCCCTCTGAGGTAGTCTTAGTAGAGGATGTGAAAAAATAGGAGGTTCCGTATTGTAATGAGCTGAAATGGCAGAGGCATGGATTTTAATTGATGAGAAAGATAGGCCTTTGTCCAGCATCTCAGTTAGGTATTGTAAAATCTGAGGTATATTTGGAACAAGTGGGTCGAGCCCTTGTGCCTGGTTCCAAACACAGAATCTCTTCCATTTTTCTGCATAATATTTCCTAGTGCTGGACTTCCTGGCTTCTAAAATGACATCCATAACAGCTTTAGAGAGGGGTGTAGTCTGAGTGGCTACATTTATCTGCCATGCTGCCAGATTTGAGGTTCTGAGCTGACTGTGCAGAATCTGATTGTTTTGTTGAGTCAGTAGATGAGGAATATGAGGTAAAGGCCAAGCTGGGCCCTGAGACAAGCTCTTTAGGATTGGGTGCCAGTCTGGGGCAATCAGGATAATTTTTGGCCTTTCTTGTTTGGCTTTTAGGAGCACCTTGGTAAGAAGAGGCATTGGAGGGAAGGCATAGACTGTCAGAGCTTTCCAGCTAAATGATAGAGCATCCACTTTCCATGCTTGAGAGTGATAAGTTCTTGTGCAGAATTTCTGTAGTTGGTAATTGTGAGGGGAGGCAAAAGATCTATGTCTGGGCATCCTCATTTCCTTGTTATCATGCTGAACACCTGTGGATTTAGTTTCCATTCGTGAGGATTCATGAGATTTCTGCTTAGTTCGTCTGCCAGTGCATTTTTGCTCCTGGCAGGAATTGTGCCTGCAGATGTACCTGATAGGTTAGTGCTGTGTTCCACAAGGTCATGGCTTGCCTGCATAGGGGGTGTGGTATTGTCCGTCTTTATTAGAAGTTGTCCTGGATGTAGTAGGTCCTTGAGAGCTGTCAAGGCATTCTGTACAGCTAGCATCTCTTTCTGATTGATGTGAAGATGCATTTGTTCCTTGGGCCACGAGCCCTGAATACATTTTCCTGCCATATGTGCCCCCCAGGCATAATCCGATGCATCCGTTGTTATTGTCTGCCTGGCTGTGGGTAAGGTGAAAGGCTGTCCCTTGTTGTGGTGACAGGCCTGGGACCACCAGCGAAACTCCTGTTGTAGGCAGGGGATTAAAGTTATGATTGTCTCCAGGCTGTGACAATGTTGAGTCCAAACACTTTTTAGATACTATTGTAGTTTCCTCATATGCAGTCTTGCATATGGAATTAGTAGAATGCAGAACACCATGAAGCCCAGGGCCTGCAGAATTTTTCTTGCAGGGAGCTGGGTCTTTGTTGCCATCAGTTGAAAGTATTGAGTCAGTTGCCTTTGTTTATCTGGCGTGAGATAAGCCATCTGGGCAGTTGTATTTAAGCTTGCACCCAGGAATATTATCTCTTGAGAGGGTACTAGTCTTGATTTCTTTTAGTTTACTGTGTACCCTAGGCAAATTACTAATCTTTTTACAAACGCCAGATGCTTTAGTAGAATGTCCATGCTCTCTGCTTGAATAAGACAGTCGTCCAAGCAGGGATATATTTGAATTCCTTTTTGTCTGCAAAATGCAATTACTGGTGTCAGGCATTTTGTGAAGACCCTGGGTGCAGTAGATAAGCCAAAGGGCAGTGCAGAGAATTGGTAATGCATTGAGCCTGCTATGAATCTGAGGTATCTTCTGCAAGTTTGTCTGATTGGGACATGCAGGTATGCCTCCTTGAGGTCCAAAGTAACTAGCCCAGCATGGGTAGAAGCTGCTGCAGTGTTAACAGTTTGAATTTTGGAACATCCAGGAAAGAATTTAGGATTGACAGGTCCAGTATTGGTCTCCAGGCTTTGTCCTTTCTGGGTACTAAGAAAAGTCTTGAGTAAAATCCTTGCCCCTGTTCTTGCTGTGGTACACTTTGAACAGCTCCCATGTCCATGAGAGCAGCAATTTGCTTTTGCGCCTCTGCCCATTGGTTTTGTGGCAGGTCCAGCATACCTCTTGATTTTGGAAGCGTGTGAAAGTGTAACCTGTAACTCCGAGAAACAATATTCAGTACCCATTTGTCCTGGGTGATTATGCGCCAATTTTTTGAGAAAAGTGCTAGCTTTCCCCCTAGGGGTGCTGCTAAAAGGTACGTGCTTGGCATCTGTAGAGGGAAGTCATTGGGATTGTTTCCTATAAGGTTGTGATTTGTCTTCCCCTCCTTTGGGGGCTGAAGCACCCCATTGTTTAGGTCTGTAGGAGCCTTGGGGCTGAGATCTGCCTCTTGGGCATCTGTATCTGCCTCTTTGTGGCCTGACACCGGAAAGGACCAATTTTTTGAAGGTCAGTTTCTGCTAAACCTAGGTGGTTGAACCTGTAAGAAATCCTTTACTGTCTGCATTGATTTTGCTTTATCCTCCATTTTCTTTAACACCTCTTCTGCCTTAACACCAAAGTATCATGCTGTAGTGGAGCATCCAATAATTTTACTTTAACATGGTCGGGTAAACTTTGTTCTTTCAACCAAGCATGCCTTCGAATAACAGAGCCAGTAACTGCGGCTCTACAAGAAGCCTCTAATGAATCAAAATCACTTTGTAAAGTATGCTTTCCCACTTGTTCAGCTGCATGCAATAAATCCTGCATTTCCATACTGTCAGGACTTTGAGATTGAAACCATTTTCTGTTTTAACAATGACATGAGATACTGTTGATACTTAAGCATGTGAAACTGGCAATTTAAAGCCATTACAGCTAAAGTAGCAGAAGTGTAAACTTTCCCCCCATCTGTCCAGAGCTCTGGAATCCCTATCCGAGGGGACACTATTTGTAGCAGTGGAAGCCTTAACCCCTTTAGGACCCTAAGAAATTGTTTCTGGATCTGCAGCAGGGTTTTTGTAAAGAAATTTATGAGAGTCAGGGACCCTGTAGTACCTGTCTGGCTTGACTGGTGCAGGGGGTAAAGAATCAGGAGTCAGACTGGATTCAGAGAAAACATCATCAACAATATCAAGCACAGGGGGAATAGCCAGGGGCCTGAGCTGGGGCAATAAAAGAAAGTCTCTGAGCCTTTTCTTGGATTCTGAATAATCCTGGCTCTCCCAATGGAAATGCTCCCTCATGGTGTGCAGGGTTTCCCCAATAGAATAATCCTCAGGTGGAGAGGCTGAAGGTATAGACTCTTCTGCATCAGAGTCCTCATAGGGAGGGAGAGAGTATCCCTGATCAGAAGAGGAATCGGAGGAAAAAGAAACCTGGACAGAGGAATCTTAGTCAGTGTCTTGCCTAGGCCTTTTGTCAGGAGGGGGATGGGAACCCCTGATTAAAGTATTTAGGTCTTTGGCCATTTTAAGCATCTGTTTCTTTGGCATGGATGACTGTTCAGTAGAATGCTGTACTTGTTTCCTTGTCTTTAATGGTGTTTTTAACTCTGCCTTGGCTGCTCTACTGGGCTTAATTGTAAGCTGTGAAGGTCTGAAAACACCCTCAGAAGCCAATGCCTGCTCAGCGGCTCTGGACCCATCTGAGGGAATAGTTTCCGTAGGCCCAATACCTTGAGTTTCCACAGGCCTCTGTCTCCACGTGGCTGTCAGATACGGCCTGTGGCTCTGAAGTAGCAGGTGTCAGGGGCTGGGAAAGGGCCTCACTGAGAACCGGTGACTGGCCTAGAAGAGGCTTCGTCGTCTGTTTTGGACCTCAGATGCCTGTCCTTTTTTTTTTTGTCTTTGCGTTTTTTATAAATTCCGGTCGTCGGTTGTTCCGACGGCATTATGTAATTAAACCTTCGGCCAAAATAATATAAAGCAAAATCAAACCGACGTTTAATAGTGCTTTTGTTGAATCTAGCACAAAACCAACATCTAGTAATGTCGTGGTCAGGGCCTAGGCAAGGAATAATTCCCACAAGAAATACAATTATTAACTTTACTGACATCGGTCTGGAGCAAGAAAAAGTTTCCCCAACGGGGTACTTAGATTTATTGAAGACTTCGGTTCTGAAACTCAATTTCGAAAATCTCAGGAGTCGGATGACCGGCACTTGCGAACTGCTTTTGCTTCGGGCACCGCGCGACAAGAAAGACTGAAGAAAATGGCGTCGGTTGCATCTTTTACACCCCTGGTGCACTGACGTCAGGAAAGAGGCGACAGCAACTGATGCCGGACCAAGACTTTGGAACTCGGGCCGACTGCGGGTAGCCTGCTGGCGGATAACCCAAATGTAATGACTGCAACAGTGAAACACGAACATCCCAGATGTGATGAATGCAACAGTAAAACACGAAGAACATCCACATCTATTGAACAGCATTAAAACAAGATTATAAAAAGAAACTAAAACTGAGATTTTCACTATACAAAGCTGATACCCTGACACAATGAATCCTAAAACTGAACTTAAAAATTCCATAAAGTAGTAAATGCTTGTTTTAAGAAAAGAACTTCTTGCAATTTAATATTTCTCAAGCCTAACTTGCAGACTATGGCAAACCCCACTAAAAACACTGATCAAGTCATCAAGCACTGACAGTGACTTAGACAGGTAGCACACCTGCTGTAAGACCAAAAGGTGGTTGGCTCTATTCCCACCCCAGGTGACTAGATTGTTACACTCCTGAGTGTGCTGTCCTTCCTATGAGAAATTAAACTGAGACCTCATCTGCTTGAGTCGTGGCTGCAAAAGATCCCAGACACCCATCCAAAAGAATAGGGGAAGATCTTCCAACTCCTGGCCAAATTTCCCCAGTAATATAAATACCATCTTGATTCCCCGCAGAAATGAGGCCATTAGCCTCGTTAGACTAATCTAGCCAACAAAGAATGGATAAATTAAATTTTCTTAGACAAGAACAGTGAAATAATTAAAAAAATATATATGCTAGATAGTCAAAGAATAATTCAACTTCCAAGACTGCCACTAAAGAAAATGTTGCTCAGAGGACAATGCTCTTACTTGTACTGCATTTTCAGCAGCCCCTTCCCAAAAACGTTAAGCCTGTAGGAACCCTCTCCAGATATAAAAAAAGAAGTTATGTACTCACCATAATATTCCATGCTTGTAGTCCATCTTGCCCTTCATTTTTTTACATATGGGTTTGGAGCTAATCCTCGGCTCCAACTCGGCCGATTACAAAGCACGAAGTCTCTAAGTTGGCTCGTGACAAGGTAGGTATCCCATAACACACCAGGAAGAATACCCAGATCTTGTCTGCTAATGTCTATAAAAGTGACAAAGTATTTCCCCAAGGAAAAATAAAGATGAAAGGTCTCCAACCTTAAGGAAGATGGACATTATCTTGTCTCCAGATCCTCCAAGGATACAAGGACGGGGGTAGGTGGGTGGGTTCGTAAGAATGAAGGGTGAGATGGACTACAAACATGGAACGTTATGGTGAGCACATAACTTCTTTATGTTCTGTAGTCCTATTTCACCTTCATTCTTACATATGGGACAGCGTCCCTAGCACCTTTACTCAGGTGACTCATGGGAATATACTCCTAAGAACCGTGGAACCAAAGGAGGCTCTACCCCTGGAAGCCAAGTCCAATTTGTAATAAGTAATAAAGGTATGAGTGGTAGCCCAAGCTGCTGCTGTACATATACTGTCCACTGGAATTCTGGCTTGAAAAGCTGCAGATGTGGATATAGCTCTGGTGGAATAAGCTTTAATTTTAAATGGCAGTTATTTGCCACTAGAAGAGTAAATAAAAGACATGCAATTTGAAAAACAGTTTGATAACGTTATCTTGGAGACTGGCATTCCTTTTCTTGTCTCCGAAAAAGATATAAATAATTGGTCTGATCTTCTGAAATCTTGTGTTCTATGTAGATAGAACCTTAACTGTCTGTGCACATCTAGTTGATGAAACTTATATTCTGCATTGTTTGTATGATTTGGAAAAAAGACTGGCAGATCAATAGTTTGATTAATATTTGACTGTGAACAAATCTTGAGGACAAAGGAAGGGTTAGTGTGAAGGGAAAAGTACAGTTTTGTACCTACCATAAATGTAGATGTCCGAACAGGATAGCATCTGCAGTCCTTACAAATGGGTTGTCCTGTCGTCAGGCAGCCCTTCGGTCGGCCGGATTCCAAAGTCTGGGTCTGGCCTCGGCTGGTGTCGCACTTCACCCGACGTCATCTCTGCTGGTCTTCGGGTATAAAGGCATCAGCCGACGCCATTTTCCTCAGTGTTTCTTGCCCCAGATGCCAGTTGCCCTCTTGGATAGCTAAATTTTGGGTAAATGCCAATATTTCCAAAAGGTAGAAGGCAAACACAAAACAAATAAGCATGTATGTACATATATACAAACAAATACACCATAAGAGATCCCCAGCTAGCTATTAGGGGGCAAATACCCTAGGAGTACCACAGAGGGAAGGAGAGTGGGTAATCCTGACTGCAGATGCTATCCTGTTCGGACATCTACATTTATGGTAGGTACAAAACTGTACTATGTCCTTCAAGGATGCATCTGCAGTCCTTACAAATGGGTAGAATACCATAGCCAAACTAGGGAGGAGGAAGAAGAATTATGGTGTAGTTAGGATCCCTTGCAAAACAGCAGTGGCAAACCCTGCTCGGGATCTAGAGTATAGAGGTAAGTTATAATGCTTGGCAAATGTATGCACGGAGGTCCAAGTAGCCGCCTCAATAATGTCCTTGGTAGCCACTCCTCGTAAGAAAGCTGTGGTAGTGGCTGTAGCCCTTGTAGAATGAGGCCTTATGTTCTGTGGAATTTGCTTTCCATGGTAGGAGTAACAGAATCTTATGCAATTTCCTATCCACTTGGAGATTGTCTGTTTGGAAATTGCTTTTCCTTCCCTTCCTGTTGCATAAGCTACTAGAAGCTGGTCAGTTTTTCTATTGCCCTTGGTTCTGTCCAGGTAGTAGCGCAACTGTCTATGTACATCCAAGGTATGCAGTAGTCTTTCCCCTCTGTTCTGTGGATTGGGAAAGAAGGTAGGTAGGTGGATAGCCTAGTTTAGAGACACTCTGGATACCACCTTAGGCATAAATGTAGGATTAGTTCTCATGGATACTCTATCTTGATGGAAGATTAGGAAGGGTTGTACTGCCATTAAAGCCTGTAGCTCTGAAACCCTTCTTGCTGAAGTAATTGCCAGTAGAAAAGCAGTTTTCCAGGATAGGTGTTGAAGATCTGCTGTTGCTGCTGGTTCGAATGGAGGGAGTGTCAATTTTTCTAGCACAAAGTTCAAGTCCCATGCTGGTAATGGTGGTTTCCTAGGAGGTTTTACATTCTTAATTCCTCTCAGGAACTGCCTGAGCAGAGGATGCGAGAAGACAGGGGGATCAAAGCTGTATTCTGCAGAAATAGCTGATGCATGTATCTTGATGGATGAATAGGACAGGCCTGTATGGAGAAGCTCTGCCAAATACTCCAGGATGTTGGCAATATCTACCTTTGACGCATCTTTCCCTCTTGCAGTACTCCAAATGACAAACCTTTTCCATTTTCCTGCATAGTTCCTTCTTGTTGAAGGTCTGCGGGCCTCAAGGATAATGTCTTTAACCCTTTGGGATAAATCTGGGTTAGTTGCTCTTATGTAATGTTCCGGGCAGCCAGTTGCAGAGTTTTCAGGTTTGGATGCAGGATGTTGTAGTCGCTCTGAGTTAACATCAAAGGAATCAGGGGTAGTGTCCACGTTTCCCCCCCGAGACATGCTCCTCAGCAATGGATACCAATGTTGTCTTGGCCAATTTGGAGCTATCAGAGTTACCCTTGGACGTTCCTCTTTGATTTTCAGTAGTACCTTGTGCATCAAAGGAAGGGGTGGAAATGCATATGCTGTCAGGCCTTTCCAACTGAAGGATAGAGAGTCCACCTTCCAAGCAAGTGGGTGGTATGTCCTTGTGCAGAATTTCTTGAGCTGGTGATTGAGTGGGGATGCGAATAGGTCTACTTGTGGCATTCCCCATTTCTTTGTGATGGCCTTGAAGATGTCCGGGTGTAGCATCCATTCGTGAGCATCCGAGGTAGTTCTGCTTAACATGTCTGCTAGGATGTTTTCTTTTCCCGGTACAAATATTGCCTGTAACTGAATGTTGTAGCTCAGAGCCATATTCCATAGGTCCAGAGCTATGCGGCATAGGGGGTATGAATGAGTGCCTCCCTGTTTGTTGATGTACCACATGACTGTGGTGTTGTCTGTCCTTATCAATTGGCCTTCTTTGAGGAATGGTCTGAAATTCTGGATTGCTAGTTTTACTGCCAGCATTTCTTTTTATTTATGTGCAGGTGCAGCTGATCTGGAGTCCATAAGCCTTGAATGCACTTGTCCAGCATGTGGGCCCCCCAACCGAGGTCTGAGGCGTCCGTTGTGATGGTTTGGCTTGTTTGAATATTGTGGAAGGACAAACCTGGGTTTGACTGGTATGCCTGAGCCCACCATAGGAACTCTTGTTTCAGGCATGGGATTAGTGGTATTTCGGTTTCCAAGCTGTGCCTGTGTTGAGACCATAAATTCTTTAGGTACCACTGTAGCTTTCTCATATGCAGTCTGGCATGGGGGACCAGGATTATGCAGGATGCCATGAAGCCCAAGGCCTGCAGTACTTTCCTTGCTGTTAGTTTGTTCTGCTTTGCTAATGCCAAGAAGTAAAGAGGAAGTTGTTCTTGTTTTTCTGCAGTTAGGAATGCCATCTGTTTTACTGTGTCCAATTCTGCACCCAAGAATGTTCTTGTTTGGGATGGTATCAGTCTTGACTTTTTTAAATTGACTGTGTATCCCAGGGCTTGTAGTAAGCAAATGACTCTCTGTAAGTCTTGTGTCAGCTTGCTTTTGTTGTCCGCTTGTATCAGGCAGTCGTCCAGGTATGGATAAATTTGGATTCCCTGAAGCCTGCAATGAGCGATTACTGTTGCCAGGCATTTCGTGAACACTCTGGGCAGTAGATAAGCCAAAGGGCAATGCTGAGAATTGATAATGCTCTGATCCTGCAAGAAATCTGAGGTATCTTCTGCAATTTGGTCGTATGGGGACGTGCAGGTATGCCTCCTTGAGATCTAGAGTCACCAGCCAATACTCCTTGCCCAGCATGGGAAGAAGTTGCTGTAGGGTCAGCATTTTGAATTTTGGAACAATGATGAATGTGTTTAAGGCGGACAGGTCGAGAATAGGTCTCCAACTTTTCTCTTTTCTTGGTACTATGAAGAGTCTGGAGTAAAATCCCTTGCCCTGTTCTGTAGGTGGTACCCTTTCCACAGCTCTCATCTTTGTTAATTGAGCTATTTGTTTTAGAGCTTCTGTCTTTTGATTTGGTGGTAGGTTTGGCATTCCTCTTTTTACTGGTAAGGTGTGGAAATGAAACCTGTAGCCTTGGTCTATAGTTTGCAAAATCCACTTGTCTCTTGTGATATAGTGCCAGTTTTTTGAAAATAAGGCTAACTTTCCGCCTAAGGGTGCTGCTATTTGTTCCCTGGTAGGCGGTGAGAGAGCCAAGTCACTGTGATTGTCCTGTTGCAGTGGCAGTGGTTGTATCTGTGCCTCGTTGGTTATTGCCTTGCCACTGGCGTCCCCTGTAGGCACCTCCTCTGGATTGATTTCTGCCTCTGGAACGTCTATTCCTGCCTCTGAGTTTTAGAGGAGTCTGGAAAGGACCAATTTTTGGAAGGCCAGTTCCTGCTAAATCTTGGGGGCTGAACCTGTAGGAAATCTTTAACTGTTTGTACAGATTTTGCCTTCTCTTCCATTTTCTTCATTACTTGTTGGGCAGGAGAACCAAATAGACTGACCTTATCCATAGGAGCATCTAATAGCTTTGCTTTAACATGATCCGGCAAGACCTGTTCTTTCAACCATGCATGCCTTCTTATAACTGTGCCAGTCATGGCTGATCTAAATGAAGCCTCCAGTGCATCATAGCCACATTTTAAAGAATGGTTACTAACCTGCTGAATGATATTCACCATTTCTAGAACATATTTCTTATCTAAGGAATCATCAGAGGACAGTTTCTTAGTTAACTGATCAAGCATAAACTCTTGGTATTGGATCATATGAAACTGACAGTTCAAAGCTCTAGCTGAGAGAGTAGCAGAGGTGTATACTTTTTTACCCCATCTCTCTAAGGACCTGGATTCCCTTTCAGAAGGGAGAGGGTTTTTCGCTGACGTTGAAGCTACTGCCTTAGGCCCCTGTGAGATAGTCTCAGGATCTGCAAAGGGAGCCTTGTATAAGTGGTGATGAGTGTCCGGTACCCTGTAAAACCTATCGGGCTTGGCAGGGGCTGGAGTTAAAGTATCAGGAGCAGTGCAAACATCATTAAATGCATCATCCACAACAGGAAGAACTGGAGGTATAGCTAAGGGCCTATGTTGCGGTAAGTGTAAAATGTCCTAAGCCTTTTCTTGAATCTGAGAAATCTTGTCCCTGCCATTGGAATTGCTCTCTCATGGCATGTAAGGTTTCCCCAAAGGAAAATTCCTCTGGTGGAGAGGCAAAAGGAATAGATTCTTCAGCATCGGAATCTTCATAAGTAGAAAAAGGAGCCTCTGGATGATCTGTATTGTCTGTATCATCAGAAGAGTCATCTGAGGACACTGGCTCAGGGGGCTCTGCTCTAGGTCTCTTTTCTGGAGGTTGAGAGGCCCTGTCTGGGTGAGATTGGGATCCCCTTATTAAAGAGATGAGATCCTCTGCCAGAGTAAGCATTTGGGAACTGGAACTGGGCCTGTGAGAAGGGGGCTTAACAGGCACAGACTTAGCAGTTTTGGCTGCTTTAGCCCTGGCAAAGGCCTTTATAGACATGGCTGCAGGAGGCCTAGCAGCACCACGTGCTGGGGTAGAGACATCCAAAGGGATGGTGTCCGATAATTCTGGAGAAACCACATTAGTAGGCAACACTTCAGAGGCCGATTCAACTAGGGTAGAAGGGGCCTCGGTAGTAGTCATGGATTCGGCTGTAGATTGACCCGTTTGCTCGGTTTCGCCGAAACCGAGACACTCGCGGTTTGCTTAACCATGGTTTCGGCGAAACCGCGGACCGCGAGTGTCGGTCTTTTCTTTGCGTTTTTAACAATTTGAGTAGTCGGAGGATCCGACGGCATAATGTACGCAAAATCTGAGCGAAAAACTGTTCAGCAAACTCCGACGACGCCTGGCGTTCGTCGGTTGAAGGAAGCACAGGCTAAACAAGCTGCTACGCGTGGTCTGGGCCTAAACAAGGTAAGCAGTAAGAGTGGAAATCTTTATGAGGTATTTGTTTCCCACAAGTTAAACAGTTATTCACTTTTTCTGACATCGGCTGAGGCAAGAAAGAGTCCCCAACGGGTACTTAGCTTTTAGAAGTCTTCGAAGTAGTATTCGGTAGTAGTAATCTCTGGATCTGACCGACCGGCACTTGCGAACAGCTTCTGCTTCGGGCGCCACGCGGCAAGAAAGACTGAGGAAAATGGCGTCGGCTGATGCCTTTATACCCGAAGACCAGCACAGATGACGTCGGGTGAAGTGCGACACCAGCCGAGGCCAGACCCAGACTTTGGAATCTGGCCGACCGAAGGGCTGCCTGACGACAGGACAACCCATTTGTAAGGACTGCAGATGCATCCTTGAAGGACATCTGTCTCTGAGAAATATCAAGTAAGGAGGTATGACAGATTGCTTGCAGCTCTGACACTCTTCTGGCGGATGTAATGGCCACCAGAAAAATGGTCTTCCATGATAGGAACTTTAAATCACATCTATGTGAAGGTTCAAAAGGCAATGAGGTAAGTTTCGAAAGAACAAAATTTAGATCCCAGGGGAGATGTAGGTTCTTGAAAAAGAGGTCTTGGGTAGTGCCTTTTAAAAAAGATTTACACAATCTGTGAGCCATAAGATTAGGTTCATGTTGTTGACCCAAATGAAAATTGGAGATAGCTGTTAACTGAACTTTAATTGCAGCAGCAGCTGATCCCTGATAAAAAAAAAAAGTTTGGTTAGAAATTCTAACACTAAAGGGATGGAGGCTGTGTATGGATCTATGTTCCTAGCTTGTGCCCAGAGAGAAAATCTTTTCCATTTGGTAGTGTATAATTTTCTCTAGAAGGTTTATGAGAAGATGTCAGGATATGTGTAACCGCAGGGAAGAAATCATGAAGCCTGACTAGGGATGGAAGTGGAACAGCCACGCTGTCAAGTTGAGGATGTGGAGACAGGGATGGAACGTGCCTGACATATGTGTCAGACGGTCTGGTACTGGGTCCAGAGTCCATGGATCGTCCAGAATATGAGGCCCTAGAAAGGGGAACCAAATCTGACGAGGCCAGTAAGGAGTGATGAGAATCATTCTGCTTCCCAAAGTCTTTGCTTTCTGGATCACTTTCGATATTAGTGGAAAGAGAGGAAAACCATAAAAAAGTCCAGACAGCCAATTGTGAACAAGTGCGTCTCTCGGTGTCTCCCCAGGGTGGGGGAGATAAGGGTTAAGTAACTGCTGCATTTGGTGTTCATTTGGGTGGCAAACAGATCGCAGCAAGGCTGTCCCCATCTGCAGAATATCTGTTCCGCGACTTTCTGATTTAGAGACCACTCGTGGGGCATCAAGATTGCCTTGCTGAGCTCGTCGGCTATCACATTGGTTCTCCCCGGGATATGCTTTGCAAGTAGAAAGCGTTGGGAAGATATCGCCCACTGCCACACACGTACAAGCCTCTCAACATAGGGGGTAGGATCTGGTTCCCCCTTGTTTGTTTACATACCATACCACTGACATATTGTCCGATTGGATTGCTATTGTCCCTAAAGGAAGTTGTGAAGTGCTTGCAATGCTAGTAGCACTGCTCTCATCTCTAGAACACTGATATGCAAGTGAGCCTCGTGTTCTTGCCATGTGCCTTGGGCTGTCCTTCCTAGATAATGCCCCCTCCATCTGGGAGGCATCCGTGGTGACAGTAGCAACGGGTTGGCGAGGAATGAATGGTCTCTGCATCGTTAGTGGATTGGACTGGATCCACAAACGAAGGTCCATTTTGCAAGACTCTATTACTGAAATGGGATGAGACAGACACAGTTGCTGAAGAGACCACTGGGAAAAGAGTAGCCATTGTAGAATTCTCATATGTAGTCTGGCTAGTGGAACTAGAGTTATAGTAGAGGCCATGGTTACTAGAAGTTTGAGCACTGTTTTCCCTCTGACCTTGTGCTGGGGAAGCATGCTGTATATTTGTTGTCTTAGATTTTGCACTCTGAAGGAAGGCGAGCCATCATTGCGACTGTGTATTTCTGCACCTATAAAAGTCACATATTAAGAGGGCGACAAGACAGACTTTTCCCAATTTATAGTAATGCCTAGCTGAGTGCAGACTCAGATGGTTGAATCCCTGGCTTGTAGAAGTAGGTGCCTGGTGGTGGCAGTCAGGAGCCAGTTGTCCAGGTACAGACACTTGGAATCCAAGACGTCTCAAGTGAGCCATTACTACCGCCATGCATTTGAACACCCTGGGGGCTGTGGTGAGACCAAAGGGCAGAGCACGAAATTGGTAATGACTGGCTCCCAGCCAGAAGCGCAACTCCTTGATGCTCTGTCCATTCTTATGTGGTAGTACGCATCTTGGAGGTCTATGGAGCACATCCAATTGTCTTTCCCTAACAAAGAGAATAGAGACTGCAGTTACCATTCACAACTTGGACTTCTTCACTGATTTGTTTAACTTGCTGAGGTCCAAGATGGGCCGCCAGTCCCCTGTTCGTTTTGACACTAAAGACTCTGGAGTAAGTTCTGAATCCTATCTGGTCTGCGGGGACGGTTTGGATGACTCTTTTGAAGCAACTTTTGGACTTCTATAGTTGCTTGATCCCTGTGATTGGGTGGAACATCTGGGATTCTCTTGGTTAGATGAGGTGGGAAAGAGAAGGGTATGGAGTATCCTCTGGAAATTATTCTTTGTACCCACATGTCTTGTGTGATGTGCCAGGCTTCTGGGTACAAAGATAAGCAATCCACAACTGGCTTCAGGAACGCTGATAGGGATTGTCTACGAAAGGAATCGCTTTGCGGACCCCCCCCCCGCCTCTAGGGTGACGTCTACCACTATTTCCTCCTCCTCTGCCTCTGGAGAAGGAATCACCTTCTGCGTCTCGGAAAAAATCTCTGAGATTTCTTGAACCACATTTTTGTACCTCTCTGACCTTTAGGGTATGGTCTTCTAGGGACAGAAAAACCTACTTCCCACAGCAGAGATAGTTTTCCCTTCCTGCTCGTATCTGGTGAGCGGGTCTTCTACCTTTGGTCCAAACAGAGAGGAACCGTCAAAGGGGGTGTTGGTAAATGTAGATTTGAAGGGCTCCGCAAAGTTACATAAGTGCATCCAGAAGTGTCTCCTAAGGGAAACTCCTGAACCCGCTGCCCTGCTCGCTCCATCTGCTGCGTAAGATATCAGCCTCATGGAGGAGTTAATAAAGTTTAATGTGGACAACTGAGCAGCAATCTTCTCAGGGACTCCTTCAGTTAAAGTATCTTAGAGAGTATTCTCCTAGCTCTTTTAGATCATCACTTTGAAGCCTAGTGAAATGGGTGGGTAATTCAGCGATCTGAGTGTAAAAGCCGCTGAAGAAAAAATACGCTTCCTGTATCTGTCCATTGGAGAGACTCTCTTTGGTGGGCGGACAGATGAGGACATTTCTGCTAGCTCCTTCTTTGTGGCTGCTGCCACCACCATGGCATCTACAGACACAACTTTGGTCAGAAACTCTTTTTCCCTAGGAGCTGAAAAATTTGTTCGGCCTTCTGGGGACTAGTTCCACAGCATCAGGAGTTTCCCACACCTTTCAACTCACCAAAACTAACAGCTCATCGAAAGGTGGAGACACCCAAGAGGCTGAAGGTTGAGACCCGAAAGCCTTCAGATACACTGACTCCTCATCAGAAGGGATGAGGGTGGGCCAGCCGCCTCTCTGTTTCAGGATCTCTAGGATATCTATGAAGGAGATATCAGAGGATGACCTAGGGGACCCTTCGGACTCCTCGAGGTCAGTGTCAGACATGATGGACTCATCAGGGGAGTCTACGTGCTTCCTCTTGCAAGTTCACTTCCAAGGAGGCTCCTCAGAAGGGTATTCTGGGGAGGTCTCGGAAGACTGGGGGCCACCCAAGGGGGGCTCCTGAGGCTGTGGGTCTCTGCTATCAAGAGAGAGAGAGAGAGAGATAGTGCTGAGACAGAGGTCTACAGAGAGATGGTGCTGAGACAGAGGTCGGAGCTTGAGAGGGAAGAGCATCAGTACTCTTTTGAAGAGCTGAAGCTTTAGACAGCACGCTCATCATCTCAAAGGCAGATCTCACTGGCTCCAAGGACACCACCAGTTCCGAGGAAGTAGTAGCAGCCGCCTTGGCTCCGGAGCGATCGGCTCGGAGACAGATATAGGATCCGAGCTGAACAGAGTTGACGCACCAAGAGGTAGGCTCGGAACCACACAAGTTCGGGTCCTAGCATTTCCATCGGGGCCGACTGGTGAGCTTCGGCTCCTAGACACCAGGGACAGCACTGAGGATGTCAGAGTGGAACTTGGCTCAGAGACAGACAGCTGGGGTGCTGGAAAGTACAGTTTTGTACCTACCATAAATGTAGATGTCCGATAGGTATGCATCTGCAGTCATAACATATGGGTTGTCCTGCCTCAGGCAGCCCTTCGGTCGGCCGGATTCCAAAGTCTGGGTCTGGCCTCGGCTGATGTCGCACTTTCCCCGACGTCAGAGCGTCTGGGGTATAAAAGCATCAGCCGACGCCATTTTCCTCAGTTTTTCTTGCCCCAGATGCCAGGTGCCCTCTAGGTAGGCTAAATTTGGATAAATGCTGAAAAGTTCCAAACATTTGCAAATTATATACATGTATAAACAAACAAATACACCATAATAGATTTCCCCCAGCTAGCTGAAAAAGGGGTAAGCACCCTAGGAATACCACAGAGGGGAAGGAGGGTGGGTAATCCTGACTGCAGATGCATACCTATCGGACATCTACATTTATGGTAGGTACAAAACTGTACTATGTCCTTCAAGGATGCATCTGCAGTCATAACATATGGGTAGAATACCATAGCCAATCTGGGGGAGGGGGTACTAAGAGAAGGATGGTGTAGTTAAGATCCCCTGCAGCACTGCAGTTGCAAACCCTGCTCAGGATCTGGAGTATAAAGGTAGATTGTAATGCTTGGCAAATGTATGCACGGAGCTCCAAGTAGCAGCTTCTAAAATGTCCTTGGTAGCCACCCCTCGTAGGAAAGCTGTAGTGGTGGCTGTGGCCCTTGTGGAGTGAGGCCTGATATTTTCAGGAACTGTCTTTCCATGAAAGGAGTAACAAAAGCGAATGCAATTTCCTATCCATTTTGAAATTGTCTGTTTGGAAATTGCTCTTCCTTGCACCCCAGTTGCATATGCTACAAAAAGTTGGTCAGTTTTTCTGCTAGTTTTCGTTCTGTCCAAATAGTAGCGTAGTTGTCTGTGTATGTCCAAGGTGTGCAAACGTTTTTCCCCTTTGTTCTGTGGGTTAGGGAAGAACGTAGGCAAGTGAATAGCTTGGTTCAAGGATACCCTAGATACCACCTTTGGCATGAAAGTAGGATTGGTTCTTAATGACACTCTATCCTGGTGAAAAATAAGAAAAGGCTGCACTGCCATTAATACCTGTAACTCAGATACTCTTCTTGCTGAAGTGATTGCCAGAAGGAATGCAGTTTTCCAAGATAAAAACTGTAGGTCTGCTGATGCTGCTGGTTCAAAAGGAGGTAGTGTCAGTTTTTCCAGCACAAAATTGAGATCCCATGCAGGTAGAGGGGGTCTTCTTGGAGGTTTAACATTTTTGATCCCTCTCAAAAATTGCCTGAGAAGAGTGTGTGAGAAGATAGGTGGATCCATATTGTATTCTGCTGAAATTGCTGAAGCATGAATCTTAATGGAAGAATAAGACAGGCCATTGTGGAACAATTCTGCTAAGTATTCTAGGATGTGTGCTAGGTTTGCCACTGTGACATCTGTGCCCTTTGGTGTGCTCCAAATGATAAATCTCTTCCATTTAGCTGAGTATGTCTTCCTTGTGGAAGGTCTGCGAGCCTCCAGGATGATGTCCTTCACCCTCTGAGATAAAACAGTTTGGTTGGGTTTTAAGGAATTTTCCAGGCAGTTAGCTGCAATGTTTTCAAGTTGGGATGCAGGGTCTTGAAATTGTTCTGCGTTAGAAGAAGAGGCCATAGGGGAAGAGGCCATGAATTTGCCTGAGACATGCTTCTCAATAGTGGGTACCAGTGTTGTCTTGGCCAGTCCGGAGCTATTAGTATTACTTTTGGCTGTTCCTCCCTGATCGTCAGTAGAACATTGTACATCAATGGGAGAGGTGGAAAGGCATATACTGTTAGGGCATTCCAGCTGAAAGAGAGAATCCACCCCTCCATGCTTGTGGGTGGTATGTCCTTGAGCAGAATGTCTTCAGTTGGTGGTTGAGTGGGAGGCGAACAGATCTATCTCCGGCATTCCCCATGTCTTTGTTATGAGTTTGAAGATGTCTGGATGCAGCATCCATTCATGTGCATCCACGGTAGTTCTGCTTAAGCTGTCTGCTAGTGTATTTTCTTTTCCTGGTACGAATTTGGCCTGCAGCTGGATATTGAGATTCAGGCATAAGTTCCACAGATTCATTGCCATCCGACATAGAGGGTAGGAATGTGTGCCTCCCTGTTTATGTACCACATGACCGTGGTGTTGTCTGTCCTTATTAACAGATGTCCTTGTTGGAGGAAGGGTCTGAATGCCTCGATTGCATGCCTCACTGCCAGCATTTCCTTTTGGTTTATGTGCACGCTTAGCTGCCCTTGAGGCCATAGGCCTTGGATATGTTTGTCCTCCATGTGTGCTCCCCATCCTCGGTCTGAGGCGTCCGTGGTGATGGTCTGCCTTGTTTTTGGTTTGTTGAAAGGCAACCCTCTGTTGGACTGGCAGGCCTGAGCCCTCCACAGGAATTCCTTTTGAAGGCATGGAATGATTGGTATCATGGTTTCTAGACTGTGACTGTTGAGACCATACATTCCTTAGGTACCATTGTACTTTCCTCATATGCAACCTGGCATGTGGAATTAAAATTATGCAAGATGCCATGTAACCCAGGGCCTGCAGGACTTTCCTTGCAGTAAGCTGAGTTTGTCTTGTCAGAATCATGAAGTAATCTGGAAGTTGTTTTTGTTTTTCTTCTGTGAGATAAGCCATCTGGTTGATTCTGTCCAGATCCGCACCCAAAAAGGTTATCCTTTGGGATGGTACTAGTCTTGACTTT
Organism: Protopterus annectens; assembly: GCF_019279795.1. Lineage (NCBI taxonomy): Eukaryota > Metazoa > Chordata > Ceratodontiformes > Protopteridae > Protopterus > Protopterus annectens. The sequence continues at coordinate 914,030,659 of NC_056727.1, read as the reverse complement.
TGGATGCTGACTGTGTATCCCAAGGTCTGTAGCAGGTGTGTGGCATAGGCTAAGTCCTTTAACAATTTTTTCTTGTTGTCCGCTTGTATTAGGCAGTCGTCCAGGTATGGATAAATTTGAATTCCCTGAAGTCTGCAATGCGCAATTACTGATGCCAGGCATTTCGTGAATACTCTGGGCGCAGTAGATAAGCCAAAGGGCAATGCTGAGACTTGATAATGCTCTGATCCTGTAAGAAATCTGAGGTGTCTTCTGCAATCTGGTCGGATAGGGACGTGCAGGTATGCCTCCTTGAGATCTAGAGTCACCAGCCAAGACTCCTTGCCCAACATGGGAAGAAGTTGCTGTAGGGTCAGCATTTTGAATTTTGGCACAATGAGATAAGTGTTCAGTGCGGACAGGTCGAGAATAGGCCTCCATTGGTTTTCTTTTCTTGGTACAAGGAATAGTCCGGAGTAAAATCCTTGGCCTTGTTCTGTACATGGTACCCTTTCTATAGCTTTCATCTGAAGTAAATTGCTGATTTGTCTTAAAGCCTCTGCCTTCTGGTTTGGTGGAAGGTTTGGCATTCCGCTTCTTTTTGGCAAAGTGTGGAAGTGAAACCTGTATCCTTTGTCTATTATTTGCAATGTCCATGTATCCTTTGTAATGCAATGCCAGTTTTTAAAGCCATCTTTCCGCCCAAGGGTGCTTCCAGTTGATCCCTGGTAGGCGGAATCAGAGTCAAGTCATTGGGTCTGTCCTGTAGTTGTAGTTGTTGCACTACTCCTCTGGTTGGCAGGCTGCCACTGACGGCCTCTGTAGGGGCCCTTCGATTGACCTCTGCCTCTAGGGCGCCTGTTCCTGCCTCTCTGTGCTCTGGAGGAGTCTGGAAAGGACCAATTCTTTGTAGGCCAGTTTCTGCTGAACCTCGGAGGTTGAACTTGCAGGAAATCTTTAACTGTTTGCACAGATTTTGCTTTTTCTTCAACCTTCTTTAGAATCTCCTGTGCAGGGGAGCCAAATAAATTTTGTTTCTCCATTGGGGCATCGAGGAGTTTAGCCTTGACATGGTCTGGCAAAGATTGTTCCTTCAGCCAGGCATGCCTACGAATAACTGCCCCAGTCATAGCTGATCTAAATGAAGCCTCCAGTGCATCATAGCCACATTTTAAAAAATGATTACTAACCTGTTGTGAGTTGTGTACCAAATCCTTAAGGGATTTACAGTCTAAGGGTTCAGGAGAAGAAAGTTTTTTATTCAGCTGATCTAACAAAAATTCTTGGTACTGTATCATATGGAATTGACAAGTTTAATGCCCTGGAAGAAAGAGTAGCAGATGTATAAACCTTTTTTCCCCATCTCTCTAATGCTCTAGACTCTCTTTCAGAGGGTAGGGGATTTTTGGCAGCAGCGGCTGCAACCCCTTTAGGGCCCTGAGAAATAGTTTCTGGGTCTGCAGCATGGGCTTTATACAGGTGGAAGTGAGAATCCGGGACCCTGTAATATCTGTCAGGTTTGGCAGGGGCCGGAGGAAGAGAATCAGGTGCTGTACTGACATCATTGTACACATCATCAATTACATTTAGAACAGGAGGTATAGCCAAGGGCCTATGCTGAGGCAAATGCAAAAAGGTCCTTAATCTTTTTCTAGAATCAGAGAAATCCTGACCTTGCCATTGAAAGTGCTCTCTCATGGAGTGTAAAGTCTCCCCAAAGGAAAATTCTTCAGGAGGGGAGGCCGAAGGGATAGATTCCTCTGCATCTGAATCCTCATAAGGCGAGTAGGCCCCTTCCTGGTGGTCTGACAAATCAGATCCATCCGTGGAGTAATCTGAGGAGTGAGGTTCGGAGGGATCAGTCCTGGGCCTTTTGTCTGGAGGAGGTTGGGAGGCCCTGTCTGGGTGAGGTTGGGAACCCCTAATTAAGGAGATAAGGTCCTCAGCAAGAGTGAGGATCTGTGAACTAGAGGAAGGCCTCTGGGAAGTAGATTTGGCAGGCAGAGCTTTTGATAGTTTGGCAGCTTTAGCCCTGGAGAAGGCCTTAATAGACATAGAAGCTGGGGGCCTAGCTGCCCCACGTGCAGGGGTAGAAATGTCCAAAGGTATGGTGTTGGACAATTCCTGAACACTAGCTTCAGTAGGGAGTTCTGAAGCCGACTCAGCCGGGGCCTCTCTGGCCTCGGTGGTCGGAAGTATGGTTTCGGTAGTAGGAATCGCCGTGGACTCTGTTTCGGCCGAAACAGAGACACTCGCGGTAGGCCTAGCCGTGGTTTCAGCCGAAACCATGAGTGTCGGTCCTTTTCCTTGCGTTTTTTGACCATATGCGAAGTCGGAGTCTCCGACGGCATTTTATAAGCAAAAGCGGCTCCAAAAAATTCCTCTGCAAACTCCGACCGGCGTCTAAGAGTCCGTCAGTTGAAGGAGGCACAGGCTAAACAAGCTGATACGTCGTGGTCTGGGCCTAAGCAAGAAAGGCAGTAAGAATGGAAATCCTTATGAGGTATTTGTTTCCCACAAGTTAAACAATTATTTACTTTGTCTGACATCGGCTAAGGCAAGAAAGAGTCCCCAACAGGGTACTTAGCTTTTTTCGAAGTCTTCGGTAGCTGAAATCTCTGGATCTGACCGACCGGCACTTGCGAACAGCTTCTGCTTCGGGCACCGCGCGGCAAGAAAGACTGAGGAAAATGGCGTCGGCTGATGCTTTTATACCCCAGACGCTCTGACGTCAGGGAAAGTGCGACATCAGCCGAGGCCAGACCCAGACTTTGGAATCCGGCCGACAGAAGGGCTGCCTGAGGCAGGACAACCCATATGTTATGACTGCAGATGCATTCTTGAAGGACATCCAATGGTTCCACAACAAACAGCACCGATAACTCTGGCTCCGAAAGACCAGCATGTCTCGGAGGAACAGAATCAGGTAAAACGGCCTTAGACAGCTCCGGAATAGATTGGGTCGGAGACAACAAATTTGTTAGCGCTGACGACTTCAAAAGTCTAAGCACCACCCTCTCGACATCCTCTTCAGAAAAACACCTGGAGGATCTGGAAGACAAGGTAGGGGATCGAGATCTCTGCAAAATCGGAGATCTAAGTGTCGAGGATACCAGTAATAAATCTCTTGATCATCTACGAGGTATAGCTTCAGCTATCGGCTCCGAAAATCTTGGGGATGAAACTGGAGGGTCTATGTCAATAACTTCAATCAGCTCCGAAGGCATAGAAGCCGAAGTAGTAGCAGGTTTGGCAATTTTGGCAATTTTCTCTGGAGGTCCTGATCTAGCAGTCGGTGTACAAGACTGTCTTTTCACTGACTTGACCTTCTCTTTTTTAGAAGAGGGAGACTTGGAGTAAGAAGAGGAAGAGCTATCTAAATCTTCCTCAAAGGAAGGTTTAAGGAGACCTTTCAAAATGAGAACCCGGGAACTAAAAGAATGGCTAAAAGCACATGTCTCCTGTAGACGTATGGCTCCCAAGCAATAAACACAAATACTATGCCAGTCAGTCAGGGACATTTTTTGTGACCATTTTAGCCATTTCTTGAAACCCAAAGGTTTATGATCTTTAGTTTCCTTAGACATACTACAACAATAACAATCACAGACTATAAGAAGAGAGGACAAGGTCCTCTATCTTAAATGGGCCTTGCCCTGAACAGAGGAGTAGGCGAGATAGAGAATAAACAAGCAACAGACAAAGGCTAGAATAGGTCCTAACCAAAAAACAGACCTATGCCTAAAAAAGGATTAGCAATAACTAGCACACAGAAAAAACGAAGGGATACCACTAAGGAAGGCTTGCGGAAGAGACTACCAACAATTAACTATTTGCAATAAAAGTTAAAAAACACATTATCTACTACAAGTTAACAGTAAACTATCAATACTAAACTAACTATTATAGTCAAAAAAGATCACTATAAAATATGTGAATAAGAAAATATTCACACTTAGCCACGGCCAAGAAAGAGAACACTTCTGAACTCGTAGATGCAGCAAACGAGATCTGGGGATTCTTACTAGTGCGTTACAGGATACCTACCTTGCCACGAGCCAACTTACACACTTCCAGCTTTGTAATCGGCCAAGTCGAGCAGAGGATCGGCTCTGAACCCATATGTAAGAATGAAGGCGAAACAGGACTACAAAACATTTCCATTATGTATCATCATATAAGTGGTCCCCAAACAAACCACCCAATTATTTCATGGGGGGGTGGGGGGGGGGGGTTCACCTATGAAGTTTCTTGTTTTGTTGCTGACAATGTAGAGGGGAAAAAGTACAGTTTTGTACCTACCATAAATGTAGATGTCCGAGAGGCATGCATCTGCAGTCCTTTCAAATGGGTTGTCCTGTCGTCAGGCAGCCCTTCGGTCGGCCGGATTCCAAAGTCTGGGTCTGGCCTCGGCTGATGTCGCACTCCACCCGACGTCATAGCTGCAGTTATTCGGGTATAAAGTTATCAGCCGACGCCATTTTCCTCAGTGTCTCTTGCCCCAGATGCCAGGTGCCCTCTAGGAAGGCTAAATTTGGATAAATGCAAATGGTTCCAAATAGTAGAGAGCAAACAAAAAATAAGCATGTATGTACATATATACAAACAAATACACCATAACAGATTCCCCCAGCTAGCTACAAGATGGGCAAATACCCTAGGAGTACCACAGAGGGGAAGGAGGGTGGGTAATCCTGACTGCAGATGCATGCCTCTCGGACATCTACATTTATGGTAGGTACAAAACTGTACTATGTCCTTCAAGGATGCATCTGCAGTCCTTACAAATGGGTAGAATACCATAGCCAAACTGGGGGAGGAGGAGAAATAAGATAATGGTGTAGTTAAGATCCCTTGCAAAACAGCAGTGGCAAAACCTGCTCGGGATCTGGAGTATAAGGGTAGATTATAATGCTTGGCAAATGTATGCACGGAGCTCCAAGTAGCAGCCTCTAAAATGTCTTTCGTAGCCACTCCTCGTAAAAAAGCTGTGGTAGTGGCTGTAGCTCTTGTAGAGTAAGGTCTGATGTTTTCTGGAGTTTTCTTCCCATGGTGAGAGTAACAAAATCTAATGCAATTTCCTATCCACTTAGAGATTTGTCTGTTTTGAAATTGCTTTTCCTTCCATTCCTGTTGCATATGCTACCAGTAGCTGGTCAGTTTTTCTATTGCTCTTGGTCCTGTCCAGGTAGTAGCGCAATTGTCTATGTACATCCAAGGTATGTAACAGTCTTTCTCCCTTGTTCTGTGGGTTGGGAAAGAATGTAGGCAGGTGGATAGCTTGGTTTAAAGATACCCTGGAGACTACCTTTGGCATAAAAGTAGGATTAGTTCTCATGGACACTCTATCTTGATGGAAGATAAGGAACGGATGTACTGCCATTAATGCCTGTAGTTCAGAAACCCTTCTTGCTGAAGTGACTGCAAGCAGGAAAGCAGTTTTCCATGATAAGTACTGTAGTTCTGCTGTTGCTGCTGGCTCGAAAGGAGGTAGTGTCAATTTTTCTAACACAAAGTTCAAGTCCCATGCGGGCAATGGTGGCTTCCTAGGTGGCTTTACATTTTTAATTCCTCTCAGAAACTGCCTGAGCAGAGGATGTGAGAAGACTGGAGGGTCCATGTTGTATTCTGCTGAAATAGCTGATGCATGAATCTTAATGGAAGAATAGGACAGGCCATTGTGGAAGAGCTCTGCCAAGTATTCCAGGATGTTAGCTATGTTTACCAGTGACACATTTTCTCCTTTTGCTGCACTCCAAATGAGGTATCTTTTCCATTTTGCTGAATAATTTTTTCTTGTTGAGGGTCTGCGAGCCTCCAAGATAATGTCCTTAATCCTTTGAGATAATTCTGGGTTGTTTTGTCTTATGCAATGTTCCAGGCAGCCAGTTGCAGTGTTTTTAGGTTTGGATGCAAGGTTTTGAAGTTGTTCTGTGTTAACAGTAAGGGAACTAGGGGCAGAGGCCATATTTGTTCCCGAGACATACTCCTCAGTAATGGGTACCAATGCTGCCTCGGCCAGTCTGGAGCTATCAGGATGATCCTTGGACGGTCTTCTTTGATCTTCAATAGCACCTTGTGCATCAAAGGAAGAAGAGGGAATGCATATGCTGTCAGGTTTTTCCAACTGAAAGATAGGGAGTCCACCTTCCAAGCAAGTGGGTGGTATGCCCTCGTGCAGAATTTTTTCAATTGGTGGTTGTGTGGGGATGCAAATAAGTCTATTTCTGGTAGTCCCCATTTCCCTGTAATGGTTTTGAAGATGTCTGGATGCAGCATCCATTCGTGGGCATCTGTGGTAGTTCTGCTTAGGATGTCTGCCAGTATATTTTCTTTTCCTGGTACAAATATTGCTTGTAACTGAATGTTGAAGCTCAGGGCCACATTCCAGAGGTCCGCTGCCATCCGGCATAGAGGGTATGAATGCGTGCCTCCCTGTTTGTTGATGTACCACATAACTGTGGTGTTGTCCGTCCTTATCAGCAATTGACCCTGTTGAAGAAATGGTCTGAATGTCTGAATTGCCAATTTTACTGCCAGCATCTCCTTTTGATTTATGTGTAGGTGCAGCTGGTCTTGAGTCCATAAGCCTTGTATGCACTTGCCCAGCATGTGTGCTCCCCAACCGAGGTCTGAGGCGTCCGTTGTGATGGTCTGGCTTGGTTGAGGTCTGAGGAAGGGCAGTCCTTTGTTCGATTGACAGGCCTGAGCCCACCATTGGAATTCCTGCTTCAGGCATGGAATTATTGGAATTCTGGTTTCTAGGCTGTGCTTGTGCTGAGACCATAAATTCCTTAGATACCACTGTAACTTTCTCATATGTAGCCTGGCATGTGGAATCAATATTATGCAGGAGGCCATGTAACCCAGTGCTTGCAGGACTTTTCTTGCTGTTAGCTGGTCCTGCTTTGTTAATGCCATGAAGTAGAGAGGGAGGTGCTTCTGTTTTTCTGCTGTTAGGAATGCCATTTGGTTTGATGTGTCCAGCTCTGCACCCAAGAAGGTTATCCTTTGGGATGGTATCAGCCTTGACTTTTTTATATTGACTGTGTATCCCAGGGCTTGCAGTAGATAAATGACCTTTTTCAAATCTTTTGTTAGTTTGTTTTTGCTGTCCGCTTGTAACAGGCAGTCGTCCAGGTAAGGGTAAATTTGAATTCCCTGGAGCCTGCAATGAGCTATCACTGATGCCAGACATTTCGTGAATACTCTGGGCGCAGTAGATAAGCCAAAGGGCAATGCTGAGAATTGATAATGCTCTGATCCTGCAAGAAATCGGAGGTATCTTCTGCAATTTGGTCGTATGGCGTGCAGGTATGCCTCCTTGAGATCTAGAGTTACCAGCCAGGACTCCTTGCCCAGCATGGGAAGAAGCTGCTGTAGGGTCAGCATTTTGAATTTTGGAACAATGAGGTATGTGTTTAGAGCGGACAGGTCTAGAATAGGTCTCCATTGGTTTTCTTTTCTTGGTACCAGGAAGAGTCTGGAGTAAAATCCTTGCCCCTGTTCCATAGACGGTACCCTTTCTATGGCTCTCATCCTTAGTAAGTGATTTATTTGTTGTAGAGCTTCTGTTTTCTGATTTGGAGGTAGGTTTGGCATTCCTCTCTTCCTTGGTAGAGTATGGAAGTGAAACCTGTAACCTTGGTCTATTGTCTGTAAAATCCATTTGTCTCCTGTGATGTAGTGCCAGTTTACTGAAAAATAAGGCTAGTTTTCCGCCTAAGGGTGCTTCTAGTTGTTCCCTGGTAGGCGGTGCCAGAGGCAAGTCACTGTGATTGTCCTGTGGGAGCGGTGGTGGCTGGATCTGTGGTAGTACCTCGCTGGTTGTTAGCCTGCCATTGACGTCCCCTGTAGGCACCTCTGGATTGACCCCTGCCTCTTGAGCGTCTATTCCTGCCTCTCTGGGCTCTGGAGGATTCTGGAAAGGACCAGTTCTTGGAAGGCCAGTTCCTACTAAACCTTGGAGGCTGGACCTGCAAGAAATCCTTGACTGTCTGGACAGATTTTGCTTTGTCTTCCACCTTCTTCAGCACCTGCTGTGCCGGGGAGCCAAACAAATTAAGCTTATCCATAGGAGCAACTAGGAGCTTTGATTTAACATGGTGTGGTAAGGATTGCTCTTTTAACCATGCATGTCTTCTGATCACTGTACCAGTCATAGCTGATCTAAAAGAAGCCTCCAGTGCATCATAGCCGCATTTTAAGGAATGATTACTGACCTGCTGAATGTTATGTACCATTTCCTGAACAGACTTTTTGTCTAATGGTTCATCCGAGGACAGTGTTTTAGTTAACTGATCTAACATAAATTCCTGATACTGAATCATGTGGAATTGACAGTTTAAGGCCCTAGCTGAAAGAGTAGCAGAAGTGTAAACTTTTTTACCCCATCTCTCTAAGGCCCTAGATTCCCTTTCAGAGGGGAGGGTTTTTTTTGCAGAGGAAGCTGCTACAGCCTTGGGTCCCTGTGAAATAGTTTCAGGATCTGCAAAAGGAGCCTTATACAAATGATTTGTGTGTCCGGAACCCTGTAGTACCTATCGGGCTTAGCAGGGGCCGGAGGAAGAGAATCAGGAGCAGTACAAGCATCATTAAATGCATCATCCACAAAAGTGAGTACTGGAGGAATGGCTAAAGGCCTATGCTGTGGCAAATGCAAGAAGGTTCTAAGCCTTTTCCTAGAGTCTGAAAAATCCTGGCCCTGCCATTGAAATTGTTCCCTCATAGCATGCAAGGTTTCCCCAAAGGAAAATTCCTCAGGCGGAGAGGCAGAAGGAATGGACTCTTCTGCATCAGAGTCCTCATAAGGAGAAAAAGGGCCCTCTGGAGGATTTGTATTGTCTGAATCATCAAAGGAGTCATCTGAAGAAACTGGCTCAGGGGGCTCTGCTCTAGGCCTCTTCTCTGGAGGTGGGTGAGAGGCCCTGTCTGGGTGTGGTTGGGATCCCCTGATCAAAGAAATGAGATCCTCTGCTAGACTAAGCATTTGAGAACTAGAGCTAGGCCTGTGAGAGGGGGTCTTAGCGGGGACAGTTTTGGTAGATTTTGCTGCTTTAGCCCTGGCAAAAGCCTTAATTGACATGGATGCAGGGGGCCTAGCAGCTCCACGTGCAGGAGTAGAAATATCTAAAGGAATAGTATCAGATAAATCCTGTGAACCTGCAAGAGCAGGAGGGATTTCAGTAGCAGATTCAGCCATGCTGGATGAGGCCTCGGTAGGAGGTAAGCTTTCGGCCGAAGGAAGAACCGTGGACTCTGTTTCAGCCGAAACAGAGACACTCGCGGTTGGCTTAACCGCGGTTTCGGCCAAAACCGCGGACCGCGAGTGTCGGTCCTTTTCCTTGCGCTTTTTAGTTATTTGCGTAGTTGGAGTTTCCGACGGCATAATGTAAGCAAAAGCGGAGCCGAAAAACTCCTCAGCAAATTCCGACCGACGTCTAAGCGTCCGTCGGTTGAAAGAAGCACAGGCTAGACAAGCTGCTACGTCGTGGTCTGGGCCTAAACAAGGTAGGCAGTAAGAGTGGAAATCTTTATGAGGTATTTGTTTCCCACAAGTTAAACAGTTATTCACTTTTTCTGACATCGGCTGAGGCAAGAAAGAGTCCCCAACGGGGTACTTAGCTTTTTAGAAGTCTTCGGTAGTAGTAATCTCTGGTTCTGACCGACCGCCACTTGCGAACAGCTTCTGCTTCGGGCGCCACGCGGCAAGAAAGACTGAGGAAAATGGCGTCGGCTGATACCTTTATACCCGAATAACTGCAGCTATGACGTCGGGTGGAGTGCGACATCAGTCGAGGCCAGACCCAGACTTTGGAATCCGGCCGACCGAAGGGCTGCCTGACGTCAGGACAACCCATTTGAAAGGACTGCAGACGCATCCTTGAAGGACATCAGAAGTAAACATTCAAAGTCAGCAAGCAATCACCATGAACAAAACCTATCAGTACATACACAAAGTACAGACTGGAATTGAGCTACTGCTTGTAATACCTAATCTGAAGTAGGCACTTCATTTGTCAGCAACCTTTGGGATACGGATCCGATCTCGGATCCGAGCCGGCAACTTCTACCACAGCATAGATCCGAGCTCCTAGCTCCTCCCTTTACCCATAATCCCCTGCCAACCCTGACTGACCTCAGATCTAGTTTGCCGCGCTTCAAGATACAAGCTAGGTTCCTGAGCTCCTGGATAATCGAAACTTTGTGAGGAAAAAATTTCTATTTTCTTCCTTTTTTCTTTTGCTGTGAGTGAGAGTGTTTGGTTAGGTACCCTATAGCCCTTTTTAGCTAACTAAATTTTATTTTTTTTGTGATCCTTTTTCTCCTCCCTTCCTCACTGGTCGTAGTGTGTGTGTGTGTGTGGTGTGTGTAGGGGCCTAGTGAGTGTGTTTTCCTTTTATTTAAAATGTCAGAGGCCCCTAAAGCCATTTTTTCTAAGTGCACCGAGTGTGGCCATAAGCTTTCACCGGCGGATGGCCACACTCGGTGCGTTAGGTACCTTGGGATTGAACACCTCTCCTCTGGATGCGCGATTTGCGCGGCGTTCAACCCCAGGGCACTTAAGGACCGGAGATCGAAGCTGATTCTGGCGGGCCTTTTGCCCCCAGATCAGGCTCCGGACTCCGGTACTTCTGTGGCCACTATCCAGCCCTCTGTGGCGGCCACTCCTGCCTCCCTCCCTCCGGTCGAGACTCAACCTCCCACTTCGGCTACGGTGGAGAGGGAGGCCAAGAAAGACAAGCGGAGAGAGAAGGACCATAAGCGGCAGGCCGAGGACTCCTCCTCGGCCCCACCCGCCAAACGGGCTTCTCCTTCCAGGGCTTCTGGATAGTCTCTTCCTCTGATCCGATCCCCTTGCTTCTCACCGGGACCCGAGGAGGGGGTGACCCGGTCCTCATCGAGGCGGCACTCCAGGCCTGCCTCGGTGGCCTGTTCGAGGTCCACTTTTAGCATGTCGGACGCAGACAAGGACCGGATGATGAGGAGATTCATCCAGGACCAGCTGCAGATGGGAGTGCTCTTGCCCCCCCCCTCCCGGGGGGAGCTCGACCCCATTCTTTGCTCCAATCGCTCCTTCTCCAACCCGTTTTCCGGGTTCGGAGCCGAGCCGCGTTGGATCCGGGGGTGGGTCGGAGCTGACAGTGCTGGGCACACTTCGGCTCCGACTGTTCCCTCGAGTTTGTCGGATCAGACCTCTCGGAGCCGCGGGCCTAGCTTCGGATCAGAGGGATTCGGTGTGCCTTCGGCTCCATCCCTGTCAGAGCACGCCGGTCCTTCGGATCCGATGGTCTCAGCCCCGGGTCCGGTCCTTGCTTCGGATCCGGGTGGGAGTCGACTCTCAGATCCTATCGAGGGCGGCTCCCCCTCAGCTTTCGCTGCGGTGGAGAGGGTACTGTTGAGTGCATCCGGACCTGGCTTCGGCTGCCCCCTGCACTCTCTCTCAGCTGGTCCAGGCTCCCATCACCTGGCCTTTAAGGCAGCCTGCTTCAGCGCCTCGGGGTGTTCCTTCGGAACATGACATTGCTGGTGAGACTTCCTCGGACAGCCCCCCCGAGGAGGTTCCTCACAAGTCTAAGTGTAAGAGGAGGCACGTGGACTCCCCCGAGTCCCTTACGGAAGATACTGACTTAGATGAAGGGGAAGGCTCCCCAAGGTCACCCCCCGAGGATGTTTCCTTTGGAGACATCATGGAACTGCTTAGGATCGGGGGGGGGGGTTGGTCGGCCCCCCAAGTCTTCCTCCGATAAGTCCGTATTCCTAGAGGCGTTCGAAGCATGGCCATCTACCTCTTGGGTGTCCCCCCCCGACCCCCTGGTGGATCTTATTGCCACCAGGGCTTGGAGGGAGCTGGACACTGTAGAGCCAGTCCCCAAGCATCCGGACAGGATCTTGAGTGCCCCTGCAGAGAGAACCCATTGAAGCAGAGGTCCCCCTGTGGATACCATGTTGGTGGTGGCCACCAAGAGAGAGTTGGCTCAGGAGAGCCCCACAGTCCACCCACCGAGCAAGGAGTCTCGTGCGATGGACCGCCTTGGGAAGCGGGCCTTCAGTTCAGCAACCTTCTCGATGAGGGCGCTGAACTATATGGCACACGTCATCCGGATGCAGCGGGATCTAATAAAAGAATACGCTGCCTCCTCCCCAGAGTCCATGTTGGTAGGGGACAAACAACTGTACTCCTCCCGAATGTCCACTCTACGGTCCATTTCTAACACCTCTATGCGGCTTTTGTCTCACGCCACTGAGGGAGCTGCTAGAGCTGGCGGAGTCGGCCTGGTCATGAGGCGACAAGCCTGGCTCCGACATTGTGACTTCTCGGAACCCTTTAAGGCGTCATTCACGAATGCCCCCTTTGATGGTTCTGCTCTGTTTGGCAAAACCGTTCACGACACTTTAGTCCAGAGCGAGAAAGACGGGAAGACGTCTGCCGGAGTCCGCTTCTCTGCTCCCCAGAGGTCCTTTTCCAAGAACCAAAAGGGTCAGAAGAAGATGTGGTTCCAGAAATCGCATCAATCCCAGTCTGCTCCGGATAACCAGTCCTCTCGTGGCAGAGTAGGACAGGGAGGACGCCGCCCTAGAGGTAGAGGGGGTCCCAGGAATTTTGGGTCCAGAGAACCCTTTTCTGAGAGGCCCACGCAGAACCCCAGAGGGGTTGGCCGGCTGCTCCACTCTGGAGGCAGTCGGGGGGCGTTTTTCAAGGCACCTAGCAATGTGGGAGTCCATAACAGATCGCTGGGTGCTTCACATCATATCCAGAGGTTACCAAATTCCTTTTATTGTAACCCCCAAAACCAGAAGCCTCCCCGACGTACCACCCAGTCAGAGGGAGGCGGCTGCTACAGAAATTCAGCAGCTTTTACAAAAAAGAGCCATCTAACCCGTCCCCCCAGATCAGCTCGGATCAGGGTTTTACTCCAGGTTCTTTCTGGTGCCAAAAAAGACGGGGGACTTGAGGCCCATCCTCGACCTCTCTCTCTTGAACCTGACAGTACCCAAAGAAAAGTTCCGGATGGTCACGCTGCAATCTATTCTCCCCCTGTTGCGGGAGAACGATTGGATGTGCTCGATAGACCTCAAGGATGCATACCATCACATTCTAGTGGACAGACGCTCCAGGAGGTTTCTCTGCTTCCGGCTGGGAGCCAGTCACTTTGAGTTCAGGGCCCTCCCCTTCGGTCTCACCTCAGCCCCCAGGGTGTTCACCAAAGTCTTAGCGGCAATAGCGGCCCACCTGAGACTCCAGGGAATTCAGGTCTTTCCGTACCTGGACGACTGGCTCCTTACCGCCCCTACAAGGCATCTGCTCTGTTCATGCAGGGATTACTTCCTCAATCTTGCTCCACGTCTAGGATTGACGGTCAATATGGGCAAGTCCTTTCTGGCTCCTACACAAGTGATAGATTTCATAGGGACGAGACTGGATTCCAAACTAATGCTTGCTTTCTTGACTCCAGATCGGCTTCAGAACCTGAGGATGCATGTACTGGCCATCCTCCAACTTCAAGCTCCACTGGCGGAATTGGTCCTGAGGGCTCTAGGGTCCATGGCGGCAGCAATTTCTCTGCTGCCCTTGGCCCGTCTGAATACGAGGGTCCTGCAGTGGTCCCTTCAGGTGCAATGGTCCCTGTCCCGCAACCCTCTGTACCATCCCATTCCCCTAAACAGGGCTTGCAGAAGGTTGCTCGTGTGGTGGCACCAGTCCCAGAGCCTCCGCACGGGAAGTCCATTCTCGATGCCTCCCTCCTATCGCCACAGTGACCACGGACGCTTCTCGCCTAGGGTGGGGGGGGGGCATTATTCAGGCAGAACGGTCCAAGGCACGTGGAATGACAGAGACCTTCTTGCATATCAATGTCCTAGAGATGAGGGCGGTGCTTTTGACGTTGCAGGCACTTCACGACCTTCTTCCGATTGGGACGATTGCGGTACATACGGACAACATGTCAGTGGTCTGGTACATCAACAAACAGGGGGGAACCAGGTCTTATCCTCTTTGTCGCGAGGCCATGAGTGTGGGAATGGGCGATATCCACCAACCGCTTTCTCACTGCAACGCACATTCCGAAACGGTCCAACATCCTAGCAGACAGGCTCAGTCGTACAATCCTGACTCCATACGAATGGTCTCTCAATCCTCTAGTAGCAGAGCGAATATTTGCCCAATGGGGGCAACCCTGTTGCGATCTTTTTGCCTCTCCCTCAAATACCAAATGCAACAGTTACTTCGCCCTAATCCCCCCTTCTGGGGGAGTCCCAGAGAGACTCTCTAGTACATGCTTACCCTCCACTGCCCCTGATGCTAAAATTTTTACAGAAAGCCAGTCGGTTGGGGAGCAAGATGATCCTCATTGCTCCATTCTGGCCTCGTCAGACGTGGTTCCCGTACCTATGGTCTCACCTGATTCATCCGTCCTGGATTTTGGATCCCCTTCCGGATCTCATTACTCACCCCCTGGGTCTTCCGACCCCCAACCTGGTCAACCTCAAGCTGACGGCTTGGTTGCTCCAGTTCCACTCTTGATAAGGACTCCCGGAATCTCCTCACCAGTCAAAGCCATTCTAGTAGCAGCACACAAGCCATCCACCAGAAAGGTCTATTGGAGTAAGTGGAAACGCTTTTCCATCTGGGCTGAGCACCGTCATTTAGATCCTTTTACAGCGCCTTTAACATCGGTTTTGGATTTTCTAACTACCCTTTTTCATCAGGGGGCTAGCTGTTCTACAGTCAAGGTGCAACTAGCAGCGATCTTTCACTATCATGTAGGGCATGAGTCTGGCCCTCTTATTACCTCCAAGCTCTGTAAAGCTTTGATTAAGGGTACCTTCCTCCTCAGACCTCCTGTCAGGGAGGTAGTACCCCCAAGGGATTTATCTTTAGTTCTACAGGCCTTGACAAGCCCCCCTTTCGAGCCGGCGGCCACGGTTGATCTCAAATACCTCTCTTGGAAAACGGCCTTTCTGGTGGCCGTTACTTCAGCTAAGAGAGTCTCTGAACTTCAGGCTCTCTGTGTCAAACCACCGTATTTGACCTTCCATCAGGATAGTTTACCTCAGGATCAATCCATCTTTTCCGCCTAAGGTATCTTCTGAAGCAAACATTAATCAATCTATTAATCTTCCCGTGTTCTTCCCTAACTATCAGAACAAAGGAGAATACAAGCTGCACTCTTTGGACGTGCACAGAAAACTGCGCTTTTATATTCATCGAACGGCTGGTCATAGACAATCCCACCAGTTGTTTGTCTCCTTTGCCAAAACCAACCTAGGCAAGTCGGTTTCTAAAGTTACCCTGTCACGATGGATAGCTAGTTGTATTCTCTTAGCATATATGAGTTCGGGAAGGCCTGCACCTCAGGGAGTCCGCGCTCATTCTACTAGGGCCGTTGCTACATCGGCTGCTTTTAGATCTAGGGTTCCCTTGGATGATATTTGTTCCACAGCCACTTGGGCTTCATCCCATACCTTTATCAGCCATTACAAACTGGATGTTGTCTCCAGAGGTAGGGCATCCTTTGGCTCTGCAGTGCTCCGGAATATCCTTCCATGAAGGCCACACCCAAGATTCAGGTAACTGGGGACTCTGTTCCAAAGGTTGCTGACAAATGAAGTGCCTACTTCAGATTAAGAAGTTATGTACTCACCATAACGTTTCATCTGAGTAGGTATATCTTCATTTGTCTGCAACCATCCCACCCGCCTTCCCCCTGACCAATATGATTCTAAGTAGTTGTTGTCTTTCATGAGTCCCTTCCGGGACACACCAGCAAGTTGTTATATGGGGCAAACTTGATCTGAGGTCAGTCAGGGTTGGCAGGGGATTATGGGTAAAGGGAGGAGCTAGGAGCTCGGATCTATGCTGTGGTAGAAGTTGCCGGCTCGGATCCGAGATCGGATCCGTATCCCAAAGGTTGCAGACAAATGAAGATACCTACTCAGATGCAACGTTATGGTGAGTACATAACTTCTTATTCTTTAACATCTGTTATTAATGGCACCTCAAAAAAGAAAATTAAGTCCTACATCAAGTTGACTTCTACAGCACTTGTTAAAGGACAAAATAATCAGCAGTACTACAGTCTCAGAAAAGGGCTAGGTACCAGGAATGGGGGCCCTGCAGCACAGTGTGCCTAGACCCAACACGCAGAGTATGCTATACTTTAAACTAATGTACAACCAACTAACTTCACGGTTTGTCAATTATCTAAAGCCTTCCTAAAAAATGCTGCTAAGCTGCCACAGCCCTGATGAAATGGCCTTGAAAGCATCATCCATATGATTTGCGACAAAAAGCTCAACTGGAAAGCCACTCAGATAGTTCCCATTCACTGGCCACTGACAAAGAAAACCATCAGATAATCTTCATGAGAAGGTTTGCTTCTATACAGGTCTACGCAGTAGCAGGGATGGCACTGTACAGCATTTGATTCCCAGTGCTTGAAGTTTCTGGGTAACTAATGACAGGTTCAAGCTATCAGCTTAAGCAAGCACTGATCACAAGTCCTAAGAAATACCCATTTCCTTGAAAAAGCTATTATGTACCATTAAACTGACATTTACTGGACTGAGGTAATGACTGCTAAAAATGCATCTGCTGCAATTTAATTTCTCCAAATGCTTATTTTTTTTTTACTTACCTTGACAAGAACAGACCACATTCCTAAGCTAAGACATAAAATCATTAGTTTAATCTTTGTTAGCCAAGTGTGATTATCTCAGCACCCACAACATACTCGAAATTGATTTTCTGCAGTTCATATGGGGTCACATCTATTGGTAGCATATTTATTTTTATTAACTGCAAACTCTCTCTTTTATTCATCCTGCTTCTCCTACTACTCTGTCTGGGTATCCTCGTTCTACAATGCTGTCATTTCCACTTACAAATCCTGGTTATTTTGAGTCTCTCTTGCAGTATAAAAGACAATTGTTGGGCATAGCAATTTAAGTGATTAACACTACTTTAGTGTCTGCTTTCTTGGAGTACATCTGTTTAATGGTCATCTCATGTGGTCCAAACATCATGGTCAATAATGTTTTGTGGTTCATCCTTCCAAAGCTTCTCAACTACTTCTATACAGTAGTGTTTTGTGCAATCTCCAGTTCAACAGTCTAGCCACATTACTGTCTTTTTCAGTATATGGACCCTCAAATCAAGCACATTTCACACGCATCATAATGTGCAACTGCTTCTAGTTCTGATTTACGGAACCTGCATTTAACTATTTCTCCCACTTTTTCCACAGCTTTTGCAAACTAAAATGCATGAAAGCCCAATATCTTGGGTGGCCTTTATTAGCCTTTCAACTATTGTTTTAAATTTTATTTATTTATTACATTTGTTAACTGGGTAATGTCTGGCTGGACCAAATGTCCATTTTCAGCAGAGACCCGGGGAGAAAAGGTCCAGTTATACAATTTACAGTTACAAAAACTAATACTAATCATATTAATAATCTCAGAAAATACTGCTAGTAAAACTATTATTACAATAGTAAGAGTATTGTCAAAAACTGTGACTGATCCATACTAACAGTATAATTCAATTGGCAATACTAATTACCGTCATTCACCTCTCCTTAGCCATTCTGTTGACAAAATGTGGTCAACATGAGATGTTTTCTATACTTGATGGTATACGTCTGGACTTTCCAATTTCCTTCCCTTCAAGTCATTTTCTTTACTTACCTTGTTTCTTGGGACTTTCAGTTGTTGTTTGACTCATGTCTACTTCTGATTTAATTTTCAATTCCCACACTGTTCCAAAATACTGAAATCAAGCAAGGATGCCACGTTAAGAGTTCTTCTCTTCATACTTTAGAAGTTTCACTATGTTGGGATCTGAAGAGGTCAGCAAATATGTATTGCAAACCTACAATTGTAGACCTACAGATTTCGAGAAGGCGTACACCTACTTTCAACCAAGGGATATATAATCTTGGTATGTACATTTTATTTTATACATCATTTGATGCTCAGTGTTTTCTTGTCCAAATGATTCAATGCTGTTTGGGACCACTCAATTACACTAACGCTATAAGTCAGAAAGTACAGTTTTGTACCTACCATAAATGTAGATGTCCAATAGGAATGCATCTGCAGTCCTTACAAATGGGTTGTCCTGTCGTCAGGCAGCCCTTCGGTCGTCCGGATTCCAAAGTCTGGGTCTGGCCTCGGCTGGTGTCGCACTTCACCCGACGTCACAGCTGCAGTTATTCGGGTATAAAGGCATCAGCCGACGCCATTTTCCTCAGTGTTTCTTGCCCCAGGTGCCCTCTTGGAAGGCTAAATTTGGATAAATGCCAATGATTCCAAATAGTAGAGAGCAAACTCAAAAAATAAGCATGTATGTACATATATACAAACAAATACACCATAATAGATCCCCCCAAGCTAGCTGAAGGCTGGCAAATACCCTAGGAGTACCTCAGAGGGGAAGGTGGGTGGGTAATCCTGACTGCAGATGCATTCCTATCGGACATCTACATTTATGGTAGGTACAAAACTGTACTATGTCCTTCAAGGATGCATCTGCAGTCCTTACAAATGGGTAGAATACCATAGCTAAACAAGGGGAGGAGGAAAGAGTAGAGATTATGGTGTAGCTAGGATCCCTTGCAAAACAGCAGTGGCAAAACCTGCTCGGGATCTAGAGTATAAAGGTAAATTGTAATGCTTGGCAAATGTATGCACGGAGGTCCAAGTAGCAGCCTCTATAATGTCCTTGGTAGCCACTCCTTGTAAGAAGGCTGTGGTAGTGGCTGTAGCCCTTGTGGAGTGAGGCCTGATGTTCTCTGGAGTTTTCTTTCCATGGTAGGAGTAACAAAATCTAATGCAATTTCCTATCCATTTGGAGATTGTCTGTTTTGAAATTGGTTTTCCTTCCTTTCCTGTGGCATATGCTACCAGAACCTGGTCAGTTTTTCTATTGGACTTAGTCCTGTCCAGGTAGTAGCTTAACTGTCTGTGTACATCCAAGGTATGCAAAAGTCTTTCTCCCCTGTTCTGTGGGTTTGGGAAGAATGTAGGTAGGTGGATAGCCTGATTTAATGACACTCTGGATACCACCTTAGGCATAAATGTAGGATTTGTTCTCATGGACACTCTATCTTGATGGAAGATCAGGAAGGGTTGCACTGCCATTAATGCCTGTAGTTCAGAGACCCTTCTTGCTGAAGTTATTGCCAGCAGGAAAGCAGTCTTCCAGGATAAGTATTGTAATTCTGCTGTTGCTGCTGGCTCGAAATGAGGAAGTGTCAATTTTTCTAGCACAAAGTTCAAGTCCCATGCTGGCAATGGTGGTTTCCTGGGAGGTTTTGCATTTTTAATTCCTCTCAGAAACTGTCTGAGCAGGGGATGAGAGAAGACAGGAGGATCCAAGCTGTATTCTGCTGAAATAGCTGATGCATGTATCTTGATGGAAGAATAGGACAGGCCTGTGTGGAAGAGCTCTGCCAAGTACTCCAGGATGTTGGCCATGTTTACCAGAGTCACATCTTCTCCCTTTGCAGTACTCCAAATGAGATATCTTTTCCATTTTGCTGCATAATTCTTTCTTGTTGAAGGTCTGCGAGCCTCCAGGATTATGTCTTTAACCCTTTGGGATAAATTTGGGTTAATTGCTGTTATGTAATGTTCCAGACAGTTAGCTGCAGAGTTTTCAGGTTTGGATGCAGGATGTTGTAGTTGTTCTGTGTTAACAGTAATGCGATCAGCGGTAGTGTCCATATTTGTTCCCGAGACATGCTCCTCAGCAATGGGTACCAATGTTGTCTTGGCCAGTCTGGAGCTATCAGAATGATCCTTGGACGGTCCTCTTTGATCTTCAGAAGCACCTTGTGCATCAAAGGAAGTGGTGGGAATGCGTATGCTGTCAGGTTTTTCCAACTGAAAGATAGGGAGTCCACCTTCCAAGCAAGTGGGTGGTACGTCCTTGTGCAGAATTTCTTTAGCTGGTGATTGAATGGGGATGCAAACAAGTCTATTTGTGGTAATCCCCATTCCCTTGTGATGGCTTTGAAGATGTCCGGATGAAGCATCCATTCGTGGGCATCTGTGGTTGTTCTGCTTAGTATGTCTGCTAGAATGTTTTCTTTTCCCGGTACAAAAATTGCTTGTAGCTGAATGTTGTAGCTCAGGGCCACATCCCATAGGTCCAGTGCCAGCCGGCATAGAGGATATGAATGGGTGCCTCCCTGTTTGTTGATGTACCACATAACTGTGGTGTTGTCTGTCCTTATCATCAACTGACCTTCTTGGAGAAATGGTCTGAATGACTGGATTGCCAATTTTACTGCCAGCATTTCCTTTAGATTTATGTGTAAGCGCAGCTGGTCTTGAGTCCATAAGCCTTGTATGCACTTGTCCAGCATGTGTGCCCCCCCAACCGAGGTCTGAGGCATCTGTCGTGATGGTTTGGCTTGGTTGGCTGTTGCAGAAGGGCAATCCTGTGTTTGATTGACAGGCCTGAGCCCACCATAGGAACTCTTGTTTCAGGCATGGGATTATTGGGATTTTGGTTTCTAGGCTGTGCTTGTGTTGGGACCACAAATTCTTTAGGTACCACTGTAGCTTTCTCATATGCAGTCTGGCATGAGGGACCAGAATTATGCAGGATGCCATGAAGCCTAGAGCTTGCAGTACTTTTCTTGCAGCTAGGTGGTTCTGCTTTGTTAATGCCAAGAAGTAGAGAGGTAGTTGCTCTTTCTTTTCTGCAGTTAGGAATGCCATTTGTTTTGATGTGTCCAGCTCTGCACCCAGAAAGGTTATTCTTTGGGATGGAATCAGCCTTGACTTTTTTAGATTGACTGTATATCCCAAGGCTTGCAGCAGGTAAATGACTCTTTGTAAGTCCTCTGACAGCTTGCTTTTGTTGTCCGCTTGTATCAGGCAGTCGTCCAGGTAGGGATAAATTTGGATTCCCTGAAGTCTGCAATGAGCAATTACTGATGCCAGGCATTTCGTGAACACTCTGGGCGCAGTAGATAAGCCAAAGGGCAATGCTGAAAATTGATAATGCTCTGATCCTGCAAGAAATCTGAGGTATCTTCTGCAAATTGGTCTTATGGGGACGTGCAGGTATGCCTCCTTGAGATCTAGAGTTACCAGCCAAGACTCCTTGCCCAGCATGGGAAGAAGCTGCTGTAGGGTCAGCATTTTGAATTTTGGAACAATAAGGAATGTGTTTAAAGCGGACAGGTCTAGAATGGGTCTCCATTTGTTTTCTTTTCTTGGTACCAGGAAGAGTCTGGAGTAAAATCCCTTTCCTTGCTCCATAGATGGTACCTTTTCCACAGCTCTCATTCTTAATAGCTGAGATATTTGCTTTAGAGCTTCTGTCCTTTGAGTAGGTGGTAGGTTTGGCATTCCTCTCTTCCCTGGTAGAGTATGGAAATGGAACCTGTAACCTTGGTCTATAGTTTGCAAAATCCATTTTTCCCTTGTGATGCAATGCCAGTTTTTTGAAAATAAGGTTAGTTTTCTGCCTAAGGGTGCTTCTAGTTGTTCCCTGGTAGGCGGTGCCACTGTCAAGTCACTGTGATTGAGTTGTTGAAGTGGTGGTGGCTGTGTCCGTGCCTCGCTGGTTACCTTGCCATTGGCGTCCCCTGTAGGCACCCCTGGATTGGTTTCTGCCTCTTGAACGCCTATTCCTGCCTCTCTGGGACTTAGAGGAGTCCAGAAAGGACCAATTCTTGGAGGGCCAGTTCCTGCTAATCCTTGGAGGTTGAACCTGTAAGAAATCTTTCACCGTTTGTACGGATTTCGCCTTCTCTTCCATCTTTTTTAGTACCTGCTGAGCAGGGGAACCAAATAAATTGACCTTGTCCATGGGTGCATCCAAAAGCTTTGATTTGACATGGTCTGGTAATGCCTGTTCTTTCAACCATGCATGTCTCCTGATAACTGTGCCAGTCATGGCTGATCTAAAGGAAGCCTCCAGTGCATCATAGCCACATTTTAAAGAATGGTTACTAACCTGCTGTATGTTATGTACCATTTCCTGAACATATTTTTTATCTAAAGATTCTTCAGAGGAAGAAAAACTGGTCAAGCATAAACTCTTGATATTGAATCATATGAAATTGGCAGTTCAAAGCCCTAGCTGACAAGGTAGCAGAAGTGTAAACTTTTTTACCCCATCTCTCTAAGGACCTGGATTCCCTTTCAGAGGGGAGGGGGTTCTTAGTAGAAGTAGCAGCTATAGCTTTAGGGCCCTGGGAGATAGTCTCTGGATCTGCAAAAGGAGCCTTGTATAAATGGTGATGAGTGTCCGGGACCCTGTAGAACCTATCGGGCTTAGCAGGAGCCGGAGGTAATGAATCAGGAGCAGTGCAAGCATCGTTAAATGCATCATCCACAACAGAAAGAACTGGAGGAATAGCTAAAGGTCTATGTTGTGGCAAATGTAGAAAAGTTCTAAGCCGTTTTCTGGAGTCTGAGAAATCTTGGCCCTGCCACTGAAATTGTTCCCTCATAGCATGCAAGGTTTCCCCAAAGGAAAATTCCTCAGGTGGAGAGGCTGAAGGAATGGACTCTTCAGCATCAGAGTCTTCGTAAGGAGAATAAGAAGCCTCAGGAGGGTCTGTATGTTCTGATTCATCAGAGGAACCATCAGTGGATACTGGTTCAGGGGGCTCTGCTCTAGGTCTCTTTTCTGGAGGTGGGAGAGAGGACCTGTCTGGATGAGGCTGGGATCCACGAATTAAAGAAATTAAATCCTCAGCCAAAGAAAGCATATGAGAGCTAGTGCTGGGCCTGTGTGAGGGGGGTTTGGCATGCACAGTTTCTGAAGCTTTGGCTGCTTTAGCCCTGGCAAAGGCCTTAATAGACATGGCTGCAGGAGGCCTAGCCGCTCCACATGCAGGGGTTGAAATATCCAGGGGAATTGTGTCTGATAATTCCTGAGAAACCGCAACAGAAGGCTGGATTTCAGAAGCCGATTCTACCAGGTTAGAGGAGGCCTCGGTAGAAGGCATGGTTTCGGCTGGAGAAAGAACCGCTTGCTCGGTTTCGGCCAAAACCGAGACACTCACGGTTTGCTTAATGGCGGTTTCGGCCGAGACCGCGGACCGCGAGTGTCGGTCCTTTTCTTTTCGTTTTTTGGAAATTTGTGCTGTCGGAGGATCCGACGGCATAATGTAGGCAAAATCAGAGCCGAAAATTTGTTCAGCAAACTCCGACCGACGTCTAAGCGTCCGTCGGTTAAAAGAAGCACAGGCTAGACAAGCTGCTACGTCGTGGTCTGGGCCTAAACAATGTATACAATAGGAGTGGAAATCTTTATGAGGTATTTGTTTCCCACAAGATAAACAGTTATTCACTTTCTCTGACATCGGCTGAGGCAAGAGAGAGTCCCCAACGGGGTACTTAGCTTTTTAGAAGTCTTCGAAGTAGTATTCGGTAGTAGTAATCTCTGGATCTGACCGACCGGCACTTGCGAACAGCTTCTGCTTCGGGCGCCATGCGGCAAGAAAGACTGGGGAAAATGGCGTCGGCTGATGCCTTTATACCCGAATAACTGCAGCTGTGACGTCGGGTGAAGTGCGACACCAGCCGAGGCCAGACCCAGACTTTGGAATCCGGCCGACCGAAGGGCTGCCTGACGACAGGACAACCCATTTGTAAGGACTGCAGATGCATCCTTGAAGGACATCAGGAAGAACAAATTTGATTATGGCTTGGGCTTTATTCCAAGATGTCAGTCATTAACTTCAGTCTTGTGAAGTACTCCTTACTAAGTTTTGTTCTCATTTGTTCATTGCCAACCTGTCACCTGTTTCCAACTATTTATACACTCCCTTCTGCTCAAGTTACTTTACATCACATTCCTGCCCCAGACTGATATTTTCTTAGTGCAGCAGCTTTTCTTTTATAAATGCTAAGTAGTTCTTTTATCTGAGAAAGTTTTAACCATTTGCAGTTGTGATTTCAGATCCTCATTTGATGAGCTATATAATTTTAAATTATCCACAAAAAGTAGATGAGATATCTTTAAGCAAGCCTGGTTTCTGGGAGTTGAACTATAACCGCAGAGTAATCTATCAAGTTAATAGGTTAAAGGGTTAAGGGCAAGACAAAACAGCAGTGGTGATAATTACCCTGGAATATCCCCTTTGAATTTTTATCTATTCAATAACCTTTTCTCATCTTTGCACACGAGGTTGGGGTGTTATTTCAACAGCATCAATCATCTATGGTCAAAGTTCAAACAGCAGGGTGGCAAGCCCTGCTGCAGTTTAATACCACACTCACACACACAACTAATTTACAGAATGGCCAACAAACTACTGCATGTCTTCAGAGTGTGGGCATAATACATGGCCCCTTGTCTTGGTTTAGCTGCAAGAAGGTTTGGAATTCTATTCACAGTCATTACTATGTAACCAGACTCTATGTAACCAGACTTCTACTCCTGATCCAGAATAAAGCAGACAAGGTCTGTTCTGAACATGACATCTATTAATGGGGGGGGGGGGGGGCTTCAAAAGAAGGAAACAAACTTATTCAGAACAAAGTATAAATTCATGAGGCTTAAGAAACCCATCATAATGATGTACTGTGGTGCACTGGTTAGTATGTCTCACTGACAGCACTTGGCAGGCTGGGATGCCTTTAGTGTGGAGTTTGCAAAGTCTCTCAGAGACAGTGAGGGTTATCATCATGGGGTCTAGTATCCCAAGAATGTAATTACATGCAAAGTGGTAATGCGGAAACTGATGGAGTCAGTATGTATGCTGCAATGGAGTGGCATCTCCTCCAGGAGAGTTTCTTACCTTATGTAGATAGAATCAAATTCTTTGCAAAACTGAAAATAAATCAACTATGAAACTGTTGGATGTGTTCAGACAGGAACTACAGTTTCACAGGTAAGTGCTCAGGTAATACTAGAGTTCCTGTCCATTAAGTGTAGACCATTTTACTTGCCCAGGGAGCTGAATGGGGTCAGTGTAACAGTGGTACATATATCACCTAGTGCTAATACCACTGAGGCTAACTATGCAATCACATGGGTGAGCTGCAGAGCAATTATCCTGACTTTGTACACATGGCAGCTTGTGACTAATAAAGGAGACCTGAAAGAAGAACTCCCACACTACAAGCAGTATGTGGACATTCCTACAAGAGGTGATAATAACCTGGACAAGGTGTACATAAACTTAAAGAAAGCTTATAAAGCAGTGCAACTTCTACAAATGGAAAACTCTGACCATTATACCATCTTGCTATCGTCAGCTTACAAACCTGCACTGGTCAGAGAGAAACTTGCACAGAAACAAATCAGGGTATGGCCCAAGGGGGCTTTGGAAGACCTCAAAGACTGCTTTGAAAGAACCAACTGGGATATGTTCAAGGAGGCAGCCAAAGTGAATCAGCATCTGAACATTGACGTATACACTGAGGTAGAGATAGCATACACTTCAAACTGTGTTGATGGGGTAACAAATACCAAGAGTATCACACTATTAGAGCTAACCAAAAGCCATGGCTCATCCCCAAGGTATATCGGCATCTGAAGGAGAGAAATGCAGCTTACAGGGCAGGGAAGAGGCGACAGCAACAGACGCCGGACCTAGACTTTGGAATTCAGCCCGACTGAGGGTAGCCTGCCAGCAGGATAACCCAAGTGTAATGACTGCAACAGCGAAACACGAAGAACATCAAAGCAGCCCTAAAAGTGTAGCAAGAGGTAATCTAGGGAGGGGTATAAAGGAGGCTAAGAGGGAGCATGGTAGAAAGGTGCAGAGCCACTTTGAAGACATGGAGGATGCAAGGAGACTATGTCAAGGCATACATGACATCACTGACTACAAAATCAGGTCAGCACAGTCTGAGGACAGCATGGAATTCCTGGATAGGTTGAACATCATCTTTGGTAGATTTGAGAGGAAAAAAACAACAGGCTGGCACTAAATCTACCCACTGATGAGAAGGATGCAACACTCAGCCTCAGCACAGAGGAGGTAAGAAGAGAGCCAAGGAGAATGAACCCCAGGAAGGCTGCTGCCCCAGACAACATACTGGGCAAGGTGTTAAAAGGCTGTGCTGATCAACTATGCACAGTGCTCAAGGAAATATTCAACACCTCTCTTGACATGGCAAAATTACCATCATGTTACAAGGAAACTATCATCATCCCAGGAAACTAACATCCCACTACCCAAGAAAACCACTCCCTCCAGGCCTAACTACTACAGACCAGTCACTCAGACATACACTGTTATGAAATGTTTTGAGCGGCTGATTAAAAAGCATCTTTCTTCATGCCTACCTCTTGATTTTGACCCTCTGCAGTTTGTGTACACAGCTAGCTGAGCCATGGCTGATGCCAGATTAGTAGCACTACACATCTCCCTTGAGCATTTAGAGAGCAAAGACAAGTATGTGAGGATGCTGTTCATAGACTTCAGCTCTGCATTTAATACGGTGGTACCAATGCAGCTGACAGAAAAAACTGGCACATTTAGGAATCAGTAAACATCTCTGTAACTGGATCCTGGACTTCTTGATTGAGAGACCAAAGAGTGCGTTCAGGTAATAACACATCAAAGTGCATTACGATCAACACAGAGGTTCCACAGGGATGTGTTCTCAGCCTACTGTTATTCACCATCCTGACCTACAACTGCTATGCTAAGCACAAGTCCAACCATATCATCAGGTTTGCTGATAACACCACAGTAGTGGGGCACATCACAAAGGGCGATGAAAGGGCATACAGAGAGGAGGTGGCATCGCTGATCAGTTGGTGCGAAAACAACAACCTTGACCTGAATGTAAGCAAGATCAAAGAGATTATCAACTTCAGGAAAAGGGAGCTGAATGGGGTCAGTGTAACAGTGGTATATATATCACCTAGTGCTAATACCACTGAGGCTCTAAATAAACTATGCAATGACATGGGTGAGCTGCAGAGCAATTATCCTGACTTTGTATATATGGCAGCTGGTGACTAATAAAGGAGACCTGAAAGAAGAACTCCCACACTACAAGCAGTATGTGGACATTCCTACAAGAGGTGATAATAACCTGGACAAGGTGTACAGGTGCTCAGGATCAATGGTGAGAGTGTGGTGAGGGTTAAGAGTACGAAATTCCTGGGTATACACACATCAGAAGATCTCTTGTGGTTGGGGAAACACCAGCCAACTAGTCAAGAAAGCGTATCAATGCCTCCACTTTTTAAGAAGGCTGAAAAAGCTAAGCTTCCTCCTCATATTATCTCCACCTTCTTTAGAGATGCAATAGACAGCATCCTCACCTGCAGCTTCACAGTGTGGTTTGGAAGCTGTAGCACCTCCCTTTCTGTAACTGTGCAAAGAGTGGTGAGGGTTGCAGGGAAGGTAACAGGTTCCAGTCTTCCAGTGATACATCTTTATTCTTCAAGAAACATCCAAAAGGCTACCAAAACACTAAGAGGACAACACGAACCCTGAGCATGGACTGTTTAAGCATCTAGCAGGAGCTATCACAGCATTAGCTGCAGGACTACAAGATTCAGTAACGGTTTCTACTCTACAGTGATTAGACTTCTGAATTCGGGCACTAGTCCCACGGGTCTGGACACTCAACTCAATTTTTATTTATTTGTGCAATATATACTTACATATATTCCAAGTAAGTGCAATATTTACTTATTATATCCATAGTCAGTATTATTTAACTCACTCAGGTGCAATATTAGATAAATAACTTGGGCATTTCAATCTGTAGTGTGTTTTGTATTACTTTAAATAGGGTAGTTAATTTAACTCTGGGGAGGGTATTCTTTTCATATACGAGTGTTGGTAAATGTGTATGCGTGCTCTTGCTTGCACTGGGAGTAGTACTGTATTTGCTAGACATGTTTATTCCTCTACTTGTATGTGTTGTTTAACTTTCCTTTGTAATCTCAAGAACTGAGCTGATGTACAAAATTTCATTTAAGCTACGTGTGTAGTTATAAATGACAAAGTTTATTTTGACTTAGGCTAGCTGCCCTTGCAGGCCATTTTAAGCTTGGCCAAGTTCCTGTTTGGTAAGTGAATTAACCTATCCCATTTCGTATTAGACTGGCCTTACCCATACCATGGTCAATAATTTTATATTACCCCTAATGAGAATAACTAGGATCACACCAGATAATCTGAGGGCACACATGCATAGGATAAAGCATTTAGGATCTGTCTTTGTCCATTAGTAGAACAGGGGGCAGTCCTGGGGTAAATTTTCTGCTGCCCATCCATAGATCCAAGTTGAGTCTGGACGTGGACAGGGATAAGCTTTAACGTGGATGGGGAGTCCGTTCCTGAGAAGAGGTATCCTCAGAGATATACCTGTCCCTCCAAAGTGTTCTTTTGATGTAGAAGATGTGCTTGATCTAGCAGCTAGAAGGCTATCCTAACCTAGAGGAAGTTTGAAATTGTCATCATATAAACTCTGACACTGCTGAGTGATAAACGGGTTTATAACACTTTGTCCAGGACAAATGGGACTTGAAATAGTGGTTGAAAAAGTGACTACCCTAGGATGTGATTTCACAATGGGAACATATCTACTTATTTTTGCATCTCCTTGGTGGAAGATTTTTTTTGGCCACCTCTACGTCAGCAATATTTCTTGGAACTTTAATGATGCGAGTACTCACTATATACAAAAAAAGCCTGAAAAGGTTTTTGAAGACAGTCCACCAATAGGATATCCATGCTCTTCACCTGCTATGAACAAAATAGCACCTGTATAAGTAGTAATCATAAACAATGAGAGGTACCTATATGCTCACAGTATCAACTGGCAATTCTTGTGCAGTGCGAATAAAATGTTGTTACGGTTAACACAACAAAAACCTTTAAGACCTCTCTTCATAACATCCACTACATGCACAGATACAAAATTAAGCCTCACTCAGATGGATGAGGAAGGGAAAATAGTGGACAACTTCAGAAGTCCCTCTAGCAGACGCTTAAGTATGGTGACCATCAGTTATTAGTACCATTTTTTCTTCAAAATAACTTTAGAATGAGACAACTCAAGGTGGTCTACATTCACGGGTCTATATTATATCCTCGAACGCTTAAAAAAGCGAACGCTGATTGATCGAAATTATTTTCGCGAAACTGCAAAATATCGAAGCAGCAGAAACTCGAAAGTTTTCCTAGGGAAAGAATTTGGTTGTCCGTTTCTGTTGCTTTGGTATTTTCAATGTTATAGTGGAAAGTTACCGGTCGGATTCAGGTAAGTGTGCGATTGTGTGGATGTGAGTGTTAGGGTGATTTAGGGGAGTTAGGGTTAGGGCTTGGGTTAGGTGTGTGTGCGATTGAGTGGACATGAGGGTTAGGGCGGATTTAAGTGAGTTAGGGTTTGGGAGCGGGTGAGTGTGTGATAGTGACGGACCTTAGGGTTACGGTTTGGGTTAAGGTAAGTGGGTAGTTAGTGGTGTGTGAATAGTTTAGTGTACGGTTAGGTATCAGATTTTAGGTGTATGTGTGTGGATTTCTGTTTGTTTGGTGTGCTTGTGTTGTGTGTATGTGTTGTGGAGCAGCGATTTTTTTCCCTGGGGGGGGGAAATATCGCTGATCTGACAGTTCGAGATTGTAAGCTTTCGCTTAAATTAGGTTGATCAATCAGCGTTCGCTTTTTTAAGCGTTCGATAATATAATATAGACCTTACATTCACAAGGGGGAGGAAGGAGAATATGAGAATAAGGCTGACGCAATGACATTAGCTTGCCCATCCAAGGAAGAAGAGGAGGAGTCTATATATGCTTCACTGCAGAAGTGATGCTTATGGGCCAGGATGAATTTTGCACCTACAGTGCGCATCCAAACTACAGTTTTTAAATGCAGTGAGGTGCAAGCTGGTGCAATATGAATTCCTACTGCTGACAAATATGTAAAGCATTCACTAAACAAAGACTTTAATGGAATGATCTCTACCTTTATACAGGCCAGTTGAACTCTTAGTGGTAGAAAATAATGTAGCTGTTTTACAAACACTTGCTTGACCAGACTTCTAACTCCAGACACAGAACAAAGGAGATTAAAAAAAGTCTGTTCTGCACACCTATTTAACCATAAAAATGTTGACTCAAAGCAGTCTGAATATTTAAGACCTAGCTAAAATTCCTGTTATCAACTTATCAAGAAACATTTTAAAAAAATTTTACAGGTTAACCCTCTTTTATTTATGCTTTTATTTAACATTTTTTTACTGGGAAAGTCCGACTAGGACAGAGCTAATTTTCAGCGGAGGCCCAGGGAGAAACGCTCCAGATGCAGGTCTTTGTATTGTGGGAGGAAACCGGAGTACCCGGAGGAAACCCACGCAAACGCAGGGAGAACATGCAAACTCCACACAGAAAGCACCCCAGCAGAAAATCGAACCGGAGAACCTCCTGCTGTGAGGCGACAACTTTAACTGCTGCACCACTGCACTGCCCTTTTACAAGGTCCACTAAAAATATGTCAAACAAAAACACTTAACATAATACTTGATCAGTTAAGTCAATGGGCACAAAAAGGGGTCCCCAGAAAAAAAAAATGACAACTGCAGAAAATGCTGCCACAAAAGGTAGAGATGAGACAGCAACCTTTACTATGTAAAACTAAAGGCACAGGGTGGATACAAGTGTTTTAAAAAAAGTATCAGTCAGAAAGCCCCAGAAAAGAAAGTCACGGTCAGCATATGAGGATGTACCTCTGCTCATTCCTCTTGCAAGCTTTTTTGACCTTGTACTTTATTGTAAATGGTGTGTGTACAAGGTGATCTTAACTTGTGGAGTGTGTGATCAGTAATGTAATGGTTTATGTACTTTATAAGGTTTTATCTATTTTAAGCACATACTACATTTCACTGCAGTTTATTTTACCAAAAGAGCACACACATGTGGAACAGTGCTGATTAAAGTCAAACAGGCTACAAACAATCCTGGGCTCAAGCAGAAAGCACAAAGGTAGAGCTATGCAAGCATACTTACCAAAAAAGGTTTTGGTTTCTCAGAGCCCTCTTCTCACAGCACACGCAGGAAGAGAGTGTCCTTGGTCCTACGTGCAACCAACACATAAAAAGACACACACATACTCTGACATTAAGAGATTTATCTACTGGTACAGGCTGACTGCTGCTAAACCCAGGCACCTTATCTGTTGGAAGGGCAGAGCTGGCACTCAGTCATACCACCCAAGGTGGTGTATGGAGGTATACCCTCTTCTGAAGACTCCTTATTGCCCATCAAGGTGTAAGAGGAGCATACAAAATCTGCCCATTAGTGAAATGGAAGGCCATAACATGGGATTCCTCAAAACAAATTCAAAGCTACAATTGCTTCCAAAAAGGGTGTGCATGTGTGCCCTCTGGATGCTTTCCTTCTGTGAGTGCTCTGGCACCATACCATCAAGGAAGTACTCTTCCCGACAATTCCCACACCGCACAATTTCAACAACCTCCATTTTAGGAGAAGAAAATATGGGTCAAAGTCTTTCCCTTCTGCAACTTCAAGTGGCCAAATTGAAATGCTGACTGTGTTCCTGTCTTAGACAAAACAGACGCCTATGCAGAATCAAGCTCATGACCTGGCAGTCACACACACTGTGACAGCTCTTAGGGTTCAGGCAATGAAAAGAGGCACTTCTTCACCATTTGAAATGTATGAGCAAAAATGTCTGGGGCTAGATGATGCCAGTGCATCTGCCAAACAGCGGCACATACTACTTGAACACAGGAGCGAAGGGGAGAAATGTATACTGTGCAAAGAAAGCAGACAGCATACCAGGAATCAAAGACAAAGCAAAGACCCATTATCAGACTGTCTCCTCATTTCAATGACAGGTTTTTAGTTTCAGCATTTGATCGTAACTAGTATTTACATGCATCAGCTCTATCCATACCAAGAACAATTCCTAACGTAGCTGTATTTGTGTTTTATGAGGTTTTATCTGTTTTAGTTGCAGCTGTTAGAAATACTTACACATCCAAGTAAAGAAAGAAAGAAAAATAAATTTTACTTCTGGAACAGTTTGGGCACAACTGAAAAAGCAGCAGGATATGCGCACAATCCTGCCTTTTGGGCAGAAGAAAAGTACAGTTTTGTACCTACCATAAATGTAGATGTTCGAAGATCTACATTGCTGCAGTCCTAACACTTGGGTAGTCCGCTGTCCCTCGGTCGGCCCGAATATCAGAGTATAAGGCTGACGTCGGTCAGGGCGCATTTGACTGACATCAGAACGTCAGGGTACAAATGCGCATGACCGACGTCATATCCTCAGTCTTTTCTTGCCCCAGATGTCAGAAGACCCTAAAGAAAAAGGTCAAAACCCATAGGCAACAGCCAAACAACCAACCAGCCTAACACCAAGAATATGTACAATATATACAATATATACAACAAACACAATATACCTCAGATGGATAATCCAACCCACACAACCACCTCAAACTACAGAGGGGAAGGAGGGAGGGTAAATTGGACTGCAGCAATGTAGATCTTCGAACATCTACATTTATGGTAGGTACAAAACTGTACTATGTTCTTCATCTCACATTGCTGCAGTCCTAACACTTGGGTAGAATCCCAAAGCAGAGGTAAGGGAGGATGGCTAAACTATAATGAAGCAGGAGCTGCCAGAATGCCCTGCAACACAGCAGTGGCAAACCCAGCCCTGGATTTAGAGTACAATGGAAGGTGGTAATGCCTAGAGAAGGTATGCACTGAACTCCAAGTGGCTGCCTCCAAAATATCCTTAGTTGCCACCCCCTCAAAAAAGCTGTTGAAGTGGCAGTAGCCCTAGTGGAATGAGGCCTAATCCCAGCTGGAATGTCTTTGCCATGATGGGAATAACAGAAAGCAATGCAAAATCCAATCCACTTAGAAATAGTTTGTTTTGACACGGGCTTGCCCTGAGAGCACAAAGAAAAAGAAATTAATAACTGCTGAGATTGTCTGAACCCTTTAGTTCTGTCCAAATAATATCGCAACTGCCTGTGTACATCTAAAGTGTGCAAAATCTTTTCCCCTTTATTTTGGGGATTTGCATAAAAAGTAGGCAAATGAATAGTTTGGTTTAAAGCCACACTAGAAACCACTTTAGGCATAAAGGAAGGATTAGTACGTAAAGATACCCTATCCTTATGGAAAATTAAGAAAGGCTCAACTGCCATAAGGGCCTGTAATTCAGAAACCCTTCTTGCAGAGGTAATGGCCAACAAAAAGCAGTCTTCCATGACAAATATTTCAACTCAGCAGTAGCTGCAGGCTCAAAAGGTTGTAGAGTGAGTTTCTCCAACACAAAATTGAGATCCCAAGCAGGAGTAGGAGCCCTTCGTGGGGGTCTTATATTCTTTGCCCCTCTAAGAAATTGCTTGAACAAAGGATGAGAAAACAATGGTGGGTCACAGTCGTAGTGAGCTGAAATTGCTGCAGCATGAATCTTAATAGAAGAGAAGGACAAACCTTTGTCTAATAACTCAGTAAGATATTGAAGAGCCACACTTAAATCAGGCTCAGAAACATCCAAATCCTTAGCTGCACTCCAAAACAAAATCTCTTCCATTTATCTGCGTACACTTTCCTTGTACTAGGCCTTCTAGCTTCCAAAATCACATTCAAAACGTGTTGTGGAAGTTGAGACCCTCTATGGTTTAAAACAGAATATGCCAGGCTGTTAGATGAAGAGAGTGAAGTTTGACATTGAGCAAATGACTGTCCTCCTGGGACAACAGATGTGGAATCAAAGGCAAAGGCCATGGAGGCTTCCGCACTAGACTTCTCAGTAATGGGTACCAGTGCTGCCGAGGCCAATCTGGAGCTATCAAAATCATCCTTGGCTTGTCCTGTCTGACCTTCAGAAGTACCTTTGGTAGGAGAGGCAGAGGTGGAAAGGCATACACATGAAGATTTTTCCAACTGAAAGAAAGAGCATCCACTTTCCAGGCTGTGGGATGAAACCTCTTTGTGCAAAACTTTGGCAGCTGATGGTTTAGTGGAGAAGCGAACAGATCTATGTCTGGAGTTCCCCAGGACACTGTCAATTTCTGAAATACATGAAGATCCAGTTTCCACTCGTGGGGATCCATGATTTGTCTGCTTAACACATCTGCTAAGGAGTTCTGTGCTCCTGGCAGAAACCTTGCCTGAAGACTTAGTTGTAAACTGAGAGCAGTCTCCCACAAAATCATTGCTTGCCTGCATAGAGGATAAGAATGTGTTCCCCCTTGCTTGTTGATGTACCACATGACAGTTGTGTTGTCTGTTAGAATCAACACCTGCCCTGGAAGAAGTAAATCCTTGAAAGCTATTAATGCAAACTGGACTGCTAACATCTCCTTCAAGTTGATATGTAGATGCTGTAGTCTGACAGGCCACTTGTCTTGTATCCACTTTCCGTTTAGATGAGCTCCCCAAGCTTTGTCCGAGGCATCTGTCGTTAAAATTTGACTCGCCTCTGGCCGGGTCACAGAGTCCCTTGTTTAGGTGACATTCCTGAGCCCACCACAAAAATTCCTTTTGAATGCAAGGTATTATTGGAATGACAGTGTCCAGATCCTGGCAGTGCTGTGTCCATACATTCTTGAGATACCATTGCAACTTCCTCATATGCAGTTTGGCATTGGGAAGCACCAGAATACAAGATGCCATGAACCCTAAGGCTTGAAGGACTGTCCTTGCAGTCAGCCCGGACTGAAGAGATAGATGATGGAAGTAAAGGGAAAGATTGTCTTGTTTGTCCGGGGTTAGAAAGGCCATCTGGGATGCTGTATTCAGTCTTACACCCAGAAAGCACATGTCTTGAGAGGGTACTAGACTGGACTTTATTTCGTTCACAGAATACCCCAGGCATCTTAGCACTGCTATCACATATTCCAAATGACGAAGAAGCTC
This sequence comes from Protopterus annectens, assembly GCF_019279795.1. Classification (NCBI taxonomy): domain Eukaryota; kingdom Metazoa; phylum Chordata; order Ceratodontiformes; family Protopteridae; genus Protopterus; species Protopterus annectens. The sequence goes on along the minus strand of NC_056727.1, from coordinate 913,995,824 downwards.
TTCCCTTCCTTGAGCCAGAATCAGGCAATCGTCCAAATAAGGATAGATTTGTATTCCTTTCAGCCTGAAGAAAGCTATCACTGGAGCCAGAACTTTCGTAAATACTCTCGGCGCAGTAGATAAACGAAAGGGCAATGCAGAGAACTGATAGTGAGAATTCCCAGTCCGAAAACGCAGATACTTCCTGCAACTTAGTCTGATAGGAACATGAAGGTATGCCTCTTTGAGATCCAAAGTTACCATCCAGTGATCCTTGCCCAGCAGAGGTAAAAGTTGTTGTAACGTCAACATCTTGAACTTGGGAATGTCCAGATAAGTGTTGAGGATAGATAAATCCAAAATTGGTCTCCACGTGTTCCCCTTCTTTGGTACAAGGAACAGGCGAGAATAAAATCCTAGGCCTCTTTCTGGCACAGGAACCGGCTGTATGGCCCCTATTTGGAGTAACAGAGAAATTTGCTTGTGAGCCTCTATCCTTTGTTGAGGAGGAATGTCTGGCATGCCCTTGAAAGGAGGCAAGGTATGGAAATAAAACCTGTAACCGTGATGTATGATGTCCAAAACCCATCTGTCTTGGGTAATCAACCTCCAATTTTCTTCGAAAAGTGCCAACCTTCTTCCCAAAGGTGCTGCCAGGCGATAAGGTTCTGGCAGCTGAAAAGGTAGGTCATTGGGTTTGTTTACGAAAGGACTGACCCCTGCCCTCACCTGAAGACTGTGCAGGAGAACTCCCTGTCCTAGGCCTGAAAGAGCCCTGACCTCTGCCCCTGCCATGTCTAGATCTACCCCTAGACTGGGAATCATAAGAAGGATAAGTCCACCCCTTAGTAGGCCAATTTCTACTAAACTTCGGAGGCTGAACCTGCAAAAAGTCTTTAACAGTCTGCATAGACTTAGCCTTGTCTTCCATTTTCTTTAAAACTGCCTCAACAGGAGAACCAAACAAGACATCAGATTGCAAAGGGGCATCCAAAATCCTAGTTTTAACATGGTCAGATAAATTTTGATCCCGCAGCCAGGCATGCCTGCGAAGAACTGACCCAGTGGCAGCCACCCTGGACGAGGCCTGTACAGCATCAAAACCACATTGCAAAGAGTGCTTACCCACCTGTTCAGAAACATGCACTAAATCTTGTAATTCTCTACAATCAATAACTTCCGCCAGAGCATCAACCTTAGATTTCAACTGTGAAAGGAGATAATTTTGATATTTCAACATGTGAAACTGGCAATTCAAAGCTCTCATGGCTAGAGTGGAAGAAGTATAAACTTTCTTTCCCCATCTATCCAAGGCCCTGGCCTCTTTATCTGCAGGAACCGGATTCTTGACAACAGAAGCCTTAACACCCTTAGGCCCCTGGCTAACAGTTTCAGGGTCTGCCCTAGGACTCTTAAAAAGATACTTATGAGCTTCAGGTACCCTGTAATACCTATCAGGTTTAACAGGAGCAGGAGGCAAAGAATCAGGATTAAGAGAAGCCTCTGCAAATACATCTTCCACCACATTTAGAACAGGAGGTATAGCCAAAGGCCTATGCTGGGGTAAAAACAAAATTCCCTAAGCCTTTTCCTGGAATCAGAGAAGTCCTGACCTTCCCATTTAAAATGCTCTCTCATGGAGTGAAGGGTCTCTGAAAAAGAAAAATCCTCAGGAGGAGAAGCTGAAGGAGTAGAATCATCCACATCAGAATCAGAAAAATGAGCATACTCCTGCAAGTCTTCAGCCGAAGACTCAGACACATCCGAAGCCTGCTCCCAATCCCCCAACACTGGTTCCATCCTAGGCCTTTTATCAGGAGGGGGCATAGAGCCTCTAATTAAGGTAATTAAATCTTCTGCCATTTTAAGCATGTGCTTCTTGGGCACAGAACCTGAAGAACTAGGAGTGACACCCACAGAAGCTAAACTAGATCTGCCTCTAGGAGAAGCCTTGGAAGCAGAAAGAGAGGGCCTAGATCCCTTAGGAAGGGAGGGGAGGATAGAAATCTGAGAAGCCCCTACAGCCTGGCCTACCTCCTGGGAGGCCACATCCTGTAAAATCAAAGTTTCCCCCTGAGACTCCAGAGAGGCCTCCGTCGGAACCACCGGTTCCACTGACGCCTCTAAAGAACCGGCGTCCGGTTCGGACGACTCCTCTACCCTAGGTTTAACTGCCTTGTCCTTGCGCTTCTTTGAGGAAGCCGGCGTCGGAGCATCCGACGGCATTTTGTAATTGCACCGCTTCCCAAAGACCAACCTGGCACAATCCAACCTCCGCTTTATAGTGCGTTTATTGAACCTAGCACAAAAGCGGCACCCAACAACGTCGTGCTAAGGTCCCAAACAAGGTATACACAAATTATGGTAATCCCTATGCGGTATCTGTTTCCCACAAGAAATACAGTTATTCACTTTTTCTGACATCCGGTAAACCACTGAGGCAAGAAAAAAACAAAATATTCCCCAACGGGGTACTTAACCAACTCTGAATTCGGTCTGAAACTCCGAATTCGAAAAATTTCAGGACGCCGAACGGCACTTGCAACACTGCTTCTGCATCGGACCATGCGGCAAAAAAGACTGAGGATATGACGTCGGTCATGCGCATTTGTACCCTGACGTTCTGATGTCAGTCAAATGCGCCCTGACCGACGTCAGCCTTATACTCTGATATTCGGGCCGACCGAGGGACAGCGGACTACCCAAGTGTTAGGACTGCAGCAATGTGAGATGAAGAACATCCTAACTTGAAACAAAAGAAAATCAAGCAAAAATGTAGAAGAAATATCACTGGCTGGGAAAAACCTTAAACTAATTAGCAAAAAGCAGTTCGTTTCAGCTTTAGTAGAGGAGACTGCCTCTAGTAATTTTGAGTAAATAATAAATCAGGTACACTCAGAGATGTTTATATGAAGTGGAAAGCTGAAGGAATACACAGACAAATAACCACAGCCTGGAAAAATAGAAGCTAACTATTCAGATAAACTTTTAAAACTGCAAGAATCAAAGGGTGAAATGAAAGTGAACATGAGGCTTCTCAGAAAGAGCTGTTTAAAAAAATAGTAGAATTAGAAAAAGTACAGTTTTGTACCTACCATAAATGTAGATGTCCGATAGATATGCAACTGCAGTCATAACATATGGGTTGTCCTGCCTCAGGCAGCCCTCGGTCGGCCGGATTCAAAAGTCTGGGTCCGACGTCGGCTGATGTCGCATTCTTCTCCGACGTCAGAGCGGCAGGAGTACATAAGCATCAGCCGACGCCATCTTCTTCAGTGTTTCTTGCCCCAGATGCCAGGTGCCCTCCAAGGAAGGCTGTAATCAATTTGGAAGACAAAACAGGTTTCCAGACAAATAAAACAATAAACAGATACACCATAACAGATATCCCCAGCTAGGATAACAGGGAGAGGAGTGGACCCAAGGAATAGAGGGGAAGGAGGGAGGGAAAACCCGACTGCAGTTGCATATCTATCGGACATCTACATTTATGGTAGGTACAAAACTGTACTATGTCCTTCAAGAATGCAACTGCAGTCATAACATATGGGTTGAATACCATAGCTTAGCTGGGGGAGGTGGAAAGCACTAAGAAAAGGATGGTGTAGCTAGCAATCCCTGCAGGACTGCCGAAGCAAAGCCTGCTCTGGATCTGGAATATAAAGGAAGGTTGTAGTGTTTGGAGAATGTATGCACGGAGCTCCATGTAGCAGCTTCTAGAATGTCTTTTGTAGGCACCCCTCTTAAGAAGGCTGTAGAGGTGGCTGTAGCTCTGGTAGAGTGTGGTCTGATATTGGCTGGTACACTCTTTCCATGGAAGGAATAACATAATCTGATGCAATGTCCAATCCATTTGAGAGTCTGTTTGGAAACTGCTTTTCCTTGTACTCCAGGGGCGTAAGCTACAAAAAGCTGATCAGACTTCCTATTGGCCTTGGTTCTGTCCAGGTAGTAGCGAAGTTGTCTGTGAATGTCCAAGGTATGCAACAGTCTTTCCCCTTTGTTCTCAGGATTGGGAAAGAAAGTAGGCAGGTGAATTGCTTGATTCAAAGAAACCCTAGACACCACTTTTGGCAGAAAGCTAGGGTTGGTTCGTAAGGAGACCCTGTCCCTATGAAAGGTAATGAACGGTGGTATGGCCATTAGGGCCTGTCATTCCGAAACCCTTCTTGCTGAGGTAATTGCCAACAGGAAAGCTGTCTTCCATGAAAGGAATTGTAAGTCCACAGAAGCTGCTGGCTCAAAGGGTGGTAGAGTCAGTTTTTCTAGGACAAAGTTGAGGTCCCAAGCTGGTACTGGGGCCTTTCTTGGTGGCTTGATATTCTTGATTCCTCTAAGAAATTGCCTTAACAAAGGATGTGAGAACACAGGTGGATCAGTGTTGTATCTAGCTGAAATAGCTGAAGCATGTATCTTTATAGAAGAATATGAGAGTCCTTTCTGTAGCATATCTGCCAAGTATTCCAGGATGAGTGGGATGTTCAATAATGATGCATCATGACCCTTGCTGGTATTCCAAATGCTGAATCTCTTCCATTTTGCTGAATAAACCCATGTCGAGGTGAGCCTTATGAAGATTTCTGGATGTAATCTCCATTCGTGGGGATCTAGGAAATTCCTGCTTAGGCTGTCCGCCAGCACATTGTCTTTGCCTGGAACAAACTGGGATTGCAACTGTATGTTTAAGCTCAGTGATTTTTCCCAAAGATTCATTGTCAGTCTGCAAAGGGGGTAAGAATGGGTGCCCCCCTGCTTGTTTATGTACCACATGACAGTGGTGTTGTCTGTCCGTATTAGCAGGTGACCTTGCTGAAGTTGTTGTCGAAAGGCCTCGATGGCATGCATGACTGCCAGCATTTCTTTTTGGTTGATATGCAGATGTGTTTCCTTTGGAGACCATTGTCCTTGAATACACCTGCCCTCCATGTGCGGCCCCCATCCAAGATGAGGTGTCTGTGGTCATAGTTTGTGTTATTTGTGGTTTTTTGAATGACATTCCTGTGTTTGCCTGGCTTACCGAGGCCCACCATAGGAATTCCTTTTGTAGGCATGGAATAAGCGGTATGGTTGTCTCTAGGTTGTTGCTGTGTTGAGACCATAAACTTTTTAGGTACCACTGAAGCTTTCACATGTGTAGTCTTGCTAATGGAACCAGGAGAATGCATGATGCCATGTAACCCAGGGCCTGTAGGAATCTCCTTGCGGTCATCTGGGTGAGCTTTGCCAAACCTTTGAAATAATGAGTTAACTTCTTTTGCTTGTCTTCTGTCAGGTAAGCCATTTGAGTGGTTGTGTCTAGATTGGCTCCTAAGAAAGTAATTTGCTGGGATGGCTGCAGTCTTGACTTTTGGAAGTTGACTGTGTATCCCAGAGCTTGTAGCAATTGAATGACATAATCCAATTTTTTGTCAAAATCAGTTTGTCGTCCGCTTGTATGAGGCAGTCGTCCAGGTATGGGTAAATTTGGATCCCCTGGAGCCTGCAATGAGCAATTACTGAAGCCAGGCATTTTGTAAACACTCTGGGCGCAGTAGATAAGCCAAATGGCAATGCTGAGAATTGATAATGCTCTGGCCCTGCAAGAAATCTGAGGTATCTTCTGCAACTGTCTCTGATAGGGACATGCAGGTATGCCTCCTTGAGGTCCAGAGTAATCAGCCAAGACCCCTTGCCCAGCATGGGAAGGAGTTGCTGTAAGGTCAGCATTCTGAACTTTGGTACTATGAGAAAGATGTTTAATGCGGACAAATCCAGTATTGGTCTCCACTGTGTTTCTTTTCTTGGAACAAGGAACAGTCTTGAGTAAAACCCCTGGCCTTGTTCTTGTTGTGGAACTTTTTCTATTGCATTGATCTGAGTTAGCAGGGAAATTTGCTTGAAAGCCTCTGCCCTCTGGTTTTGTGGTAGGTTTGGCATGCCTTGTTTCCTTGGTAAGGTATGAAAGTGGAACCTGTAGCCTTGGTCTATAATGTCCAAAATCCATTTGTCCTTTGTCAATCTGTGCCAATTGTCTGAAAACAGAGATAATTCTCCGCCCAAGGGAGCTTCTGTTTGCTCTTTGGTAAGCGGAAGTAGAGGAAAGTCATTGGGATTGTCCCTGTGGGGCAGGAGAAGCCCCTGTGTCACTTCTTTGGTTTGCTGGTTGCCATTGTCGTCCCCTGTAGGAACCTCTGTATTGTCCTCTTCCTCGGCCACGCCTGCTTTTGCCCCTTTGAAATCTTTCAGGATTAGGAAAGGACCAGTTTTTAGAAGGCCAATTCTTGCTGAATCTGGGTGGCTGAACCTGGAGGAAATCTTTGACTGTCTGAACTGACTTGGCTTTTTCCTCAATGGTCTTTAATACATCTTTAGCATTAGCACCAAAAAGCTTGTTCTTTTCCAAGGGTGCATCAAGATGTTTTGCCTTAACATGATCTGGTAGAGGTTGTTCTTTTAACCATGCATGTCTGCGAATGACCGCCCCTGTCATAGCTGCCCTACATGAAGCTTCCAATGCATCATATCCACACTGAAGGAAGTGATTGCTAACTTGCTGAGAGTTGTGTACAGCCTCCTGCAAAGACTTCCTATCTAAAGGATCAGAAGAGGCCAAAGTTTTCTGTAAATCATCTAACAGGAAATCCTGATATTGAAACATATGAAAGAGACAATTGAGAGCTCTCATAGATAAAGTAGTGGAGGTGTAAACCTTCTTCCCCCATCTCTCTAATGACCTAGCTTCCCTGTTGGAAGGCAAAGGATTTTTGGAGGTGGGGTAACACTGGAGTCAGAGTATAAATCATCCAAAACATCAAGCACAGGAGGGATAGCTAAGGGCCTGTGCTGGGGCTTTTTAAGGAAGGTACGAAGGCGCTTTCTGGAATCAGAAAATTCCTGGCCTTGCCACTGGAAATGTTCCCTCATGGAATGCAGAACTTCCCCAAAACAAATATCCTCAGCAGGGGAGGCCGAGGGGATGGAGTCCTCTGCATCTGAGTCCTCGTAGGTCTAGAAATGCTCCTCCTGGCTATCGGAGTGGCCAGAGGCCTCAGAATCTTCATCTGAAGGGAGAGGGTCAGTGGGCTCAACCCTGGGCCTCTTATCAGGAGGAGGCTGGGATCCTCTCTCAGGATGGGCCTGGGACCCTCTGATCATGGAGATTAAGTCTGCTGCCATAGTCATGATTTGTCTCTCAGGAGTAGGCAGAGGTAAGGCTTTTACAGTAAGGTGCTTAGTCTTGCTGGCTGCCTTAGCACGTGTGTAGGCCTTGATAGACATGGACATGGGAGGCCTAGCAGCTCCACGTGCAGGAGTTACCTTATCCACAGCAATGGTCTCGGGCATTTCCTCGGTTACAGTATCCAGAGGAAAATCAATAACTGGCGTTGGTGTGGTCTCCAGTATCAGAGGCATCGGTAATGCGGTGTCTTCGGTTCGGAGCGGTGAAATAACCGCCTCAGAGGGAACCGGGGCACTCGCGGTAGGTTTTGGCGTGGTGTCAGTGGAAGACGCGGGCCGAGGATGGCGGTCCCGGTCTTTACGTTTTTTAGGAGTCTGCGATGTCGGTAATTCCGACGGCATCTTGTAATCGTATTTTTCGCCGAAAAAGTCTTCAGCAAACTCCGCCCGGCGACTGAGAGTGTGCTTATTGAAGCGAGCACAGGTGGCACAGGCCGAGACGTCGTGGTCTGGGCCAAGGCAAGGAAGGCAGTAAGAATGGAAATCCTTATGAGGTATTTGTTTACCACAAGACAAACAATTATTAACTTTTTCAGTAATTTCTGACATCGGCTGAGGCAAGAAAATGTCCCCAACGGGGTACTTAGCTTTTTTGATGACTTCGGATCGAAGAATACAGGAGTTGACTGACCGGCACTTGGGAACTGCTTCTGCTTCGGGCACCGCGCGGCAAGAAAGACTGAAGAAGGTGGCGTCGGCTGATGCTTATGTACTCCTGCCGCTCTGACGTCGGAGAAGAATGCGACATCAGCCGACGTCGGACCCAGACTTTGGAATCCAGCCAACCGAGGGCTGCCTGAGGCAGGACAACCCATATGTTATGACTGCAGTTGCATTCTTGAAGGACATCAGAGAATGCACGGGAAACTTGAAAATTTCTGCTTTCCCAGAGAAACTGGAAAGCACAGGCTGCATTCATTTTATGAAACTACAGATAATCAAATGGACCAGTGTTCAAAAGCAGGATTTGTTAACAGAGAGGAAATAGATGAAATATTATCAATGTGTATGCTCCAAATCTGTCCATGAGAAAGCAGCTGAGATCTATATTAGTAAAGATGCAACCATACCATCAGTGGAAGTTGCTCATGACAAAATCTTGGCAGAAAGGAAAAGTACTGAAATTAGGTCAGTAGTGTGTTTGTGGAAAAAAAGTTATGCACTCACCATAACGTTCCATCTGAGTTGTTGCTTTTCATTTGTCTTCAACCTGTGGGACACGGATCTGACTTGGCCGCATTTTCCAGCATCGGATCCGAGCTCCAAACTCCTCCCCTACCCATAATGCCCCTGTCTCATTCCTCCCTTCAGATCGAGTTTGCTGCCCACCTGACTGAATGCCTTACCCCTTAAAAAAATTAACCGGAGAGTATCATAAGAAATAACCAGTTATGCCAAAGAAAGGGCCATGTCTTTACCAGACAGACAACCTACACAGCCCACGTAAGGCAGGTGGAAGGAGGGATGGACGATTGAAGACAAATGAAAATAAACAACTTAAATACAACATTATAGTGAGTACATAAAACTTCTTTACCTGAAGTTGTTGCTTTCATTTGGTCTTCAACCTGTGGGACAGAATCCCCAGCTACTAAAATCCTGGGAGGCCCTCATGGAAGGATATTTTGTACCATGGCAGAGCCAAAGGATGCCCTGCTTCAGGGGAGAAGATCTAAATTACAAGGGGAAACGAAAGTATGTGAAGATGCCCAGGTAGCTACACGGCAAATGTCATCCAAAGAAACTCTGGACCAGAAGGCAGCTGAAGTGGCCACAGACAGTACAGTTTTGTACCTACCATAAATGTAGATGTCCGATAGGTATGCATCTGCAGTCATAACATATGGGATTGTCCTGCCTCAGGCAGCCCTTCGGTCGGCCGGACTCCAAAGTCTGGGTCTGGCCTCGGCTGATGTCGCACTTTCCCCGACGTCATAGCATCTGGGGTATAAAGGCATCAGCCGACGCCATTTTCCTCAGTGTTTCTTGCCCCAGATGCCAGGTGCCCTCTAGGAAGGCTAAATTTGGATAAATGTTGAATGTTCCAAACAGTAGCAAAAAATATATACATATATGCAAACAAACAAACAAATACACCATAACAGATTCCCCCAGCTAGCTGAAAGAGGGGTAAGCACCCTAGGAATACTACAGAGGGGAAGGAGGGTGGGTAATCCTGACTGCAGATGCATACCTATCGGACATCTACATTTATGGTAGGTTCAAAACTGTACTATGTCCTTCAAGGATGCATCTGCAGTCATAACATATGGGTAGAATACCACAGCCAAACTGGGGGAGGAGGTACTAAGATAAGGATGGTGTAGTTAAGATCCCCTGTAAAACTGCAGTTGCAAAGCCTGCTCAGGATCTGGAGTATAAAGGTAGATTATAATGCTTGGCAAATGTATGCACGGAGCTCCAAGTAGCAGCTTCTAAAATGTCCTTGGTAGCCACCCCTCGTAGGAAAGCTGTAGTGGTGGCTGTGGCCCTTGTGGAATGAGGCCTGATATGTTCAGGAGCTGTCTTTCCATGAAAAGAGTAGCAAAAGCGAATGCAATTTCCTATCCATTTTGAAATTGTCTGTTTGGAAACTGCCTTTCCTTGCACCCCAGTTGCATAGGCTACAAAAAGTTGGTCAGTTTTTCTGCTGGTTTTAGTTCTGTCCAGATAGTAGCGTAGTTGTCTGCGTATATCCAAGGTGTGCAAGAGTTTCTCTCCTTTGTTCTGTGGGTTAGGGAAGAACGTAGGCAAATGAATGGCTTGGTTCAAGGATACCCTGGATACCACTTTTGGCATGAAAGTTGGATTGGTTCTCAGAGACGCTCTATCCTGGTGAAAAATAAGGAAAGGCTGCACTGCCATTAATGCCTGTAGCTCGGATACTCTTCTTGCTGAAGTGACTGCCAGAAGGAAAGCAGTTTTCCAAGGTAAAAACTGTAAGTCTGCTGATGCTGCTGGTTCAAAAGGAGGTAGTGTTAATTTTTCCAGCACAAAATTGAGATCCCATGCAGGTAGAGGGGGTCTCCTTGGAGGTTTAACATTTTTGATCCCTCTCAGAAATTGTCTGAGTAGAGGGTGAGAGAAGATAGGAGGATCCATATTGTATTCTGCTGAAATTGCTGAAGCATGAATCTTAATGGAAGAATAAGACAGGCCATTATGGAACAATTCTGCTAAGTATTCTAGGATGTGTGCTAGGTTTGCCACTGTAACATCTGTGCCCTTTGATGTGCTCCAAATGAGGAATCTCGTCCATTTAGCTGAGTATGCCTTCCTTGTGGAGGGTCTGCGAGACTCCAGGATAATATCCTTGACCCTCTGAGATAAGACAATTTGGTTTGGTTTTAATCAATTTTCCAAGCAGTTAGTTGTAGAGTTTTCAAGTTTGGATGCAGGGTCTTGAAATTGTTCTGCGTCAGAAGAGGCCATAGGGGTAGAGGCCATGAGTTCGCCTGAGACATGTTTTTCAGTAGCGGATACCAGTGTTGTCTTGGCCAGTCCGGAGCTATTAGTATCACCTTTGGCTGTTCCTCCCTGATCTTCAGAAGAACCTTGTACATCAATGGGAGAGGTGGTAATGCATACACTATTAGGGCATTCCAGCTGAAAGAGAGAGAGAGTCCACCCTCCAGGCTTGTGGGTGGTATGTCCTTGAGCAGAATTTCTTCAGTTGGTGGTTGAGAGGGGAGGCGAACAGATCTATCTCTGGCAATCCCCATTTCTTTGTTATGAGTTTGAAGATGTCTGGATGCAGCATCCATCCGTGAGCATCCGTGGTAGTCCTGCTTAAGCTGTCTGCTAGTGAATTCTCTTTTCCTGGTACAAACATGGCCTGCAGCTGGATATTGAGATTCAGGCCTAGGTTCCACAGATCCATTGCCATCCGGCATAGAGGGTAGGAATGCGTGCCTCCCTGTTTGTTTATGTACCACATGACCGTGGTGTTGTCTGTCCTTATCAGCAGATGTCCTTGCTGGAGGAATGGTTGGAATGCCTCGATTGCATGCTTCACTGCCAGCATCTCCTTTTGGTTTATGTGCAAGTTTAGCTGTCCTTGAGACCATAGGCCTTGGATACATTTGTCCTCCATGTGTGCTCCCATCCTAGGTCTGAGGCGTCCGTGGTGATAGTCTGCCTTGGTTTTGGTTTCTTGAAAGGCAACCCTCTGTTGGACTGGCAGGCCTGAGCCCACCACAGGAATTCCTTTTGAAGGCATGGAATGATTGGTATCATGGTTTCTAGACTGTGTCTGTGTTGAGACCATACATTCCTTAGGTACCATTGTAATTTTCTCATATGCAGCCTGGCATGTGGGATCAAGATTATGCAGGATGCCATGAAACCCAGGGCCTGCAGGACTTTCCTTGCAGTAAGCTGAGTTTGTCTTGTCAAAGTCATGAAATAATCTGGAAGTTGTTTTTGTTTTTCTTCTGTGGGAAAAGCCATCTGAGTTATTGTGTCCAGATCTGCACCCAAAAAGGTTATCCTTTGGGATGGCACTAGTCTTGACTTTTGGATGTTGACTGTGTATCCCAAGGCCTGTAGCAGGTGTATGACATAGGCCAAATCCTTTATCAATTTTGTCTTGTTGTCCGCTTGTATTAGGCAGTCGTCCAGGTATGGGTAGATTTGAATTTCCAGAAGTCTGCAATGTGCAATTACTGATGCCAGGCATTTCGTGAATACTCTGGGCGCAGTAGATAAGCCAAAGGGTAATGCTGAGAATTGATAATGCTCTGATCCTGCAAGAAATCTGAGGTGTCTTCTGCAATCTGGTTGGATAGGGACATGCAGGTATGCCTCCTTGAGATCTAGAGTCACCAGCCAAGACTCCTTGCCCAACATGGGAAGAAGTTGCTGTAGGGTCAGCATTTTGAATTTTGGTACAATGAGATATGTGTTCAGTGCAGACAAGTCGAGAATAGGCCTCCACTGGTTTTCTTTTCTTGGTACAAGGAATAGTCTGGAGTAAAATCCTTGGCCTTGTTCCATAGATGGTACCCTTTCTATCGCTTTCATCTGAAGTAAATTTTTGATTTGTCTTAAAGCCTCTGGCTTCTGATTTGGTGGTAGGTTTGGCATTCCGCTCCTTTTTGGTAAAGTGTGGAAGTGAAACTTGTATCCTTTGTCTATTGTTTGCAATGTCCATGTGTCCTTTGTAATACAATGCCAGTTTTTGGAGAACAAAGCCAGCTTTCCGCCCAAGGCAGCTTCCAGTTGCTCCCTGGTAGGCGGAATCAGAGTCAAGTCATTGTGTCTGTCCTGTGCTAGTGGTTGTAGTTGCAGCTGTGGCAGTACTCCTCTGGTTGGCAGGCTGCCACTGACGGCCCCTATAGGCACCCTTTGATTGACCTCTACCTCGAGGGTGTCTATTCCTGCCTCTCTGAGCTCTGGAGGTGTCTGGAAAGGACCAATTCTTGGAAGGCCAGTTTCTGCTGAACCTCGGAGGTTGGACCTGTAGAAATTCCTTTACTGTCTGCACAGATTTTGCTTTTTCTTCCACCTTCTTTAGAATTTCCTGTGCAGGGGAGCAAAATAAACTTTGTTTCTCCATTGGAGCATCTAGGAGCTTAGCCTTGACATGGTCTGGCAGGGATTGCTCTTTTAACCAGGCATGCCTACGAATTACTGCCCCAGTCATAGCTGATCTAAATGAAGCCTCCAGTGCATCATAGCCACATTTTAAGAAATGATTACTGACCTGCTGAGAGTTGTGTACCAAATCCTGAAGGGATTTACGGTCTAAAGGTTCAGGAGAAGAAAGCTTCTTATTCAGCTGATCTAACAAATATTCTTGGTACTGTATCATATGGAATTGACAGTTTAAAGCCCTGGCAGAAAGAGTAACAGATGTATAAACCTTTTTATCCCATCTCTCTAATGCTCTAGACTCTCTTTCAGAGGGTAGGGGATTTTTGGCAGTGGCAGCTGCAACACCTTTTGGGCCCTGTGAAATAGTTTCTGGATCTGCGGCATGGGCTTTGTACAGGTGGAAGTGAGAATCCGGGACCCTGTAATATCTGTCAGGTTTGGCAGGGGCCGGAGGCAGAGAATCAGGTGCAGAACTAACATCATTATACACATCATCAATTACAGTCAGCACTAGAGGTATGGCTAAGGGCCTATGCTGGGGCAAATGTAAAAAAAGTCCTTAGCCTTTTTCTAGAATCAGAAAAATCCTGACCCTGCCATTGAAAGTGTTCCCTCATAGAGTGCAAGGTCTCCCCAAAGGAAAATTCTTCAGGAGGGGAAGCAAAAGGGATAGAATCTTCAGCATCTGAATCCTCGTAAGGAGAATAGACCCCTTCCTGATGGTCTGACAAATCAGATCCATCTGTGGAGTAATCAGAGGAGACAGGTTCAGAGGGTTCAGTCCTAGGCCTTTTGTCTGGTGGAGGTTGGGAGGCCCTGTCTGGGTGAGGTTGGGAACCCGTAATCAAGGATATAAGGTCCTCAGCAAGACTGAGAATCTGAGACCTTGAGGAAGGCCTCTGAGAAGTAGATTTGGCAGGTAAAGCTTTTGAAAGTTTGGCAGCTTTAGCCCTGGAGAAGGCCTTAATAGACATAGAAGCTGGGGGCCTGGCTGCCCCACGTGCAGGTGTAGAAATGTCCAATGGAATGGTGTCGGACAAATCTTGAGCGCTAGCTTTGGTAGGGATTTCTGAAGCCGACTCAGCCGGGGCCTCTGTGGCCTCGGTTGTCAGAGGTAAGGTTTCTGTTGTAGGAAGAACCGAGGGCTCGGTTTCAGCCGAGACGCTCGCGGTAGGCCTAGCCGTGGTTTAAGCCGAACAAGCGGGCCGCGAGTGTCGGTCCTTTTCCCTGCGTTTTTTGACCAAATGCGTAGTCGGAGTCTCCGACGGCATTTTATATGCAAAAGCGGATCTGAAAAATTCTTCTGCAAACTCCGACCGACGTCTAAGAGTCCGTCGGTTGAAGGAGGCACAGGCTAAACAAGCTGATACGTCGTGGTCTGGGCCTAAGCAGGGAAGGCAGAAAGAATGGAAATCCTTATGAGGTATTTGTTTCCCACAAGTTAAACAATTATTTACTTTGTCTGACATCGGCTGAGGCAAGAAAGAGTCCCCAACGGGGTACTTAGCTTTTCTCGAAGTATTCGGTAGCTGAAATCTCTGGATCTGACCGACCGGCACTTGCGAACAGCTTCTGCTTTGGGCACCGTGCGGCAAGAAAGACTGAGGAAAATGGAGTCGGCTGATGCCTTTATACCCCATAAGCTATGACGTCGGGGAAAGTGCGACATCAGCCGAGGCCAGACCCAGACTTTGGAATCCGGCCGACCGAAGGGCTGCCTGAGGCAGGACAACCCATATGTTATGACTGCAGATGCATCCTTGAAGGACATCTAGTAGAATTCGCCTTAACTTGACCTGGCGGAGATGATTCTTTTGTTGAATACACCAAGAGTATACACTGAGAGATCCAATGAGCAATGGTGACCTTCAACACAGGTTTCCCTAAAAACGACTTAGAGTAGGAAAAAGTACAGTTTTGTACCGACCATAAATGTAGATGTTCGAGGATCTCCATTGCTGCAGTCCTTACATATGGGTAGTCCGCTGTCCACAATCGGCCCGAATACCAAAGGGCTAGAACCGGCGTCGGTCATCGGCGCCCGAGACTGACGTCAGTATGTGCCAGTACAAATGCGCATGACCGACGCCATATACTCAGTCTTTCTTGCCTCAGACGCCAGAATGCAAAAAACACCACCCAAAACCCAACCTAAAAAGGGGGAAGGAGGGAGGGAAAATTGGACTGCAGCAATGGAGATCCTCGAACATCTACATTTATGGTAGGTACAAAACTGTACTATGTTCTTCATCTCTCATTGCTGCAGTCCTTACATATGGGTAGAATCCCAGAGCAACGGAAAAAAGGGAGGCTGGCCAACTAAATAGCATTAGGAGCTGCTAACATGCCCTGTAAGATTGCAGTGGCAAACCCAGCCCTAGACCTAGAATAAAGAAGTAAATGATAATGCTTTGTAAAGGTATGTACAGAACTCCAAGTAGCTGCTTCTAGAATGTCTTTAGTAGCTACCCCTCTCAAAAAAGCAGTAGAGGTGGCGTAGCCCTAGTAGAATGAGGCCTGATCCCAACTGGAACATCCTTTCCATGATGAGAGTAACAAAAAGCAATACAATGGCCAATCCACTTGGAAATAGTTTGTGTCGAGACAGCTTTCCCTTGTGAAGTCAAAGCAAAAGAAACAAATAATTGTTGAGATCTTCTGAACTCTTTGGTTCTGCTCAAATAATACCTTAACTGCCTATGTACATCCAAAGAATGCAAAACTTTTTCCCCTTTATTTTGGGGTTAGCATAAAAAGTAGGCAAATGTATAGATTGGTTCAATGCCACATTAGAAATCACTTTAGGCATAAAAGTAGGATTAGTACGTAAGGAAACTCTGTCATTGTGAAAAATCAGAAAAGGTTCCACTGCCATGAGGGCCTGTAATTCAGATACCCTTCTAGCAGAAGTAACAGCCAACAAAAAGCAGTCTTCCAAGACAACAACTTCAATTCAACTGTAGCTGCAGGTTCAAAAGGAGGCAGAGTCAGCTTTTCCAAAACAAAATTAAGATCCCAGGCAGGAGTAGGAGCTCTTCGTGGGGTCTTATATTCTTTCCCCTCTAAGAAACTGTTTAACCAATGGATGTGAAAACAAAGGAGGGTCACAATCATAGTGAGCAGAAATAGCTGCAGCATGCACTTTTACAGAAGAGAAGGACAAACCCTTGTCCAATAATACAGTCAAATATTGCAATGTACAACTCAAATTAGGCAATTTGACATCAAAGCCTTTAGCTGAACTCCAAAGAAAAAATCTCTTCCATTTATCAGCATAAACCTTTCGAGTACTAGGTCGCCTGGCTTCCAAAATAACATCCAAAACTTGTTGAGGGAGCTGAAGGCCCTCCTTCTTTAAAACAGAATGCGCCAGGCTGTCAGGTGTAGGGATTGCACCCTGACATTGAGAAAATTATTATTTTCCTGAGACAATAAGTGAGGAATCTGTGGTAATGGCCAAGGTGTCCCATGAATTAAGCTCCTCAACAGAGGGTACCAATGCTGACGAGGCCAATCCGGTGCTATAAGGATCATGCAAGGTTTGTCCCTCCTGACTTTCAACAGTACCTTTGGAAGAAGAGGCAAGGGAGGAAAAGCATACGTGAAGGTTGCTCCAACTGAAGGATAGTGCATCTATTTTCCAGGCTGTTGGATGAAACAGCCTTGTGCAAAACAGTGGCAGTTGGAAATTCAGAGGAGAAGCGAACAGATCTATGTCTGGAGTTCCCCAAGCCATGGTCAACTGAAGAAATACCTGAGGGTCCAACTTCCATTCGTGAGGATCCACAATCTGTCTGCTCAGAACATCTGCTAAAGAATTTTGTGCTCCTGGCAGAAACTGTGCTCAAGAGTGATGTGCAGATTTAAAGCAGTTTCCCATAACAGCATTGCTTGTCTGCAAAGAGGGTAAGAATGAGTTCCCCCCTGCTTGTTGATGTACCACATGACAGCTGTGTTGTCTGTTCGAATCAACACCAGTCCTGGTTGAAGTAGGCCCTTGAATGCTTCCAAAGCAAATTGAACTGCCAGCATCTCTTTCATGTTGATATGCAAGTGAAGTAGCTCTGGGGGCCAAAGGTCTTGAATCCATTTTCCTGTGAAATGAGCTCCCAGGCTGACTCGAGGCCTGTCGTTAATATCTGACTTGCCTCTGGTTGGGTCACAGAGAGTCCCTTGTTTAGGTGACATTCCTGAGCCCACCACACAAATTCTTTCTGAATGCAAGGCAGAATCGAATGACAGTGTCCAAATCGTGGCTGTGTTGAGTCCAAACGCTTTTGAGATACCATTGCAGCTTCCTCATATGCAGTTTGGCATTGGGAAGTACTAGAATGCAAGATGCCATGAACCCCAAGGCTTGAAGGACTGTCCTTGCAGTCAGCCTGGACATTACTGATAACTGTTGGAAGTATAGGTGAAGATTTCTTTGTTTGTCCGGGGTAAGAAATGCCATCTGAGCAGCTGTGTTCAGTCTTACACCCAGAAAACACATCTCTTGTGAGGGTACTAGACTGGACTTTATTTCGTTCACAGAATACCCGAGGCATCTTAAAACTGTCATTACATACTGCAGATGTTGAAAAAGTTCGTGCTTGCCTTGAGCCAGAATCAAACAGTCATCCAGATAAGGATAAATTTGAATTCCTTTTAGTCTGAGAAAAGCTATTACTGGAGCCAGGACTTTTGTGAATACCCTGGGCGCAGTAGACAAGCCAAAGGGCAATGCAGAGAACTGATAATGCAAATTCCCATTCCGAAATCTCAGGAATTTCCTGCAACTGGGCCTGATAGGAATGTGAAGATAGGCTTCTTTGAGATCCAGAGTCACCATCCAGTGATCTTTGCCCAACATAGGTAACAGCTATTGCAGTGTTAACATCTTGAATTTTGGAATTTCCAGAAAGGTGTTTAGAATGGACAAATCCAGAATTGGTCTCCAAGTATTTCCTTTCTTTGGCACTAAGAAAAGACGGGAATAAAACCCTGTGCCCCTTTCTGCAGAAGGAACTTCCTGTATTGCTCCCAACTGAAGCAGAGAAGAAATTTGTGCCTGTGCTTCCAGTCTTTGCTGATGAGGCACATCCGGCATACCTTTGAAAGGAGGGAATGTGTGAAAATAAAATTTGTAGCCTCGATTTATTATGTCCAATACCCATTTGTCTTGGGTAACCAAATGCCAATTCCTTTTGAAAAGTCCCAGTTTTCCTCCTAGAGGAGCTGCCAGCAAGGCAGAGTCCGGCAGCTGAAGACACAGGTCATTGGGTCTGTTTCGAAAGGACTGACCCCTGCCCTCCCAGCAGAAAGGGTAGAAGAACTCAAAGTCCTAGAAGTAACAGGGCCCTGAGAGGAAGCCCTACCTCTACCTGCCGACCTGCCCCTAGATTGATAATCCAAGAGGGGAAAGACCATCCCTTAGCAGGCCAATTTCTACTGAACTTAGGGGGCTGAACCTGTAAAAAGTCCTTAACCGTCTGCATAGACTTAGCTTTTTCCTCCATTTTTTTCAAAACTGACTCTACTGGAGGGCCAAAAGAACATCAGATTGCAGAGGAGCATCCATAATTCGAGCCTTAACATGCTCTGACAAGGTCTGATCTTTAAGCCAGGCATGCCTGCGAACAACTGAACTAGTAGCAGCCACCCTGGAAGAAGCCTGTAAAGCATCAAAACCACACTGCAAAGAATGCTTACCAACTTGGTCTGAAGCATGCACTAAATCCTGAAGCTCCTTACATTCAATACCTTCAGCTAAAGCATCTACTTTTCATTTCAATTGGCCCAGCAAATAATTTTGATACCTGAGCATATGAAACTGACAATTTAAAGCTCTCATAGCCAAAGTAGAAGAGGTATACAGTTTTTTACCCCACCTAGCATCCTTGTCCAGAGGAACTGGATTCTTAACCACAGAAGCCCTAACACCTTTGGGGCCTTGAGTAATAGTTTCTGGATCAGCCCTAGGACTCTTATATAAGTACTTGTGAGCTTCCGGAACCCTGTAGTATCTATCTGGTTTAACCGGGGCAGGAGGCAGAGAATCTGGGTTAAGGGCAGCCTCAGAAAATACATCCTGAACAACATCCAGTACAGGAGGAATAGCCAAGGGCCTATGCTGAGGCAAAAACAAGAATTCTCTTAGCCTTTTACGAGAATCAGAATAATCCTGGCCTTCCCATTTGAAATGTTCCCTCATGGAATGCAAAGTCTCAGAGAAAGAAAAATCTTCTGGAGGGGACGCAGAGGGAGTAGTGTCCTCAGCCTCCGAATCAGAATAGGGAGGGAAATCCTGAAGTTCTTCCACAGAAGAATCTGACTCATTGGAAGACTGAACCAAACCCTCCAACTCTGTCTGTACCCTGGGCCTCTTCTCAGGGGGGGGGCATAGAACCCCTAATTAAAGTTATCAAATCTTCAGCCATCTTTAACATGTGCTTCCTAGGAGCTGGACCCTGGGGACTAGCACCAGCAGGGGCAGACCTAGACTTAGAATGGCTTTTGCTTTGAGAAGGAGGAGGCCTAACTACCCTATGAGGGGAGGGAACCACCGACATCTGAGAAGCACCCTCAGCCTGGCCTAACACAGGAGAAGCCACTTCCTGTAGTAACAAAGGCTCCCCTTGAGACTCAGGTAAACTTTCAGAAGGAGCCGCTGAAGTATTCGGTGGTTCTACAGAACCGGCGTCCGGAGTGGACGACTCATCTTGTTTGGACCGCAAAGCCTTCTCTTTGCGTTTCTTAGAAGAACCAGGCGTCGGAGAATCCGACGGCATGTTGTAATTACAACGTTTACCAAACACAAGCTTAGCACAGTCCAACAGATGTTTAATAGTACGCTTGTTAAAAGTAGCACAAAAGCGACACCCAACCACGTCGTGCTCAGGCCCTAAACAAGGAATACAGAGTGAATGGTAATCCCTATGAGGAATCTGTTTCCCACAAGAAATACAGTTATTAACTTTTTCTGACATCCATCAATACTGAGGCAAGAAAAAGACAAAAGTGTCCCCAACGGGGTACTTAGCCCAACTTGGTCTCCGGTCTGAAACTCAAAAACCGACAATTCCAGAACGCCGAACGGCACTTGCAAAAGGCTGTTTCTGCTTAGGACCACGCGGCAAGAAAGACTGAGTATATGGCGTCGGTCATGCGCATTTGTACTGGCACGTACTGACGTCAGTCTCAGGCGCAGATGACCGACGCCGGTTCTAGCCCTTTGGTATTCGGGCCAATTATGGACAGCGGACTACCCATATGTAAGGACTGCAGCAATGGGAGATGAAGAACATGTACAGTTTTGTACCTACCATAAATGTAGATGTCCGATAGGTATGCATCTGCAGTCATCACATATGGGTTGTCCTGCCTCAGGCAGCCCTTCGGTCGGCCGGATTCCAAAGTCTGGGTCTGGCCTCGGCTGATGTCGCACTCTCCCCGACGTCAGAGCGTCTGGGGTATAAAAGCATCAGCCGATGCCATCTTCCTCAGTTTTTCTTGCCCCAGATGCCAGGTGCCCTCTAGGAAGGCTAAATTTGGATAAATGCAATAAGATTCCAAACATTTGCAGAATTATATATATACATGTATATACAAACAAATACACCATAATAGATTCCCCCAATTAGCTAAAAGAGGGGTAAGTACCCTAGGAATACCACAGAGGGGTAGGAGGGAGGGTAAACCTGACTGCAGATGCATACCTATCGGACATCTACATTTATGGTAGGTACAAAACTGTACTATGTCCTTCAAGGATGCATCTGCAGTCATCACATATGGGTAGAATACCATAGCCAAACTGGGGGTGGAGGTACTAGGTGAAGGATGGTGTAGTTAAGATACCCTGCAGGACTGCCGTAGCAAAGCCTGCTCTGGATCTGGAGTATAAAGGCAAATTGTAATGCTTGGCAAATGTATGCACGGAGCTCCATGTAGCAGCTTCTAAAATGTCTTTTGTTGCCACCCCTCTAAGGAAGGCTGTGGTGGTGGCTGTGGCTCTCGTGGAATGAGGTCTAATGTTAGCTGGCACAGTCTTTCCATGAAAGGAGTAACAAAAACGAATGCAATTTCCTATCCATTTCGAAATTGTCTGTTTGGAAATTGCTTTTCCTTGCACCCCAACAGCATATGCTACAAACAACTGGTCAGTCTTTCTGTAAACTTTAGTTCTGTCCAAGTAGTAGCGTAGTTGTCTGTGTATGTCCATGGTGTGCAGAAGTCTCTCCCCTTTATTTTGAGGCTGTGGGAAGAATGTAGGCAAATGAATAGCTTGGTTCAAAGATACCCTGGATACCACCTTTGGCATGAAAGCAGGATTGGTCCTCAAAGAAACTCTATCCTGATGAAAGATAAGGAATGGCTGCACCGCCCATTAAGGCTTGTAGCTCAGATACTCTTCTTGCTGAGGTTATGGCCAGAAGGAAGGCTGTTTTCCAAGACAAAAACTGTACATCTGCCGATGCTGCTGGCTCAAAGGGAGGTAGTGTTAGTTTTTCCAACACGAAATTCAGGTCCCAAGTAGGTAGAGGTGGTTTCCTTGGAGGATTAATGTTTTTGATTCCCCTTAGAAACTGTCTTAGAAGAGGGTGAGAGAAGACAGGAGGATTTATATTGTATTCTGCTAAGATTGCCGAGGCATGTATCTTGATGGAAGAGTAAGACAGGCCACTGTGGTACAATTCTGCCAAATATTCCAGTATGTATGCCATATTTATCACAGTCACATCTAGGCCCTTTGCTGTGTTCCAGGTGTGAAATATTTTCCATTTTGCTGTATATGCCTTCCTTGTGGAAGGTCGGCGAGCTTCCATAATAATATCCCTCACTGTCTGGGATAGGTTTTCCCGAGGAGTCGTCATGGTATTCTCCAGGCAGTTAGCTGCAAGGTTTTCAGGTTGGAGTGTAGAGTCCTGAAATTGTGCTGTGTCAGTAGTAGTGGCCATAGGGGTAGAGGGCCATGGTTTCGTCTGTGACAAGCTCTTTAGCAGTGGGTACCAGTGCTGCCTTGGCCAGTTTGGGGCTATCAGGATTACTCTGGGCTGCTCTGTCCTGATCTTCAGTAGGACCTTGGTCATTAGTGGAAGAGGTGGGAAAGCATACACAGTTAGAGCTTTCCAGCTGAAAGAGAGAGCGTCCACCTTCCATGCTTTTGGGAGGTATGTCCTTGAGCAGAATTTCTTCAGTTGATGATTTAGGGGGGATGCAAACAGATCTATTTCCGGACTTCCCCATGATTGTGTGATTTGTAAGAAGATGTCTGGGTGCAGCATCCATTCGTGTGCGTCCATGGTAGTTCTGCTTAAGCTGTCTGCCAGTGTATTGTCTTTCCCTGGCACAAATTGGGACTGTAGCTGTATGTTGAGTTTCAATGCCAGTTCCCATAGGTTCATTGTCAGTCTGCAAAGAGGGTAGGAATGGGTGCCTCCTTGCTTGTTTATGTACCACATAACAGTGGTGTTGTCTGTCCTTATGAGCAGGTGGCCTTGCTGAAAGAAAGGTTTGAAGGCCTCGATTGCGTGCATCACTGCCAGCAATTCCTTTTGGTTTATGTGCATGTGCAGCTCTGTGTCCATAGCCCTTGTATACATCTGTCCTCCATGTGCGCTCCCCAACCGTGGTCTGAGGCGTCCGTGGTGATGGTTTGGTTGGCCCTTGGCTTGCTGAAGGGCAGCCCGCTGTTCGACCTGCAGGCTTGAGCCCACCACAGGAATTCCTTTTGAAGGCAAGGAATGAGTGGGATCAGAGCTTCTAAGCTGTGACTGTGCTGAGTCCATAAACTTCTTAGGTACCATTGTAATTTCCTCATATGAAGCCTTGCCTGTGGAATCAGAAGAATGCAAGATGCCATGTAACCCAGGGCCTGCAGGATTCTCCTTGCAGTCATCTGAGTTTGTCTTGTGAGATTCTGAAAGTAAACTGGTAGCTGTTCTTGTTTTTCTTCTGTGAGGAAAAGCCATCTGGGTGGTTGTGTCTAGATCTGCACCCAGAAAAGTTATTCTTTGGGATGGAACCAGTCTTGATTTGTGGATGTTGACTGTATATCCCAAGGCCTGTAACAGTTGGATGGCATAGTCCAAGTCCTTTAACAAAGTTTGCTTGCTGTCCGCTTGTATTAGGCAGTCGTCCAGATATGGGTAGATTTGAATCCCCTGAAGTCTGCAGTGTGCAATTACTGATGTCAGGCATTTCGTAAATACTCTGGGCGCAGTAGATAAGCCAAAGGGCAATGCTGAGAATTGATAATGCTCTGACCCTGCAAGAAATCTGAGGTGTCTTCTGCAGCTTTGTCGAATAGGGACATGCAGGTATGCCTCCTTGAGGTCCAGAGTCACCAGCCAAGACCCCTTGCCCAGCATGGGAAGGAGTTGCTGTAGAGTCAGCATTTTGAATTTTGGCACAATGAGGTACGTGTTCAGTGCGGACAAGTCAAGGATAGGCCTCCATTGATTTTCTTTTCTTGGAACAAGGAATAATCTTGAGTAAAATCCCTGGCCTTGTTCTGAAAGAGGTACCTTTTCTATGGCTTTCATTTGCATTAAGTTGGTAATTTGTTTCAAAGCCTCTGCCCTCTGGTTTGGTGGCAGGTTTGGCATGCCTTTTCTTTTTGGCAATGAGTGGAAATGGAACCTGCAACCTTTGTCTATTATTTGCAGTGTCCATGTGTCCCTTGTAATGCTGTGCCAATTTTTTGAGAATAAAGAAAGCTTTCCACCCAAAGGTGTTTCTAATGGAGCCCTGGTCGGTGGAGTCAAAATAAAGTCACTGAGTCTGTCCTGGTGTAGCAGTTGTAGTTCCTGCACCACCTCTCTGGTTGGGAGGATGCCACTGACGTCCTCTGTAGGAGCCTCTAGCTTGCACTCTACCTCTGGCACGTCTATTTCTGCCTCTCTGAGATCTGTCCGAGTCCGGAAAGGACCAATTTTTAGTAGGCCAATTTCTGCTGAATGTTGGTGGTTGGACTTGCAGAAAATCTTTAACTGTTTGCACAGATTTTGCCTTTTCTTCAAATTTCTTTAAAACCTCTTGAGCCGTTGAACCAAATAATTTTTGCTTTTCCATAGGAGCATCCAAAAGCTTAGCCTTAACATGGTCTGGCAGAGATTGTTCCTTCAGCCAGGCATGTCTACGTATAACTGCACCTGTCATAGCAGATCTACATGAAGCTTCCAATGCATCATAGCCACACTGCAAGAAATGGTTACTAACCTGCTGGGAGCTATGCACCAGATCCTGAAGTGATTTACGATCAAGGGGTTTCAGAAATGGGCAGTTTCTCATGCAATTCATCTAGTAAATATTCTTGATACTGTATCATATGGAATTGACAGTTTAAAGCCCTCATGGAAAGAGTCGCAGAAGTATACACTTTCTTACCCCATCTCTCTAATGCTCTGGACTCCCTTTCAGAGGGTAGAGGATTTTTAGCAGTGGCAGCTGCAACCCCTTTAGGGCCCTGGGAAATAGTTTCTGGATCAGCAGAGTGGGCCTTGTACAAGTGAAAATGTGAATCCGGGACCCTGTAGTACCTATCAGGTTTTGCAGGAGCCGGAGGGACAGAGTCAGGGGCAGTACAAGCATCTGAATATACATCATCAATTACATTCAAAACAGGAGGTATAGCTAAGGGCCTGTGCTGAGGTAAATGTAAAAATGTCCTTAATCTCTTTCTGGAATCAGAGAATTCCTGATCCTGCCATTGAAAATGTTCTCTCATAGTATGTAATGTTTCTCCAAATGAAAACTCTTCAGGAGGGGAGGCCGAGGGAATAGATTCTTCAGCATCAGAATCCTCGTAGGCCGAATAAGCCTCCTCCTGGTGGTCTGACAGATAAGAGCCATCCGTGGACTTATCTGAAGACTATGGATCAGAGGGCTCAACCCTGGGCCTTTTGTCCGGAGGTGGTTGAGAGCCCCTGCCGGATGTGGTTGTGAACCTCTAATTAAAGAAATCAGATCCTCTGCTAGGGTAAGAATCTGAGAACTAGAAGAGGGTCTCTGAGAGGAAACTTTGCGAGGCAAATCCTTAGAAAGTTTAGCAGCCTTAGCCCTAGAGAAAGCCTTAATGGACATGGATGCAGGGGGTCTGGCTGCACCATGTGCAGGAGTAGACTTATCTACAGTAATGGTGTCGGAAGATTCCTGGACACCCGTTTCAGAAGGTAATTCAATGACCGACTCTGCCGGGGCCTCCAGGGCCGGGGTAGTCGGTTGCGTGGATTCGGTAGTAGGAAGAGCCAAGGACTCTGTTTCAGCCGAGACACTCGCGGTAGGCCTGACCGAGGTTTCAGCCAAAGCCACGGCCCGCGTGTGTCTGTCCTTGTCCTTCCGTTTTTTGACTAAATGCGAAGTCGGAGTCTCCAACGGCATTTTATAAGCAAAACTAGCCCCAAAAATCTCCTCTGCAAACTCCGACCGACATGTAAGAGTTCGTCGGTTGAAGGAAGCACAGGCTGAACAGGCCGATACGTCTTGGTCTGGGCCTAGGCAGGGGAGGCAGTAAGAGTGGAAATCCTTATGAGGTATTTGTTTCCCACAGGTTAAACAATTATTAACTTTATCTGACATCGGCTGAGGCAAGAAAGAGTCTCCAACGAGGTACTTAGCTTTTTTCGAAGTCTTCGGTATCTGAATCACAGGAGCTGACCGACCGGCACTTGCGAACTGCTTCTGCTTCGGGCACCACGCGGCAAGAAAGACCAAAGAAGATGGCGTCGGCTGATGCTTTTATACCCCAGACGCTCTGACGTCGGGGAAAGTGCGACATCAGCCGAGGCCAGACCCAGACTTTGGAATCTGGCCGACCGAAGGGCTGCCTGAGGCAGGACAACCCATATGTGATGACTGCAGATGCATCCTTGAAGGACATCAAGCTGATCAGACTTGCAAAAGGTCTTTTTTCTGTGCAAGTAAAAATGTAATGGTCTATGAACATCCAGCAGGTGCAACTTATACTCTCCCTTATTCTAAAAACTTGGAAAGAAAACAGGGAGATTGATAACCTGAATAATGTTTGATTCAGAGGCCACATTCGGAAGGAAAGAAGGATTAGTGCGCAAAGATACCCTGTCTTTATGGAAGATCATATAAGGAGGTCTAACTGATAAGGCTTGAAGCTCAGACACTTTTAGCTGAAGTAATGGCAATCAGGCAGGTTGTCTTCCAAGACAGGAACTGCAGATTCACTGAAGCAGCGGGTTCAAAGGGGGAAGAAACTAAGGCTTAAAGGACCAATTTAAGGTCCCAATGAGGCATAGAGTCCTTGATTGGTGGCCTAAGAAGAAAAGTACCCTTCGGAAAGGCTTTACAGAGCTTAGAAAAAGGCAGAGAAGCTGAATTATCCCCATGTGGAAATTAGATATAGCCGCCAGATGAACTTTAACTGCAGAAAAGCTGGCACCTTGTTGAAAAATACCAGCCAGAAACTCTAAAACAGCAGGAACTGGGGCAGTGAAGGGATCCCAGTCATGTAGAGATGCCCAAATCGAAAAATGTTTCCACTTACTTGAATAAACCTGCCTAGTGGAAGACTTATGAGCCTCTAAATTTTCTTAACCAGAGAAGACAGCCCGGGAGTCCTATCATGGGAACTGGAGCAGCCAAGCGGTGAGCTTCAGACTGGCCAGATATGGATGTGGAATCAGATACAGAACTGGATCCAACGTCCAGGGAGGACATACCATACTTGATGAAGCCAGAAGGGGGCAATGAGAATGACTGAACTCCCCAGCCGTTGTGCTTTCTGAATAAGCTTTGGAATCAGGGGAAGTGGAGGATAATCAGAGAAGACCAGAAGGCCAAGCATAAACCAGAGCATCTCTGGGGGACTCCCTCAGAAGGGGGGGGGGTTCAGAGTGAAGAACTTGCTGCATTTCATGTTGGAAGGAGAGGCAAAGAAATTGCAGCATGACTGACCCCACTTTAGAAAGATTTGTTTTGCTACAGAAGGGTTCAGACACCACTCATAAGGCATCAGGATAGACCTACTGAGCCTGTCTGCTAAAATGTTGGACCTCCCCAGAATGTGCATTGCCACCAGAAAAACAGCCGGTGGAAACTGCCCACTCCCACAATCTCATGACTTCATGACAAAGGGGATAGGACCTGGTCCCCCCCCCCCCCCTGTTTGTTGATGTACTAGACTACAGACATGTTCTCTGTCTGGATGGCAATCATCCCTGGGGGAAGATGGGCATGAAGAGCTTGTAACGCCAATAGCACAGTCCTAATCACCAAGATGCTGGTATGCAACTGGATCTCCAGGGAAGAATAAACGGATAAAAGCAAAGAAGTTCTGGGGACTGAATCCACAGAGAATACCTGCAGGCTCAAGACAGTCTAACATGACAGGACAACGGTAGATCTAGAAATGATCACTGGACCACTAGAGTCCACTGGAGCACCCTCACATGTAACCAAGCTGTGGGTACAAGGGTGATCGTGGCCACCATGGATCCCAATGCCCTTAAGACAAATTCCGCTGGGGGACAATGAGCTTGAAGGATGCACAAGACATGATGTTTGAGGGACTGAAGTCTGTCTGCTGCCAGAAAAACTTTGGTCTGAAAAGTGTCTGACTGAGCTCCAATGAAATCCAGAACTTGACCTGGTTCTAATAGGGATTGGTTGAGATTTATTGTGATGCTCAACTGGTAGGTGGTCTGGATAAGGAAATCCCTGGCTTGACACAGTCTATGCTTGCAGGGAGCAGACAGGAGCCAGTTGTCCAGGTAGGGGAAGACCTGGAACCGCAGGTCAGCTGCTACCATCACCATTATTTATTTATTTCAGTTTGATTACCGGGGAGGTCCACTGGGCTTGAGGGCCCGTTTTCAGTGGAGGCCCGGGGAGAAAAGCTCCATGTGTTTAGTTACATACAGTTGCATACAATTTCTAAACGAAATTACATAAAAATTTGAATAAAATGTAACAATAAAAGTTTCAGAGACTGTTGTATTACAAATAACAGTAGTCAGAGACTGAGAAGTAAAAGAAAAAAATCCCGATTATTCAAGGGGAAAATCCTGGTGTAGGCAAGAAATCAGGATGTACTAACAGGAATATAAGCTGAGTATATTAAAGAGGTTAGGTAGGTAAGTGAGGTTAGCCAGGAGAGAAGTGGGAGGATAGCTTCAGAGGTAAAGGCTGAGGAGTGCAATTGCATTTCCTGTTTTGGTAGAGGTAGGAATTAAGCTGTTTTTTGAAGATATTTGGGTTGGTATAGGTCCTAAGTGAGGAGGGCAGAGAATTCCATTTTTTGGCTAGGGTAAAGGATAAGAACAGTTGACCTGCGGGGCATTTAGGTTTTTGAACTGTGATTAGGTTTTGGTGAGCGGATCTAAGGGGGTTAATAAGGCTGTAGAATATTAGAAAGAGCAGGGCAGTTTGAGGGGTGGAAGAATAATTTGTGGGCTGTTGAGATTTGGAGAAAGTCAAGGTGATTGGGGAGTTCCAACCAGTTTAAGGAGTGGAGGGAGGTGCAATGATGAGAGGAGGATTTGGCATTTGTGGAAAATCTAGAGATTTTGTTGTAGCATTGTTCCAATTTGGAGGTAAGTGTAGAAGGATAAATTAGTGAGGAGGGGAGCGCTGTACAGGAGGGAGGGAAGAAGGAAAGTAGAGGCAAGCGTAAGTCTGGTGTGAGGAGAGAGGAAGTGGTTGTTTCTATACAGTAGTCCAAGTTTTATGTGAGTTTTTTTTATGTTTAGTTGGATATGGTCATTAAATTTTAGTTGGTCATCAATTATAATGCCGAGAAGCTTGGTGGAGGAGACAATCTCAATGGTGGCGGTGTTGTGACTGGTAATTTTAAATGAGTTCTTATCTAGAGAGGATGATTTAGATGGGGTAAAAAGTAGGATCTTAGTTTTGTTTGCATTTAGGGCAAGATGATTTTGGAGCATCCAATTTTCTGTGGCAGAAAAGGCAATCTGTGTTAGGGTCTTTAGTTCTGCTAGATTTGGGGCACAACAGATTAAAGTGGAATCATCGGCATATTGCACAACTTTGGTGTTGGGAAGAGCTTTATGGAAGTCATTAATAAAGATGTTAAATAGTAATGGGCCTAGAATGGAACCTTGTGGTACACCAGTAGGGGTAGGAAGGAAAGAAGAGGTAGCTTGGCCCCATTTCACAGCTTGGGACCGGTTTGAAAGGTAGCTGGAGAACCAAGAGAGAGTTTTTTGGCAGATGTTGAGATTAGAGAGATTCACCATCACATTGGTGAACACCTTGGGGGCTGTGGTGAGACCAAAAGATAGCACTCTGAACTGGTAATGATTGGTCCCCAGCTGGAAGTGTCCATTTTGATGTGATAGTACATGTCTTGAAGGTCTACCGAGCACATCCAGTCATTCTTCTGCAGGAAGAGCAAGACAGATTGGAGTGTGACCATCCGGAATTTCGTCTTGGCAACAGACAGGTTCAGGGTAGAAAAATCCATAATAAGTCTGAAGTCCCCCGTTTTCTTTGTCACTAAAAAGAACCTGGTAGAGATGCCTAATCCAGAGTGGTCTGGGGGATAGGCTGGATGAGTCGTTTTTCAAGCAGCCTGAAACTTTCCAGTGCTGCATCCTTCCTTTGTGCAGGTGGGATGTCCAGGAGGCATTGGAGTGAAGGGGATCGAATATCCCCTCTGGATACGATTCACAACACCCAATTATTGTCTGTTATAGACTCCCAGGCTGTTAGGTCTAGCGAGAGTGGGTCTATATCAGAACATCTAAGTTTTAAAACTTCGAATGTTCTAATATTGACCCGTTTTGAGTGAACGCTAAAAATAGCTAAGTTGCAGAACACCAAATTCTTTCCCAGGGAAAGAATTCGGTTGGCAGCTTCTGTGGCTTTGCTATTTTCAGCGCTGTGGTGGAAAAGTACAGTTTTGTACCTACCATAAATGTAGATGTCCGATAGGTATGCATCTGCAGTCATCACATATGGGTTGTCCTGCCTCAGGCAGCCCTTCGGTCGGCCGGATTCCAAAGTCTGGGTCTGGCCTCGGCTGGTGTCGCACTTTCCCCGACGTCAGAGCGTCTGGGGTATAAAAGCATCAGCCGACGCCATTTTCCTCAGTTTTTCTTGCCCCAGATGCCAGGTGCCCTCAAAGGAAGGCTAAAATTTGGAGATATGCATTGCAAAAACAAATCCAAACATGCACAGTACTATAAAAACAAATACACCATAATAGATCCCCCCAGCTAGCTATAAGAGGGGTAAGAACCCAAGAAGTATACCACAGAGGGGTAGGAGGGAGGGTAAACCTGACTAAAGATGCATACCTATCGGACATCTACATTTATGGTAGGTACAAAACTGTACTATGTCCTTCAAGGATGCATCTGCAGTCATCACATATGGGTAGAATACCATAGCCAATCTGGGGGTGGAGGTACTAAATAAAGGATGGTGTAGCTAAGATACCCTACAAGACTGCCGTAGCAAAGCCTGCTCTGGATCTGGAGTATAAAGGTAAATTGTAATGCTTGGCAAATGTATGCACGGAGCTCCATGTAGCAGCTTCTAAAATGTCCTTGGTAGCCACCCCTCCAAGAAAGGCTGTGGTGGTGGCTGTGGCTCTCATGGAATGAGGTCTAATGTCAGCTGGCACAGTTTTTCCATGAAAAGAGTAACAAAAACAAATGCAATGTCCTATCCATTTTGAAACCGTCTGTTTGGAAATTGCTTTTCCTTGTGCCCCAGCAGCATATGCTACAAACAGCTGGTCAGTCTTTCTGTAACTTTTAGTTCTGTCCAAGTAGTAGCGCAAATGTCTGTGCATGTCCAGGGTGTGCAGAAGTTTCTCCCCTTTATTTTGTGGTTGTGGGAAGAATGTAGGCAAGTGAATAGCTTGGTTCAAAGATACCCTGGATACCACCTTTGGCATAAATGTAGGATTGGTTCTCAATGAAACTCTGTCCTGATGAAAGATAAGAAATGGCTGTACTGCCATTACAGCTTGTAACTCAGATACTCTTCTTGCTGAGGTTATGGCCAGTAGGAAGGCAGTTTTCCAAGATAGAAACTGAAGATCTGCAGATGCTGCTGGTTCAAAGGGAGGAAGTGTTAGTTTCTCCAACACGAAGTTAAGGTCCCAAGTAGGCAGAGGTGGTTTCCTTGGAGGATTGATATTTTTGATTCCTCTTAGAAACTGTCTCAGGAGAGGATGAGAGAAGACAGGTGGATTAACATTGTATTCTGCTGAAATTGATGAGGCATGTATCTTAATGGAAGAGTAAGACAGGCCGTTGTGAAACAATTCTGCCAAATATTCCAGTATATGTGCCATGTTCATCACTGTCACATCTAGGCCCTTTGTTGTGTTCCAAGTGTGAAATCTTTTCCATTTTGCTGAATATGCCTTCCTTGTGGAAGGCCGTCGAGCTTCCATAATAATATCCTTCACTCTCTGGGATAGCTTATCCTGAGGAGGAGTCATGGTATTTTCCAGGCAGTTAGCTGCAAGGTTTTCAGGTTGGAATGCAGAGTCTTGAAATTGTGCTGTGTCAGTAGAAGTGGCCATAGGTGGAGAGGCCACGGTTTAGTCTGTGACATGCTCTTTAACAGTGGGTACCAGTGCTGTCTTTGCCAGTTTGGAGCTATCAGAATCACTCTGGGTTGCTCTGTCCTGATCTTCAGTAAGACCTTGGTCATTAATGGGAGAGGTGGAAAAGCATACACTGTTAGAGCTTTCCAGCTGAAAGAGAGAGCGTCCACTTTCCATGCTTGTGGGTGGTATGTCCTTGAGCAGAATTTCTTCAGTTGATGATTGTGGGGGGAGGTGAACAGATCTATTTCCGGCCTTCCCCATGATTGTGTTATGAGTAAGATGATGTCTGGGTGCAGCATCCATTCGTGTGCATCCATGATATTTCTGCTTAAGCTGTCTGCCAGTATATTGTCTTTCCCTGGCATGAACTGGGACTGCAGCTGTATACTGAGCTTCAAAGAAAGTTCCCATAGATTCATTGCCAGTCTGCAAAGAGGGTAGGAATGGGTGCCTCCTTGCTTGTTTATGTACCACATCACTGTGGTGTTGTCTGTCCTTATGAGTAGGTGGCCTTGATGAAGAAAAGGTTTGAAGGCCTCGACTGCTTGCAGCACTGCCAGCATTTCCTTTTGGTTTATGTGCATGCACAGCTCTCTTTGTGACCATAGCCCTTGGATACATCTGCTCTCCATGTGTGCTCCCCAACCTTGGTCTGAAGCGTCCGTAGTGATGGTTTGGTTGGCTCTTGGCTTGCTGAAGGGCAACCCGCTGTTCGACTGGCAGACTTGAGCCCACCACAGAAATTCCTTTTGGAGGCATGGAATGAGTGGGATCAAGGTTTCTAACCTGTGACTGTGCTGAGTCCATAAACTCCTTAGGTACCTTTGTAATTTTCTCATATGCAGCCTTGCTTGTGGGATCAGAAGAATGCAAGATGCCATGTAACCCAGGGCCTGCAGGATTTTCCTTGCAGTCAGCTGAGTTTGTCTTGTCAGATTCTTGAAGTAATCCGGTAGTTGTTTTTGTTTTTCTTCTGTGAGAAAGGCCAGTTGGGTGGTTGTGTCTAGATCCGCACCCAGAAAAGTTATTCTTTGGGATGGAACAAGTCTTGATTTGTGAATGTTGACTGTATATCCCAAGGCCTGCAGTAGGTGGATGGCATAATCCAAGTCCTTTAACAAAGTTTGCTTGCTGTCCGCTTGTATAAGGCATTCGTCCATATATGGGCAAATTTGAATCCCCTGAAGTCTGCAGTGTGCAATTACTGATGCCAGGCATTTCGTGAATACTCTGGGCGCAGTAGATAAGCCGAAGGGCAATGCTGAGAATTGATAATGCTCTGACCCTGCAAGAAATCTGAGGCGTCTTCTGCAACTTTGTCTGATAGGGACATGCAGGTATGCCTCCATGAAGTCGAGAGTCACCAGCCAAGACCCCTTGCCCAGCATGGGAAGGAGTTGCTGTAGAGTCAGCATTTTGAATTTTGGCACAATGAGGTAAGTATTCAGTGCGGACAAGTTGAGAATAGGCCTCCATTGATTTTCTTTTCTTGGAACAAGGAATAATCTGGAGTAAAATCCTTGGCCTTGTTCTGAAAGAGGTACCTTTTCTATACCTTTCATACGTATTAAGTTGGAAATTTGTTTCAAAGCCTCTGCCCTCTGATTTGGTGGCAGGTCTGGCATGCCTTTTCTTTCTGGCAATGTGTGGAAATGGAACCTGTATCCTTTGTCTATCATTTGCAGTGTCCATGTGTCCCTTGTAATGCTGTGCCAATTTTTTGAGAATAAAGAAAGCTTTCTGCCCAAAGGTGCTTCTAATTGAGCCCTGGTCGGCGGAGTCAAAACAAAGTCATTGGTTCTGTCCTGGTGTAGCAGTTGTAGTTCCTGCACTACCTCTCTGGTTGGGAGGCTGCCTTTGACGGCCTCTGTAGGAGCCTCTAGCTTGCCCTCTACCTCTGGCACGTCTATTCCTGCCTCTCTGAGATCTGTCTGAGTCCGGAAAGGACCAATTCTTAGTAGGCCAATTTCTGCTGAATCTCGGTGGTTGGACTTGCAGAAAGTCTTTGACTGTTTGCACAGATTTTGCCTTTTCTTCAAATTTTTTTAAGACCTCCTGAGCAGTGGAACCAAATAATTTTTGCTTTTCCATAGGAGCATCCAAAAGCTTAGCTTTAACATGGTCTGGCAGAGATTGTTCCTTCAGCCAGGCATGCCTACGTATGACTGCACCTGTCATAGCTGACCTACATGAAGCTTCCAATGCACCATAACCACACTGCAAGAAATGGTTACTAACCTGCTAGGAGTTATGTACCAGATCCTGAAGGGATTTGCGGTCAAGGGGTTCAGAAGAAGACAGTTTCTTATGCAATTCATCTAACAAATACTCTTGGTACTGTATCATATGAAATTGACAATTTAATGCCCTCATGGAAAGAGTTGCAGAAGTATACACTTTCTTACCCCATCTCTCAAGCTCTGGACTCCCTTTCGGAGGGTAGAGGATTTCTAGCAGTGGCAGCTGCAACCCCTTTTGGGCCCTGGGAAATAATTTCTGGATCAGCAGAGTGGGCCTTGTACAGGTGTAGATGTGAGTCCGGGACCCTGTGGTACCTATCAGGTTTGGCAGGAGCCAGAGGGAGAGAGTCAGGGGCTGTACTAGCATCAGAGTACACATCATCAATAACATTCAAAACAGGAGGTATAGCTAAAGGCCTATGCTGAGGCAAATGTAAAAAGGTCCTTAATCTCTTTCTAGAATCAGAGAATTCCTGACCCTGCCATTGAAAATGTTCTTGTTGAACAAACCAAGCAAAACAGGAATGCAGGATAAAATTTATTCCGGTACCTCGGCCCCAACAGCCTTCAAAGGAATAACATGTAAACTTCCAAATGCAGTATATATACTAATACTGCCAATTAGACATTATCATTTTACACCATACCTAAAATACACAAGAATGTGTCGGATCCACCAGGCCGACCTATTGTGTCTGGCTGTGGTGGTTATTTAGAATTTGTGGGGATCTTTTTGGATAGTGTGTTAAAGGAATATTTAAAATATGTTGTGTCCCATATTGTGAATACAAACCAATATTGTGAAATAATCAGAAATTTTGTATGGCATTCTGATTTTTATTGGGCCACAGTTGACGTCAAATCTTTATACACTAATATCAGTAATAAATTGGGTTTGGAGGCCATAATGAAAATTTTAGGTGAAGGCCCACGAACATCATTTATAATTTGTCTTCTAGAATTTGCTCTCAATCATAATTATTTCACATTTGACAATAAGTTTTTTCTTCAAGTAGATGGTACTGCAATGGGAGCAAGTTTTGCTCCATCGTACGCTATTTTGTTCATGTCAATATTTGAAAATAATTTTTTGTACTCCTTGCCATTCTTTAAAAATAATGTCATTTCTTATCATAGATTCATTGACGACCTTATTTTTATTTGTAGAGGGGATGTCTTGGAGTTTGATAAGTTTATGTCAGATTTGCACAAAAATGAATTTGGTTTAGAATTTACCTACATTACTAACAAAGAGAATGTTCAGTTTTTAGATATTCTGCTCTATGTGGATAAACAGGGGTTTGTCCAGTTTAAACCGTTTAGAAAAGAGGTAGCTGCTAATAATTTTCTTCATGCATCAAGTGCACATCCTAGGCACTTAATTGAAGCACTCCCCTATGGGGAATTTAAAAGAATGTATGAACATACCTCTGAATCAAAATTTTTGAGCTTGGAATTTGATTCAGTCTGTGAAAGGCTATTAAATAGAGGCTATTTGGAAGCTTTGCTAAAGAGAACTCGAGCAAAGTTTGAGTATGATCAAAAACATCATATTATTAAGACATGTAATACTAATAGTACAAAGAGGGATAAAAATAACGAAAATAGGATATTTTTTGTCACCAAATTTTCTTTATTTTCTGATAATTTATCTGATATTGTTAATTTTTTGTGGCCTCTAGTTTGTAACAATGAAGATATTGGACACCTTTTTCCAAACCATGTTTCTTTCTCATATGGCAGATATTGCAATTTAAAAGAAATCTTGAAATTCAGACAGTTTGGAAATGATAAGAATATGTCAAATTTGGAACAACAAGTTGGCATGTTTCAATGTGGCAAATGTAAAATATGTAGGAGGGTAAAGAATCTTTCAGGCAGTACTATAAATGGGGTTAAATATTTTGCTGAACACAAATTTAACTGTTGCTCTTGTGGTGTGGTTTACATCATTGGTTGTGATTGCTTAGTACCAAAATATTATATAGGTCAAACTAAGCGACAACTTAAAAATCGTATATTGGAACACATAGGAGATGTACGTAATGCTAGAATGAGCAGTCCTATATTTGAACATTTTCAAAATACACATAAAGGGTCTGCAGATTCATTATTTTTTAGTGCTTTAGCTAAACCTAATGTTTCTTTTGGAGGCAATTACTTAAAAAGTCTACTGAATTTAGAAAGTAGATTTATTTTAAAATATGGAACATTAAAACCTCGAGGGCTTAACTTAGAAGTTAATTTAAATGTTTAATTATTATTCTAAGTCATTTTGATAGGCATTTTTTGTCATAGAGTCTATAGGAACAGTATGAATTGTGTATTGTCCATTTAAAACTGGATGTTGTCTTAATTAATCATTTTCAATGATATGTAATTATGTCTAATTGGCAGTATTAGTATATATACTGCATTTGGAAGTTTACATGTTATTCCTTTGAAGGCTGTTGGGGCCGAGGTACCGGAATAAATTTTATCCTGCATTCCTGTTTTGCTTGGTTTGTTCAACAATTTGTGCTTTGCTGTTGGTCTTTATCATTGAAAATGTTCTCTCAGAGTGTAATGCCTCTCCAAAGGAAAACTCTTCAGGAGGGGAGGCCGAGGGAATAGATTCTTCAGCATCAGAATCCTCGTAGGCCGAATAAGCCTCCTCCTGGTGGTCTGACAGAGTAAAGCCATCAGTGGATTCATCTGAGGAGTGGGGGTCAGAGGGCTCAACCCTAGGCCTTTTGTCTGGAGGTGGTTGTGAGCCCCTGTCCGGATGAGGTTGAGAACCTCTAATTAAGGAGATAAGATCCTCTGCTAAGCTAAGAATCTGTGAGCCAGTAGAAGGTCTCTGAGAGGTAACCTTGGGAGGCAAAACTTTAGTAAGTTTAGCAGATTTAGCCCTAGAGAAAGCCTTTATGGACATGGATGCAGGAGGTCTGGCTGCACCACGTGCAGGAGTAGACTTGTCTAAAGGAATGGTGTCTGAAGGTTCCTGGACACCAGTTTCAGAAGGTAATACAATAACAGACTCGGCCGGGCCGAGGTAGTCGGTTGTGCGATTTCGGTAATCGGAAGTACCAAGGACTCTGTTTCAGCCGAGACACTCGCGGTAGGCCTGACCGTGGTTTCAGCCGAAACCGCGGCCTGCGTGTGTCGGTCCTTGTCCTTCCGTTTCTTGACTAAATGCGAAGTCGGAGTCTCCGACGGCATCTTGTAAGCAAAACTAGCCCCAAAGAAATCCTCTGCAAACTCTGACCGACGTCTAAGAGTTCGTCGGTTGAAGGAAGCACAGGCTGAACAGGCCGAGACGTCGTGGTCTGGGCCTAGGCAGGGGAGGCAGTAAGAGTGGAAATCCTTATGAGGTATTTGTTTCCCACAAGTTAAACAATTATTAACTTTATCTGACATCGGCTGAGGCAAGAAAGAGTCCCCAACGGGGTACTTAGCTTTTTCAAAGTCTTCGGTAGCTGATTCACAAGGGGCTGGCCGACCGGCACTTGCGAACTGCTTCTGCTTCGGGCACCACGCGGCAAGAAAGACTGGTGAAAATGGCGTCAGCTGATGCTTTTATACCCCAGACGCTCTGACGTCGGGGAAAGTGCGACACCAGCCGAGGCCAGACCCAGACTTTGGAATCCGGCTGACCAAAGGGCTGCCTGAGGCAGGACAACCCATATGTGGTGACTGCAGATGCATCCTTGAAGGACATCTTAGGGGTCAGGTTCAGGGAAGTGTGCGACTGTGTGGTCATTAGGATTAGGATGTGAGCTAGGGTTAGGGCGCAGGTTAGGTGAGTTAGGGTTAGGGCGCAGGTTAGGTGAGTTAGGGTTAGGGCGCAGGTTAGGTGAGTTAGGGTTAGGGCGCAGGTTAGGTGAGTTAGGGTTAGGGCGCAGGTTAGGTGAGTTAGGGTTAGGGCGCAGGTTAGGTGAGTTAGGGTTAGGGCGCAGGTTAGGTGAGTGTGTGATAGTGACGGACCTTAGGGTTAAAGTAAGTGGATAGATAGTAGCGTATGTACAGTTTACTGTAGGGTTAGTTGTAGGATTATAAGTGTGTGTGTGTGGATTGATGATTTTTAGGTGTGCTTGTGTTGTGTGTATGATGGTTCTGTAATTATAAGACCAGCGGATAAAGTTGACCCAGTAGTAGTTCTGGATCGTGAAAGGTGTAAGATAAGTATGCGTCAGTTATTAGGAGAGAACAACTTTTATTCTCAGATTAATATGGCAGGTGTGGAGGATAAAGTCCTAAAGATTTATGATATGTTGGATGACATGTTAATGAGTAAGTATATTAACTTTGAATTGTATATGTTTTTAAGGGTGAATAATCCTTTAATCCCTATTATCCAGGGACTTCCAAAGGTTCATAAGAATTTGGAGAACCCCCCGATGAGACCCATTGTTTTGGGACAAGGGTGGGTGACAGAACCTTTGTCATTGTATATTGAATATTATTTGAGACCTTTAGTTGATGCTAACTCACATGTTTTAAAGGATAGTAAGCAGTTTTTGATAAGTCTTTATGAGTATAAGAGGGGTGTTGATTAGGATGCATCGTTTATTTTAGTTACATTAGACATTACTAGCTTCTTCACTGTTATACCCAATGATGACGGTTTGGAGAAAGTACAGAATTATTTGTCGGTACATTCAACACTGGACTCAAATATTGTTGATTTAATTACTCTCTTTTTAGAGACAGTTCTACAAAATAATGTCTTTCTTTTTGAGGACTCACTGTATATTCAGAATGATGGCGTAGCGATGGGCACTTGTGCCAACAGCTACACCAACATTTTTATGGCAAGTTGGTAGGAAGATGTTTTGTTCCAGCTTGACAGCTTTAAAATTAATGTGGGTTTTTATAAGCGTTTTGTGGACGATTTGTTTTTGATATGGAAGGAAGATGAGACTTCTTTATATAGTTTTGAGTCACAGGTGAATGAATTGACTGATTATCTTAGTTTCACAATGAATTGCTCGCGGCAGGCAATCTCTTTTTTGGCTGCATCTATAGAAAGACTAGGTAATGGTCTTTTAAATACGGGTGTACAGAGGAAAGCATGTTATCGAACACCTTACTGCATAGGGGGAGTATGCATCCCCAGTATGTATATAAAAACGTTAAGGGACAGGCAATGAGAGCGTCTAGACTGAATCCAACACAAGGTTACATGCAAGAACTACTTGATCTGAGGGTGAGACTAATAGCTAGACAATATGACCCATATGATGTAGATAAAGCCATTGAGGAAATTGATATGGTTAGGATGACTAGAGCTAGTCCGTATTTTTCTGGTATAAGTACGCAAGTTTTGAGAGACGAAGTGGGTCAGTGCAATGCCCCTACAGTGAAGGTGCCTATGTTTTATACCGTGGACACAGCTGTGCTAAAAGGAATAGTGCAAAAACATTAGGATGTCTTGTTACTAGATGAGACTATTAGAGGAATAGTAGGGAGCGAGCCTAAATTTCCTTTTAAAAATAAGAAAAACCTTAAACAGTTGTGTTATCCCTGTTTGCAGACAAAGGACATCGGTAATAATCCTGCTAAAGGGATGCTACCTTGTAAGAGATGTAATCAATGCGCTTCAATTGATATTAGGGATAGCTTTATTCACCCTGTTGCCAATTATGGTTACAATTTTAATGCATCAGCGAATTGTGGAACTGAGAACGTTCTATATCTAGCTAGATGCACCTCCTGTTTTGCGTTTTATATAGGGAAAACCAATAGGAAGCTCAGGGAAAGAGTCAGGGAACATTTATAACATATACGCATTGGGACTGAGCACAATGCTTTAGCAAGGCATGTACTTGCTACTGATCGAACGCACAAATTTAAATTTTCAGTCTTACAAATTGTCTCCCCTGGGGTTAGAGGTGGTGACATTAAGAATTACACTGAAACTTGTGAGATGAGATGGATCATCATGTGTAGAGCTGATAGAACTCCCGGACTCAATGAGAAAGTACGTATAAAGCCAATATTATACAACAGAAGGTTGAAAACAAACAAGTAGATTATGTGCATACAATTGATTATGGTTGTTTTCAGTGTGTTTAGCCGTGTTCATTTTATATTTGTACTAGGATGTTTTTATATGCTGTATATTTTTCTGGTGAAGTATTTTTAAGGAAACCTTTTAGCAGAATGACAGTTCTATGTTCTAATAACAGACTGCATTAATTTATTTTAATGTTATCGCATAGTTTTACTTAATAAGGATTTTTAAAGTTTTTACAGGATTAGGTTTAGTCGAATAGCTTTCTATCTTAGTGCTATAATGTTTGAATTTGTAGTTATTTAATTATTTGGCAGGATGTGATGTCACTCAATTAGAAAAAAGGGGGTATTTATATCACTGTTTTTAATTGCATTTCACTGTCTGAGGAAGCCATTATGGTGAAAGCGCTTACCGAGTTGTAAAAATAAAAGCGTTTTCTATTATTAGTTATTTTCAGTGTTCTTCTTTAAATGAAGTTATAAGACAATTTGCTGTGTTATATACTTTCAAGGATGGCCCTGATTTGTTTCCGTGAATGGACTTTTTTACAGTTATTTGGGCATATTTATTTCTTGTCACGGAAACATTTGCTTCGTGGTGGTGCTATTTTTGCTTTTTGGTGTATGTATTTTGGAATAGCGAATTTTTTTCCCAAGGAAAAAATTCGATGTTCTGTATGTTCGATATTATGTGGTTTAGATATTTTAGGTTCGATGAAATAGCATTCACTATTTTCATCTTTCGATAGCATGATATCAATGCAGCGAGAGTCAAGCCCCAACTGCCACCAGAGATGAGCAGCCAGGCAACACTTCAGGGCTGCTACGTGGGCCTGCTGGAAAGGAATCCCGAGACCTGTGGTTCCTCGGACCCCCTCTGCTGTGAGGGCAGCGTCCGTCAAATCCCCCTCTACCTCTGGGGAAAGAAGAGTCCTGAGCATCCTGAAAATAACCCTTAGACTTCCGGAACCACATCTTCGCCCCTCGTTGATTCCTGGAAAAGATTCACTGAGGAGTTGAGAAGCGGATTCTGACGGCAGACAAGGTCTTCCCGCCCTCCTCACTCTGGAGCAAAGTGTCACATACAGTCTTCCCAAAAAGAGTGAAATCATCATACAGGGTATTTGTAAAAGACACCTTAAAGGGCCATGTAGTTCAGTGCACACACAGAGAACATTGAAGCAAAAACCCACTCCCAAAAACAGTCCATGATCCTAGACTCTCAGTCTAGTAGATGGACTGTGGAGCTCTCCTGTGCTAACTCCTTCTTGGTGGCTGCTGCCGCCACCATGGCATTGACACGGGATCTCTTAGACGAGTGTGACTTATATGAAGGGGCACTTAGGATCTTGTCAGGGCGTTTGGGGATGGGCTCCACTGT
This sequence comes from Protopterus annectens, assembly GCF_019279795.1. NCBI lineage: Eukaryota > Metazoa > Chordata > Ceratodontiformes > Protopteridae > Protopterus > Protopterus annectens. Next base: position 913,954,876 of record NC_056727.1, on the reverse strand, counting down.
GTCGGGCTCCTTCTATGCCCGAGATGTAATAAGATCCACCAGGGGATCCACGGGAGGGGACACCCAGGATGCAGTGGGTCCTGCACCAAATGCCTCCAGGAACACAAACTTGTCAGGGCTGGGTTTTTGGACAGACCACCTCCCACACTCATGAAAGATCTCCATGATGTCTCCAAAAGAGACATCTTTTGGGGGTGATCGGGGGGAACCCGCCCCTTTTTCCAAGTCTGTGTCCCCTGCGACAGACTCCGGCGGGGAGTCCAAGTGTCTCCTTTGGCATGTGTTTTTGAGGGACCTCCTCAGGGAGGCTCTGTGGAGGACTCAAAAATATCAAGCTGTTCCTGTGGGGGAACTCCCTGGGGAGGACAGGCAGCAGCCTGTCTCTGAGGGGCCAGGACGGCGGAATCCAGACCAGACACAGAGGGAGCCAGGACGGACTCAGATAACGAGAGCGTCAAGTGTCTCAATGGAACAGAGAGGACCCCTCTCCACCACGTCAAAAGCAAAATGGACCCCTGGACCTGGGACCCTGGCCGGATCCATAATCCTCTGAGTAAACAAAGGATCAGGACCTCCAGGTGCAAAGACTCAGAGTGGACAGCCCGGCTCCGAAAGACTCTGAGCTGACACTAATCCTTCGGATCTGACACTAAGGCTGTGGCTCCAAGAACCAGTCAGCTCTGAGCTGGTTGGAGCAAACCCATTCAAGGCAATGGTCAGCGTCAAGGTACCGCGTACCATCAGCACTGACCCCCTTGATGCCAAGGGGCCTCAGACCCAAGAACTCAGAAGCTAGGGGTTGGATCAGAGAAGGAGTGATCAGGATAAAGGCAGACTGCATGCCCCCAGTCCAGAGGGGGGAGGGGGCTGGCAAGACTCCCATCTGAATCTGAGTGTGGATGAATCTTTGCATCATCTTGTCCACTTCGGCTTTGGAGAGGCTGCGGGTGGACCTGTTGGAAGAGGCCACTGATACCAGCCAAGACGGTCGGTGAGGGGAAGCAGACACCGGGGAACTGCCTCGAGACACCTCCGGCTCCGGGGAGAAGCAAGGTGTGCAGGCCTGGGAGAGCCAAAGCTAGGAGCCGGATGAGATTTCACCAGCGGCTCAGCTGAGGAAGAACGGTCGGGAGACTGCTTCCTCGGGCTATCTCAGTCCTTGTGTCTGTCGGTCCTCTTGGTGGGAGGATGAGTCCCAGACACCGGGGCGGAGGAAGCAGCAGGAGCAGAAGCAGCAGCTTGGGCCTCTGTAGTAGGAGGAGGGAGGAAGCCCTTAAGAATAAGCTTATTCTTCCTGTTGATCAATGTGCGGGGATTGAACCCCGTTGCAGATCGAACAGGAGGAATCGAGGTGCTGGACCCCTAAGCAAACTACACACAGAGTGTGGCAATCTGCAGGCAAAAGCTTGTGGCCACACTCTGTGCACTTTCTGAACCCTGGTTTGGGTGTCTTAGCCATTGAAATGGTGAAACAGCCCACAAACACTCACACACACTTACTCTAACAAGGGATAGAGAGGGGAATGGGAATAGTTTTTTTTTTTTTTCTTTACAACTAGAGACCAAAGCCTGAGTGTGAAAGGTAGGGGAAAGAAAAAGCATGGAAAGGTAGATAGAAAAGATTGAAAATTTTGAATTAAAACACAAATTCACTTACCCCCAAAAAAGCCTGGAGCATGGACCATGATGCGAGCGATACACACGGCAAACGAGATCTGAAGGGAGGAAGGATACAGGGGCATTATGGGTAGGAGAGGAGCTTGGAGCTCTGATCCGATGCTGAAAATGCGGCCAAGTTGGATCCATGTCCCACAGATTGAAGACCAAATGAAAACTTCAGATGTGATTTTTCCACTGTACACCAAGCATAAGAAAGGCATGCCTAATCCAGTAATTAAGGAATGGTGACGGGCAGGTGTGATATTCAAAACCAATGTATCCAACCTTTCAAAAAAAGTTTTCCACCCGAAGGATCAAAGATTTCTGGATGCAAAATACACCAAGTAGGAAATACAGTTTAGACAGCAAAGAATACGCCAAGAAGTAAAATGGGGACTCTGCTTCTCACTCTTCTCACAATAACAAAGCCTATAGAGTGATTTGTCCACTGAAACCTCTTCTATTGCTCCAAAGGAAAATGCACGAATGACAGAAAAAAGTGCAGGTGTTGACTAGAAGAATCAGGAGCATCTTGGAGTTGAACATGTGCTGGGCAATGGAGATCATCAGGAAGACCAATATCATTGTGAAATTAGTGAATAAATTAAGAGTATAAAACATTAATTCCATTAGATGCAGGAAAAAACATGAAATGCGGCTTTGCAAGAAGATGCATCTAAGAAAGAGCATATACACCACTTTATGTCATTAATGTTTAATTGGACAGTGAAGAAACTGAAAAACTAGTAAAACAATTATTTTGTTCTTACTAATATTTGTATAAGAAATTCATGATGAAAATTGTGTGTTGTATTGTAAACTAATTTTGCAGAGCATGTAGTCAAGGATACTTTAAATGTGAACTGAAGGACTCTAATGTAATGTCTGTATATGCTAAAGATATTAAAACAAGAAAGTAGATGTTCTTAGTTGGCAAGTATCTAGGCTTTACACTAACAAAAATAAGAAAGGCTGGACAGAAGCAAGTTAAAGTTAATTCAATGTTGTGATCATGGGCTGCTGGGGTTAGGATGTAAAAATGCACTGATCACATTACATACAGCATTTTTATAATAATCCCTGTTTTACTGTGGTAGTTATCAGGAATGGAGATGTAAGAGAGACTGATCACATTACATGTAAAATTACGATCATTTCCTTTTTTTGTTTTTTTAACAGCTATGACTACCTCCATTAATATCCTTGGTTTCAACTAGAGAAGTTTTGTTCAAGCAAACAGGCTTGAAAAATAAACAATGAAAACATGCAAATGGTACTCATTTTTTTGAGTTTGCAATGTCATTAGCTATTTTTCTACGAGCAAAGGTTTCCACTGTGAGACACGTCTACAGGTGAATGCAATTAATCCTTAAAGGACTGAGCAATGTGTTTTGGGTGAAATTTACAAAGATTCTTTTATGCACCTGCAAAGCCAATAGCAGTTTTCCCCATCATAACTTTGGAGACAAGTTAAAAGGTAGAAGCAATTAACCATGAGAGCTCTGAACACTACATGCAGAGTGAACTGCACAAGAAGCAATGCAATTACAATTTAAAGGTGCATTAGCAAGCACTTCAGAGAAAAATTAATGAAGTTTGAAACTGTAGGAAGTGAATACGTTATACAAGCTGCTGCCTCCCCCACCAACCTTTGTACTTTAACGCATTTAATATAACAATGCACAATTTAGTTTAAAGGAAGCCAGTGAACATTTTCTTAGAGCTAAAAGTTAATGTTTAATGAAACACCAGCCTCTGTACACTTCTGGCAGGGGAACAAAAGAAAAAAACATATAGCAATTCATCTAAGTGGGAACACAGATTGTAGCATGAGCATTAGCATGTGTGACCTTACTTTTACATAAAGTAATGCCTGTGGGTGCAACTGTTCCTATCTGTTGGGGTAAACGTCATTTGTTGAAGATGTACATAAAAACTGTGTGCGTTTGTTCCAAGTTAGAAGGGGTGGATTTTCACTGAGTCAAAAATACAGAAAAATGTGATACAGGTCCAGACAGAGACAACAAGCAACTACATAAGAGATCATCCTGCTAAACATATTATAATGTGTGTATGGAAGCTAAAAGGTGGAAATATACATTCAAAATAACTGAAATGCTTAACAGATGAGAGAGTAATAGCTTTTTATTAAAACTACTCTCTCTCTCTCTCTCTGTATATATATATATATATATATATATATATATATATATATATATATATATATATATATATATACACAAAATCATGGAATGCAAATAGCCTTACAGGTATAGGCAAAAAGGAGAGACAGTTGGATAGAAATGAAAGTGTGAATCTGACAAAAAGAAATTCAGTGTGGACATTCAGCAGATCATCAGGGAGAAAAGTAAAGGGAAATAACACGGACTACTAGAGGGGGTCCATTAGTGAGAGAAGAGGAAAAAGACAATGGTAGATTTGTGGTAGCAAGAGGTTATTAGCAAAAGAGAAGGATTACACTAGCATACATTTATATTCCACTTAAAACTACTACTGTAGAGTTTATCATCATTTTGAGAGAAATAGTAGATTTTCATTAGGGATTATTTATGGGTGGGACTTGAATAGCATTTGCAAAAGTAAAGATCTAATGGGGGCCTAGATGGGAAAAAACATACAGAGGGTAGATTTCTGAAAAAATATATATAAGGATATTTAGTACAGAAGATGTGAAATTAGTAGTAGGAACACAACATTCGCATATTATTCCCCAAGGTACAATAACATGTTTAGTCTGGAGAGAAATTAAACTTCACAGGAACAAGTGTATTTAATTGAAAGCTTTGAAATACATCCAGTAACCATTTTCAGATCATGCACCAATAAAAATGATCAAGGTGCAAAGTAATGCCGTTAAAATTAGACAATGTCACCTTCATACTTGTATGTTAAGGAAAGAGGAATTTAAGGAATGGGTAGTGGAAATGGTTTGAAAATTAATAGGGAAGATGGGATAACTAATGAGTGCAATAATGAAGAGTTTAAAGATGTGGTAGAAAAAGATACAAGACAGGGTGACAGTATTACAGAATAAGGGGATAATCACAGAAGAGGAGGAGCAACTGCAACATGATAAAGTGAAATTACGGGACTATCTGGATAATAAGAGTGAATTTGGAAAGTTTGCTGTGTTTTTTTTTTTTTGGACAACTCTAAAGTACAAACCCTTTTTAGGACAGTAATTCAGGCAACAATTAGTTGTTGCCAAACTTGGGTAGCCCGTAAGAAGAAAAATGATCAGATATCTTATACAGTTTATAGAGACATTATGAACATTTTATGATAATTAATATAATGTAAAGGTGTGTGGAAACCAAGAAGAGACAAAAAGGGAAATCTATGGTACACTTTATTATGCCATGCTTAGAGGCGGGGATGAGGCAAAACAAGTAATAGCTACTTCAGGAAGAGATTAGAAAAAAATGGTGATGCATTATCAATTAAAATGGAAATCTATAGGAATAAATATTATTCCTGTACACGTCTGGATGTTGGGAGGGAAGAAAGAAAGATCTGGAAGGTTTTACTTAAAAACGTTAATAAGGCAAGGGGAGTACAAGCATCATGTAAGAAAGCTGTGGTGATTACATTACCCAAAGTGGGTAAAGACCCTTCAGACCAAGCTTCATATAGACCCAATTTCAATTTTAAACCACGACTATGAAGTGTTTACATCTATATTAGCTAACAGAATGGCAAAGGTGTTGCTGAAATACATAGCTATAGCTCAAGGTGATTTTGCAAAGGGAAGACAAACTTATGACAATATAAAAATAATGATGATGATCAAAAAGGAAGCACACTAAGAAAATTTGCTATTATTTGTAGATAATGATACAGTAAAGGAATTTGATAGCTTGGATTTTATGAATAGAACAATGGTAGCATTTACATTCCCCAACAGGATACTAGGTTTAATTAGAAGGATATATGAAAGATTGGAAGCAAGAATTAAGGTGGGAGGTTTCCTCCCCAACAAGCTATATCAACCGAGGAACCAAGCAGGTGTGCTTTCTTTCCATTTATTTGCTTTATATTTAGAGTCACTGGTCAAGGAAAATAAGGGACTCACAAATTCAAGGATAAAACTGGTATGGTAATCAAGAAAGTTAAATTTATGTGCAGATGATGACATTTTGTACTTAATAAATCCAGCGAAGACACTTGTGAAAGACTGAGACACAATCAAGTCTCTTTGGGATATAACAACAAATGATAGAACAAAGGTTATCATTTTTTTTAGAGGCCAGTGTGCCTTTATCTGAGGAGCGAGCTTGAAGTCTAGGATAAATGTAACAAAAGCCTGAGAGAACAGCAGCAGTAACGAGGGCTTACAAAGTTAGCTTGTACACTGCAGCCTTGAAGGTGATCGCAGCCTTGACAGATCCAGGATAGGCACCCATGGACCCACTTTCTGGATACCAGGAAGTCTTGAATAGAACACCTTGTTCTGGACCTATTTCTCCTGGTTGCAGCAGCTCCTGTAGGGGTGGGGGTGGGGGGGGGGGCGGTGAGGTGGGACCATAAGCACTTGGTGTTTTGGTGCTGGGGAGGTCATATTTTTTTTGTCCAATTAAACTATAGATGTTTTGTATTTAAAGACTATAAAACTACTGTTCTTAAAATTTGTTTTTTTTTATTAATTTGAAGCTCTTCTCCCAGGGTCTCTGTAAAAAATGAGTGCCTACCCAATCAGACTTTCCTGGTGATCAAATGGCACTACATAAAAAGTTTATAGCTCCAGACAGGATATGAAAAGTACAGTTTTCTACCTACCATTTGTGTTCCTTTATTTTATTCTAAATTTTGTAATTTTTATGCTATTGTTTAACCATATTTTTTACATTTATGTTTTTTTGCAAATTATGTTTTTCAATATTTCTTTGTATGTATTTGTGTGGAGCTTTTCTCCCCGGGCCTCTACTGAAAATGGATATTACTCCAGCTAGACTAGCCCGGTCAACAAATGTAAAATAAAAATAAAAAAATAAATAGAGATATTCGAGTGCTCATACAGCTGCAGTCATAACAGATGGGTTATCCTGCCGTCAGGCGGGTCCTCGGTCAGCCGAATTCCAAAGTCTAGGTCCGGCATCGGTTGTCGTCACTTCCTCCCAGACGTCAGTGCGGCAGGGGTATAAAAGAGGCAGCCGACGCCATTTTCTTCAGTTTTTCTTGCCCCAGATGTCAGGTGCCCCCAGAAGGAAGGCAAACATAATGTTATGCAAAAATGCAATGTTGATAAATCAAAAACAGTAGTTGCAAGCAAATACACCATAAAAGAGTACCCCAAAAGGTTATATGAAAAGGGTTTGTCATAAGGCCTGTCCTAACAGGGGATGGAGGGAGGGAAACCTGGACTGCAGCTGTATGAGCACTCGAACATCTACATTTATGGTAGGTACAAAACTGTACTATGTTCATCGTGCATACAGCTGCAGTCATAACAGATGGGTAGAATCCCAAAGCTAAGTAAGGGTGGTAGGCACTAAGTGGAACTAGGAGGGGCTAGGATGCCCTGCAGGACTGCTGTGGCAAAGCCCGCTCTAGATTTAGAGTATAGTGGGAGGTGATAGTGCTTGCAGAAAGTGTGCACTGAACTCCAGGTAGCTGCTTCCAAAATATCCTTGGTAGGGACCCCCCTGCGGAAGGCTGCAGAGGTAGCTGTGGCTCTGGTGGAGTGGGATCTGATGCATGCAGACACAGTTTTTCCAAGAAATGAGTAACAAAAGCATATGCTGTGGGCTGTCCATTTTGAAATTGTCATGTTTGGAAATAGCCTTTCCTTGAGCACCTGCAGCATAGGACACAAAGAGTTGCTCAGACTTCCTGAATGGCTTTGTCCTGTCCAAATAATAGCGAAGTTGTCTGTGAATGTCTAAGGAATGTAGTAGTCTTTCCCCTTTGTTTTGTGGATTAGGATAAAAAGTAGGTAAGTGGATAATCTGACTCAAAGCTACACTGGATACTACCTTTGGCATAAAGGTAGGGTTGGTTCATAAGGAAATTCTGTCCTGATGCAAAAAGCTGAATGGTTGCACAGCCATGAGGGCCTCTAGCTCCGAAACCCTGTGAGCTGAGGTGATAGCCAGAAGAAAGGCCGTTTTCCATGACAAGTACTGTAACTCTTATGAAGAAGCTGGCTCGAAGGGAGGAAGGGTCAGCTTTTCCAATACGAAGTTGAGGTCCCAAGCAGGGACTGGTAGTTTCCTTGGGGGTTTTATATTCTTTGCTCCTCTGAGAAACTGCCTTAAGAGAGGATGAGAGAATAAAGGAGGATCTGTGTTGTATTGTGCAGAAATGGCTGAAGCGTGGATATTGATGGAGGAGAAGGAAAGTCCATTGTTTAACATCTCAGCTAGGTACTGTAAAATTTGAGGTATATTTATTACCCAAGGATTCTGTCCCCTCTTTTGATTCCAGGCACAAAATCGTTTCCATTTGGCGGAGTAGGCCTTTCTAGTAGAAGGTCTTCTGTCCTCCAAGATGACATCCTGCACCTCCTTGGAGAGGAGAAACTGTTGGGAAATCAAGGAATTCTCCATGCAGCTAGATTTAGAGTTTTGAGATGGCTGTGAAGAGTTTTGTAGTTGTGCTGGGACAACAGAAGAGGGACTAGAGGTAGGATCCATGGTGGGGAATGTGTCAGGCTCTTCAGTGTTGCCTTGGCCAGTCTGGAGCAATGAGAATCATTTTCGGCCTCTCTGCTCTGGCTTTTAATAGAACTTTGGGCAGCAGAGAAGAGGCGGGAAGGCATAGACTGTCAATGTTGCCCAACTGAAGGAAAGTGCGTCCACTTTCCAGGCCTGTGGATGACAGGTCCTTGAACAAAATTTTTTCAACTGGCAATTTCTTTGGGTAGCAAAGAGATCTATGTCTGGCTGTCCCCATGCCCGAGTTATCTTTGTGAAAATTTGAGGATGTAACTTCCATTCGTGTGGATCTGTCATATTTCTGCTTAGGTTGTCTGCCAGTGTGTTTTCCTTCCCTGGCAGGAATTGTGCCTGTAGTTGAATTTTCAATTCCAGTGCTGTGTTCCATAGGGTCATGGCTTGCCTGCACAGGGGGTATGAATGAGTTCCCCCCTGTTTGTTTATGTACCACATCACTGTGGTGTTGTCTTGTCCTTATCAACAGCTGGCCTGGATGCAGTAGGTCTTTGAAGGTCATAATAGCCTTTTGCACGGCTAGCATTTCCTTTTGGTTGATGTGAAGGAGCTTCTCTTTTCGTGCCCATTTTCCCTGAATGCACTGATTTGTCATGTGTGCTCCCCATGTGTAGTTTGAGGCGTCTGTTGTGATGATTTGAGTTGCTTGAGGTACACAGAAAGGAAGACCTGTGTTTCTTTGGCAAGCTTGAGCCCACCACATAAATTCCTTTTGAAGGCATGGAATGAGTGGTATAATTGCTTCCAAGCTGTGGCTGTGTTGAGACCATAAGTTTTTTAGGTACCATTGAAGTTTCCTCATATGCAGCTTTGCACATGGGATAAGTAGGATGCAAGATGCCATGAATCCCAGAGCCTGCAGGACTTTCCTTGCAGTTAGTCTGGTATAAGTTGCCATTTTTCTGAAGTATTGAGACAGTTGCCCTTGCTTGTCTGGCGTGAGGTAGGCCATCTGGGTGGTTGTATCCAAGTTGGCACCCAGGAAACTTATTTGTTGAGAGGGTATTAGTTTTGATTTCTTTTTGTTGACTGTGTATCCCAGGAAGTTCAACAGTTTTATTACAAACGCCAGGTGCTGCAGTAGTATGTCCTTGCTATCCGCTTGGATCAGGCAGTCGTCCAGATATGGGTAGATTTGTATCCCTTGTAGTCTGCAGAAGGCAATTACTGATGCCAGGCATTTCGTAAACACTATGGGTGCAGTAGATAAGCCAAAGGGCAATGCAGAGAATTGGTAATGGGTTGAACCTGCAAGAAATCTGAGGTATCTTCTGCAATCTTGTCTGATAGGGACATGCAGGTATGCCTCCTTGAGGTCCAATGTTACCAGCCAAGACTCCTTAGGAATAGTCTGGACTAAAACCCTTGACCTTGTTGTTTTGCAGGTACCTCTTGAATTGCTTTCATGTCCATGAGAGCTGAAATTTGTTTTTGTGCCTCTGCCCTTTGATTTTGTGGCAGGTTTGGCATGCCTCTCATTTTTGGAAGGGTGTGAAAGTGGAACCTGTAGCCTCTGTCTATAATGTCCAGAATCCATTTGTCTTTTGTAACAATATGCCAATTTTTTGAGAATAATGTCAGTTTTCCGCCCAAAGGTGCTGCCATTAAAGCTTTGCTTGGCAGGTGTAGGGGGAAGTCATTGTGTCTGTTTTCTAAAAGACTGTGATCTATCTTCTCCACCTCTTGGGGTTGGTGCTTGCCACTGTCTGGCTCTGAAAGATCCTTGAGGTTGCCCTCTACCCCTTGGACGCCTGTATCTGCCCCTTTGAGGTCTGTCCGTGGCTGGAAAGGACCAATTTTTTGAAGGCCAGTTTCTGCTGAAACTTGGAGGCTGTACTTGCAGGAAATCTTTCATGTTTGCATTGATTTCGCTTTTTCCTCCATTTTCTTTAGCACCTCCTCTGCTTTAACACCAAACAATACATCTTTTTGAAGAGGTGCATCTAATAATTTAGCTTTGACATGATCTGGTAAGGTTTGCTCTTTGAGCCAAGCATGCCTACGTATAACAGACCCCGTAACAGCAGCTTTACATGAGGCCTCTAAAGCATCAAAACCACACTGCAAGGTATGTTTACCCACTTGCTCTGCACCATGCAACAAATCCTGCAACTCTTTTAAATCTGGTTGTTCTGGTTGTGTCATTTTGCTTTTCAGCTGAGATATCAAAAACTGTTGATACTAACATATGGAACTGACAGTTTAATGCCCTAATGGTTAAAGTGGCCGAGGTGTACACCTTTTTCCCCCCAACTTTCTAAAGATCTGGAATCTCTCTCTGAAGGTAATGGGTTTTTAGCAGTAGAGGCCTTAATTCCCTTGGGACCCTGTGAAATAGTTTCTGGGTCAGCAGTATGGCTTTTATATAGGAACTGGTGAGAATCAGGAACCCGGTAATACCTGTCTGGTTTAACAGGAGCTGGAGGCAAAGAATCAGGATTAAGGCTGGCTTCTGTGTACACATCATCCAATATATCTAAAACAGGAAGGATAGTCAGAGGCCTATGCTGGGGGAGCAAAAGAAATTCCCTGAGCCTTTTCTTGAAATCTGAGTAATCTTGGCCTTCCCAGTGAAAGTGTTCCCTCAATGTATGCAGGGTTTCCCCAAAAGAGAAGTCCTCGGGGGGGGGGGAGACCGAGGGAATAGACTCCTCTGCATCAGAGTCTTCGAATGGAGAATAGGCACAATCCTGGTCCTCAGATAGTTCTGAGGTAATAGAAGCTTGATCTGAGGAAGGGTAGGCCTTTTGTCAGGGGGGGGGTTGAGAACCCCTGATAAGAGTAATCAAATCCTCAGCCATTTTAAGCATCTGCTTTTTAGGCATGGTGCCTTGAGCGGGTGTCTGAGGAACCTGTTTTTTGGTTTTCATGGCTGTTTTAGATTTAGTGAAGGCTTTAATAGAGAAGGAGGAAGGCCTGAAGACCCCTTGAGAAATGGCAGGCCTGTCTAAAATCTGAGTTTCCCCGCCAGGAGTGGCACTGGTATCTGTAGTAGGAATGGGGGCCGAGGAGCCTGTGACCTCGGGTACTGAAGACACTGGTAATGCATTGTCATCGGTACTCAAGGGCTGCGTAGGCTCCTCGCTGAGTACCGGAGAACCGGTAGTCGGCCTTAGGGTGGTATCAGTAGGTGGTGCGGACCTCGTATGTCGGTCCTTATCTTTGCGTTTTTTTGCTCAAAACTGGAGTCGGAGTATCTGACGACATAATATAATTAAATTTTTTGCCAAAAAAGTGAAGGGCGAACTCCGCCCGACGCTTAATAGTGCGTTTGTTGAATCTAGCACAAAAACGGTAGGCTGAGACGTCGTGGTCTGGGCCTAAGCAAGGTATACAGTAAGAGTAGAAATCCTTATGCGGTATTTGCTTCCCACATGAAATGCAATTATTAACTTTGTCTGACATCGGTCTGAGGCAAGAAAAGTTTCTCCCAGCGGGGTACTTAGCTTTCAAGAAGACTTCGGCTGAAATACTTTCATAAATCTTAGGAGCTGGCCGACCGGCACTTGCGAACTGCTTCTGCTTCGGGCACCGTGCGGCAAGAAAGACTGAAGAAAATGGCATCGGCTGCCTCTTTTATACCCCTGCCGCACTGACGTCGGGGAGGAAGCGACGACAACCGACGCCGGACCTAGACTTTGGAATTCGGCCGACCGAGGACGCACCTGACGGCAGGATAACCCATCTGCTATGACTGCAGCTGTATGCACGATGAACATCGCCTATATTACTTTGTTATTGTTTTCCAAATTCTTTTACACTAACTTTCCCTTTCTACTACCTTTGAGGAGAGTTGAATGATTTGGGTAGAGGTTAAGATACTCGGGAGGAGGACATGGTAGGAATATGATCCACTAATAATTACTTCTACTCACTATGTACACAGGCAAAGGCTTCCCTTTCTGGTCTCGGTGCCTTTTCTTTTTGACTGACTCTGTTTATCCTTCCTTGCCGGGATAATTCTGGTTATATTTAAGCTGGGGGAATGGGGACCACCCCAGCCAACTGCACAGGCTTCCCATTTTCTCCATTTTTTAAAAATTCACCAGTGTGATTCCCAGGAAGAAGATACTTACCAAGGGGTACACTAAGGAGCTGCACTTTGGCATCTTCTGGCAAAGGTTGCAGCCTCAGCCATAAATGGCTACTAATTGCAGGCCCAGTAGCTGCCTCCTAGAATATTGCATCTAAAGCAAAGCCACAGTATCACAGCCACACCTGGAGTGCTCAGTTACCTGACTGATTTTCCAATGTTACTGACAGATGTACATCAAGCACCCTTCCAATGCTATCCCTTGTCTGAATCAGAAGAGTAATTTGAAAATTAGTCGTGTGCTTAAAACGTAATGGCTCTGAAGGCCAGATAGAGAGCTATAGACAATTTCTTCCCAAATCATTCCAAAACTCTGCTTTCCCTACATTGGGAACAGTACAGGCAAGTAAACACCAGTTCTAATCCTTCTCTGGGTCCATAGACACCACTGCTGAATCTGCCAAAGAATTTCTATAAAGGAACTTATGGAAATCCCGGACCTTGTAAAATATACAAGGCTTTTCAGAAGTAGGGGGTGGTGTGTTAGTTCTTTAGAAGAAGCCAAGAGTGCACCCAACAGCTTTTAAGACTGGAGGACCCACAACAGGGTTAGTGTTATCCAGATGTGGCAGATAAAAATACATGTTTTGGGTACCTGATACCTCTCCAACTTTCCATCTAAAGTGGCCTTTCATTCTACAAATGTCATCTTCAAATCAGAGCACCTCCGTGGGTGAAAATGTGGGGACCCAACAGTTACCTGAGGCACAGGCAACTGCAGTGAGCTGGACGTGGGTGTCCTTTGTTTAAACCTGTGTGTCCTCTTGACCTGTGAAGCCTCTCTGGAAGTCTTGGCTTGAAGAGCAAGATTCACACACCTCTATTTTTCAATCCAGGATGTCCTTATTAACTAAAATGATGGGTAGACTGTCCTTCCTTTTCTAAACTATGTAATATGCTTCAACCATGGATGTTGAGGATGGTGTCTTGTGCAAACTCCAAATAAGGGCCAATGGACTTGTTGGGATGTGCCTTTATCTGCAAGCATAACAGCTTTTAAAGGAGCTTTGCTTTTATTTATCTGAGATGTGTGGGACAGGGCTGTACCTTGCTTGGGTCCCCATTCTTCAACCAAAAAGGGGCATCGGACACACAGTAGCATCTTCACAATCCCCAACTGCCTTCTCTTTAGGTTACTTTTCTAGTGTTTCTTAGAATGGATGTCCGAGGTCAAGAACAAACAAGATAATGCCATGGTAATTTATTTATTTATTATTTTATTTTATATTTGTTAACCGGGCTAGTCTAGCTGGATACATATCCTTTTTCAGTAGAGGCCCGAGGAGAAAAGCTCCAACATACATGGTAAATCACAAGTTGAAAAAAGTTATAAAAAATACAGGTTATAAAAAATACAAGATTATAAAAAAGTATAATCAAGTTGACGTGTTACATTTACAAGATTAGTATAAAAGTACGATTTTATATAGAAGAATTATGGGACAAAGATAGATCGGTTGGTATACATAGCAGAGATATGTTAAATACTAATAGTATATATAGGAATTCAAGAGTCACCCGCTAATAATTTGGGTGAAGAGGATTTCAAGTTCAGTAGTTGGGAGAAAGAAAGAAGGGGATAGTGGTCTGGATAGATTTGATAAGAAAGTTAGATGTGTTAGTTTAGTCAGGTTCAGGACATGGGCATAACCATTGTGTCATGAGATAATCTTTCAGGTTGCTTTTGAACTGGTTATGAGAGGTAGTATTTCTAAGGTTGTTTGGGAGGGAGTTCCATGGTTTGCCAATGGAGTTGGCAAAGAGGGCATCACCTCCAGAATTATTTGCTTTAATTGTTCGGATCTGGGTGCTGTTGGATGATCTGAGACTATTTAGGTTAGTGTATGGGATCAATATGCTAGGCAGAGATGGGGTTCTATCTGGTTGATTAATTATTTTACATGCTTCAGTGAGTTGGTTGAGTTTGAGAAGGTTTGGCAGTTCCAACCAGCCGAGTTGCCTCAGGTTATGACAGTGATGGGTGCGATATGGAGAACCTGTTATGAATCTAGCAATGTGGTTATAGGCCAGAGAGAGCATGTTTAGTTCACGCTTATTTAGGAAAGAAAGAACTGGGGAGGCATAGAGGAGGGTAGAGAGGAGGTGCGTGCGGGCAATGGTTAGTTTGGCAGTAGGAGTTAGAAAGTTTTTTATTCTATACATGGATCCTAGTTTTTTGTTCACAGGTTTTACGGTTTGAGTAATGTGGATGTCAAATTTGAGCTTATAATCAATAGTTACTCCTAGTAATTTGGTACTGGTGACAGGGGTTATGATAGTCCCGTTATTAGATTTAACATGGAAGGTAGTATTATCAGTATTTGGGAGTTCTTTTCCTGGGGTAGTAAAGGTAATAAAGTCAAGACCTTGAGCTCTCTTCTTTCTAAATAGGACAGGGAATGCTCAACTCTTTAAACTGTTTTAAGAGCAAAACCTTGTTAAATGTCAGAATTAAATGCGTTATGTAACCAAGTAAAATACTCAAAAGGCTAGGGAAGTCTTAAGTAGAATTTGCCTCCCATTACAGCATGTCTTCTTTCTTAGGACCAGACAGACATATGTTGCGTCTTTCGGCTTTTCCCCAGTTAGGGGTCGCCACAGCGGAACTCCGGTCTGCTAATGATTGGCAATAGATTTTTACATGCCAAGTTGCCGGCCCTGATGCACAACCTTCAAAGAAGGTACGCCCATTCACGCATGTCTCCACACAGAAGACGCTCTAGCTGAGAATCGAACAGGGCAACGTCTTACTGTGAGGCGACAACACTACCGCAGCACCACCACCGCAGCAGGACCAGACAGACATATACCAAGCATAATTGGTCATCCAAATATTTTAAATATCACAATGCCAATCTCAACCAAATTAAGTAAGACACTACTAAAAACATTTTCCCAGTGGGCTAGATACATGGAGTGTGCTATGGAGCAAGCCAAACAATGGATTGCAGATGAAGCAGCATGATAATGAACATAATTATGTCCCCAACGGACAGACTTCTGCCTGACCTAGAGGCTGAAGGGTGCTGAACTCTAGAACCTAGAACCATTGGCTTTTTGCAGCTGAAGCTCCAGTGACAGCAACTGCAACAGTAATCCATAACAGTGTACAAAAATACTGGCAGCAGAATGCACCGATACTTTGAGATGTGAAAAGGCCAAATGGTAGAGCTAAGAAATGGAAATAAAACCAATCAATCTAAAACTGGATTCTTCTTTGGGAAAATCCGATTGGAATGTGCAGGTAAGCAGCTCCCAAATATTTAAAACAGTTCAGCAGAGACCTCCATATATGCTTTACCCTTTTTGGAAGCACAAACTCACTAAAAAGCATTAGCTCTGTTGGTGACACAAAATTTAAATACAGTACATTAGGTGCTAAGATGCTGTGCAACTGTCAGAGTGAACGGGTACACAGTATGCTTCACTAGATATGCAAATGATACATTTTACTGCATAATTCTAGGAAAACTATTTGTATAATCCACCCTGCTGAAGTGATTAGTTGTCAGCTGCACTGAAAAAATGCTCTTCATTGGAAGAGTTGCATCAAACTCACTTAAAATCATTAATGGAAGGAACAAAACATTCTGGGGTGTTCTGTACTTCAACTCCTTTCCCTGTTTTGGTTACTAAGTACCCTGGTACCTTCCCTTAAGGAGGACGTTTGAGGGCTGTGAAGTGCTGGAACATCAAGGAACTAGGATACAAAACATCTGCCTCCATTTGTCTGTTTTTTTCTTTTAAAAATTCAACTACCAAATCCTAACTAGTTGTCCAAACAAGGTCTCAGTGTTAAAGGGATTTGCTTTCCAGCCTTAATGTCTCATTGGAATGCATTATCTCATTATAGAAACAGAGCTTCAGAGTTTTACGAGGCAACCAATGTATCATGGCGACAGTTAATATGACAGCATATCTTGTCTGTAATGGGAATCATCCTAACAATGTTAATGTCTATATCAGAAATACTTAATAGCACTCTCCAAATACTCATTACAATGTAGAACATTATACGAGTCAGGTAAGTGGCCAGTATATAGTCCATCTAAAAGCCTCCTGCTTGTAAATGCTTCATTCCCCAAGCCCCTGTTTACACTACCAAGGGTACCATTAGAGATTTGTGACGCATGGCTAGGCTTCAAAAGGCCCCAGGGATCGCTAGCCTAGTATACGCCTATAAACCTGTAAATGCTCTTCTTGCCCAGTCCATCATTGTGGACTTTGTGTCAACAGACATAGCACAGATGCTGTGTATTTTCTTCCAGTATAGACTTAAAACAGGGAACAGCCACACAGCTCTGCTTGCACAGACAGAAAAAGCTAAGAGTATGACTAAGTGGCCATCGTTTGAGGAGCAACTGGGCACCTGCTGGAGCTGGGAAAGAAGAGTGAAAGGACTTGCATCTGCATGCCTCTCTTGTTGGGGGTGGGGGAGTGGTTGGGTGGATGCCTGGGACATCAGTGCAAACCAGAGAAATGTGCACCTCCTAGGAGGTGCAATCATCTGTGGGCTTACATCACCTATGGAAGCCAGTGACAGTCCTGCACTATGACCTGTGTGTGTCCTCCTGGTGCGATTACGGAGTATGTGAAAGTAGGTTAATATCAAGACTGACAACCGTATCCAACCACACACAGCTATCCCATGATGAAGCAAGAGAGAGAGAGAGACAGACAGACACACACATGCGCGCGCACACACGATCCTGTTTAAGGCAGGTTCTTGTAATCTGTAATTTAAGGGGCAGGAGGCTGAGTATTTGCTTTATCAAATCCTAAAAAGACATAAGGAAGGGACTTGGGTAGTGCAAACGTTCTAGAGGTCTTGATTTGAAATCACACTTTCAGGGCATTGAAATGTCACTGCACTCCCTCCCTCAAAGCAAACAGCGATGCTCCCATACTAAACTTTTCCCAGAGAAACAATCTGTGAGGGGCCAGACTTTAGGGACTTCTGATCACGTAAAGAGAATCAAACTCACTGGAGATACCTCTCTTTTGTAGAAATCTTCCTCCTCTTAAGAGAAAAAGGTGAGAATCTGAAAAGATAAGCAAGCAGATCAATAAAAAAGATGAGATTAAACTTCCATGTAGCAAATGCCTATTATACACATGGGAGCCAACATACAATTTAGGAACTATAAAACCTCCTGAAGGAATCTACCACCACCCAAAGGAATCTATTCTGCAAATCAGAAGTAATAAAGCACTGATGCCTGCATCTTTGCTGGTACTCTGACTGGCTCATACACTGGGAAAACAAAGTGAATGATCGATAACTAAATTAAAGCCTACAAACAGTTCTGTGAAAATGCAAATACGGCTATCTCTGGTGTTTCGGTTTTCTTTTGGCTAACACAGTGTGGCAGGCACAGATACTGTCATGTGACTGCTTCCTTAAAAGTTAAGAGCTCCTACAGTACTTAAGACTCTACTACTAATCTCCCAAACCATCAAAAATAACTTCTCTCTCACCCTTTTCTGATATAATTTCTTCCAGTACATGCCAAGGGCTAAATTCTCTCTCATTTCCCACATTCTTTTCACGCCAGTTGAATCTTCAGACCCTTTAATTTTGCTTTGGGTTATTTAACTAAGGATTATACAGAATGTGTGACCCAGTACAACTGCTGATCTAGAATACTGGTAATGTGGTTGCATGAGCACATACAACTGACTCAGTCCCTGCCACATTTTTTTCCATTCTAAATGTGTGGTCCAGTATTGCATTTTTTCAGACAGACACATTGTTAATTGTGTTTCTGGGGGTTGACCCCCTTACACACCTAGCAGTCTATTTTAAAAGATGCACAGTGAAAACTTAAAGGGACACTAGCACCCCTCCTTACAAATGAATTGAGGGTAAAAAGAAGTTATGTACTCACCATAACGTTCCATCTGAGTAGGTACTTCATTTGTCTGCAACCTGTGGGTATTAAATCTGACCTTGGATCCGAGCCGGCAGCTTTACTTGCTAAAAGATCCGAGCTCCTAGCTCCTCCCCTTTACCCATAATCCCCTGTTGCATGCTGCCTTTCCTCAGATCGATTTTGCTTAATCCAATAACTAATACCCTCGACAGAGGACCAAATAAAGCCTAACTTCACAAAACAATCTCAATGATGATCAGGAATCACGATAATGGTTAGGGGGCATGGAGGGGGGGGGGGGGTTGGTTGCAGACAAATGAAGTACCTACTCAGATGGAACGTTATGGCGAGTACATAACTTCTTTATCTTAAGTAGTTACTTCATTTGCTCTGCAACCTGTGGGACAGAGTCCCCAGCTACCTAAAAAACCTTGGGCGGCCTTTAAGGAAGGATATTCCGAAGCACCGTGGAGCCAAAGGAAGCCCTACTCCTGGATATCATATCCAATTTATAATGAGAAATGAATGTATGGGAAGAGGACCAAGTAGCTGCTGAACATATATGTCGTCCAGAGGAACCCTGGACCAGAAGGCTGCTGATGTGGCTATGGATCGGGTTGAGTGGGCATGGACTCCGATAGGAGCAGGTTTACCTGAGGATACATACGCATGAATGATGCACTGTGAAATCCAATTTGCTAAGGTAACTTTGGAAATAGCTCTACCCATGGCAGATTTGGCAAAGGACACAAACAACTGATCAGCCTTGCGAGTATCCTTTGTCCTGTGCAAGTAAAAAAGTAGTGGTCTATGTACATCCAACTTGTGTAATTTGTATTCCCCTTTGTTCTGAAAGTTGGGAAAGAACACTGGTAAATTAATCGACTGATTAATATTTGACTCTGAAGCCACCTTTGGTAAGAAGGAAGGGTTAGTCCTGAGAGACACTCTATCCTTATGGAAAACTAGATAAGGGGGTTTCATGCAAAGGGCTTGAAGTTCCGAAACCCTCCTGGCTGAAGTAATAGCAACTAGAAAGGCTGTTTTTCATGATAAGAACTTTAAAGAAAATGAGGCGGCAGGCTCAAAAGGTGGGCTTGTCAATGCTTGTAAAACTAGAGTTAAATCCCACGGTGGGACCGCAGTCTTAACTGGTGGTTTCAATAGAGAAATGCCTTTCAAGAAGGTTTTGCATATCTTCGCAGAAGCTAAAGATCCCAATCCATCCCCCACATGAAAATGGGAAATGGCTGCCAATTGTACTTTAACTGTAGATGCACTTGCTCCTTGATGAAAAATGTGCGACAGAAATTCAAGAACCGTCGGGATAGGAACGGAAAAGCGATCTAATCCCTGGTCCTTAGCCCAGATAGAAAAACGCTTCCATTTACTACTGTAAGTTTTTCTGGTAGCAGGCTTGTGAACTGCTACCAGAATGGCCTTTACTGGTGATGAGATGCCGGGAATCCTTGCCATCAGTGGAACTGGATCAACCAAGCCGCGAGCTTGAGGTTTACCAGATTCGGAGGTTGCAATCCCGCAGGATTCGAAATCAGATCCAGAATGAGATCTAAGATCCATGGAGGAACTACACTGTGAGACCGCAGATATGGGAACCAGATCTGGCGAGGCCAGAATGGGACTATGAGGATAATTCTGCTCCTCAACTGACATGCTTTCTGAATGAACTTCATCATAAGAGGAAGGGGGGG
Organism: Protopterus annectens; assembly: GCF_019279795.1. Classification (NCBI taxonomy): domain Eukaryota; kingdom Metazoa; phylum Chordata; order Ceratodontiformes; family Protopteridae; genus Protopterus; species Protopterus annectens. The sequence goes on along the minus strand of NC_056727.1, from coordinate 913,934,850 downwards.
ATAAGCATAGAGGAGACCGGGTGGCCAAGCATGAACCAGAGCGTTTCTGGGGCTCTCCCCTAGTGGGGGAAGTATCGCGAAAAACTCGCTGCACTTTGTGTTTGACGGAGAAGCAAAAAGATCGCAGCAAGGTAGACCCCATTTGAAAAAGATCTGTTTCGCAACTGATGGTTTGAGACACCACTCATACGGTGTGAGGATCAGACGACTTAGTTTGTCCGCCAGAATGTTGAACCGACCTGGAATGTGTGTTGCTACCAGAAAGCGGTTGGTGGATATCACCCACTCCCAAACTCTCATAGCCTCCCGACAAAGGGGATAAGATCTGGTTCCTCCCTGTTTATGTACCAGACTACTGCCAAGTTGTCTGTTTGAACCGCAATAGTCCCTAGAGGAAGAAGGTCATGAAGAGCTTGCAACGCCAGAAGCACCGCCCTCATCTCTAGGACACTGATATGCAAAGCGGTCTCTAAGGGTGTCCACGTGCCTTGGACAGTTCTGCCCGAACAATGCCACGCCACCCCAGGTGAGAAGCATCTGTGGTCAACGTGGCTTGGGGCGGGGGCATTACAAAGGGTCTCCCTTCTCGCAGCTCCCTTGAGTGAAGCCACCAGAGGAGGGAGTCCCTGCAAGCCCTGCTTAGTGGACTAGGGGTGTTCAACGGATGTAGTAACAGAGACCATTGGACTTGGAGGGTCCACTGTAGAATCCTCATTCATAGACGTGCGTGTAGACAAAGACTGATTGCCGCCACCATAGACCCTAGTGCTCTCAGGACTAACTCTTCCGAAGGAGCTGGGTTGTGAAGGAGGGCTATTACCTGATAAGATAAACTGTTCACCCTGTCCGTAGTTAGTAGGGCCAGAGAGATGTGAGTGTCCAATTTGGCCCCTATAAATTCCAGAACCTGCACAGGATGAAGAAAGGACTTTTGAAGGTTTACCGAGATGCCCAAACTCTGGGCAGGAGTTAGAGCATAATCCCTGGCAACACACAGTTGATGCCTGTTGGAGGCGGTGAGGAGCCAGTCGTCCAGGTATGGAAAGACCTGAATGCCCTGGAGTCTCAGGTGGGCTGCAACCACTGCCATGACTTTGGTGAACACCCTGGGGACTGAGGTGAGGCCGAACAGAAGAACCCTGAATTGATAATGACTGGCTCCCAGCCGGAAGCGGAGAAAAGTACAGTTTTGTACCTACCATAAATGTAGATGTCCGATAGGAATGCATCTGCAGTCCTTACAAATGGGTTGTCCTGTCGTCAGGCAGCCCTTCGGTCGGCCGGATTCCAAAGTCTGGGTCCGGCTTCGGCTGGTGTCGCACTTCACCCGACGTCATAGCTGCAGTTCTTCGGGTATAAAGGCATCAGCCGATGCCATTTTCCTCAGTGTTTCTTGCCCCAGATGCCAGGTGCCCTCTTGGAAGGCTAAATTTGGATAAATGCCAATGTTTCCAAATAGTAGAGAGCAAACACAAAGAATAAGCATGTATGTACATTATATACAAACAAATACACCATGAAAGATCCCCCCCCCCAGCTGGCTATAAGATGGGCAAATACCCTAGGAGTACCACAGAGGGGAAGGCGGGTGGGTAATCCTGACTGCAGATGCATTCCTATCGGACATCTACATTTATGGTAGGTACAAAACTCTACTATGTCCTTCAAGGATGCATCTGCAGTCCTTACAAATGGGTAGAATACCATAGCCAAACTGGGGGAGGAGGAAAAGAGCTAAATTATGGTGTAGTTAGGATCCCTTGCAAAACAGCAGTGGCAAAACCTGCTCGGGATCTAGAATATAAAGGTAGATTATAATGCTTGGCAAATGTATGCACGGAGGTCCAAGTAGCAGCCTCTATAATGTCCTTGGTGGCCACTCCTCGTAAGAAAGCTGTGGTAGTGGCTGTAGCCCTTGTAGAGTGAGGCCTGATGTTCTCTGGAGTTTTCTTTCCATGGTAGGAGTAACAAAATCTAATGCAATTTCCTATCCACTTGGAGACTGATTGTTTTGAAATTGCTTTTCCTTCCCTTCCTGTTGCATATGCTACCAGAAGCTGGTCAGTTTTTCTATTGCCCTTTGTCCTGTCCAGGTAGTAGCGTAACTGTCTATGTACATCCAAGGTATGCAACAGTCTTTCTCCTCTGTTCTGTGGGTTTGGGAAGAATGTAGGTAGGTGGATAGCCTGGTTTAAAGACACTCTGGATACCACCTTAGGCATAAATGTCGGGTTTGTTCTCATGGACACTATCTTGATGGAAGATCAGGAAAGGTTGCACTGCCATTAATGCCTGTAGTTCAGAAACCCTTCTTGCTGAAGTGATTGCCAGCAGGAAAGCAGTCTTCCATGATAAGTATTGTAATTCTGCTGTTGCTGCTGGTTCGAAAGGAGGAAGTGTCAATTTTTCTAGCACAAAGTTCAAGTCCCATGCTGGCAATGGTGGTTTCCTAGGAGGCTTTACATTTTTGATTCCTCTCAGAAACTGCCTGAGCAGAGGATGTGAGAAGACAGGAGGATCCAAGCTGTATTCTGCTGAGATGGCTGATGCATGTATCTTGATGGAGGAATAGGACAGGCCTGAGTGGAAGAGCTCTGCCAAGTATTCCAGGATATTGGCTATGTTTACCCGTGACACATCTTCTCCCTTTGCAGTACTCCAAATGAGGTATCTTTTCCATTTTGCTGCATAATTTTTCCTTGTAGAGGGTCTGCGAGCCTCAAGGATAATGTCTTTAACCCTTTTGGATAAATTTGGGTTAATTGATCTTATGTAATGTTCCAGGCAGTCAGCTGCAGAGTTTTCAGGTTTGGATGCAGGATGTTGTAATTGTTCTGTGTTAACAGCAGTGGAACCAGGGGTAGTGTCCATATTTGTTCCCGAGACATGCTCCTTAGTAATGGGTACCAATGTTGCCTTGGCCAGTCTGGAGCTATCAGAATGATCCTTGGACGGTCCTCTTTGATTTTCAATAGCACCTTGTGCATCAAAGGAAGTGGTGGGAATGCATATGCTGTCAGGTTTTCCAACTGAAGGATAGGGAGTCCACCTTCCAAGCAAGTGGGTGGTACATCCTTGTGCAGAATTTCTTTAGCTGGTGATTGCGTGGGGATGCAAATAAGTCTATTTCTGGAAGTCCCCATTTTCTTGTGATGGCTTTGAATATGTCCGGATGCAGCATCCATTCGTGGGCATCCGTGGTAGTTCTGCTTAACATATCTGCTAGAATGTTTTGTTTTCCCGGTACAAAAATTGCTTGTAACTGAATGTTGTAGCTCAGAGCCACATTCCATAGGTCCAGTGCCATCCGGCATAGAGGGTATGAATGTGTGCCTCCCTGTTTGTTGATGTACCACATAACTGTGGTGTTGTCTGTCCTTATCAACTGCCCTTCTCGGAGAAATGGTCTGAATGTCTGGATTGCCAATTTTACTGCCAGCATTTCCTTTAGATTTATGTGCAGGTGCAGCTGGTCTTGAGTCCATAAGCCTTGTATGCACTTGCCCAGCATGTGGGCCCCAACCCGAGGTCTGAGGCGTCCGTTGTGATGGTTTGACTTGGTTGAATGCTGTAGAAGGGCAATCCTGTGTTTGATTGACAGGCCTGAGCCCACCATAGGAACTCTTGCTTCAGGCATGGGATTAGTGGGATTTTGGTTTCTAGGCTGTGTTTGTGTTGAGACCATAAATTCTTCAGGTACCACTGTAGCTTTCTCATATGCAGCCTGGCATGAGGGACCAGTATTATGCAGGATGCCATGAAGCCCAGGGCTTGTAGTACTTTTCTTGCTGTTAGATGGTCCTGCTTTGTTAATGCCAAGAAGTAGAGAGGAAGTTGTTCTTGCTTTTCTACGGTTAGGAATGCCATCTGCTTTGATGTGTCCAGCTCTGCACCCAAAAAGGTTATTCTTTGGGATGGTATCAGCCTTCACTTTTTTATATTGACTGTATATCCCAGGGCTTGCAGCAAGTAAATGACTCTTTGTAAGTCTTCTGTTAGCTTGTTTTGTTGTCCGCTTGTATCAGGCAGTCGTCCAGGTAGGGATAAATTTGGATTCCCTGAAGTCTGCAATGAGCGATTACTGATGCCAGGCATTTCGTGAACACTCTGGGCAGTAGATAAGCCAAAGGGCAATGCTGAGAATTGATAATGCTCTGATCCTGCAAGAAATCTGAGGTATCTTCTGCAATTTGGTCGTATGGGGACGTGCAGGTATGCCTCCTTGAGATCTAGAGTTACCAGCCAAGACTCCTTGCCCAGCATGGGAAGAAGCTGCTGTAGAGTCAGCATTTTGAATTTTGGAACAATGAGGAATGTGTTTAAAGCGGACAGGTCGAGAATAGGCCTCCATTTTTTCTCTTTTCTTGACACCAGGAAGAGTCTGGAGTAAAATCCCTTTCCTTGTTCCATAGATGGTACCTTTTCCACAGCTCTCATCCTTACTAATTGAGCTATTTGTTTTAGAGCTTCTGCCTTTTGATTTGGTGGTAGGTTTGGCATTCCTCTTTTTCCTGGTAGAGTATGGAAATGAAACCTGTAACCTTGGACTATAGTTTGCAAAATCCACTTGTCCCTTGTGATATAATGCCAGTTCTTTGAAAATAAGGCTAGCTTTCCGCCTGGTAGGCGGTGCCAGAGCCAAGTCACTGTGATTGTCCTGTTGCAGTGGTGGTGGCTGCGTCCGTGCCTCGCTGGTTGTTGCCCTGCCACTGGCGTCCCCTGTAGGCACCCCTGGATTGATTTCTGCCTCTTGAACGCCTATTCCTGCCTCTCTGTGCTTTAGAGGAGTCTGGAAAGGACCAATTTTTGGAGGGCCAATTCCTGCTAAACCTTGGAGGTTGAACCTGTAAGAAGTCTTTCACTGTTTGTACAGATTTTGCCTTCTCTTCCATTTTCTTCAGTACCTGCTGTGCAGGAGAACCAAATAAATGGACCTTGTCCATAGGAGCATCTAATAGTTTTGATTTGACATGGTCTGGTAAGGCCTGCTCTTTCAACCATGCATGCCTTCTGATAACTGTGCCAGTCATGGCTGATCTAAAGGAAGCCTCCAGTGCATCATAGCCGCATTTTAAAGAATGGTTACTAACTTGCTGAATGTTATGTACCATTTCCTGAACATATTTCTTATCTAAAGCTTCATCACAGGACAGTTTTTTAGTTAACTGATCAAGCATAAACTCCTGATAGTGGATCATATGAAATTGACAGTTCAAGGCCCTAGCTGACAGAGTAGCCGAGGTGTAAACTTTTTTACCCCATCTCTCTAAGGACCTGGATTCCCTTTCTGAGGGGAGGGGATTTTTAGCAGAGGTAGATGCTACTGCCTTAGGCCCCTGGGAGATAGTCTCGGGATCTGCAAAAGGAGCCTTGTATAAATGGTGATGTGTGTCCGGGACCCTGTAGAACCTATCGGGCTTAGCAGGGGCTGGAGGTAATGAATCAGGAGCAGTACAAGCATCATTAAATGCATCATCTACAACAGAAAGAACTGGAGGTATAGCTAAAGGCCTATGTTGTGGTAAATGCAAAAAGGTTCTAAGCCTTTTCCTGGAGTCTGAGAAATCTTGGCCCTGCCACTGAAATTGCTCCCTCATAGCATGCAAGGTTTCCCCAAAAGAAAATTCCTCAGGTGGAGAGGCAGAAGGGATGGACTCTTCAGCATCAGAGTCTTCGTAAGGGGAATAAGGAGCCTCTGGAGGGTCTGTATTGTCTGAAACATCAGAAGAATCATCCGAGGACACAGGCTCAGGGGGCTCTGCTCTAGGTCTCTTCTCTGGAGGTGGTTGAGAGGCCCTGTCTGGATGAGGTTGGGATCCCCTGATTAAAGAAATGAGATCCTCTGCCAGAGAAAGCATTTGGGAACTGGAGCTGGGCCTGTGAGAGGGGGTCTTAACAGGCACAGTCTTAGTAGCTTTAGCTGCTTTAGCCCTGGCAAAGGCCTTAATTGACATGGCTGCAGGAGGCCTAGCAGCTCCTCGTGCAGGGGTTGAAATATCCAAGGGAATAGTGTCCGATAATTCCTGAGAAACCACAACTGCAGGTTGGATTTCAGAAGCCGATTCTACCAGGTTAGAAGAGGCCTCGGTAGAAGGCATGGTTTCGGCTGAAGAAAGAACCGCTTGCTCGGTTTCGCGAAACCGAGACACTCGGTTTGCTTAACCGCGGTTTCGGCGAAACCGCGGACCGCAGTGTCGGTCCTTTTTGCGTTTTGGATATTTGTGTAGTCGGAGGATCCGGCGGCATAATATAAGCAAAATCAGAGCGAAAAAGTAGTTTTGTACCTACCATAAATGTAGATGCTGTAGAAGGTGTTCCTTTCTTGAGCCAGAAGGCAGGAAGTAGGCAAAGTAGGATAAATTTGAATGCCTTGGAAGCCTGAAGTAGCAAGTAAGCTATCCCAGAACCTTTGTGAAGCACCTGGAGAAGCCTGATAAAAGGGCAATGCAGCAATGAGATAGAGAAAATAAAAAAATCTCCTGAGAGAATGCCGCAGATACTTCCTGCTTAGCACATGAAGGTGCATCCTTCTGCTCAAATGACCAAAACAGAGTATTGCTCCAGCAGCAGCACGCAGTTGCTGTAGCGTCAACATCTTGAACTTTCTTGATAGACGATAGATAGAGAAGATAGATGGATATAGATAAATCCAGGGTCTCCTTCTTTGGCACTAGGAACGAAAGCTGCAAGAGGAAGAAAATCCTTTCTGACACAGGGACTGGCCTGAATAGCCCTATCTGGAGTAACTGTAAAACTGAAACTTGCTTGTGAGCCTTTTCTTTCTGGCAAACAACATCTGGCATGCCTTTGGGGCATTGTGTGAAAAAAAAAAAAAATGATGTATGATGAATGATATCCAGCACCCATCTGTCTTAGTGATTAAAATCCCAATTTTCTTTGAAAAGATCTTTCCTTCTCAAAGGAGCTGCCAGATGAGTCACTGGCACACTGAAAAGGCAGGTCATTGGTTCTGCTTTGAAAGGGACTGACCCCCTGCCCTCACAGAAGTCTGAGCAGGTGAACTGTCTGATCTAGCTATAGACTGGGAAGGGAGCAGGATAGCCCACCCCTTAGCAGGCCCCATTTCTACTAAAACCCGGAGGCTGCACCTGCAAAATCTTTTTAAGTCTCTGCATAGACTTGGCATCCTCCCATTTTCTTTAAAACTGCTTATAATTCTGATATTTTGATATGAAATTGACAAATTCAGCCCTCCCCTCTAGAGCTAGAGGAAGATATATACTTTCTTACCCACCCACCTATCCAAAAGCCCTCCTTATCAGAGGTACAGTTTTTTTAACCACAGAAGCTTTAACACCTTTAGGCCCCTGAGAAACAGTTTCTGGGTCCCCTGGACAGAAGACTCTGAAGCCTGTGAACACTGTTCAAAACTATCAAACTCCTGTTCCACCCTAGGCCTCTTATCAGGTGGGGCATAGAACCTCTAATCAGAGTAATCAAATCTTCTGCCATTTTAAGCATATGTTTCTACAGAAGCTGAACTTGGCCTTCCTCTAAAAGCTTGCTTTGCAGAAGGAGAGGCCCTAACTACCTTGGGAAGAGAGGGAAGAACAGTTACCTGAGAAGCCCCTCAGCCTGGCCTACCTCCTGAGAGGGCACATCCTGTAACAGTAAAGTATCTGCCTGAGACTCACTGTTTTGTGCGCTTCTTAGATGAATGAAGCGAAGCGGAGCATCGGACGGCATAGTATAATTACAACGCTTCCCAAACACTAACCTAGCACAATCAAGCCTCCTCTTATAGTGGCTTGTTAATCTAGCACACAAAGCGGCAAACAAACAAGCGTCGTGCTCAGGCCTAAACAAGGTATACAATACAGTTATTCACTTTTTCTGACATCCGGTTAAATACTGAGGCAAGAAAAACCAAAATGTTCTAAATTGCTTCTGCATCGGACCATGCGGTCAGGACTGCAGCAAGGGAAGACGAAGAACATCTGCTCAGCAAATTCCGACCGACGTTTAAGCGTCCGTCGGTTAAAAGAAGCACAGGCTAGACAAGCTGCTACGTCGTGGTCTGGGCCTAAACAAGGTAAGCAGTAAGAGTGGAAATCTTTATGAGGTATTTGTTTCCCACAAGTTAAACAGTTATTCACTTTTTCTGACATCGGCTGAGGCAAGAAAGAGTCCCCAACGGGGTACTTAGCTTTTTAGAAGTCTTCGAAGTAGTATTCGGTAGTAGTAATCTCTGGATCTGACCGACCGGCACTTGCGAACAGCTTCTGCTTCGGGCGCCACGCGGCAATAAAGACTGAGGAAAATGGCGTCGGCTGATGCTTTTATACCCGAAGAACTGCAGCTATGACGTCGGGTGAAGTGCGACACCAGCCGAAGCCGGACCCAGACTTTGGAATCCGGCCGACCGAAGGGCTGCCTGACGACAGGACAACCCATTTGTAAGGACTGCAGATGCATCCTTGAAGGACATCCTCCTGGATCATCTGTCCATCAAAATGTGGTAGTACGCATCCTTGAGGTCTATGGAGCACATCCAGTCGTTCTCCCGAAGGAGGGGGAGAATTGATTGAAGAATGACCATCCGGAATTTCTCTTTGGGAATGAACAGGTTCAGGGAAGAGAGATCTAGAATCGGTCTTAAGTCCCCCGTCTTTTCTGGCACCAAAAAGAACCTGGAGTAATAGCCCAATCCGAACTGGTCTGGGGGGATGCGCTGGATGGCTCTTTTTCTAGCAGCTTCGAAATTTCTGAAGCTGCCACCTCCCTTTGATCGGGTGGGGCATCGGGGAGGAGCTTCATGGGAGGGGGATGATTTAGGAAGGGGATGAAATAACCTCTGGATATGATTCGGAGCACCCATCGATCCATCGTGATGGACTCCCAATTTAGTAGGTGCTCCGACAAATGCCCCCCGACTGCCTCCAGAAAGGGACAGTCGGGTAAAGCCCTCAGGGCTGTTGCGCGGGTCTATCAGAGAACAGTTCTCTAGACCCAAAATTACGCGGCCCCCCCCCCCCTCTGCCTCTGGGCCGGCGTCCACCTTGTCCTCCTCTGCCTCTGAAGGACGAGGGGTCTGAAGCTGAGACTTCCGGAACCACATCTTCTTTTGTCCCCTCTGATTCCTCGAAAAGGATCGTTGGGGATTAGAGAAGCGGACTCTGATGGCAGACAGTCTTCCCATCCTTTTCGCTCTGGACCAGCGTCTCGCATACAGTCTTGCTAAAGAGCGAAGAACCGTCAAAGGGAGCATTCGCAAAAATCGCCTTAAAGGGTTCCGCTAAACCGCAAAGGCGGAGCCAAGCGTGACGCCGCAAGACTACCCCGGCTCCGCTAGCTCTAGCAGCTCCCTCCGTAGCATGGGAGAGTAGCCACATAGACGTGTTCGAGATAGACTTCAGAGTGGCCATACGAGTCGAGAAAGTCTTCTTATCCTCGACCGCCATGGACTCCGGGGGGGGGGGGGCTGCAGCATATTCCTTTATTAGGTCTCGCTGTAGCCTGATAGTGTGTGCCATGTAGTTCAGCGCCCTTACAGAGAAGGTGGCTAAAGCAAACATCTGCTTCCCAATGCGGTCCAACGCCCGAGATTCCTTATCCGGAGGGTGGACCGAGGAACTCTCCTGCGCGAGTTCCTTCTTCGTGGCAGCCGCCACCAACATGGCATCCACATGTGACCCCTTAGACTAGGCCTGCCTATCAGAGGAAGGGCTAAGAATTTTGCCTGGCTGTCTTGGAATTGGCTCCACGGTCTCGGGTTCCTTCCACGCCCTGGTAGTAATTAAGTCTACCAGGGGGGTCAGCCGGAGGGGACACCCAGGAGGTAGACGGGCCTGCCTCAAACGCCTCCAGAAACACGGACTCGTCCAAGAAAGGATTTTGGGTAGACCCCCCCCCCCCAATTAGCAACATTTCCATGATGTCTCCAAAGGAGACATCCTCAGGGGGTGACCTTGGGGAACCTTCCCCTTCATCCAAATCAGTGTCTGTTGTGAGGGACCCAGAGGAGTCCAGGTGCCTCCTTTTACACTTCCGTTTCCGAGGAACTTCTTCGGTGGGACTATCCGAGGAGGGCTCACCCACAGGGTCCTGTTCCTCTAAGGAAACTAACTGGAGGGTTTGAGCAGGCCGTCCCAGTGGTAGGATAGACCCAAATGCAAAGGGGGAGCGGGAGGATCCTACGCCTGGACCAGGGATCTGGAAGACCTTGACAGAACCCTCTCCACAACCTCAGCTCCGAAGCAGGGATCGGTGTCGGAGCCGAAGCGGTCTGATTCGAGAGGGAAGTGTGCTCCGACCTGAAGGGCACCGAAGACACACCAACCCCAACGGATCAGACGCTCGGCTCCGAGAGCTAGGATCTGACACGCTCAAGGGTACAGTCGGAGTCAAAGCTATCGGCGCCGACAAATCCCCGGCTCCGAAAGGGCCAAGATCCGATGACTCCAAAACCCGAAAACGGGTTGGAGAATGAGTGATTAGAGCAAAAAGGGGGACTGCACTCCCCCCCTGAGGGGGGGGGAGGGAGGCAGGAGCACCCCCATCTGCATCTGAGTCTGCAGAAATCGACGCATCATCTGATCCATGTCCGCGTCGGTTAGGCTTCTCGTAGACCTAGAAGACGTCAAGGCGGGCCGGGAGGGCCGCCTCGACGACCTCAAGGGAGACCGGTACTCATCCTCTGGCAAGAAACAAGGCAAACGAGAGGGAGAGGATCCAGGGGCCCCGAGGGACTACAGACTTTAGATGGCGGGGCTGAGGGATGAGTCTCAGCCTGCCTTTTATGACTCTTGTGCTTGTCCTTTTCTTTATGTCTCTTCTCCCTAGAAGAGGCAGATGATTCCCCTGAACCCTGCACAGCAGAGGGAGGTTCAGTTCCAGGCAGAGTGGGGGGACCTAAATGTATAGGGGCTGCGGTAGCAGCCTGTGCCTTAGAGGGAGAGGAAGAAGTGTCCTGTGGTAACAAGCCTGCCAGGATCAACTTGTTCTTCCTATCCCTGATGGCCCGGGGGTTAAACACTGCACATATCTGGCAGCTAGTGGAAAGGTGGGCCACCCCCAGACACAACACGCACTGAGTCTTATGACCACACTCAGTGCATTTAGAAAAGACGGCTTTGGGCCCCTCAGCCATCACAGTAACACACCCAGGCACTATAGGGGAGGGACAGAACACGACCACCAAAAACTAAAAATTACCACAAAAAATTAAAACTAAGACTATAACTCGACAAAGGGGGCTAAATCACTCACACACTGACAAAAATAATAAACTTTTTGTCTAACTTTGAACAAGATATATAGAAACGATCTCACCCAAGCCTAAGGAGCTCTTCACTAGTAGCTTCTTTCAGCCGCGGCAAACTCGATCTGAGGAAAGGCAGCATGCAGCAGGGGGTTATGGGCAAAGGGGAGGAGCTAGGAGCTCGGATCTTTTAGCTTGTAAAGCTGCCGGCTCGGATCCGATACCCACAGGTTGCAGAGCAAATGAAATAACTACTCCAGATGTAAAGTTACAACTGCACAACCGATCACACAGTATGCTTAGTACCTGAAAACCACTCCACTAATCACTAGCACGTGTCAAACTACACTACACCTATTTCATTTTGCCAGGTACTGAGAAACACTAGAAGTGTATAGGTTTCTCCATTCTCACCTTTTACCTTTCAATGACTTTTTACAGATAGCCATCTCAAAGAAATGGCTCCCAGGTGTCTGGGCTACTGTATGACATTACTACCAAGTGAGTATCTTTCACATTGTTTAACACCATGTACCTGAATGTATTCTAGGTTGTCAAGGAGAGGTGGCTTCTTCATCCCAAAATCATGTGGAATCAAAGTATAGAATCGATTGGACAGATCCAGAATTTGAGGCTCAGTTCCACCATCCGAGATGACCTAACGAAAAAGGAATGAAAGCACAATTTAGGCAAGTAGATTACTACACCTGTTTAAGCAAGACAAAAGCAAACTTAAGAAATGCATTTGGTCAAAATGGTTTAAAATACTGAACAGCTTTACTCAATTTTTAAAAGTTAGTTATTTTTAGTGTTAAGTTACACAGCCACTCTGACTTGAGCACTTTTTTGGCCCTCATGCTACTACACAGGTCTGAAGGGCTACATCAGAACCCACCAAAACAATATATACCCCACAATTTCTTAAAATACCTAAACAGCATGGCTTTAAAACAACTGGCTGTGATACATAATAGTATGAATAAAGTATTGGCCACTATAAAAAAATAACTGTAATTAAAGAATTAAAAACACAACAAAGATGTAATATATGATAGTGGCTGTCTTGTCTACAGTGCCAGCTCCTATTACTTACGCTTCACTATTTTCTACCATACTACTGGTTCAATTTGGCAGACTTGTGCAATATCAGATGTTCAATGTTTATTTGTTTTACTTAACTTCTATTTTCTCTTTGTGGTTTTAATCCATACCATTAGTCTGTGCAGCTTTTTTCCCCAGGTCCCCTAGAAAATGGGTTCTGTAAAACATAATTAACTGAATGGCACTCGCATACACGTAAATATCCCATACCCTGGAGAAGATTGTTCTACTAGGTTCCCTCAGTCAGCCCTTCCTAATTAGGTAGCTTTATCAGCAAAAGTGCAGCGGTAGCGTTGTTGCCTCACAGCAAGAGGTTCTCCCATTCAATTATCGGCTGGAGTGCAGGGAGTGCCTTCGGTGTGGAGTCTGCATGTCCTCCCCGCGGTTGGGTGGGCGTTTGAAAGACATGCGTAAATGGGCGTGCCTTTGTTGAAGGTTGAATGTCGAGTTGGCACCTCGACGTTCGTGAAAATCTACTGCCAATCATTAGCGGACCGGAGTTAAGCTGTAGTGACCCCTAACCGGGAAAAGCAGAAAGACAACATCATCAGCAAAAGACAATTAGCCACCAAATAAACAGTTTTGCAAAAACAGTAAAATGGTGGGCTAATGGAGAGTCAGCACCACAAGGGACAGACTAAAAATCAACTTAACTTAACCTACTTACTGGTGAGTGCCTGACACTGGATTCAGTTGTTCTGCCTTAGGACACTGCAAGCCCACGATCAGTATCACAAGCAGTAAATGCAAACGCTTTACTACATAAATGCAAGGGTAATTCAGATGAGTGGACGTGTATTAATATCAACATCCCAGATATCCTAGTAACCTAAACAGCAAGCTAAGCAATAAGGAGAAAGACACCACATTTTATATCTTTGTTTTACTTTACTGTATGGAAACTAAACACTCAGTGTTGAAGTTTTTCGCTCTTGGCCTCCACTGAAAATGGGCTCTGCCCAGCTGGAATATCCCAATCAGCATAAATCCAAACAAACAAAATAATTAAATAAATTAATGTGGAAGTCATTTTCAGAATCTCACATGTACTTTAACTGACAAGTATTCAACTGTGCATATTCTCTCGGGAATTCCCAGTGACAAAAGCGAAAGAACTTCCAAGCAGTTATTCAAAACCCACACATGTAAAAAACACTTCAATAAGTGAGGAAGCAAGAACTGCATAAAATGTGTTGGAAGGATACAAGTACATACCAAACCAATTATGTTGGGATGGTAGATTAGAACTCACTGGCAAGGGATCTATTAAGAGATGCAACAAATACTTCTTACCAGATTGCCTGTTCTACAAACAGGACACTCCTGGCTGGGTTGAATAGTCAGATTTACTACTGTAATCAAAAAAGTATTCAGTGTCGGTTTTCTATAAGTTCCTATACTCAGGGTCAGACACTAGCTCTTGATAACATGCCATGACATTAAATAGCAACAATTTAACAATGAAAGCATGTCTCAGTCACTGCTAACAGGTTACCTACAAGTACACGCCTACCAGCCTTATGGGGAATTACATCAGCAAAATCTAGCTGATGGTGAGTACGTATTAATGACCTATCAAGAAAAGTCATCTTCATAGTTCAAATAACCATGACAAGAATGCATCTGTTATCTCTCAGTGGGTCCTATGGTTGGGTTGAATTAGAAGCAGTAAATCCACCTAGGCAAAAGATTTTACAGCAACACACCATGACCACTGTAGAGTCTAACTAAAGGAGGACACCTAGCCAGAATGCCTGACTCAACAGGTATAGACAAGGAAGGATGCATAGTAAGGCAATATCCCTGTCTCGAAGTACTATGGTGATAAAACTCAGAGGGCAGGCCAATTAAGTCATAAAGGCAGCTACTGCTAAACAGAAACAAACTAGCCCGTAGTCTAGGCTTGCAGCCTAAATATGATAGTACAGACAGACCCAATTTACTTCTTACAAGAGGAGGAATGGATTATACATTCCCAACCTCCCTCACAATCTTAAGAGGCCAAGAGATTAACTGCCCACATAAGTCTAAACCAGCTAACTATAGGAGAAAACCCATTACTAGAGAAAACTACAACATTCACAGAATTAAGATTCTCCCTCACTACACCAAGTGTTTATTACCCCCTTCTTCTGCAATAAACAGGGAGAATGACTTGAAAAAGAACAGGAAATTTACAAGAACTGAATGGGCAAGAGGAGGAGGACTCACTGAGCAGGGTAGGCACTCCTCGTGTAAAATCAGGACACAAACAGAAGGCAGAGCCACAAGGAAAAAAGTACCTTTGAGAACTCCCATATTACATGGTTACAGAATCCGCAGAAAACAAATACTTCTCTTAGAGAAGAGTTCAAGAGAATCAATTGGGATCTACACAGGGAGACAAAAAAGAACCCTCACCATGTGGGGGACCACTGTCTAACCAGCCAAAATGGAATTGTCATTCTGTCCCCTACTAGGAAACACGGGATGCACATTCTCCAGCTCCCACGTAGAGATAGAGCTCAGCAAGATGCATCCAGAGCATCTACAATACACTAAGCTGAATGAGGAGGTAACACGTACTATTCCACATACTGAAAATTATCTCAAAGTAAAAGCAGAAAGCTTCTCAGCAGCTCCTAAAATACTCCTGTCTGACCCTGCAAAAACTGGTGAATCCTGGCAAAAAGCTTTAGCACAGAAAAGAAAGGTAATACGCACCTCTATAGCAATATCCAACAGCAGGCACCTTTAAAAACGTTCTGCCCTCAACCACCAAAGAAATGAGAGCCAAATTAAGCTATATTCCTTAAGACTACAGTAGCTGTTGAACAGTATGGAGTGCAACCTTCTAAAAGGAAAACATACTCTTGGAAAATCTCTGCTTTTGTTCCTCTGAAGAAAAAGGAAAAACACTTGCCTCTGGAGTGCTCTCAGCCTCCCAGAGATCCAATGATACTCACTGCAAGGGGTGTTGCTGTCCCACAAAGGGCTGGGGTGTATACCTTCACAGAACAACAGCAGTTGGAAGAATGCAAATCAGAAAGCAGGCTCTTATAAAGGGGGGGGGCTCCCTGACAGAAAGAGGGACAGATTTGCACCCCCTGCCCCATAAAACAGCCATGTAATGAAATACTTACTGGGTACAGAAGTGGAAAGCAGTAATAAAAGATTCCCAGACCACACACAGAAAAAGTTAGTGGAACAGAAATAAGGTGAGAACCTAATTCAGCCACTTCCCATATCAGAGAACAGCCTATAAAGTGGACAAGAGTGTGGTAAGAGAACTTAACTTCGATTTTAACCCCAGTCCTAGAAGTGAAGTATCAGAAAACAGGAAGAATGAACTTCAGCACCAACATAGAGCCTCCATCTGCCCGAAAGACAGAAGGCAGAAACATCCCAATGGATGACACAGCCTAGGCAACAAAAGCAACAAGGAGTCATGGAGTTTAGACTGCTACCACAGCCAAGAAGAAACTCTCAGACAGTATTAGCCCTACAAAGACAAAGGGGGAGACAGCTAGCACTGTGAGCAAGACAACTTTCTTGATGGATGGCACTCTACAGGAAGTTTGAAAGGACCCCACAGGCTATGGCAGAGGCCTTTCCTAAGCCATCTGTGGGGAGAACATAGCACTGTACCTCTATGAATGAGAAACAAAAAAGGCCAAGTGTTCTTGGGGGGGGGGGCTTCTTTCAAGGAGTAAAGGAGAAGCCCAAGGTCCAGTGGAGTGGAGGGCTGTAGATCCTGGCTGAGGATTAAACATGGCAGCACCATTCCCCTACCAGGAAGAGAAGCAACATATTCCACCCCCCAAGGTGATGGAGTCTGTACCTGGTCTTCAGCTCTCCCTGCTAGATAACATGGGACAGCAAACACAGCAGAAACAGGATGAGTTAAGAAAGCAAGGGGTCTGCCTCTACAGCCAATCTCCAAAGGGAAATTCCACTGATGAGGGACCTTAAACACCTGTTGTCCTCCTCTATGACACTGGAAGACCTCATAATTGAGGGGAAAATGATCAAAGTCTCTTAAGGAAGTCCAACTGGCAGGAACAATTGAACAAATGGCCCTGTGCTTCACACACCTGGAAGATGCTATTTCTTCTCCTGAAACAAACTTAGTAGGTGAGTTTATGAATCCCTGACAAGGGCAATGAGGGGGACTTGTCTGCCAAAAGCATGGACTTGTATGCCTCTGTCAGTTAAAGGAACCATCAAGCGGGAAGTCTTTTCAAATTGTCCCCCTGAAATGCATCTGCTGCAGACACACAGCCATGCCAGACTTCCTCAGCAATCCATTCACCAGAGACCAGGCAATAGCTAAGGTATGGCTGCAGTGGTATGGCTGTAGACCAGGTGTATGCAAGATCCTCCCTGATTCCCAAACTCAAGAGAGCCTTGAACTTGTCCAGGACTTTTCCCACAAGAGCAGACTACAATGTTGCAAGTAAGATGCACTTCTTGCTCATCACGCCTGCCATATGGCCCAAATTGAGAGATGAATTCATCTTCAAGTCTTGGTGAGTACCTTCACAAGGTGGACCCCGTTTTTCATAAAATCTAACCAAGATGACACTGAAACATACATACTGTATTTTATATAGCATATATCATGGAGAAGTCAGTTAAAAAATAAGATATCTTGGTGAACAAGACCCAGGACACAAAAAGTGCCTAATAATGGTAGGTGCACAGATGCCAGAACCAGAAAACATTACAGTGTGGAATCCTCAAGACAAAAACATTCTTACAATGGGGATAGGCCAGGCCCAGGAGGGAGGATGCCCCCCCCCTGCTGTACGAAAAACATTATACTGACTAAGAAACCTTGGGCAGTTCAGAAAAAGAAGTGATTGAGGAAGTGCAAAAATATAAAGAACAAAATCTAGAGGTTTTTGAATGGTATAAAAAATGAAATTTGGACATGACCTGGAGATCTGATATGGTGCAACATTTATGCAAAGAAGAAAGCCAAATTAATCAATACAAAAAAGCAGCTCCAAAGATTTGAAGAGAAATACATGTAAAGGCTTCCAGATATGGAAAATTTCACAATACAAAAAATAAGAATAGAAAGAGGCAGCATAGAACAGAATATTGGTGAAGCAGAAATTAAAAAAATGGAAGTTACAGAAGCTGAAGTTATGGCATACCTGCAAAGTGAAGGATTTAGTGTAGAAAGTCTAATACAGGTTACATCACAGCATGAAGGAACGAACCCCCCCCCCCCAAGTAAGGAGAAACAGAAGGAGCAGGAGACACCTGAAGAAAAAATATGGTCATGGGAAAGAAAAAGATGAAATATGGTGCAGTATTTATGCATAGGAGAAAGCAAAACTAATTAACACAAAAAGAGTGGCCCCAAAGACATTTGAAGAGAAATATAGGGAAAGGCATCTGGATATGGAAAATTTTACAATATAAAAAAATAAGAAAAAGAGGAAAAATAGAATAGAGGATTAGTAATGGAGAAGTTAAAAAATAGAAACTGAGGTTACAGACTACTTGCGAAGTGAAGGATTTAGTGTAGAAAATCAAACTCTGATAACATCACAGCAGGATAGAGCAATGGAACCCCAAATTAACGAGAAAACAGTGGAGCGAGAAACGGTTTCAATTAAATCAGCAAACTCTTAAAATAGCGAACACTGTTTAATCGACCCAGTTTACTCGAAATGGTGAAATCCTAAAAGCACGGAATAGTAATTTCTTCCCCGGGGGGGGTGGGGACACTGGGCCGTTTTTGGGACTTTGCCATTTCCTCCACTGTGGCGCGATCTCAGAGTTGGTACATTTAAGTAGGGGGTGGTGGGCACAGCCTCCCACTTTATTTTGTGTTTTTTTTAATGGATCAGCGATTTCTTTTAAGTGGGAAAAAAATTGCTGATGCGTGTGTTCGGCAATTTGGTGTTTCGATACATTAGGGTCGATTATACAGCATTCGCTATTTTAAGCGTTCACTGATATAATATAGACCCACGGGAATCATCTGCTCAGATGCTATATGAAGATACTTCAGAGCTTTCTATAAGAAACCAGTGCAAAAGTTCACCTGGAGTTGCACAGCAAGGGAAGGAACAGGTAACTGTGGCAACTGTGACAGTCAATACTGTGGCGTGATAGGCAAGTGAGTTCTCATACGAAAGAGCAATGGTTGACGCAGGATGAAATTGAGGAGAATGTGTTACAGGAAGGTGCTGTGGAACTTTCTATACAATGCCCGCAGAAAATGGAGAATAAAGAATGTGCCCTCACTTTAGAAGAAAATGATCTATGAGAAGAGTTGCTTGATTTAACAGACATGGACAAATGTATTAAGATCAAAGAAATAGACTACAGAAAGTCAATAAAACCCCAAAAGTTAGAAGTTTGATAAAGACAGTAATTAGGAGTGTTCTTCGCGATTCATGCAATATAACAGAAATAAACAGGATACATTACCGTGCAGCTAAGCTAATAACAGATAAAGTCTTACCACAAAAACACAGGGTAGTAAGGGAAAGGAAGGGGAGAAATCAAATGCCACCATGGAAATATCGAATAGAAAAAACTATAAAGCAATTAACACAAGACATGTCACTGTTAGAAGAGTACAGAAGATGGAAAAGATCAACAAAAATACTCAGACAGACATGATAAATGCAATCCGCAGCATCTGAACAGATCAGGATATATCGTACACTATCGCAAATAATAAACTAAAAAATATCACCACATGCAGAAAAACTTAGAAGCTATGCAGACAAATATAAAGGGAAAGTACAAAATAAGCAATTTCTTGACGATCCAAAAAGTTTGAGACAGAATTGGAACAAAAAGAAATAGGTACAACTTTAGAGAAATATAAATGAAGATCCTGTGGAACAAAGATGCTAAATGGATAGAAGTAAAAGAAAGAAGTTATTCAAATGTACAGGATATGAAAAGGAATGAATTAACAGCGATACAGAATGAAATAAAGTTGAGAAAAGTTCCTAACTGGAAAACTCCCAGGTCCAGATGCAGTACTTAACTTCTGACTAAAAGTATTAGCATCTTTACGTGAAGATTTATCCATCAGTGAGAACTATTTGGTATGCATGCATTTGTGCAGACAGATGTGCGAACGCGTCAACAGCAGAACCCCAGGCTCGTGGAATGTCGGATCTGCGGATGTCGAACCCGAGATTACCAAACACCGGCCGGGCTACTATTCCCTCCTCTTGACCCATGGTAGCGCTTGCTGCGGCGGTTGTGTGATCGGGAATTTCAAAATCGACTCTGCGCATGACATCCCGAGCATTCGAGGATATGAAATTCGACATTTAGGTTCGACGTTATGATGGATCGACCTTCGGTTGCGCGACCCAATCCATGTAAACTGAATTTACATGTGCACCCCAGACAGACACCAACTTGGTTAATAAGAGGAAAAACAATACTCCTATCAGAGCGAATCTGCAAGCTAACCTAAAAACCATAGACCAATAATTTGTCTTCTGAGGACGTATAAACTATACACTGGTATTGATGCCAGCAAAGTTTATAGTCATTTCGAAGAAAACTCAATTATGGCAATAGAACAAAAGGGTAACAAAGGAAAGTCATATTTATAGAACAAAGGATCATTTGCTGTTAAAAAATGGAGAACTATAAAAAGGAGAAGAATCTAAGTATGGCATGGCTAGACTAGAGAAAAAAGCATTTGACAGTATCCAAGCATATATGGACAAAAGAGTGCTTAAAAATGTATAAGATACACTCTACACTGACTACATTACAGTGACCATGAAACACTGGCAAACCACTTTGCAGTTAAGCCATGACAAAGGACAAATTATTATTCCAGGGATAAAAATTCAAAGGGGATATTCCAGGTGACTCTGTCACTTCTGCACTTTTGTCTTGCCTTCAAATCCATTAAGCTGTCTACTAAACAGATTAGGTCATTGCTACAATTTGGCTCCTAGAAAAAATGAAGTTATGTACTCACCATAATGTTCCATCTGAGTGGGTAACTTCATTTGTCTGCAACCTGTGGGTATCGGATGCATCCTCGGATCTGAGCCGGCAGCTTTACCTAGCTAAAGATCCGAGCTCCTAGCTCCTCCCTCTACCCATAATCCCCTGCTACACATCCCCCATCCTCAGATCGAGTTTGCCTATAGGGACTCCACAAGACCCTCGAAAGAGGCCAGTAACCTATTGCCTAACAGAATGGACAACCATCTCCTTGGTTAAGAAGCACAAAACTGGTTAGGGGGAATGGAGGGGGGGTCGGTTGCAGACAAATGAGGTTACCCACTCAGATGGAACATTATGGTGAGTACATAACTTCTTTATCTGAAGTGGTTAACTTCATTTGGTCTGCAACCTGTGGGACAGAGTCCCCAGCTACCTAGAAACCTTGGGTGGCCCTCAAGGAAGAATATTCCGGAGCACCATGGAGCCAAAGGAAGCCCTACTTCTGGAAATCATATCCAATTTATAATGGGAGATAAATGTATGAGAGGAGGACCAAGTAGCTGCTGAACATATGTCGTCTATAGGGACTCTAGATCACAACGCTGCAGAGGTAGCTATGGATTGGGTTGAATGAGCATGGATTCCCAAAGGTACTGGTTTGTTCGAAGCTAAATAGGCTTGAATGATGCATTGTGAAATCCAGTTGGCTAATGTCACTTTGGTAATAGGCTTACCCAAAGAAGACTTGGCAAAGGACACAAACAATTGGTCAGATTTACTGTTAATCGCTGTCCTGTGCAAATAAAAACGTAGTTGTCTATGCACATCCAATTTGTGTAGTGTATATTCCCCTTTGTTCTGGAAATTGGGGAAAAAAACACTGGCAGATTAATAAACTGATTAATATTCGACTCAGAGGCTACTTTAGGGAGGAAGGAAGGATTAGTCCTGAGAGAAACTCTGTCCTTATGAAATATTAGATAAGGGGGTTTCATAGAGAGGGCTTGAAGCACAGACACTCTCCCGGCCGAAGTAACTGCAACCAGGAAGGCTGTTTTCCAAGATAATAATTTCAACTGAACGAATGCGGCCGGTTCGAAAGGAGGGCCTGTCAAAGCCTGTAGGACCAGTGTTAAGTCCCATGGTGGGACCGCAGACTTAACTGGTGGTTTTAATAGAAAAGCGCCTTTTAAAAAGGTTTTGCAAATCCTTGTGGAAGCCAGTGATCCTACATCATTCCCCACATGAAAATGAGAGATGGCTGCCAACTGTACTTTAACCGTAGATGCACTGGCACCCTGATGAAAGATATGGGACAGAAAATCAAGAATAGTCGGAATAGGGACAGTAAAGGGGTCTAAGCCCCTGTCTTTGGCCCAAATGGAAAAACGTTTCCATTTACTACTGTAGATTTTTCTGGTAGAAGGTTTGTGTGCTGCTACCAGAATGGCTTTCACTGGTGACGAGATACCGGGAGTCCTTGCTATCAGCAGAACTGGATCAATCAAGCCGTGAGCTTGAGGTCGCCCAGGTTTGAGGGTTGTAATCCCGCAGGATGAGAAATTATATCTGGAATGGGATCTAAGATCCAAGGAGGAACTACACTGTGAGACCGCAGGTAAGGGAACCAGATCTGGCGAGGCCAGAATGGGGCTATGAGGATTATCTTGCTCCCCAACCGATGGGCTTTCTGCAGGAACTTTGTCATGAGCGGAAGCGGGGGATACGCATAAATGAGACCGGGGGGCCAAGCATGAACCAGAGCGTCTCTGGGGCTCTCCGCTATTGGGGGAAATTAGAGCTAACCACTCGCTGCACTTTGTGTTTGACGGAGAAGCAAAATGATCGCAACAAGGTAGACTCCATTTGAGGAAGATCTGTTTCGCTACTAACGGGTTTAGAGACCACTCGTATGGTGTGAGGATCAAGCGACTTAGCTTGCCCGCTAGGATGTTGGTCCGGCCCGGAATGTGCGTTGCTACCAGAAAGCGGTTGGTGGAGATCGCCCATTCCCAAACTCTCATGGCCTCTCAGCAAAGGGGATAAGATCTGGTTCCTCCCGGATTGTTGATGTACCAGACTACAGTCATGTTGTCTGACTGAATTGCAATAGTTCCCGGAGGAAAAAGGTCTTGTAGGGCTTGCAACGCCAAAAGCACCTCCCTCATCTCCAGGACACTGACATGCAGAACGGTCTGAGGAAGCCCACGTGCCTTGGACGCTTCTGCCCATAGCATGCCCCCCCCCCCCACCCGAGGCGAGAAGCATCCGTGGTCAACATGGCTTGGGGCTGAGGCATGAAGAACGGTCTCCCCTCTTGCAGCTCCTGCGAGTGTAGCCACCAGAAAAGGGAGTCCTTGCAAACGCTGCTCAAGGGAATCGGGGTGTTCAAGGAGTGAAGCAAAAGTGACCATTGGACCTGAAGAGTCCATTGAAGGATTCTCATGCGCAGCCACGCAAAGGGCGACAGACCGATGGCCGCTGCCATGGAGCCCAAAGCTCTCAGGACTAATTCCACAGGTGGGGCTGGGGACTGGAGAATTGCCAAAACATGAAGAGACTAGGGAATCGGGGTGTTCAAGGAGTGAAGCAAAAGTGACCATTGGACCTGAAGAGTCCATTGAAGGATTCTCATGCACAGCCGTGCAATGGGCGACAGACCAATGGCCGCTGCCATGGAGCCCAAAGCTCTCAGGACTAATTCCGCAGGTGGGGCTGGGGACTGGAGAATTGCCAAAACATGAAGAGACCAACTGCGCAACCTGTCTGTTGTTAGAAAGGCCTTGAAATGGCGTGCATCTATCTTGGCCCCTATAAATTCCAGAACCTGCACAGGATGACGGAATGTTTTTTGAAGGTTTACAGTAATACCTAGATGCTGAATAAGAGCCAGGGTATAATCCATGTCCAAGCAGAGCTGATGCCTGGTGAAGGCGGTGAGGAGCCAGTTGTCCAGGTACGGAAAGACCCGAATGCCCTGAAGTCTCAGGTGGGCTGCGACCACTGCCATGACCTTGGTGAACACCCTGGGGGCTGAGGTGAGGCCAAACGGAAGAGCCCTGAACTGAAAGTGACTGGCTCCCAGCCGAAAGCGGAGGAACCTCCTGGATCGTCTGTCCATCAGAATGTGGTAGTACGCATCCTGGAGGTCAATGGAGCACATCCAATCATTCTCCCGTAGGAAGGGGAGAATAGATTGCAGAGTGACCATCCGGAATTTCTCTTTGGGAATGAACAGGTTTAGAGATGAGAGGTCTAGTATAGGCCTCAGTTCCCCCGTCTTCTTTGGCACTAAAAAGAACCTGGAGTAATTTCCCAATCCGGACTAACCTGGGGGAACGTGCTGGATGGCTTTTTTTTCCAATAGCTTCAACATTTCTGAAGCCACCGCCTCCCTTTGATCGGGTGGGACATCGGGGAGGCGTTTCACAGGAGGGGGAAGACTCAGATAAGGAATGGAATAACCTCTGGATATAATTCGGAGCACCCACCGGTCCATAGTAATAGACTACCAAGTTTGGAGGTGCTCCGACAGACGCCCCCCGACTGCCTCCAGAGAGGGACAGCTGGGTAAACCCTCAGGGCTGTTGCGGGCCCCTCCGAGAAAGGTTCCCGGACCCGAGATTCCTCGGCCCCCCTCTGCCTCTGGGCCGGCATCCACCTTGTCCTCCTTTGCCTCTGAAGGATGAGGGATCTGAAGCAGGACGGGACTGCTGTGATTTCCGGAACCATATCTTCTTTTGTCCCCTCTGGTTCCTCGAGAAGGACCGTTGGGGATTAGAGAAGCAGATCCTGACAGCAGACAGCGTCTTCCCGTCCTTCTCACTTCGGACCAACATGTCGTGGACTGTCTTGCCAAAGAGCGTAGAACCGTCAAAAGGCGCGTTAGCGAAGGATGCCTTGAAGGGTTCCGCAAAATCGCAAAGGCAGAGCCAGGCATGGCGCCGCAGAGCGATGCCTGCTCCGCTGGCTCTAGCCGCTCCCTCCGTGGCATGGGAGAGTAGCCGCATAGATGTGTTAGTAATAGATTTCAGAGTGGCCATGCAAGTCGAGAAGGTGCATTTGTCCTCGGCTGCCATGGACTCCGGGGGGGCTCCAACGTATTCCTTAATCAAGTCTTGCTGGAGTCTGATAACGTGTGCCATATAGTGCAGTGCCCTCACAGAGAAGGTAGCTGAAGCAAACATCCACTTTCCAATGCGGTCCAACGTCCGAGATTCCTTATCTGGAGGGTGGACCAAGGAACTCTCCTGCGCTAGTTCCTTCTTGGTGGCAGCCGCCACCACCATGGCATCCACTGGAGAACCTTTAGACCAAGCCAGCCTATCAGAAGGGGGGCTAAGTATCTTGTCTGGACTTCTGGAAATTGGCTCCACGGTGTCCGGCTCCTTCCAAGCCCTGGTGGTAATCAAGTCCACCAGGGGGTCAGCCGGGGGGGGGGGGGGACGACACACCCAAGAAGTAGATGGGCCTGCATCGAACGCATCCAGAAACACAGACTCATACAAAGAAGGTTTTGGGGCAGACCACCCTCCTCTGATTCGCAGCATTTCCATGATGTCTCCAAAGGAGACATCCTCAGGGGGTGACCTTGGGGAACCTTCCCCTTCCTCCAAATCTGTGTCCTCTGTGAGGGACTCAGGGGAGTCCAGGTGCCTCCTTTTGCACTTCCGTTTGTGAGGAACTTCCTCGGTGGGGCTATCTGAGGAGGGCTCACCCACGGGGTCTTGTTCCTCTAAGGGAACCAACTGGAGTGCCGATGCAGGCTGTCCCTGTTGCCGGATGACAGGCCCAAATGCGCAGGGGGTGACGGATGGAGCCGCAGCCCGGACCGGGGATCTGGAAGTCCTCGACAGCACCCTCTCCACTACATCAAACGCCGAGGGCAAACTGCTCTCCCCTGGCTCCAAGAGCAGCCCCCTCAGCGCCAATACAGGGATTGGCGAAGCGGAAGCGGTTGGACCAGAGAGGGAAGTGTGCTCCGACCTAAACGGCGCCGAAGACAGTTCTCCCCACGGATCCGACGCTCGGCTCTCAGCCCCGAGAGCTAGGATCTGACACGCTCGAGGGCATAGTCGGCATCGAAGTAACCAAGACTGTCGGTGCCGACTGATCCCCGGGTCCGAAACGGCACAGATCCGAAGACTCCAAAACCAGATACCAGGTCGGAGAAGGAGCGATCGGGGTAAAGAAAGGGGCCGAGCTCCCCCCGGAGGGGGGGGGGGGAGCTTGGAGCACCCCCATCTGCATTTGAGCCTGCAAAAAATGACGCATCATCCGGTCCAAATCAGCGTCGGTAAAGCTTCTGGTGGATCTGGAGGAGGTCGCCGAGGCGGGCCTGGAGGGCCGCCTCGAGGACCTCGAAGGAGACCGGTACTCCTCTTCCAGCTCCGGGGAAAAGCAAGAATGGAGCTGAGAATGAGGAGAACCCGCGACCCGCTTAGCCGGACTAGCTACCTTAGCTGGTGGGGTCGAGGGATGAGACTCAGCCCGCCTTTTATGCCTATGCTGGTCCTTATCTCTCCTCTTCTCTTTAGAAGAGGAAGAAGAGTCCCCCTCAACCTGAGAAAAAGAGGGAGTTTGAGTCCCCAACAGGGGAGGGGAATCGGCAGGCACAGAAGCCGTAACTGCGAACAGTACCTTAGAGGGAGACGAGGAAGAAGAATCTGGGGGCAACAATCCCACCAGGATTAGATTGTTCCTCCTATCCCTGATAGCCCGGGGGTTGAAAGCTGCACAGACCTGGCAGCTGGTGGATAAATGGGCCACTCCTAGGCAAATAACGGCTGAGGACAGCTTATGACCACACTCAGTGCATTTAGAAAAAATGGCTTTAGGCCCTTCAGCCATCACACTACACACTCACACACTAAGGGGAAGGTTGAAAAATAAATTTGAAGAAAAATTACCTCAAAAATATTTAAGTATACTAGTCAGTAAAGGGGGCTAAACCATACACACACAACACAGAAATTTGATTTTGAAAGTTTTATAAAACTAGAAATCTCTCACCCACGCCAAGAGCTCGTCTCTAGAAGCTGCTATAAGCCACGGCAAACTAGATCCGAGGATGGGGGATGTGTAGCAGGGGATTATGAGTAGGGGGAGGAGCTAGGAGCTTGGATCTTTAGCTAGGTAAAGCTGCCGGCTCAGATCCGAGGACGGATCCGATACCCACAGGTTGCAGACCAAATGAAGTTAACCACTTCAGAACAAAAGTTTAAAAACTTGTCTTCTTTTTGTAGATGACTTAAAACTGTACAGTTCATCAGAGGAGGAACTGAAAGCACAATTGCAAGAGGTCAAAACCTTTTCAGATGATACAAGAATGTTATTTGGTCTTGATAAATGTACAAAAGCAACCTTTAAAGAAGAGAAGCTGCAGCACCAATAAATCAACAGCTTGGGACAAGAATGTGATATAAAAACTGGAGCAATATGGAGTGTATAAATATTTGGGAACTGATGAAGGATTAACAATAAAACATGAAAAAATGCAAATAAAACTTAGTTAGGAATTTTTTAGAAGACTAAAATTAATAATGAAAACAGTGCTGGCATCTAGTAATCTCATGTTGATTAGGACTGAATACAGGAATGATTAAGGAGAGGCTAATTTAAAGCAAAAAGATGAAAGGTTAATATTGGTGGCCCATGACAGTGGGCTACATACATATTGGTTTACAAAGTCCACTGAACGTGTGGGAGAAACAGACAAATGTAGGTTTTGTAAAACAGAATTGGAAATGGTCGCACATCTTGATGTTGGTTGTGATGTACTAATGACAGAAAGGCTGTACACTGAAACACAATGTGGCAAGACTACTGCATCTGCAAAGATTACAATACTGAAATAGTTGAAAAACATTGGAAACATGAGCCACAAGGCATTTCAGAAAATGATGGGTGATCTCGTGATGTAAACTTCATTACCTACAGTTCAAGAAATAGATGCGAGAAAACTACATATACTAGTCCATGAAAAGAACACAAAAGCAGCACCGATCACTGAAACTGCTACACCTAGTTACTACAATACCTTACATACAGAGAGACACAAAGTCATAAAATACCAGGACTGGAGGCAGAAACAAGGACAATATGGAATGAGGATACCCCAGACAGTTCCAATAGCAGTAGGAGCAATGGGTCTTATAAAAAAGAATCTATAATCATGCGTAGAAATGTTACCGAAAACATAACTCTCTAAATTGCAGGAGTCGTTATTACTGGTCACATTGCGGGTGCTGCAAAAAGCACTTCTTGCTAACACCAAAGATTGACACAATACTAATTTCATGAACTCTAATCATACTTTGAATTAGGAATGGAGTCCATTCCTGTCATGGTATTAGAAACCCAAAAGACTTGGAGAAATTAAAAAAGGAAACAGACTGGTCTTGAGGAGCACAGTACCCTGCCAATATCAAACAAAAGTCAATTTTAAGAGCGTTTTGATGCTATATAGTTCAGTTAACTGAAGGTGGACAGAATGAAGAGGGTGCTTCCAGACTTCCATAAAAATATCTACATAGAACAGCTCCAAGTAAAGGATGTTGAGAGAGCCCACTGCTAATGCATTCCAAAAATGGCCTAGCCCTAAGGACAAGCAAGACTTCATGCACCACACAACCTCCCTGAAACAGGCATCATCCCATGATGAGTAGAAAGAAGTCGGGGATTCTGACATTTTGTCAATCTCAGAAAGAAAAACATCTCTCAACATACCCCCAGCCCAGAGAAGTCAAGAATACAACACTGATCCCTCTAGCTCCAGGATCCAAACTACATCTCAGCTATTGCAAGCACTGTGCTTAGGGTGTTAAGATGGGCAAAGTACAAGTACAGCCACATATATGGCAACACAAGTCTCAAGTCTGTACAAAGCTGAATTTTGGTGTCCAACTACAGTCTCTAAGAGTGAACATATACATTCACAATTCTAACTTTCACTAAGAGTCAAGAAAAAATCTTATATATTACCCAACTTACAACTACATTACTGTTTACATGTTTTATATCACTTCTACAACTGTACATGGTGTTTAAGTACATAAATTTATCTGCATGTCTTCATTTTATATGTTACACACACAGTGTTACCTCTAGCTCAGATCGTGGCTCAAGAGTTTTTGGAACAGTCCATCTAAAAAATTAAAGTTACTTGCGTATTAGCACAACCAGATTTTCGCGGTTGCGGTAATATGAATGCTGGCATGAAAACGACTGTGGTAATTAGTGCCACTTGTTATTTTACATCGTTACTTATAACAAATAGGTTTAGCTTACATTCAGGAAGATAAAACAAAGTGTGAAAGTCTTCTTCCTGTTTTGCGTGCTTTACACACGCACGGTTTAATTTCCTGGGCTGCTGTGTATGTTACTGTCGAAAGGAGTGCTTTTCTCTTATCAAGGTGGAATGCTGAAAAGAAAAACACGAGGAGACCTGGAGAAATGCTTTTTGGTAGACTATTTACAAAAAATTTACAAACAGGCTTGAAAGGAGGAAAATTTTTTTTTGTTTTTTTTTTTAAGAATAGGAGCTTGCAATAACAGTAAAAGATTTGCCAAACTGATGATATTGCATTATGCTGACATGTAGGGTAGTTTGGTATGTGAGAAGTTGACAGTGGTGCTTTGGCTACTTGTAATTGTGATAGCGCTATCCTCGGACAAACGGAGATTGTGTTTCAATGATTACGGCTAAAAAAGATGTGGATTTCTCATTCGCTGTTGTACTGTTTCTGTGTGTGTGGAGAGAAAGTTGTCAGCAATTGTAGTCGCATCTTTCTGAATGTAAGCCAAACTTATCGGTTGTAAGTAAAAACGTAAAGTAACAAGGTACGCTAATTCCCATACTCGTTTTCAGGCCAGCATGCGGTTAAACATTACTTTTTCCATGTTTAATCGATAATCCTGCCTCAAAAAAATTTCAGTGTGAAAGAAAACAGTTAATGTGACATTTTCAAGTCAGTATTGGTAAAATGTACACATCTGGAAGCAACCAGTATTATCGCGAAAATCTGGTTGCGATAATATGCAAGTACCAAATTAAAAAATAAAATACCAGATTCCTTCTATCTAGGCCTTGGATTCTGGCACAGGCTCACCCTGTAGCTTCATAAAAGATTCCAGATGAAATCTCTGACACTAATCCCACCCCCTCAATTGTTAGCAACTAGATGACTCAAAGGAGTGCTTACAGACAGCAGGTTGTGCTGAACTTTAACTGTACCTATAAAATAGGTGAAGTTATGAACACCAATGGTAAAAACCAGGGGTGGACATCTCCCTGACCTCAAAGCACCTACAGAAACATAGGACTCAAAATGTATCAAGCCCTCCTAAGCAGTGATAATCTCTATCTGGATAGATCTAGGAGTCCAACGACGATATAGGCCTACATCTAGAAAGCAGAGAGGCCCAGCCAATCAAAATCTTAGGTGAAAGTGCATCCCACTTACTGGGTTATTGGCAAAGACTCTCTTCAAAGGTACTTTAAAGAACCTTATTACATCCTTTCCCTTGAATATCCAAACACAGACAGCATGCAAACACAAACTTACACAGTTACTGCAAGAATCTACAGGCAAACAATGCACATGGTAAAAAAGAATTGCCTGGCATACTAACAAGCATGTTTATACAGTAAATGCATTTACCATTACAGTCATTAAGTCATAAAGCATTTTTACATCCAGAAAAATGTTAAATGCTGACTGGTGGAGGGGATAAATCCAGACAGGACTCATCAAGCAGGGTCCTTGATTTAAGACAGTACATTTGAATGTGTCAGCACAACCATAAATGTGTGGGCAAGAAAGACGACAGTATGATAAATCACAAATGGAAGTCCTCCTCTCAAGCAGATATCCAACCACTGGCCTTGCTTTCAGACATCTTCAAAAATGGTCATGCTCACTATGTCACAGATATCAGTAGTTTACACAGTACTAAAGGGAATGGTGGTAGTGCCATCTTAACCTTTTTTGTGAATTTTTTTAACCTGCTGGAGACAAAGACCACGACCAAGTGTGACAAAGATTCAACCAGTGGGCTACATGGCACTCTGTATTCAAAGGGTGACTGTCAGAAATAGAAGGGAACTTTTTTTCCCTTTGAAAAAGATGAATACTGGAAATTTAATGGGGATGAATCTTACACTGTAGCAGTGTTCTTAAATATTTAAAGTTATGCTAAGCATGTTTGCACAACTGCAGACATTCATCACAAGGATCATTGCTCCAGTATAATATATTACACAAGGGAGAAAAAAGTACAGTTGTGTACACTTACCATAAATGTAGATGTTCGAGTGTATTCACTGCTGCAGTCATTACATTTGGGTAATCTGCAGGCAGGTTGCCCTCAGTCGGCCTGAATTCCAAAGTCTTGGGTCCTGCGTCAGTTGCTGATCCTCTTCCATGACGTCAGGTCGTCAGGGATATAAAACAAGCAGCTGACGCCATTTTCTTTAGTTTTTCTTGCCCCAGATGTCAGGTGCCCCCAAAAAGGTAGAACAAAAAAATATACATATATATATATATATATATATATATATATGGATTCACTTCATAACACTGAAACTTCATAATACTGAAAATGACAAAACTTCATAATACTGAAGACCAAAATACTGAAAGCTCAAAATACTGAATACTCAAAATACTGAAACTCAAAATACTGAAAACACATATTATGCGTAAACTCAGCTTAAACAACATAAATCATAACAATTTCTACCAAATATATGCACCCCCACACCCCCTGCTAATTATATATATCTACTCCAAGACTGCACTTAACTACACTATATGCAATCTTGGAGTTGATATATTTAATTAGCAGGGGGTGTGGGGGGCGCAGCCCCCCACATGGAGGGTGCAGGGGGGCTTGCCACCCTGCATATATTTGGCAGAAATTGTTATGATTTATGTTGTTTAAGCTGAGTTTACGCATAATATGTGTTTTCAGTATTTTGAGCTTTCAGTATTTTGATATTTCAATGTTATGAAGTGAATCCACATATATATATATATATATATATATATATATATATATATATATATATATATATATAAACTATATATACATACAACAATACAAACTTTACCTTCATCTACAAACAAATACACTACATAGGTTGTAGAAGATAGTGAAGGAAAGAGAAACTCCAGAAGAAAAGGGGGATGGCGGACGGGTAACTGGGACTGGAACAGTGAATACACTCGAACATCTACATTTATGGTAAGTGTACACAACTGTACTATGTTCTTAGTGTTTCACTGTTGCAGTCATTACATTTGGGTAGAATCCCAAAGCTATGGATGGGAGGCTGGAGCTAAACAGCATTAGGGGTGGCTATAAGGCCCTGCAGAACTGCAGTGGCAAAGCCTGCCCTGGACTTAGAGTAGAGAGGCAAATGATAATGCTTTGTAAAAGTGTGAACAGAACTCCAAGTAGCAGCCTCTAGAATGTCTTTGGTTGGTACTCCTCTGAGAAAGGCTGCTGATGTAGCTGCAGCTCTGGTGGAATGAGACCTAATGCCCTTGGGCACAGGTTTGCCATGGTGTAAGTAGCAGACACGAATGCATTGGCTTATCCACTTTGAAATGGTCTGCTTTGAAATGGCCTTTCCTTCTGATCTTGCAGCATATGTCACTAGTAACTGCTCAGTTTTTCCTAGAGCTTTAGTCTTGCTCAAGTAGAATCTTAGCTGTCTGTGTACGTCCAATGAATGCAGAATCCTCTCCCCCTTGTTCTGCAGATTCGGATAAAAATTTGGCAGATGAATAGTTTGGTTAAGAGCCACACTGGAAACCACCTTATGCATAAATGAAGGATTGGTCCTCAGAGACACCCTGTCTGGGTAAATTATGATAAAAGGCTCCACAGCCATGAGGGCCTGTCGTTCTGAGACTCTTCTTGCTGAAGTAATTGCTAGGAGCAGAGCTGTTTTCCATGATAAGAACTTTAGATCTGCAGTAGCAGCTGGTTTAAAAGGAGGCATGGTGAGCTTTTCCAACACATAATTGAAGTCCCATGCAGGTATTGGTGATCTTCTTGGAGGCCTTAAATTTTTGGCTCCTCTAAGATACTGCTTTAGTAAAGGATGAGAAAAGATTGGTGGCTCTGTATTGTAATGAGCCGAAATGGCAGAGGCATGGATTTTTATTGATGAGAAAGATTGGCCATTGTCAAGCATCTCAGTCAAGTATTGTAATATCTGAGGACTATTTGGTTCTGCTATATCAGTTCCTTGTGCTTGATTCCAAGCACAGAATCTCTTCCATTTATTAGCATAAGATTTTTTAGTACTAGGCCTTCTGGCTTCCAAAATGACATCGATCACAGCTTTACTGAGAGATGGTGCTGGCATAACTACATGATCAGCCATGCTGCCAGGTTCAGTGTTTGGAGCTGATTGTGCAGGATCTGATTGTTTTGCTGGGACAGTAATTGAGGTCTTTGAGGTAAGGTCCAAGCTGGGTATTGAGACAAGTTCCTTAGGATTGGATACCAGTACTGGCATGGCCAATCCGGGGCAATTAGTATCATCTTTGGTTTCTCTTGTCTGACTTTCAGTAGGACCTTGGGAAGAGGCAGAGGAGGAAAGGCGTAAACTGATTTGGTTTTTCCAATTGAAGGACAGGGCGTCCACTTTCCATGCTTGTCTGTGATAAGTCCTTGTGCAGAATCTTTTCAACTGATAATTTTGAGGAAAGGCAAATAGATCTATGTCCCGGCTCCCCCATTTCTTTGTTATCATGCGGAAGACTTGTGGATCTAGTTTCCACTCGTGAGGGTCCATAAGATTTCTGCTTAAGTCGTCTGCCAGAGTATTTTGTTTTCCTGGCAGGAATTGAGCTTGTAGATGTACTTGGTAAGTCAAAGCTGTGTCCCACAGTGCCATGGCTAGTCTGCAAAGGGGGTATGAATGCGTGCCCCCATGCACGTTTATATACCACATAACCGTGGTGTTGTCCGTCTTTATCAGTAGTTGTCCTGGATGAAGTCCTTGAAGGCTGTCAGGGCATTTTGAACAGCTAACATCTCTTTTTGGTTGATATGCAGATGCATGTGTTTTGGGGTCCATATGCCCTGAATGCATCTTCCTGCCAAGTGGGCCCCCCATGCATAATCTGATACGTCTGTTAAGGTTTGGCTGGCAGGGGATAGAGTGAATGGCCATCCCATGTTTTGGTGACATGCTTTGCTCACCATAGGAACTCCTGTTTTAGGCAGGAATTGAGAGGAATCATTGTTTCCAGACTGTGGCAATGTTGACTCCATAAACTTTTTAGGTAACATTGAAGTTTCCTCATATGCAGTCTTGCATATGGAATCAGTAGAATGCAGGATGCCATGAACCCCAAAGCCTGCAGAATCTGTCTTGCAGATAACTGGGTTTTTGTTGCCATCAGTTTGAAGTAAGTAGTCAGTTGCCTTTGTTTCTCTGGCGTGAGGAAAGCCATCTGGGCAGTTGTATTCAAGCTTGCTCCCAGGAATGTTATCTTTTGAGAGTGTACCAGTTGTAATTTCTTTATGTTTATTGTGTACCCTAGGCATGTTAAAAGCCTTTTCACAAACGCCAGGTGCTGAAGAAGAATGTCCTTGTTCTCTGCTTGAATGAGACAGTCGTCCAAGTAAGGATATATATATATATATATATATATATATATATATATATATATATATATATTTTTTTTTTTGTCTGCAAAAAACAATTACTGGTGCCAGGTACTTTGTAAAGACCCTGGGACACAGTAGATAAGCCAAAGGGCAGTGCAGAAAATTGGTAATGCATTAAGCCAGCTTTGAAACGGAGGTATCTTCTGCACGATTCCCTTATTGGGACATGCAGGTATGCCTCATTAAGGTCTAATGTCAACAGCCAATCTTGCCCAGCATGGGCAGAAGCTGCTGCAAAGTTAGCATTTTGAATTTTGGAATGTCCAGGAAGGTGTTCAAAATTGATAAATCCAGTATTGGCCTCCAGGCCTTGTCCTTTCTGGGTACCAAGAACAGTCTTGAGTAAAAATCTTGTCCTTTTTCCTGCTCCGGTACTGGCTGAATAGCCCCCATATCCATGAGGGACGTAACCTGTTTCTGTGCCTCTGCCCATTGATTTTTTGGCAGATCCAGCCAACTGTTTGCTATTGACAGAGTATGGAAATGGAATCTGTATCCCTGTGATACTATGTTTAGCACCCATTTGTCCTGGGTTATTAACTGCCAATTTTGAGCAAAAAGTGCTAACTTTCCCACTAAGGGTGTTGCCAAAAGTTAAGTGCTTGGTGATGGCAGAGGGAAGTCATTGGGACTATTTTCTGTAGGGCTGCGCTTTATCTCCTCCAGATTTGGAGGTAGAAGCACCCCATTGCTTTGACTTGTAAGAAACTTGTGTCTGGTATCTAGAACCTTTAAAGCATCTGGATTTGCCCCTTTGAGCTCTGTCGGACCACAGGAAAGGACCAATTTTTGTAGGCCAGTGTCTACTGAATCTTGGTGGCTGCACTTGTAAGAAGTCTTTTACAGTTTGCATAGACTTAGCTTTGTCTTCCATTTTCTTTAAAACCTCTTCTGCCTTAATACCAAACAGAGTATCATGCTGTAAAGGTGCATCCAGTAATTTAGCTTTAACATGATCGGGCAAATTTTGCTCTCTTAGCCAGGCATGCGTCCTAATCACAGATCCAGTAACTGCGGCCCTGCAGGAGGCCTCTAAGGTATCAAAACCACATTGCAAAGTATGCTTTCCAACTTGTTCAGCTGCATGCAGCAAGTCCTGCAATTCTTTATTTTCTGCACATTCAGAAATCATCATTTTCTGTTTCAGCAATCCCATAACATGTTGTTGATACTTGAGCATATCAAACTGGCAGTTTAGGGCCCTAATTGCCAAGGTTGCAGATGTATAAACCTTCTTTCCCCATCTATCCAGTGCCCTTGAATCTCTGTCAGAGGGGGTAGGGTTTTTTGCTGTTGAGGCCTTAACTCCCTTTGGACCTTGCGAAAGAGTTTCAGGGTCAGCAGCAGGGTTTCTAAATAAAAATGTGTGAGTCAGGGACCCTATAATATCTGTCAGGCTTGCTGGGAGCCGCAGGTAAGGAGTCAGGAGTCAAGCTTGACTCCGAAAACACATCATGCACAATGTCTAAAATGGGTTATGGCTAAAGGCCTGTGCTGAGGGAGAAGGAAATCCCTGAGCCTCTTTTTTGATTCTGAAAAATCTTGACTCTCCCAGTGAAAATGCTCCCTTAAAAATGAATAATTCTCAAGAGGTGATGCAGATGGGATAGATTCCTCTGCATTAAAATCCTCATAGGGAGGAATAGATAATTCCTGATCAGAAGAGGAATCAGAAGAAATAGAAACCGGATCTGAAGATTCATAATCAGTGTCTTGCCTAGGCCTCTTATCAGGAGGGAGATGGGAACCCCTGATCAAGTTAATTAAGTCTTCAGCCATTTTGATCATCTTTTTTTAGGCACAGTGGCCTATGCACAAGGCTCATGCGTCATTTTTTTAGCTTTAGTTTGAGTTGCTTTTGTCTTTGGTTTTGCAGCTGTCGGTTTTATATAAAAATGTTGAGGCCTGAATACTGCCTCAGAAGCAGGTGCCTGCTCAGCGACTCCAGACCCATCTGAGGGAGAGACATCCGTGGGTACAATACTGCGAGTATCTCGCAGCATGCCGGACTCCGCATGGGTCTCGGTAGGGGCCTGCGACTCGAAAGTAGCGGGCATCAGGGGCTGCGAAAGCGACTCACTGAGTACCGGCGAACTGGCGACTGGCTTAGGAGAAGCTTCGTCGTTGATTTTGGACCTCGACGGTCTGTCTCTGTCCTTTTCTTTGCGTTTTTTGTGTACTCCAGTAGTCGGATTGCTATCCGACGACATTTCAGGGTAGTTAAATCTGTTTTCAAAATATTTTGAGGCAAAAGTATACCAACGCTTAATAGCGCGTTGGTTAAATCTAGCACAGAACCGACAGCCAGGCACATTGTGATCAGGGCCTAGGCAAGGAATACAGTATAAATGGAAATCCTTATGAGGTATTTGCTTCCCACAAGTAATAGAATTAACTTTTTCTGACATCGGTATGGAGCAAGAAAAAAGTTTCCCCAATGGGGTACTTAGCTTTAGTGAAGACTTCGGTTCTGAAACTCGAACTCAAAAATTTCAGGAGTCGGCCAACTGGCACTTGCGAACTGCTTCTGCTTTGGGCACTGCGTGGCAAGAAAGACTAAAGAAAATGGCGTCGGCTGCTTGTTTTATACCCCTGACGACCTGATGTCATGGAAGAGGAGACAGCAACCGACGCAGGACCCAAGACTTTGAAATTCAGGCCGACTGAGGGCAACCTGCCAGCAGATTACCCAAATGAAATGACTGCAACAGTGAAACACGAAGACCATCAAAGCAGTAACCAACAGATGGACTAGAATCACAGGGTGTCAGAGCACTAAGGCTTTGTAGCACAGACATAAAACCTGATCAGTTCATGGCAATGATGTTCAACTTGTATTGCCTGGAAAAGATCTGAATTCAGGCCCATATAGCTGCCTCAAGTATTTTGGTAGAAATATTTATGAGAAATGCCATAGCATCTGCATGTGGGGGAAATAAACTCTAATCTACCTTTTAGTACTTTGATGGTCACAGCAAAAAAACAACGAACAGTGTAATAGTCATCTGCACAGGACTTGTTCAGAAATACACTTGCCATGTTTAACTGCATTAAATAACACAGAGCTGGTCAGTCAGTTTAAAATCCTTGTTTTCAGACAGGGAGAGCAATAGCTACTTATGCATATCCAAGAGACAAATAATTTTCACCATTTATCAGAGAGCTACGCAGATAAAGTCTCTATATATGCACTTTTATGTATTTTTATTCATTTTAATGTTTTATTAGTTGATATTATGTCTCTATCTAGTGCTTTTCCTTTAAATCAGTGGCTATTAAGCTAATTGTTTATTGGGAACTGACACTGCTTGGCTGTTGCTGTTTTTAAAAATCCCTGTGGAGATTTATTGAGTTGTCTGATGAAGTAGCTCTGGCTACGAAAGTGCTCACAATTTTTGTACTGTGAATTAAACTTTGGAGCTTTATTTGATACTATCTGCTGTGGTCTGGTGTTTCTTATATTTTTCTGCAAATGATTTATAATTATGATTTGTGTAGTATACAGTTGGGAGTTTTTTCGGATTGTGAAAAATATTGCTGTGTAATGTTAGTAAGTAAGCCGCGGTGGTGCAGCGGTAGCGTTGCTGCCTCACAGCAAGAGGCTCTCCCGTTTGATTCTTAGCTGGAGCGCCTTCTGTGTGGAGTCTGCATGCCCTCCTTGCGGTCAAGTGGCGTTCGAAAAACATGCATAGAATGGGTGTGCCTTCGCTGAAGGTTGGGCGTCAAGCTGGCACCTTGGCACCCGTACAAAAATCTACAGCCAATCATTAGCGGACCGGAGTTCCGCTGTGGCAACCCCTAACCTGGAAAAGCCGAAAGAAGATGATCAGAGAGTTCTGAAAGAAAACTAACGGATGGATGGTCTGACAGGAATCTCAAACTACTTAATTTAGGTATAAATGAGGATGCATCTTAAAGGCCACCGTATCTTTGTTGTCAACTTTCACAGAGCAAAACACAGGGTGAATGTGTTGGATATCTTAGTTACCTTAAATAATATGACCTTCAAAAACTTTTTTACTGACGGTATAACAAGTAAAAGGCAAGTCTAAGTATGGATACAGCAGCTGGTTAGCAGCTGTTTCCTTAGTTTTTTCCCATATAGCAAGACATTAAAATCATTAAATAACATAAAAAGCTGATTTTAATGGGGTTTCGATATAAAGCAGTACAAAGGTATCACCCATTGTTTGATGATGTAAGAAACAATTATGCATGGCAGAATCCAACTATGAGGACAGACTCATTTTTCAAAACTGCACCACCACTGTCACTTAGCATTGTATTACTATTACCCCTATGCATTCTGTTTTGGATTACTGCTGCTGAACACTAGACTCCTAAAGATGAGACAAAATCGGGTCCGGCTAGATCAGTTATTTACTCCAGTCAACAAATAAAATTAAGTAAATAAAATCAATCTTCAGTTGCAGAAGAATGGTTATAATTGTATACATTCTGAAAGTAAAAAGTTTTTAGGCCTAATACTGCACGAGATGAAAACTGCTTAGAGGCTATATGAACTGAGCTTTAAAAATTTGTGTGGAATGCTTGAAGTACATCAGCGAATGACCATGGGAATTCGGGAAGAAATGGGAGTTCTTGTGTGATCAGCAAGAAAGTGAAATACAAGACTATAAAGGGTTACATAACATCAGCAAAAATTTAGTTGAATAAATGAAAAATGAGATGGCAGCATAAACTAAATTCACAAAAGAATCACTGGTAAATGCACTGTTGAAACCCATACCAACACTGAAAATGTTTGACATGTTACAAGGAAACTAGTTATTACAGATTTAACACAATGACAGACCTTTATGATTTATAGGTTCATAGACAAATACCAGGCTAACTGCCCTTGCAGGCCATTTTAAGCCTAGTCAATTTCCCTTTTGGTGCCTGAATTAACCCTACCTCACTTGGAGTTGGATTGGCCTTACCCATCCCCATGGTCAATAATTTCATGAAAATAAATGGGACCATACCATATATAACTGGAGGAAATCTATGCATGGGATAAAACATTTAGGAGCTGCCTCTGTTCATTAGCAGTAGACAGCAGGCAGTCCTGGGGTATATTTTCTGTTTCACATACATAGATCCAAGTTGTTGTTGGGTCTTCCGGCTTTTCCCGGTTAGGGGTCGCTACAGCGGAACTCCGGTCCGCTAATGATTGGTAGTAGATTTTTACGTGCCGAGTTGCCGGCCCTGACGCACAACCTTCAATGAAGGTACGCCCATTCACACACGTCTCCACACAGAAGACGCTCTAGCTGAGAATTGAACAGGACAACATCTTACTGTGAGGCGACAAAGCTACCGCAGCACCACCACTACAGCACATACATAGATCCAAGTAATGCTTAAATATGGACACGGATTAGCTTTGTTTTACATGGATGGGAATGCTGTTCCACAGCAGTGGTATCCTTTGAGAGACAGCTGTCACTCCAAGCCATTCTGTTGATGCTAAAAAAAAATAGGTTTAGATCCCTAGACATAGTATTTCTGATGCTATCTGACTTATCAGAAGGTGCACTGTATGCTAGACACAAGTCACCTCTTAGTCTGTATGATACAGAGTACAGTCATAGAACTTTGAGTCAGTCCATTAAGGACATACTGTAGGCATCGCAGTTGCTGCATGTTCCCAGAGAGATGCATGCCCAAGTGGGCATTTTACTCAATGAATGACCTACAGAGGGACAAGCAAAGGGGGGACAATGACATCCTTACATCTATACACAATCCCTTTGTTCACAAGCTGTGCAATGTACAACGACTATTACAATCAACATGATGGTTAAAAGGCTATTTGTCAAGTGTTCACAAGTCCCAAACAAATGGGTTAAACTCTTAGGGTCATACTATCAATGTGATTGTTCCATGGGGCAACTTCCCAAAGGATACAATAATGAATTTTTTGGCATTTAGTTTCAGTTCTTGATTTTGGCATCAGTTACTTACTTGGGACAAACCGTCCTGCAGCACGGTGAAGTCACTTGGGGATTCAATGACTGCTCCTTGCATACATTCATCTACAAACTTAGTCAGCCAGACTCTCTGGTATTGGCTTTTACTTCAGAGAAGTAGATTCCAAACAGGAGAGGTCTTAGCACAGAACCCTTGGGGACTCCACTGATGACTGGTCTCTTTGTGGAGGTAACTTCCTGTATGTTGATTTCCTGAAGCCTATCTGTGAACCAGTTAGCAATCCAGTGAGTGACAAGGGTTGAAAGTCCATCAGGTTGAAAGCATGACCTATCCATTCACAAATCCAGACTGAGATGGGCCCAGTGTTTGGAGGTTCCCTTTGTCATTATTGATTAGTTCAACAGGTCTTTCCATGGCCTTGCATATCATCAGACGTCTGGATCTTTAACGGCCTGGATCTGTGAAAGGTCCTACCTTATGCAAGAGAATGACTGCAGCTCCTCTCCATTTGCCAAGTACAAAATCTGTATACAGATTATGGTAGAATAGTGCGTTAGGAGTGTGGCTAAATCATCCTTCATGCTATTTAACAGGCACCCAAGGATATTGTCAGGGCCCACCAATGCAGTGTTTTTAGATTTTAGGACTTGGCCTTGTGTGGTAGCTCGAGGAAACCCAGTTTCAGGTATAACTTGAGGGAAAGAGAGGTAAAGCTAGTACTGAATTTATTGGCCAGTCGGTACCTCAGCTCATTGGTGGACTACACTTTTGAAATTAGAAACATAACTAAAAAAGGCCTTCTGGTTGCCTTTGGTTTGGGTAGCTATTTTAGCTTCAAATTTGGTTTTGGGGGGATTTTATTAAGCTCCTGAGTTGTTTTAGTGACAAGGGATCTATCATTCTGGGAATTACTCTTACCTTTGGTCAAAACTCTCTACCTTTTATTGTAAAACTTTGTGATTCCACCATTTGGGTTTTCTAAAAGTACTTTGGGTGGAAGGAATCTCACTGGTGACAGATACATAAGGGATGAGACAAGATGCCTCTATATAAGCAAGGTCAAGATCCAAAATGTTATTCCCCCTAGTGCTAATTATTACTCTAATAATATAGTACTCTAATTGTTCCAGGGTATTTATACTGACAAAGTTTAGAAATCTCTCTGCTTGTGCACTACTGGTGGTGTAGGTTTCCCAGTCTACAGCTGAACAGATCAGATCACCTAAGAAAATGGTACTGGGTTTAATACACAGCGATTCTAGTTCCTATAGATAGGCACTGTGGCTTTCTTGTTTCATAGAGGGAGGTCTACATACGGAACCTTTCTGATGGTTATTTGGACGTGAAGAAGCTCTAGTGCATCACACTGTTTTACCAACCTTGATCCAAGTTTCCTTTGGATGAAGACAAACACCTATCTTCCTTCCTTCCTGTGCAGTAGCTGGTCTAAATGTGTGGAAAGCGCTCTCCACTGTTTTAAACTATTCAGTCACTGCACAGATGTTAATGTCCTCAAAGATGAAAAGGGCTCATAGGGTGTGGAGTTCCTTGTTTAAGCTCCTAAAATTGATCAATAAAGAACAGTTGTGTAAAATCTTACCATGACCATAGATGTCCTTCTCTTCCATGTTGCAGCATTCATAAACTTTGGGTTATCCTGTGCTTAGCTACCCATACACCTGGCCAGCATACAAAAGCTTTAGTCACTGCAAGGTACGTGGGACTTCTGACGTCGGCCGTAGTGTGCGTGGGCCATAAAAGTGACATCTGCACGTACCTTTCCTCAGAACTGAATGCCAGAGTCAGACCCCAGTCCCAGGATAGCTGCACAAGTCCTGTTTCATCCAAAAAGGCATTTTGTTTTAAATGGGGGTAGGAGGGAGGAATAATATACTGCAACACAGAAGAGAAGGGCATCTATGGCTATGGTAAGATTTTACACAATTATTCTATGTCCTTTTATTCCCATGTTGCAGTATTCATAACCCTTGGGTGAGTGCCAAAGCTCAAAGGGAGGAAGAGGAGAATGATATGGAACTATTTCCAAGAATCCATGCAGGACTGCCCTAGACCTGGAAATATGGTCCAGTTTTTAGTGTCTGGTGAAGGTATGGACAGATCTCCAGTTAGCTGCGTTGAGAATGGAAGCAATGTCCAGCCATTTGTAGAAGGCTTTAGATGAGACCATGGCTCTAGTGGAGTGGCCTTTAATTTTAGAAGTTAGATGCTTGCCATGGTAGATGTAACAAAAGGAGATAGCCTTGCAAATCCAGACAGAAACAGTGCGTTTTGTCACAGCTTTTCACAGAGCTCTGGGGTGAAAGGAGACATTTGCTATGATCCCCTATGGGACTTGGTCTTGTCAGGGTAGAATCTTAGTTGTCTGTGAACATTAAGGGAATGTAGGACTGTCTGTCACATTCTGGGGATGTGGAAAAAAGGTGGGGAGGTGAATACATTGCTTCAGCGACAGCTCACTGACCACCTTAGGCATGAAGGATGAGTTGTTCCTTGGAGTCGCTCTATCCTTGTGGAAGATTAGAAAAGATGGGTTGGCCATGAGGGCGTGGAGCTCTGATACTCTCCTGGCTGATGTCCGGGCTACCAAAAGCACATTCTTCCAAGTGCAATATTTTAGAGAAGCTTTTGATACAGGTTCAAAAGGAGCAACAGTGAGCTTCTCTAAAATGTAGTTCAGGTCCTATGGAGGTGGAACTGGCCTCCTGGTGGCCCTGAGGTGCAGCTCTCCTTTAAGAAATAACTTCACTGGAAGTTCAAGAGGAAAGAGGAGGGTCAAGAGGCAGATAAGCCAAAATAGCAGCTAGGTGGGCCTTAACAATTTACACAGGTAGGACCAGCACTAAAGGGACCTCTCCTCGAAATGAGTCTACCGGTCTTTGAAAACACCAAATGGAGAATCTTTTCCATTTGTACAAATAAGATCTTCTAGTATTGGGTTTCTTGGCCTCGTGCAGAATATTAAGCATGTCCTCAGTGTAAAGGTGTCTAAATGGGATCAAAACTATACCACCCCACAGGGTTAGGTTCAGAGATTACAACTGGGGATGGATTAGTGATGGCTTGCCCTGTGTGAGAAGGTCCACTCTGTGAGGTAACTTGTGATGATTACCCTAGGCTAAATACAGAAGGAGGGGGAACCAATGCTGTCTTGGCCAAAAGGGAGTCACCAACAAGATTTTTGGTTTGTCCTGCTGAATTTTCAACAGGACTTTTTGTAGGAATGGGAAGGGGGTGCTGCAGAGAGAAACATCCCCTTCCATGAGATAAAAAAGGCGTCCATTGCCCTCAATAGGGGCCAGGGTGCCCTAGAACAAAAGAGTGGAAGTTGTCTGTTCAGAGGGGAGGCAAACAGATTTGTGGTGTACCCCGCTTATGGACTATGTCCAGGAACACATACCTGTGTAGCATCCATTCGTGGGATTGTGACATGGACCTGCTCAAGGTGTCTACCAGAGTGTTCTGAGCTGAGGGAATATAGACTGCTTGCAGGGTGACTCCATGTTAGGCCGCCAATTCTCAGGCCTGGAGTGCAAGTCTGCATAGCAAGTAAGATTTTGTTCCCC
This sequence comes from Protopterus annectens, assembly GCF_019279795.1. Lineage (NCBI taxonomy): Eukaryota > Metazoa > Chordata > Ceratodontiformes > Protopteridae > Protopterus > Protopterus annectens. Next base: position 913,891,383 of record NC_056727.1, on the reverse strand, counting down.
CCATTTCTTCACATACCAGAGAACTGTAGGGTTGCCTGTAAACAACTTCAGGGGGCCTTGCTTCAGAATGTGTTGGAAGGCACTCAGAGCAAGGATGGCTCTCATTTCTCGGATGTTGATGTGCTCCCTCTTGAAGGGGCCTGTCCATGTGCCTTGCACCTTCAAGCTGCCCATAGTTGCTCCCCGACCTAGGTCTGAGGTATCCATGTACATCTCCTGGACTGGGGTGAGGGGTTGCAATGGAAGTCCTAGGTTGAGAGAGACTTGATCTAACCACCAAAGGATCTCCTTCCTTAGGCATTGTAGGAAGGGAATGTTTTGGTCCAAGGGGTGGGAGTGTTGGGTCCATGTAGACCTCAGGTACCACTGAAGTTTTCTAATGTGGAGTCTTGCCAGTGGCAACATGGGGATAGTAGAGGCCATACGCCCTAGGAGTCTGAGATATTGTCTTGCTGTTATAGCAGTGGTGTGGAGGACAGACAGTAATATCACTTCAGGCTTTCCACCTTGTGGGGGTGGAAGGAATGTCCTCATAACTTCTGTCCTTTATTCTGCACCCCAGGAAAACTTGGTCCTGGGATGGCTTTAGTTTGGACTTGGGGAAATTGATGTTGAACCCAGGGACTGCCCGACAGATGAATTTTTGGAGAAGGATGAGTAGGGAAATGGAGCAAATTACCTGGATCAGTTCATTGTCCAGGTATGAAAAAATCTGAATCCCCTGGACCCTGCAAAAGGCTACCAGTGGACCCAAACACTTGGTAAATACCCTTGGAGCTGTAGATAATCCAAAGGGCAAGACACAGAACTGAAAATGCGAGGAACCCACTGAGAATTGTAAATACTTCCTGTAGTTGGGCTTATGGGGATATGTAGATTTGCATCTTTGATGTCCAAAGTGGCCAGAAATGGCTGAGGCATTAGCAGGGGGAAAAGAGTCTAGAGTGTAAGCATGCAAAAAGTGGGTAGTTGTAGAAAAAGGTTGAGGTGGGAGAGATCCGGGATGGGTTTCCATGGGCCATCTTTTCTTGGGACTAGGAAAAGTCTAAAATAAAAGACCTTTCCCTTTTCTGACAGAGGGACAGGTTGGATAGTCTCTTGAAAGAGGAGTGTGTTTAAGACGGTCTGGAAAAGGGGAAGCTAGCCCTTTGGTGGTTGTGGGATGCCTCTTAAGGAGGGAGAAATGATCCAAATCATGAAGTAACCCTTTTCTACAATAGACAAGACCCACTTGTCTGAGGCAATGCTTTGTCAGACAGGAAGACAGTGAAACAGTCTTTGGGATAGGAGAATGGCATCCAGATGGAGTGAAGGGGAAAGCAAGTAGTCACAAACAACCTGCCCTGCCATGAAACTGACATTTCTGAACTGGAATTCTGGGCAGGCCTGGAAGGAGGCTGCTACTTCCTGGAGCTCTTTTTGCTCCTGCAATGAGGGGTAGGAGCAGAACATTTCCTGATTAACTGTGTCTTGGTGGTATAATTCCTATAGAATTTAGAGATTGGAGAGAAAGTCTTGTAATTATTTTCCTTTTTGCTGAAGGGTCTTAAAAAGCTCTGCCACTTTAGCCCCAGAAAGGGCAGAATTGTCTAGGGGTGCATCCAGAAGTTTAGCCCTGATATCTTCAGGTAAGGGTTGGAGTCTCAGCCAAGAATGCCTTCTAAGCACTGAGGCTGAAGCTGCAGATCTGAACGAAGCCTCTGCAGCAACATAGCTGCATCTGATTGAGCATCTTGTCACTTAAGACAAACAGATGAGGTTAGACATTTGAGTCTTAGAAGGTGAGTCTGGGAGATCAGCCAAAAGTTTAGAAACCAGAGTCAAAAGGGCCAAGATATACTTAGACGTGTGTCTGGTAGTTAACCACTCTAAATGCCAAAGTGGCAGAAGTGTACGCTTTTTTGCCAATGCGTTCAATGGTCTTACTGTCCTTAACAGTGGGAAAAACAGAAGTGGTTGGAAAGAAATCTGGAAGGTTTGTCTGCAGAGACTGAAATAGTGCCAGGGTCTGCAACAGGGCATTTAAATCAGAAATTTGGCCCCCCTCCGGGACCTTATAAAACCTGTCAGGTCTTCTAAAGGTTTTGAGAGGCTGCACTGAAAGCATCCAAAAAGGCTGGTAAGACTGGAGGGATAGGAGAAAGTGAAGGGGTGTGTTCATTTGTAAGAGTTCACAATACCTCTTTGAACCTTGGACATTTCAGAGGAATCCCATTTAAAGAACTCTCTCATTTGAGAGATGGTTTCACCAAATGTGAGGTCCTCTCCTGGAGAGTCTGCCTCAGCAGAGTCCCCCTTGGGGAAGGCATACCCAAGAGGGAAAGGCATCCGAGAGACACAGGAAAGGAATCTGAAAAGTCTTCAGCTTCAAGAGGAAGAGAACCTCCAGTTTGAGGCCTAAGACTGATATAACTGGAGGGGAAGCAGGCATAGAAGGCCTACGGGCCACAAAGACATAAATAAGCTTTGAGAGAAAGCTTGCCAATCAGGCAGGCTTTCTGAAGGAAGACGGACATGTTTTGTCTTTTGTTTAATTTTTAAGGAAGAGATAGGCCTGGAGGGTGTAGGGCCTAGGTTCAGACTGTTCTAAAGCAGTGGAAGGGACTGGTTTGGATGTCTGTTGTAAGCCAAGGTTTCACCTTCTTGTCGGCACCCGACATCTGCAAAACCTCCATGTACATGCTTTCAGCTCCAGGTTCTGCGGCCTCCAGAAAGGTACCCACTATACCTAACTCATCTGGTTCCATACATTCCTCCAGGCAAATGTCAGCCATAGGTGGAAAGTCGGGAGGAGGAAGTTGCAGCAGTAGTTTCAGGCCTGGAAACTTTGGCCTTTTTTGGTGGCTCAACAGTCTGACCAGATGGCCCTTCCATCACCAGAGCCAGATGTTTAAGACATTTGTTTTCTAAGTAGATGCTTTAAGCATGCAGATGGCTGCAAAGAGTCTTGGGGACAAAGGCCTGACAAATCTCGCAGGCTTTATGGTCATAGCTGGGCCCTAGGCAGACGTCATGGACGTTGTTTTGGGGGATCTGATGTCCGCACCTACACTTTCCTTTCCTGGATGACATGAACCTAAGCAGGCACACAGTGACCAAAAAGAGAAGAAAACCCCCCCAACAGGCTACTTATCTTAAATTTGAAGATCCGATGGCAAAGACAGCAGGAAGATCAGACATTCATTCCTCAGAACTTCAGAAGTTCTGAGGAAAGGTACGTGCAGACATCACTTTTATGGCTTATGCACCCTTTGGCCAACGTCAGATGTCCCACGTACCTTGCAATGACTAAAGCTTTCATATACTGGCTGGACGTTCGGGTAGCTAAGCAGAGGACAACACAAAGGTTATGAATACTGCAACATGGGAATAGAAGGACATCACTATTTTCCTTTGCTTGTTTTATGTTGGCACGCTTATCAGGATGGCTCTGCTTCTCTATGAGGTTGAACAATGCAGGCCATCCCTACGGAAGCAACCTCGTCTGTTCATCATATCCTCCCAGGCTGATAAATATTTAACTCCCTGAAATGACAGTAAAAACTAAGTCCATTATTGAAGTCTACTTTTTGCTCATATTTTGACATCATCCTTGGAAAAGGTAGAATACTGCTCAATGCTAGTCTCATACCTGCCTTGGACACAGTCTGAAAGCTCCATCATGTTGCTCTTCATATAGTCCAGGGAGCTACACCAAGTCACTAAGACCAGCATGAACTATGACAGAGTCATACTAGTACTTGTTCATGGACTTGAGTGCATGCGTGATCTGATGGATACTGGCACCAGACAAACAACTATCACCTGTTCCTTGCTCAGCCTGGTAAGAGGTACATCTACAGGTCTTACAATAGAGATAACTATAACAAGAATGTTGGTTAGGTCGATGACGGTCTTACGGGTTCAACATCCGTGACTTTGGGACTCCTTGTGCTATGTGAGCTGTTTTGTGATTAATTTACATCCATCTACTTCAACTAACAGAACAAGGTGCTACAGGCACTGGTAAGCTTGGCACTTAAAACTTTACCAGGCTCCAATGCCTCCACCAGATTCCATAATGTTTTATTTCTCCTCGTCTCTCCAGCTCACTAAACAGTGTACCCATTAATGCGAACAGCATCATCATGCATACCACCATCAACTCAACACCATACGAGATATTCTTCCAAAGATCCTTAGAGGTCCCTCTTTGTTAAGAGGTGGGAATGTTGTGAGGGTATGCTGAAGTGGATCATCTAGATTATTACAGTAAGAGCACATCTTACATGGTTAAGCCATTAACCTTGATTAATAGGACAGAATCCCCAGGTGACATCATGCCTGCCCAGACCTGGAGATCACATCCTGCTTATGGCGTCATGCAAAAGTATACAGAGAAGACAACATTACAAAATCACAAACGTCATCAACTAAATCATATTTGATAAAAGGGTTGGGAGATGGCCACCACCCTAGTAAAATGTCCTTTACGTTTGCCAGACTGATCAGCATTTTTGCAGAACAAACAAACAAACACATTCAGAAAGCCACCAAGACAGGATGACTTTCCAACACTTACCAATGCAGTCCATCAGTAGCACAGGAGACAAAATGCTGATCATCTTTACCAACTAAAGTCCTTAACTTTGTCTAAATAAAAATGTAAGTGATAACGGACATCCAAATGATGCAGCTAAGTATTCTTGATGCAAAATAAATATTAGCCAATTATTTGACTAGCTCAAACTTGTTGCTGTAGCTACTTCTGCCATAAATGAGTTTGTCTGCAATGATGATCTACGTTTGTGGAGTATGAGATAAGGCCCTAGAAGAAGCCATAGGCACTGCAAAAACTCTATTTGCTAAAGATAAAGCTACTATAAAGTTTTTCACGAAGAATTTTAACTCTTCCCTACAAGCTGGCTCAATGACTGGCAAAGTTAATTTCTCCAGCATGAAACTTCTCAAAAGAGCATTCATTACAACATTTCAAAGATAGAAAGGATGTGCGATTCACTCCCTGGTAAACAAAAAATAAAAAACTGGATACCATTACCAAATGTATTCTGTTAGATTCGTAACACAGTCCCTTATCAAAAAATTGTGACAAATGCTCTAAAAGTGCAGGAAATTGAACAGAGAAGGGATCCAGTCCTTGTGAAGTTGCAGACAGAAAAAAGAACACTCACTGTACATTTATTTGAATATTTTAGTCTGGTTGATTTGGACCACCCTAGGAAAGTAAGCAGGGTTCTTGGCAATCAATAGAACTGGGGAATACATGTGGTTAAGAAAAATGAAGGAAGATCAGGTGAGGATGGGTGAGTTACGAGACTATTGAATGGTCTTAAATAGTGAGGACTCTTCAACATGTAAGGTCACAGTAAGGGAAATCAAATGTGTAGAGGTCAAACGAGAGTTAAGAATATGATTTTGGCATCACTTTTGCATGGCCTTCAGGAATTTTGGAATTAGGACCAACAGTGGTAAAGCACAAATAAAAGTTATGTACTTACCATAATGACATATCCAGGTCTGATTTTTGTCTGGTTCAACCTTTGGGTTGTTAAATCCGATTGGATCAGACCTCAGCGCCATTTTCTAAAACAGTGGATCCCAGGCTCTCACTCCTCCCCCTACCCATAACTCCCTCCTCTCCACTAAAGTACCTCAGATTTAGTCGCCGACTTATACCTGAAATATAGCTTCCATACTATGACTCAAAAAACTGTAGGTGTCACAATTAGGGAATGGCGGCCTCAAGTTTTTTCTTTGGAGGTGGAGGGATGTCCAATGAAGCAGAATCTTGGTATTGGGCCAAGTGTTTAAGAAGCTGGGTCTCGAGAAAGCTGCTGAGAGTAGAAAGCCTAGACCCAAGGGTTTTTGGAAAACGACGACTGAGAGGTACAGCAAAATTTGTGATTATGTTCCGGGACTAGGCAAAAAGAAAAAGATGCTTGTATACAACTCCTTGGACAGAATCTGACTAATGTACTTGCACTTACCCCCAGCTGACCACTACAAATTTACCAAACTATCAAAACATAAAAAGGAAGGTTCTACAATGGGATACTTATCTGGATAAACAAATGAAGCAACAACCAAACAATGCTCTCTCTTACAGATGCACAACTTGATTCAGTCCGATGGTGAGACAGTCTGGGGATCCATACACATACATCCATCTTTATACCTGAATGCATTCGAGCTGAGGTCATGTGGACGGACAACCTAGGGAAGGAACAGCTTTGGTACCCTGGCTGGATGTCAGCCGTGACAACACATTATATCAGGAACACTGCAGCAGTGATTTCAGTCAAGACATCACACTAATACCACAGTAAGTACAAAACTTAGATTTTACAGAGTCTTAGGTAAAGTTTATCCGGTCACCAGAAGCGGTCAGTGATGATACTGGAAAGGGGAAGGAGGGAGAGATGTTGAATCGGAAAAAAATGAGACAACACGGATCTGTCATTATGACATGTATGTAACTTTGTCTATTTTTATCCAATTTAACCTTTAGGACAGATCATAAAGCTGAAGAACATCCGAGTGGAATCAAGGAAGGACATTCCTGAGAATGGTGGAACCAAAGGACGAACATGATCCGAACTGCACATCTAATTAGTAATGAGATACAAAGGTGGAGACCGTGGACCATGTTGCTACTGCTACACAAACGTGACCAATGAGAATTCTGTTTAAGAATGTTGTAGAAGTAGCTATTACTCTTGTAGAATGGGCTTTTGGTTTTGTATGCAAGGATAAACCCCAGTTATTAAAAACAAAAGAAATGTATTCCAACAGCCATTTGGAAAGTGTGACTTTCGATATGCCTTTTCCCGATTTTGCTTTAGAAAAGGATATGAATAGTTGATTTGACTTTCTGATATCCATGGTTTGATGTAAACAGAAACTTGATCAGTCTGTGAACATTTATCATGTATAGCAAATATTACCCTTTGTTTGGGAAAAGACTGATTCAGATTTACTTTCAGATGTCTCCTTTGGTAGAAAATAATTAATTCTCAAGGTCACTCTGTCTTTACGGAACAAACAAGCACACAGTGGTTTGCAAGATAATGCTTGCAATTCAGAGAGCCTTCTAGTGGATGTAACCGCAACAAGAAAAAATGTATTTACATTTGTTGACAGAGAGTGTCCGACTGGACATAGGTCCATTTTCAGCGGAGGCCCGGGGAGAAAAGCTCCGCAGTTAAAATAAACAGACAGTAGTTTCACTGGATTTACATAGCGATTAACAATTTGATTAACATAGCAATTAATTACAAACATAGTTACAGATGAAGAACATAGCACATCAGTAGACAGCTAGAATCGTTATCCGTGAAGTACATAACAGACATTAACAATTGTTACAATAGGAAGTTCCTGCTGTATAATAAGTACTAGGCTTATGAGCATCCGAGCTTGCTATAATCAAGGTAGTTAGTGGGGTGGAAAAAAAGGTAGTGGTTAGATGGGGTGGGTGATATTAGAGTGGGAGTTGCAAGGGCATAGCCAGCATGTTTTTAGGTGCGCTTTTAGTAAAGTTTTGAAGTGGGTGCATGATGGTATGGAGGCAATTGTGGGTGGGAGGGAGTTCCATAATTTGGCTATGGTGCAAGAGAATAGTGCTTCACCAGCAGAGTTATTGGCTTTAGTGATCTGCAAGTGATGTTTGTTGCTGGATCTTAGTGGTCTGGTGGTGTGATAGGGTTGGAGTAGATTCTGGAAGGATGGGACATTTAGGGGATGGGTTTACTAGTTTGTGGGCGAGTGAGAGTTGATACCATTAAAGGAGGTGAGGGAGTTTTTCCATAAGAGATAAAGTCTACTGAAACTGCTGGTTTGAAAGGTTTTTGGGTCAAGGCTTGAAGCATAATAATGATGTCCCATGGGGAATTGGATCTCTAAGGGTCTGAGTAAGAAACTACCCTTGAGTACGGCTTTGGAGATTTTAAGACAGGTTATGGAAGTGTCATCTTGTCCTATGTGAAAATCTGATATGGCAGCCCACCGCACCCTTGATAGTGGAGAAAGTGGACCCTTTCTGAAAAAGCGCTGACAAAATAAAGGGACAGAAAAGGGATCTAACCCTTTTGAGGAAGCTCAGAAATAAATTTTTTCCATTTGATTTGATGTAACTTTTTGGTAGACTGTTTTTGAGACAGAGAAATAATTTGAACCATTGAAAAAGGCAGCCTGGCATATCTGGCTATTGTTAGAATTTGAGGAATCATGGAGTCATCTTTAGGTATTTTAGATCCGTTACAGACCATCCAGAAGTTTGACTCAGGAGATCTGGACTGGAATCCAGCACTCGAGGATGCATCAAATGAGGCCAAAGGAAGGGAAAACAAACAAACTGACACGAAAATGGAGCAATAAACATCACTCTGGTCTTGCACCTTCTGGCTGTCTACAGCAGTGTCTTGGCAATAACACTGCAATTTTCTGAACCACATCTTCTTACCACCCCCCTCTAGTTCCTAGAAAAGGTCATCTGAGGGGTGGAGAAGTGGATTCCAATAGCAGATTGGGTTTTACTGTCTTGTTCACTCCTAGTAAGCATCTCTAACTTTCGGTCTGAAAAGAATGAACCACTGAATGGAGCATTAATGAAGGACATCTTGAAGCCTTCCACAAAATAGCACAGACGCATCTAAGTATGCTTACGCATGGTAATACTGGTGTTTGCTACTCTGGTTGTACAATCAGCTGCATTTGAAAGTGGATGCATGACAAGATTATTCAGACTGCAGGATAGAAAACTTGAGTCCACTGTCTTTTGAACGTCTTCCAGTAAGTTACCCATGAGGGACTTGGTAAACTCTTTGGTCAGTCTCTCTGAAAATGTGTCACATGTGCAAGGTAGTTCACCACTAAGTGCGAAAGTCACTGAGCATATAATTTATTTCCCCAACCTTTTCACCACCCCTGACTTCCTGTTAGGGGGATGAACACATGAACACTCCTTGGACAGCTCCTTTCTTGTGGCTGACACTACTACCACCACATCTACCGGTGGACCTTTGCTCCAGTGTTTTCTGCCTTTCAGAGCTACCAAAATCCTATCTGGTTTCATTATCAGGATCCTTCCATGCCTGCTGTGGCGCAAGGTGTATAAGGGCATCAGTGGGTGGTACCACCCAAGACGCAGATGAGTCAGTACCAAAGGCCTTAGGAATACAGATTCATCTGGTGAAGGAGTTTTAGTGGGTGTGGAGTAGAGTATGTCACTTCAGTAAATAACCTAACCCAATCAGTATCAGGTATCCATTCGTTAAAGAATCGTCATCGGTTCAGTTTGTACTTTATTTTTCTGAATTTCCACATACAAAGACGGTATAGTGCATTTGCCCAGTTTACAAAAACTATCATGTTACCATCAAATTTCAACTGATGTAGCTGCATAGCATCATAACTGTCTAAAAATTGCTGCTGATAATTTACATTGTGCAGGTGAGTCTAACACATTTCTGGATTCCAAGATGCTTGATTGCAAGATGCACAATCTGAGAGACATCTTCCCCCACTACTTTTAATTGATTAGTCAGAATTTCAACGTCAGCTGCATTAATAGCTCCCATGCCTGTACTTAGGCTTCCTAGCAGAGTATCATACCATGGCCCTTTTATATTGGCACCTGCCTGTTTCTGGGAATGCAATGTTAAAATGTACTACAACCTTTTGATACTGTCTGCCTACATTTTTATAGGTAGTAGGGATTTTAACCAAATGGTCTGTATAAACAGAGGTAGCCTGTTAATATTGATAGAACCCCTGGTTCAGGTAGGTAACCTGTTAATATTGATAGAACATATGCCCAATGTATGCTGTCTGTAATGACTGTGGTATTAGTACATATTACAGAAACTCCAGTTGTAAAATTTAGTTGTACTTTTGTATTATTGGGAGGAATACCAATTCCCTGTATAGTATGATTACCACACTTCTTCACATAGGTGAAGATTAGCCATCGTTATTGATGTTGGCTACTACTATGAATTTTCTCCTTTTCCCAAATAAAATATAGGAAATTGACATTTAATAGAAATTTTGGTATCAAATTCAAGGGTTACCTTAGGACTATTTGGTCGAATGTAATAATGACCCCCCCCTAAACTACAGACCAAAAGGTAACGTTACTGGAAGTCTTTATGCACCCAAAGATACAAGTAGCATTATATGGACAAATAAAGTTGTCCTGCTATCTTTGCCCACAAAAATTAATTTATTTTTGAGCATTCACTCCAACCTAGCTTTAGCATATTACTGTCATTGTTTATTTTCCAAACGTGCATTTCTCCTGTTTGACACCCTACCCCAAGGGCTCCAATGAGTACAGTCAGTACAATAACAAACAGAATCTTCATTATGTACAATAATATAACCTTTCCACGCAAGTGGTATTAATTTGAAAAGTTTTGATAGATGCTATTTCAAATGTTTTAGACTTGGCATTTGCCGTGCGTCGACAACCCCCCCCCTCCCCAAAACATGAAGTCACTTAATGACTTTCAACTGGTCTTTATGAACAAGAATTATTTTGCTCTTTTTCTTTCCTTTAACTTTGTACACTAGAGGTCTTAAACTGAGCAATTATTTCAAAAGGTCCTTGCCAATTACTATACCACGGACTGTCCATCTGGAACGTCTCGATTAATACCAGTGTCCCAGAGGGAAGGTTTTCTTCTGGCATAACAGGATCCTTTGACCGTAACTTGAATGCTTGCATTTCTGATAGGCTTTGACACAATTCAGAAACATCTTGTAACCATTGTTGATGCTGTGCAATTTCTAATAGTCTGTACTAACAAGTAGGATCGAATGGTAATTGTACACGCATTTTCCTACCTGTCATGACTTCAAAAGGTGAGATCCCTGTTTTACTGTGTGGAATTGTTCGGACACCCAGAAAGATTCCAAGCAAATGTTTTACCCAATTTACGCCCTTTTCCAAGCAGGGTTTCTTAAGGCGTTCCTTAAGAGTTCTGTTCATTCTTTCAACTACCCCATTAAACTGGGGATGGTAAGGAACATGAAATTGTTGCTGGATACCAAGCAAATCACACAAAGCTTTTATCAGTTTACCATCAAATTGTGGCCCGTTATCGGATTCGATAACTTGTTGCCATCCCCAATGACAAAAAAATGTTTTTCCATAAGGCTTCTGCTGTAGCCTTAGCCGTCATTGTTTTTGTAGGAATTGCTTCTACCCATTTTGAAAAAACATCAACTACCACTAGAAGATATCTGTATCCATCTTTAGCTGGGGGTAATGGACCTGCAAAGTCAATTTGGATGGCATACCAAGGTCCATCTGATGGAGTTTCCTTTCGTAACTGTTTTTTTTTTTTTTTTTTTCAATTGAGCATTAACTTGCAAACATATTAGGCATTCAGCATGCACTAAATTGCAGATTTTCTTTAACTGTGGAGGTCAGTACTTGTTTTTTTTCAATGGGCCATAACTTGTGTACCCAAATGTCCCAATACCTGATCATTAAATTTCACCAACTGTCGTGCCCGTTGGTACGGTATAAAAGGAAGACTAGAACAATCTTCAAAACATTTTGCATAATACTGCCCTGGACTTTCTACTACAAGAGTACATTTTCTAACACTTCATGCAGTCCAAACTTAGTTTGGATCTGCAGCAAATCATGTTGCAAATTCTGAACTGAAAATGTCTGTATGGCATGTACTGCAGTGATTTTATCTGGTAGACTAGAAATGTGTTCTGTAGGATACAACTGCATTCCTTCATTTGCTGCCTTTTTGCCATCTGATCAGCAGAGTTATTTAACTGGAAAAAAAAATTCATTTTTGTAGCTTTCTGATGAGCTTTTACCTTTAAGATACTGTAGCAATCCACAAGGGAATGACTACGAACCAAATTCCAAATAGTCTAACACAGAAGCATGCTTGAGAGGTTTGCCCATGTTAACAACAAACCCTCTCCTTGCCCATGTAGACATATGTAGCTGCAGAGAATTAACTATGTATGCACGGTCTGAAAAAGTATTGACAGGTGGAAAATACTGTAACGCAAAGTACAGTTGTGTACACTTACCATAAATGTAGATGTTAAGAGTGTATTCACTGTTGCAGTCATTACACTTGGGTTATCTGCCAGCAGTTAGCCCTCAGCCGGCCTGAATACCAGAGTCTTGGGATGTCTGCATCGGATGCTGTCACTTCATCCATGACGTCAGGTCTATAAAACATGCAGCCAACGCCATTACATCAGTTTTTCTTGCCCCAGATGTCAGGAGCCCCCAAAATAGGAAGCAATCAAATGGGGTGGAGAACCTCCAGTAAAAAGTAAACACCATTTCCATAAGATATGGGCAAAAAAGAGGATAGGTAGAAAGTATAGAAAGACAGGGGTCTGGAGGGAGGGTAACCAGGACTGCAGCAGTGAATACACTCAAACATCTACATTTATGGTAAATGTACACAACTGTACTATGTTCTTCGTGTTTCACTGTTGCAGTCATCATACTTGGGTTGATTCCCAAAGCTGAGGAAGGGTGGAGGCAGTCAAGTAGAAGGTCTGGGAAGCAGGCCTTGTAAGACTGCTATGGCAAATCCAGCTCTGGATTTAGAAAAGATAGGCAAGTGGTAATGCTTGGTAAACGTGTGTACAGAACTCCAGGATGTCCCTGGGTAGGGACTCCCCTGAGAAAAGCTGTAGAGGTTGAGGTAGCCCTAGTGGAATGAGGCCTGATCCTCTGTGGGGTAGGTTTTCCATGGTGTTTGTAGCAGAAATGGATGCAGAGTGGTATCCATTTAGAAATGGTTTGTTTCAAAATGGCCTTGCCCTCTGCCCCTGTAGCAAAGCTGACTAGCAGCTGGTCAGATTTTCTGAAAGGTTTAGTCCGGTCAAGGTAGAACCTGAGCTGTCTGTGCACGTCCAAGGAGTGTAGGATCCTTTCCCCTTTATTCTAAGGATTAGGAAAAAAGGTTGGCAAATGGATGGATTGGTTTAAAGCCACACTGGATACCACCTTGGGCATAAAAGATGGGTTAGTCCTGAGGGAAACCCTGTCCGCATGGAAGATAATGAAGGGTTCCACAGCTATAAGGGCCTGTAAACTCAAGACATTCTTCTTGCTGGAATGATGGCTAGCAGTAAGGCTGTTTTCCAAGAGAGGAATTTTAACTCTGCTGTAGCAGTAGGCTCAAAAGAGGGAAGCATGAGCTTCTCTAGTACAAAGTTAAGGTCCCAGGCAGGAGTGGGAGCTCTTCTTGGGGTCTTAAACTGTTAGCTCCTCTCAGGAACTGTTTGATCAGAGGGTGAGAGAAGAGGGGTGGCTCAGTATTGTAATAAGCTGAGATGGCAGAGGCATGAATCTTAATTGATGAGAAGGATAGGCCTCTGTGGAGCAGCTCTGCTAGGTAATCTAGGATTTGAGGCAAGGAGGGGATGGTTGTGTCCTTCCCTTGAGACTGGCTCCAAGAACAGTATCTATTCCACTTTTGTGAACAGTATTACCTAGTACTGGGCCTCCTGGCCTCAAGGATAACATCCAGCACCTGTTTGCTGAGGGTTGCTGGTGATGTATTCAGGGAATAAGCCAGGCAGCCAGGTTGAGGGTTTGCAGCTGAGTATGCAAAATCTGTCCCTCTTGCTGGGACAGCAGATAGGGGGTCTGATGTAGGTGCCAGGGTGGCACTGCTGTCAGACTGCTTAGGACTGGGTGCCAGTGCTGGTGTGGCCAGTATGGTGCAATAAGGATTGTCCTTGGCCTGTCCTGTTTGATCTTGAGGAGGGGCAGAGGGGGAAAGGCATAGATTGAGAGGTTTCCCATGTGAAGGATAGGGCATCCACTTTCCAAGCTTGGCTGTGGGGAATTCTGGTGCAAAATTTGTTTAGTTGATGGTTTTGGGGGGGGGAGCGCAAAGAGGTCCACCTCTGGTGTCCCCCACCTGTGTATAAGAAGTTTGAATGAGTTTGGTAACAATTTCCACTCGTGTGGGTCCATCAGAATTCTGCTCAAGTCTGCCAGTGAATTTTGTTTGCCTGGCGAGAATTGAGATGGCTGGTGCACTTGGTTGCATAAGGCTGTGTTCCACAGAGCCAAGGCTAACCTGCAGAGTGGGTAGGAGCGAATTCCCCCCTGCTTATGTACCACATAACTGTGGTGTTGTCTGCCTTTATCAGGAGTTGTCCTGGCAGGATAAGGTATTTGAAGGCTGTCAGTGCATTCTGTACAACTAACATTTCTTTCTGACTGATATGCAGGTGAATTTGTCCTGGGATCTATTTACCTTGAATGCATTTGCCTGCCATGTGAGCCCCCCATGCACAGTCTGATGAGTCTGTTGTCAGAGTTTAGATGCTGGGGGGTTGTGAGAAAGCAAGTCCCTTGTTGTGGTTGCAAGCGTCTGCCCACCACAGGAACTTTGCCCTTAGGCAAGGAATGATAGGAATCACTGTTTCCAGGTCCAGCAAATGTTGACACCAGAGACTTTTTAAGTACCGTTGAAGCTTCCTCATATGCAGTCTTGCATATGGAGTCAGTAGAATACATGTGGCCATGAACCCTAGGGCTTGCAGTATTTTTCTTGCAGACAGCTGGGTTTGGGTGGCCAGTAGTTTGAAATAAGTTGAGAATAAACCTGCTTTTCTGGAGTGAGGAATGCCATCTGATAAGCTGTGTTCAAGCTTGCTCCCAGGAATACAATCTTTTGGCTGGGTACCAGATGTGATTTTTTTGTTGATGGTATACCCCAGAGAGGTTAGGGATCTCTTTACAAATGTAAGGTGCTGAAGCAGCAATTCCTGATTGTCCACCTGAATGAGGCAATCGTCAAAGTATGGGTAAATTTGAATATTTCTCTGCCTACAGTAAGCTATGACTGGAGCCAGACACTTTGTGAATACCCTGGGCGCAGTAGATAAGCCAAAGGGAAGTGCAGAAAACTGATGGGGCATAGAGCCTGCCCTGAAACATAGATATTTCCTGCAAGATTCCCTTATGAGGATGTGCAGATAAGCTTCTTTTAAGTGTAGGGTAACTAGCCAGGAATCCTTGGCTAGCAGAGGAAGGAGCTGCTGGAGTGCAAGTATTTTGAATTTTGGTACCACCAGGAAGGTGTTTAGGGATGACAGATCCAGAATAGGGCGCCAAGAGTTCTCTTTCTTGGGCACCAAGAAAAGCCTGGAGTAGAAACCCTGTACCCTTTGCTCTGCTGGCACAAGTTGAATAGCCCTGATACTAAGAAGAGAAAGTACTTGCTTTTGGGCCTATTGACCACTGGTTTGGAGGAATATCTGGCAATCTGCTTGGGGTTGGCAGAGTGGAAACAGAATCTGTATCTCTGGGATACAATGTTTAAAACCCATCGGTCCTGGCTAATATACTCAATTTTTTGCATGCAGGGCGAGTTTTCCTCCTAGGGGTGCAAGTACTTGGGCATGGCTGGGAAGGATTAAGGACAAGTCATTGTGAACATTTTCCATAGGGGGGTGGCTTACCACTCCCAGTTTTTGAGGAGGGAGCACTCCATTGTTTATATCTGTGCATACCCTGAGACTGTAGTCTTTGTGGTTGGTTGCCCCTGGGTTTGGGCTGAGAAGGTCTGGAAGGGTCTGGAAAGGACCAGTTTTTTTGAAGGCCAATGCCTACTGAATCTAGGTGGCTGTACCTGTAAGAAACCTTTAACAGTTTGCATGGATTTAGCTTTTTGCACCATCTTTTTAAGCACTACTACTGCTTTAGAGCCAAACAAACATTCTTGGTTTATTGGAGCATCAAGTAATTTTGCCTTGAAATGGTCTGGCAAGATTTGCTCCTTCAGCCAAGCATGCCTTCTCAGAGCAGACCCAGTGACAACAGCCCTGAAAGATGCTTCTAAGGCATCAAAACCATACTGCAAAGTATGTTTACCAAATTGGTTTGCAGAATGCATTAAGTCTAAGTCCTTATTTTCTGCACAATCAGGAATCAACATTTTTTGTTTAATTAGATCAATAATATGCTGCTGGTACTTCCAACATGTGAAACTGGCAATTTAAAGCCCTGATGGCTAGAGTTGCAGAGGTATAAACCTTCTTACCCCATCTGTCTAGAGCCCTAGAACCCTGTCCGAAGGGATAGGGTTTTTGGCTGTAGAAGCCTTAACACCTTTAGGTCCCTGGGAAATGGTCTCTGGATTCGCAGTGGGATTTTTAAAGAGAAATTTGTGAGGGTCAGGTACTCTGTAGTACCCATCAGGCTTTCTAGGAGCAGGTGCTAAAGTGTCAGGAGTAAGGCTGGATTTCAAGAAGACATCATCTACAATATCCAGGACAGGGGGAATAGCTAGAGGCCTATGCTGAGGCAAGTCTAAGAATTCCCGGAGTCTCTTTTTGGACTGTGGGTAGTCCTGGCATTCCCAGTGGAAATGCTCTCTTAGAGTATGCAAGGTTTCACCAAAAGAAAGGTCCTCTGGGGGTGGGGGGGGTGGGGGGGCTGAGGGAATTGAATCCTCTGCATCTGAGTCCTCATAGGTAGAAAAGGGTATGTCCTGATAATCAATCGCAGGGGTCAGAGTCATCAGACTCATGGTCTGAAGAATCAGAAGGAAAATCAGTTCTTTGTTTTTTAGAGGGGGAAGACTGGCTTCCCCCAATTAAAGTAATAAGGTCTTCAGCCATTCTAAGCACTTGTTTCTGTGGCATGGGAGCTTGAGAATGTGCTTTGGTCATCGGTTTCCTAGGCGTAGTGCGAACTCGGGACCTGAGAAATTCAGTCGATTTAGTCATTAATGAAGTAGTCGGTTTGATACGAACATCGGAAGGTCTGAATACACCCTCAGAAGCCGGTGCCTGCACAGTGGCTCCAGACCCATCCAAGGTAGAGACATCCGCAGGTTCCATAGTCGAAGACGCATCTCGTGGCATACCGGAGTCCGAATGCGTCTCAGTAGAGGCCTGCGAATCTGTAGAAGCGGGTAACAGGGGCTGCGAAAGTGCCTCAGAGTACTGGCGGACTGGCGACTAGCTTAACAGAAGAGTTGTCAGCAGTTTTGGACCTATGCGGTCTGTCTCTATCTTTATCTTTGCATTTTTTCAAAAGATTGGTAGTCGGATGGCTTACCGAAGCCATTTCGGAATACAGAGAATGAACGCTAAAGAAATGAGACAAAAATAGCTAGATGACGAATAGTTCGGGTGTGAACAAGGCACAAAACTGACAACGAGGGACGTCGTGGTCTGGGCCTAAACAGGTGGCACAGTAAGAATGAAAATCTCTGAGGTATTTGCTTTCCACAGGCAAGACAATTGTTAACTTTATCTGACATCGGTTAGAGGAAGAAAAAAGGATCCCCAACGGGGTACTTAGCTTTAGAAGACTTCAGGTATCGAAAAATGAAAATTTCAGGCAGCTGCCAACCGGCACTTGCGAACTGTTTCTACTTCAGGCTCCTGCACGGCAAGAAAAGCTGATGTAATGGCATCGGCTGCATGTTTTATACCCATGACGTCATGGATGAGGCAAAAGCATCCGACGCAGAAATCCCAAGACTCTGGTATTCGGGCCGACTGACGGCTACCTGCAGGCAGACAACCCAAGTGTGATGACTGCAACAGTGGAAACACAAAGAACATCTGCTTCCAGTTCAGCTCGCTGAGCAGATGTGTGTCCTGGTAACTTTATCAGAGTCGGCTGTCCCACAGAAGGGCTTTCTGGTAATCCTACAAATCCACTATAATATTGTCCATTGTCCCAAAATTGAGCATCAACAAAGACGGATGGCCTGTCTTCCTGAAAATCAGGAGACAGAATGGGCTTTTCTGGATTTGAAATGTGCCTAATGCATTTGTGTCGTTTTCCTTCATATCCCATGAAGTCAGATAAGTAATACTCATCTCCTGCCTTTATTGTAACTTGCTTGACACTAAATAATGCCAACCATTTTGGAAACACTGTTGGACTGACGTCAATCAGTTTATTTAGCTGAGTCTCATTTACCAAAGCCTGTATGGCATAATGCGGTGTCTGTACTACAATGTAATTAGAAAAAGCCGTTAGATATTCATTTTGTCTTAAACCCCAATAAATGGCCAAAAGTTGCTGAATGCACAGGAGGTATACCCTCTTAACATGTGTCATCTTCCTACTGAAAAATGTAGTTTGTATTGGATACTGCTTTTGCTGAATACATGCCATAAAACGTTGTGGAATAAAATTCCAGAAACAACATTCAAGTGTATCATTTCATACAGTACCTATAGTTTTAAGAACCCAAGCTTCAAATGTAATCATGTTATTAAAAACACCCTTCTGTTCATTCACTTAGGGAGAGTTTCTAACATCCTAGACGGATGATAAACTTCAGCAGAAAAGCCTGCTGAGGCCATGATAGGAATTGTAACAGTAGTTTCTAATGCTTTAGACTGATATTCCTCTAACAGGGTTTGTAATTTTAAAAGGTCTTGATTAGCGAAGTCTGTTGCTCTAGCAGCCGCAGATTCCGGTCTCTCCAACTGAGCTCGTAATTCGTATTTCCTCCCTAGCAAATGTTACGTCATGCTGTGCGTCAGCCAGCTGCTTGTCATATTTTTCTTGCAAATGGACAATTTTACTCATTAACCCTTCTATCATACCAATATAGTTTTACTGCCCTGTTCAATAACAGTTTGTGTAAAGGTCTTAATTTCAGTCTGTGAGACTTTTAAAAAAAACTGAGAAAATTATTTTGTACATTCAGCGGTGTCAGCATGCAGTTTACCAGACTCATTCCATTTATCACAGTAAGTCTGAAAATGGTCCATGAGGTCAAGATCCTGCTGGTTGCTAACTTTAGCAATCAAATCTTAAAACACCTGCAAGTTATACTGTAAAGTACAAACTTTGACATTTACATCACCCTCTAAAATCTTTTGCAACAGGATATATAGAAACAGGAACCATTGACTGTGTTTCAAGCATTACTTTTTTCTGGTTGCGTTCCAGGTTTTGTACAATACGTTTATGACAAGGCATACAAAAAGCAACATTTAAATCATTGCAAATAGCACATTTTTGTACATTCTGTGGCACTTTTGCCTTGCGTACATACCAATCAAAAGTAGAGATCCATTTACATAATGCTGGATTGTCAGTTTTCCCTAGTAAAGACTTACAGGTGCCAACATGCTGATCATACCATGTATTTAAATAATTCCACACATTTATATATGGTTCAGACACATCAAAAGTAAAAGACTGAGTGTACTTCTTGGCATTTTCACAAATTGCATTCATTGTTAAAAGAAAAACAGAAGAAAATATTTACCACAAATGTTCAGGGCAAGGTGGCCAGTCTTGGCATGAAGATCAGTTGTGGGAAAATTATCTGCTGTCTTTCACTAGATGCTGGTGATATGAAAATGTTGGCAGTAGTATTTTCATACCACATGGGTCACCAAATGTCTGAAGAAATATTACCGTACTGCCCTGTACTGCACTGCAGTGTTTTGTCCTCCAGTCAATGGACAAAATTTAGAAAGAGAAGAATAGATTCTAATAAGGTCTGCGTTGGAATGTCGCACTGTGAGAGGCACCTCTTCAGGTCCCCCCCCCCCGGCTGCTTGGACTGGAGTGGTCTCGCCACTGTTAAAGTTATACTACACTATTTATATAGTCTGTACGTTTACTCAATGAAGACACAGACAGTTCTGCTGTTGCATTCATTTACTTGCATAGGAAAGTTTATGCATTATAATGTTACTGATACAACTATGTATCAATTTATTGTTTTACCTATGATATTTCTCATACCAGAAGGGTACGAGTCTTGGTTGCCACAACTTGAAGGTAATTATATAGATATGAGAGGAAAAACACAGAATGGAGTATTATACACAGACTCAAAATGGACTAATTTGTGGACAGCACTCGCCTGTCTATGAACCATGCTTACTGCAGCATTCTCTTAATTTGTGTAAATGGACTATTATGCCTTCTTCTTTTCAAATGTTTATAGAAGTGGCTCCTCAGTGTATTTGTCTGGTTACAGATCAAGACGTAGGTCATAATTTAAAATTACCTTTTGTAGGATGTTGATCACATGTTGATTTCCTTAAATGGAATAATTAAGAGCTGTGCGTTTACTGAACCCAAAGATGTGAATATTTCCAAGAACTAGAATCATGACTTAATACAGCTTCCCAATATATCTGTATCCTTAGATAATTTAAAAACATAATGAATACTACTAAAATTCTCAGAGTATTTGTAAAAAAGAAATAAAAGTATTCTTATTATGAGGCATTAAGCATCATTGCAAAAGATAAACTACTTAGTTTGGCTGAAAAGACCAAAATAGACACTGCTCACAACTGGTGGGATATCTTTACTGGTTGGTCAAAATCAGGACAAAATCTGTTAAATTGGTTGATATATCCTATATTAGTAGTGTTGGGCATTATAGTCATATTAACTATCTGGAATTGCTACCCAAGCTGCAATTTGCGAAAAACTTCAGCAAATCATGATGGTTAACCTGAATAAACTGGAAAAAGTTTCAATGTGTACCATTAAAGAAAAAATTGAATATGTACAGTCATTTTCCACTTTTTAAATAAAAAGTGGGAATTGAGAGAGTAAAGTAAGTACAGTTGTTACATTTACCATAAATGTAGATGTTCGAGTGTATTCACTGTTGCAGTCCTAACCCAGTGTTATCCAGCTCCCGGTAGCCCTCGATCAGCCAGAATACCAAAGTTAAGTAAAAATTACGTTGGCTGTCGTCAGTTGTAAAGGAAAACTATACAAAAGCAGGCAGCCGACAACACTTCCTCAGTCTTTTCTTGCCATAAAAGTCAGGAGCCCCCAGAAACCAAGGCTTAAACTAAATTCAGCCTGTACCTTAGGAAAAGAGAAAAAGAGGGAAGGAGGGAGGGAAAGCAGGACTGCAACAGTGAATATACTCTAACATCTACATTTATGGCAAGTGTACACAACTGTACTATGTTCATCGTGTTTCACTGTTGCAGTCCTAACCAATGGGTTGATTACCAAAGCCCAGAGAAAAGGGAGGAGGAACCAACAGAATCAAGTATTGGAGATAATGCCCTGCAGAAGAGCAGTGCAAACCCTGTCCTGGCTCTTGAAAACAAAGGCAAATTACAATGCTTTGTGAAAGTGTGAACAGAAGACCATGCGGCAGCCGCCAAAAAGTTTTTAGTAGGGACACCCCTTAAAAAGGCTGCAAAAGTGGAAGCTGCTCTAGTTGAGTGGGTCCTAACCCCTTGAGGAGGAACATTGCCATGAAAGGAATAAAAACAAATACAATGAGCAATCCATTTGGAAATGGTTTGCTTAGAAATAGCCTTGCCCTGGGCTGCAGGGGCAAAGATGACCAATAGCTGTGCTGATTTCCGAAGGTCTTTAGTCCTGCCCAGGTAAAACCTTAGCTGTCTATGCACATCTGGAGAATGTAGGATCCTATCACCTCTATTTCGAGGATTAGGAAAGAAGGTAGGAAGATGTATGGACTGATTAAGAGCCAGCCTAGAAACCAGCTTAGGCATAAAGGAGGGGTTGCTTCTCAGAGAGACCCTATCTGCATGTAAAATAAGAAAAGGCTCCACAGCCAAAGCATGCAGCTCCGAGACCCTCCTTGCTGAAGTTATAGCCAAGAGGAAGGCAGTCTTCCATGAGAGAAACTTCAAATCTGCAGTGGCAGCTGGCTCAAAAGGAGGAAGAATGAGTTTCTCTAGAACAAAATTAAGATCCCAGGCTGGAGTAGGTGCCCTTCTGGGAGGTTTTAAGTTGCAAGCACCTCTGAGAAACATTTTCATCAGAGGATGAGAGAAAATGGGTTGCTCAAAAGAACATTGAGCAGAAATGGTTGAAGCATGGATCTTGATAGAGGAAAAAGAAAGACCACCCTGAAGCAAATCAGCCAGGTATTCCAGGATCACAGGAAGGGTAGGCTGAGAAGAAGATTCCCCTCTAGCCTGCATCCAAAAAGAATCTCTCATTTCCAGCATAAGACTTCCTAGTGCTAGGCCTCCTGGCCTCCCTCAGCAGGTCAACCACATGCTGGGAAAAAGAAGAAAAGGATGGAGTCATACAATGAGCCAAGCTGCCAAATGGAGAGACAGAAGATGAGGATGTAGAATGTTTCCCCCTTCCTGAACCAAAAGATCTGGCTTCAGAGGAAGATGCCAAGGAGGAAATTGGGAGTCTGAGAAGCAATGGATACCAATGCTGCCTGGGCCAGTCCGGAGCTATGAGAAAGTACAGTTTTGTACCTACCATAAATGTAGATGTCCGATAGATATGCATCTGCAGTCCTTACATATGGGTTGCCCTGCCTCAGGCAGCCCTTCGGTCGGCCGGATTCCAAAGTCTGGGGTATAAAAGTGTCAGCTGACGCCATCTTCCTCAGTTTTTCTTGCCCCAGATGCCAGGTGCCCTCTAAGGAAGGCTAAATTTGGTAGAAATACAAAATATTGCAAACATGCACAGTAATATAAAACAAATACACCATAATAGATAACCCCAGCTAGCTATAAGAGGGATAAGTACCCCAGAAGTTTTTCTCCCTTGTTTTGCGGATCTGGAAAGTAGGTAGGCAGGTGAATAGCTTGGTTCAATGAGACCCTGGATACCACCTTTGGCATGAATGAAGGATTGGTTCTCAAGGAAACTCTGTCCTGATGAAAAATAAGAAATGGTTGTACTGCCATGAGTGCCTGCAATTCAGATACTCTTCTTGCTGAGGTTATGGCCAGAAGGAAGGCAGTCTTCCAAGACAGGAACTGTAACTCTGAAGATGCTGCTGGTTCAAAGGGAGGTAGAGTCAACTTTTCCAACATGAAATTAAGATCCCATGTAGGCACTGGTGGCTTTCTTGGAGGATTGATGTTTTTAATTCCTCTTAGGAACTGTTTTAGGAGAGGATGAGAGAAGACAGGTGGATCAGTATTGTATTCTGCTGAAATTGCTGAAGCATGAATTTTTATGGAAGAGTAAGAAAGGCCATTGTGGAGCATTTCTGCCAAGTATTCCAGGATATGTGCCATGCTCATCACTGTGGCATCTATACCCTTTGCGGTGCTCCAAGTGTGGAATCTTTTCCATTTTGCTAAATATGCCTTTCTCATGGAAGGTCTGCGAGCTTCCATGATGATATCCTTCACTCTCTTGGATAGCTTTTCCTGGTGAGGAGTCAAGGTATTCTCTCCAGGCTGTCAGCTGCAGGGTTTTTAGGCTGGAGTGCAGAGTCTTGTAATTGTGCTGTGTCAGAAGTGACCATTGTGGTAGAGGCCAAGGTTTCGTGTGTGACAGGCATCGTAACAGTGGGTACCAGTGCTGCCTTGGCCAGTCCGGGGCTATTAGAATCACTTTTGGCTGTTCTGTTTTTCAGTAAGACCCTGGTCATTGGTGGAAGAGGTGGAAATGCATACACTGTTAGAGTATTCCAGCTGAAAGAGAGGGCGTCCACTTTCCATGCTTGTGGGTGGTATGTCCTTGAACAGAATTTCTTCAGCTGATGATTGTGGTGGGAGGCAAAAAGATCTATGTCTGGCCTCCCCCAAGATTGTGTTATCTGAAGGAAGATGTCTGGGTGCAGCATCCATTCGTGTGGATCCATGGTATTTCTGCTTAGGCTGTCCGCCAGTATATTGTCTTTTCCTGGCACAAACTGAGATTGCAGCTCTATATTGAGTTTTAGGGAAAGTTCCCAAAGATTCATTGCTAGTCTGCAAAGAGGGTAGGAATGGGTACCTCCTTGCTTGTTTATGTACCACATAACTGTGGTATTGTCTGTCTTTATCAGCAGGTGGCCTTGATGTAGAAAGTGCTTGAAGGCCTCGATTGCATGTATAACTGCCAGCATTTCCTTTTGGTTTATGTGCATGCGCAATTCTTTCTGAGACCATAGTCCTTGGATGCATCTGTCCTCCATGTGTGCTCCCCATCCATGGTCTGAAGCGTCCGAGGTAATGGTTTGGCTGGTTACTGGTTTGCTGAAAGGCAGACCCCTGTTTGACTGGCTTGCTTGGGCCCACCACAGGAATTCCTTTTGAAGGCATGGAATGAGTGGTATCAAAGTCTCTAGGCTGTGATTGTGCTGAGACCATAAACTCCTTAGGTACCATTGTAGTTTTCTCATATGCAGCCTTGCTTGTGGAATCAGAAGAATGCACAATGCCACGTAACCCAGGGCCTGCAGGATTTTCCTTGCAGTCATCTGAGTTTGTTTTGTCAGATTTTTGAAGTAATCCGGTAGTTGTCTTTGTTTTTCTTCTGTGAGAAAAGCCATTTGGGTGGTTGTATCTAGTTCCGCACCCAGAAAAGTTATTCTTTGGAATGGCACAAGTCTTGACTTGTGAATGTTGACTGTGTATCCCAAGGCCTGCAGAAGGCAGATGGCATAATTCAAATGTTTTTCCAAAGTTTGTTGGCTGTCCGCTTGTATAAGGCAGTCGTCCAGATACGGGTATATTTGAATCCCCTGAAGTCTGCAATGTGCAATTACTGATGCCAGGCATTTCGTGAATACTCTGGGCGCAGTAGATAAGCCAAAGGGTAATGCTGAGAATTGATAATGCTCTGAACCTGCAAGAAATCTGAGGTGTCTTCTGCAACTTTGATAGGGACATGCAGGTATGCCTCCTTGAGGTCTAGAGTTACCAGCCAAGACCCCTTGCCCAGCATGGGAAGGAGTTGCTGTAGGGTCAGCATTTTGAATTTTGGCACAATGAGATAAGTATTGAGTGCGGACAAATCGAGAATAGGCCTCCAGTGTTTTTCTTTTCTTGGGACAAGGAATAGTCTGGAATAAAATCCTTGGCCTTGTTCTGCGAGAGGGACCTTTTCTATAGCTTTCATGTGCAATAGGTTGGCAATTTGTTTTAAAGCCTCTGCCCTTTGATTTGGTGGCAGGTTTGGCATTCCTTTTCTTTTTGGTAATGTATGGAAATGGAACCTGTATCCTTTGTCTATTGTTTGCAGTGTCCATTTGTCCCTTGTAATACTGTGCCAATTTCTTGAGAATAAAGACAATTTTCCGCCCAAAGGTGCTTCTAATTGAGCCCTGGTTGGCGGGATCAAGGTGAAGTCATTGAGTCTGTCCTTGTGCAGCAGTTGTTGGTCCTGAACTACCTCTCTGGTTAGGAGGCTGCCATTGACATCCTCTGTAGGAGCCTCTAGCTTGCCCTCTACCTCTGGCACGCCTGTTCTTGCCTCTTTGATATCTCTCTTCTGGAAAGGACCAATTCTTAGAAGGCCAATTTCTGCTGAATCTTGGTGGTTGTACCTGGAGGAAATCTTTGACTGTTTGTACAGATTTAGCCTTTTCCTCAAATTTCTTTAAGACCTCCTGAGCAGTGGAGCCAAATAACTTTTGCTTTTCCAGTGGAGCATCCAGAAGCTTAGCCTTAACATGATCTGGCAGAGATTGTTCCTTCAGCCAAGCATGTCTACGTATATGACTGCACCTGTCATTGCTGACCTACATGAAGCTTCCAATGCATCATAACCACACTGCAAGAAATGGTTGCTAACCTGTTGTGAATTATGTACCAGATCCTGAAGTGACTTACGGTCTAGGGGTTCAGGAGAAGACAACTTTTTCTGCAATTCATCCAACAAATACTCTTGGTACTTTATCATATGAAATTGACAATTCAAAGCCCTCATAGAGTGGAAGAAGTATACACTTTTTTTATGCCATCTCTCTAAAGCCCTGGACTCCCTTTCAGAGGGGAGTGGATTTTTAGTAGTGGCAACTGCAACCCCTTTAGGACCCTGGGAAATAGTTTCTGGGTCAGCAGAATGGGCCTTGTAAAGGAAATGATGCGAGTCCGGGACCCTGTAGTACCTATCGGGTTTAACAGGGACCGGAGGAAGGGTGTCGGGGGTAGTGCTAGACTCAGAATACACATCATCAATGACACTTAAAACAGGAGGAATAGCCAAAGGTCTATGCTGAGGTAAATGAAGAAAAGTCCTTAATCTCTTCCTGGAATCGGAGAATTCCTGGCCCTGCCATTGGAAATGCTCTCTCATGGAGTGAAGGATCTCCCCAAAGGACAGCTCTTCAGGAGGGGAGGTAGAGGGAATGGATTCCTCTAAATCAGAATCCTCGTAGGCCCTGAAGGCCTCCTCCTGGTAATCTGATAGAGCAGAGCCATCAGAGGCCTCATCAGAGGACTGAAGATCAGCGGGCTCAGCCCTGGGCCTTTTGTCTAGAGGGGGTTGAGAGCCCCTGTCCGGATGAGGCTGGGATCCCCCTGATTAAGGAAATAAGATCCTCAGCCAAACTTAGTATCTGTGAACCTGTAGTGGATCCCTGAAAAATAGTCTTGGGAGGCAGAGCTTTTTGTTGCTTAGCAGCTTTAGCCCTAGCGAATGCTTTAATGGACATGGATGCAGGGGGCCTGGCTGCTCCACGTGCTGGGGAAGTCTTGTCTAAGGGAATGGTGTCGATAGTTTCCTGAACACCGGTTTCCGAGGGTAAATCCATAACAGACTCATAAAAAGCCTCCGGGGCCAAGGCTGTCGGTTGTACCGTTTCAACGGTCGGAAGTACCAAGGACTCTGTTTCAGCCGAGACCGAGACACTCGCGGTAGGCCTAGGCGTGGTTTCAGCCGAAACCACGGTCCGCGTGTGTCGGTCCTTGTCCTTCCGTTTTTTGGTTAAATGAGAAGTTGGAGTCTCCGACGGCATTTTATAAGAGAAACTAGCCCCAAAACATTCCTCTGCAAACTCCGACCGACGCCTAAGAGTGCGTCGATTAAAGGAGGCACAGGCAGTACAGGCTGAGACGTCGTGGTCTGGGCCTAGGCAAGGGAGGCAGTAGGAATGGAAATCCTTATGAGGTATTTGTTTCCCACAAGTCAAACTATTATTAACTTTAAGCGTTTGATCTGACATCAGCTGAGGCAAGAAAGAGTCCCCAACGGGGTACTTAGCTTTTTGAAGTCTTCGGTAACTGAATTTACAGGAGCTGGCCGACCGGCACTTGCGAACTGCTTCTGCTTCGGGCACCACACGGCAAGAAAGACTGAGGAAGATGGCATCGGCTGACACTTTTATACCCCTGGCGCTCTGACGTCAGGGAAGGGGCGACATCAGCCGACGCCGGACCCAGACTTTGGAATCCAGCCGACCGAAGGGCTGCCTGAGGCAGGACAACCCATATGTAAGGACTGCAGATGCATCCTTGAAGGACATCAGTCCTTGGTCATTCGTCGTTGATCTTCAATAATACTCTGGGAAGAGGAGGGAAGGCATAAACTGACAGCAGCGTCCAATGGAAGGACAGAGCATCCATTTTCCAGGCTCTGCTGCGATGCTGTCTGGTGCAAAATAGAGGTAGAAGATGGTTGTCTGGAGAGGAGAAGAGTTCTATTTGAGGAGTGCCCGAATGTTGAATGACGCTGTAAAAAAAGTACAGTTTTGTACCTACCATAAATGTAGATGTCCGAGAGGTATACATCTGCAGTCCTAACAAATGGGTTGTCCTGCCTCAGGCAGCCCTTCGGTCGGCCGGATTCCAAAGTCTGGGTCTGGCCTCGGCTGATGTCGCACTCCACCCGACGTCATAGCTGCAGTTCAGCGAGTATAAAGGCATCAGCCGACGCCATTTTCCTCAGTGATTCTTGCCCCAGATGCCAGGAGCCCTCTAGGAAGGCTAAATTTGGATAAATGCAAATGTTTCCAAACAGAGAGCAAATAGAAATAAACATGTATATACATATATACAAACAAATACACCATAATAGATTCCCCCAGCTAGCTACAAGATGGGCAAATACCCTAGGAGTACCACAGAGGGGAAGGAGGGTGGGTAATCCTGACTGCAGATGCATACCTCTCGGACATCTACATTTATGGTAGGTACAAAACTGTACTATGTCCTTCAAGGATGCATCTGCAGTCCTAACAAATGGGTAGAATACCATAGCCAAACTGGGGGAGGAGGCACTAATAAGATTATGGTGTAGTTAAGATCCCTTGCAAAACAGCAGTGGCAAAACCTGCTTGGGATCTGGAGTATAAGGGTAGATTATAATGCTTGGCAAATGTATGCACGGAGCTCCAAGTAGCAGCCTCTAAAATGTCTTTGGTAGCCACTCCTCGTAAAAAAGCTGTAGTAGTGGCTGTAGCCCTTGTGGAGTGAGGTCTGATGTTTTCTGGAGTTGTCTTTCCATGATAAGAGTAACAAAATCTAATGCAATTTCCTATTCATTTTGAGATTGTCTGTTTTGAAATGGCTTTTCCTTCCATTCCAGTTGCATATGCTACCAGAAGCTGGTCAGTTTTTCTATTGTTCTTGGTTCTGTCCAGGTAGTAGCGCAATTGCCTATGCACATCCAAGGTATGTAGTAGTCTTTCTCCCCTGTTCTGTGGGTTGGGGAAGAATGTAGGTAGGTGGATTGCTTGGTTTAAAAAGATACCCTGGAGACCACCTTTGGCATAAAAGTAGGATTAGTTCTCATGGACACTCTATCCTGATGGAATATAAGGAAGGGCTGTACTGCCATTAATGCCTGTAATTCAGAAACCCTTCTTGCTGAAGTGATTGCAAGCAGGAAAGCAGTTTTCCATGATAAGTACTGTAATTCTGCTGTTGCTGCTGGTTCAAAAGGGGGTAGTGTTAACTTTTCTAGCACAAAGTTCAAGTCCCATGTAGGCAATGGTGGCTTCCTTGGTGGCGTTACATTTTTAATTCCTCTCAGAAACTGCCTGAGTAGAGGATGAGAGAAGACTGGAGGATCGATGTTGTATTCTGCTGAAATAGCTGACGCATGAATCTTAATGGTAGAGTAGGACAGGCCATTGTGGAAAAGCTCTGCTAAGTATTCCAGGATGTTAGCTATGTTTACCAGTGATACATTTTCCCCTTTTGCTGCACTCCAAATGAGATATCTTTTCCATTTTGCTGAATAACTTTTCCTTGTTGAGGGTCTGCGAGCCTCCAAGATCATGTCTTTAACCCTTTGAGATAAATCTGGGTTATTTTGTCTTATGCAATGTTCCAAGCAGCTAGCTGCAGTGTTTTCAAGTTTGGATGCAGGGTTTTGAAGTTGTTCTGTGTTATCAGTAAAGGAACTAGGGGTAGAGGCCATGCGTGTTCGCGAGACATACTCCTCAGTAATGGGTACCAATGCTGCCTCGGCCAGTCTGGAGCTATCAGGATGATCCTTGGGTGGTCTTCTTTGATCTTCAATAGCACCTTGTGCATCAAAGGAAGAGGTGGGAATGCATATGCTGTCAGGTTTTTCCAACTGAAGGATAGGGAGTCCACCTTCCAAGCAAGTGGGTGGTATGTCCTTGTGCAGAATTTTTTCAATTGGTGGTTGTGTGGGGATGCGAATAAGTCTATTTCTGGTAGTCCCCATTTCCTTGCAATGGATTTGAAGATGTCTGGATGCAGCATCCATTCGTGGGCATCCGTGGTAGTTCTGCTTAAGATGTCTGCTAGTATATTCTCTTTTCCTGGCACAAATATTGCCTGGAGCTGAATGTTGAGGCTCAGGGCCACATTCCAGAGGTCCATTGCCATCCGGCATAGAGGGTATGAATGTGTGCCTCCCTGTTTGTTGATATACCACATAACTGTGGTGTTGTCCGTCCTTATCAGCAATTGACCCTGTTGAAGAAATGGTCTGAATGCCTGAATTGCCAGTTTTACTGCCAGCATCTCTTTTTGATTTATGTGTAGGTTTAGCTGGTCTTGAGTCCATAAGCCTTGTATGCGCTTGTCCAGCATGTGTGCCCCCCAACCGAGGTCTGAGGCGTCCGTGGTGATAGTCTGGCTTGGTTGAGGGCTGTGGAAGGGCAGTCCTTTGTTCAATTGACAGGCCTGAGCCCACCATCGGAATTCTTGCTTCAGGCATGGAATTATTGGAATTTGGGTTTCTAGGCTGTGCTTGTGCTGAGACCATAAATTCCTTAGGTACCATTGCAACTTCCTCATATGTAGTCTGGCATGTGGAATCAATATTATGCAGGATGCCATGTAACCCAGGGCTTGCAGGACTTTCCTTGCTGTAAGCTGGTTCTGCGTTGTTAATGCTATGAAATAGAGTGGAAGGTGCTTCTGCTTTTCTGCTGTGAGGGATGCCATTTGATTTGATGTGTCCAGTTCTGCACCCAAGAAGGTTATCCTTTGGGATGGTATCAGCCTTGACTTTTTTATATTGACTGTGTATCCCAGGGCTTGCAGAAGATGAATGACCTTTTTCAAATCTTTTGTTAATTTGTTTTCGTTGTCCGCTTGTAACAGGCAGTCGTCCAGGTAAGGGTAAATTTGAATTCCCTGAAGCCTGCAATGTGCAATTACTGATGCCAGGCATTTCGTGAATACTCTGGGCGCAGTAGATAAGCCAAAAGGCAATGCTGAGAATTGATAATGCTATGATCCTGCAAGAAATCTGAGGTATCTTCTGCAATTTGGTCGTATGGGGACGTGCAGGTATGCCTCCTTGAGATCTAGAGTTACCAGCCAAGACTCCTTGCCCAGCATGGGAAGAAGCTGCTGTTGAATTTTGGAACAATGAGATATGTGTTCAGAGCGGACAGGTCGAGAATAGGTCTCCATTGGTTTTCCTTTCTTGGCACCAGGAAAAGTCTGGAGTAAAATCCTTGCCCTTGTTCCATAGACGGTACCTTTTCTATAGCTCTCATCCTTATTAAGTGGTCTATTTGTTCTAGAGCGTTTGTCTTTTGATTTGGAGGTAGGTTTGGCATTCCTCTCTTCCTTGGTAGAGTATGGAAGTGAAACCTGTAACCTTTGTCTATTGTCTGTAAAATCCATTTGTCTCCTGTAATGTAATGCCAGTTTACTGAAAATAAGGCTAGCTTTCCGCCTAAGGGTGCTTCTAGTTGTTCCCTGGTAGGCGGTTTCAGAGCCAAGTCACTGTGATTGTCCTGTGGAAGTGGTAGTGGCTGGATCTGTGGCAGTACTTCGCTGGTTGTTAGGCTGCCACTGACGTCCCCTGTAGGCACCTCTGGATTTACCTCTGCCTCTTGGGCGCCTATTCCTGCCTCTCTGTGCTCTGGTGGTGTCTGGAAAGGACCAATTCTTGGAAGGCCAGTTCCTACTAAACCTTGGAGGCTGGACCTGTAAGAAATCCTTGACTGTCTGGACAGATTTTGCTTTCTCTTCCACCTTCTTCAGCACTTGCTGTGCAGGGGAGCCAAACAAATTGTGTTTATCCATGGGAGCATCAAGGAGCTTTGATTTTACATGGTCTGGTAAGGACTGATCTTTTAACCATGCATGCCTTCTGATCACTGTACCAGTCATAGCTGATCTAAAGGAAGCCTCCAGTGCATCATAGCCGCATTTTAAGGAATGATTACTGACCTGCTGAATGTTATGTACCATTTCCTGAAGAGACTTTCGGTCTAAAGGTTCAGGCGAGGACAGTTTTTTAGTTAACTGTTCTAACATAAATTCCTGATACTGAATCATGTGGAATTGACAGTTTAAGGCCCTAGCCGAAAGAGTAGCAGAAGTATAAACTTTTTTACCCCATCTCTCTAAGGCCCTAGATTCCCTTTCAGAGGGGAGGGGGTTTTTGGCAGAGGTAGCTGCTACAGCCTTGGGGCCCTGAGAAATAGTTTCAGGGTCTGCAAAAGGAGCCTTATACAAGTGATTATGTGTGTCCGGAACCCTGTAGTATCTGTCGGGCTTAGCAGGGGCCGGAGGAAGTGAATCAGGAGCAGTACAAGCATCATTAAATGCATCATCCACAACTGTAAGTACTGGAGGAATGGCTAAAGGCCTATGCTGTGGCAAATGCAAAAAGGTCCTAAGCCTTTTCCTAGAGTCTGAAAAATCCTGGCCCTGCCGTTGAAATTGTTCCCTCATAGCATGCAAGGTTTCCCCAAAAGAAAATTCCTCAGGAGGAGAGGCAGAAGGAATGGAGTCTTCTGCATCAGAGTCCTCATATGGAGAATAAGGGCCTTCTGGAGGGTTGGTATTTTCTGAATCATCAGAGAAGTAATCTGTAGAAACCGGGTCAGGGGGCTCTGCTCTAGGCCTCTTCTCTCGAGGGGGGTGAGAGGCCCTGTCAGGGTGAGGCTGGGATCCCCTGATCAAAAAAATGAGATCCTCTGCTAGACTAAGCATTTGAGTACTAGAACTAGGCCTGTGAGAGGGGGCTTTAGCAGGCACGGTCTTGGTTGATTTTGCTGCTTTAGCCCTGCAAAAGCCTTAATTGACATGGATGCAGGGGGCCTAGCAGCTCCACGTGCAGGAGTAGATACATCTAAGGGGATAGTATCTGATAAATCCTGAGAAACTGTAAGAGCTGGTGGATTTTCCATAGCAGATTCAGCCATGCTGGAAGAGGCCTCGGTAGAAGGAGGCATGCTTTCGGCCGAAGGAAGAACTGCGGACTCAGTTTCAGCCGAAATAGAGACACCCGCGGTTGGCTTAACCGTGGTTTCAGCCGAAACCGCGGACCGCGAGTGTCGGTCCTTTTCCTTGCGCTTTTTAGCTAAATGTGAAGTCGGAGTCTCCGACGGCATGATATAAGCAAAAGCGGAGCCGAAAAACTCCTCTGCAAACTCCGACCGACGTCTAAGTGTCCGTCGGTTGAAGGAAGCACAGGCTAGACAAGCTGCTACGTCGTGGTCTGGGCCTAAACAAGGTAGGCAGTAAGAGTGGAAATCTTTATGAGGTATTTGTTTCCCACAAGTTAAACAGTTATTCACTTTTTCTGACATCGGCTGAGGCAAGAAAGAGTCCCCAACGGGGTACTTAGCTTTTTAGAAGTCTTCGGTAGTAGCAATCTCTGGTTCTGACCGACCGTACTTGCGAACAGCTTCTGCTTGGCGCCACGGCGCAAGAAAGACTGAGGAAAATGGCGTCGGCTGATGCCTTTATACCCGCTGAACTGCAGCTATGACGTCGGGTGGAGTGCGACATCAGCCGAGGCCAGAGCCAGACTTTGGAATCTGGCCGACCGAAGGGCTGCCTGAGGCAGGACAACCCATTTGTTAGGACTGCAGATGCATCCTTGAAGGACATCTGCTCTGTTCAGTTGCCACTCGTGAGGATCCAGGGTCTGTCTGCTCAACTGGTCTGCCAAAACATTGAGCCTTCCTGGAAGAAACTGAGCTAGGAGATGCAGGCTCAGGGATGCTGCTATGGACCAAAGACTCATGCTGTCTGTACAGGAGATAAGAATGAGTCCCTCCCTGCTTGTTGATGTACCGCATGACTGTGGTGTTGTCTGTCCTTACAAGAAGAGTCCCTGGAGAAAGAAGATGCTTGAAAGCTAGTAAAGCCTTCTGGACTGCCATCTACTCCTTTAAATTTATGTGCAGGTGCATCTGCTGGGCATTCTAACTTCCCTGTATGCATATGCCATCCAGGTGAGCTCCCCACGTGTAGTCTGATGCGTCTGTGGTAAGAACTTGAGTAGCTGGGGGTGGGCGAAAAGGCATGCCTTTGTTCTGTAGACAGGCTGTTGCCCACCAAAAAAACTCTGTCCGCAGACATGGAAGCAGAGAAATTATCACATCCAGGTCCTGTATGTGTTGACACCAAATGTTCTTGAGGTACCATTGCAACTTCCTCATATGCAGTTTTCAATATGGAAACATGGGAATGCAAGAAGCCATGACTCCCAGAGCTTGCAGTTATTTCCTTGCAGGGAGCTGGGGCAGGGTTGCCAAATCCTTGAAGTAAATGGAGAGTTGTCTGCTTCTCCTGGGTGAGATATATCATCTGGGCGGCTGCGTTCAGACTTGCTCCCAGGAATGTAATCTCTTTGGATGGCACAATTTTTGATTTTTCCATGTTGGGAGTGTAACCCAGGGAAGAGAGAAGAGTCTTTAAAAATTCTAGATCTTTTAGCAGCTGTTCCTGAGAATTTGCTTGAATTAGACAGTTGTCCAAGTATGGATAAATCTGAATTTTCTTTCGTCTGCAAAAAGCAATGACTGGAGCCAGGCACCTTGTGAAAACTCTGTGAGCAGTAGATAAGCCAAAGGGCAGTGCAGAGAACTGATGATGTTGCTTGCCCACCCTGAAACGAAGGTATTGCCTGCAACTTTCCCTAACATTGGCAGTAACTGATGTAGTGTAAGCATTCTGAACTTTGGAATTATCAAGAAAGTGCTCAAGATGGATAGATCCAGGATAGGACGCCAGGTGCCTTCTTTTTTGGAACTAGGAAAAGTCTGGAATAGAATCCCTGCCCCACCTGTCGAGCAGGAAATTACAGTTGTGTACCTATCATAACTGTAGATGTTAGAGTGTATTCACTGTTGCAGTCATTACTCTTGGGTTATCCTGCTGTCAGTCGGCCAGAATTCCAAAGTCTAGGTCCGGCGTCGGTTGCTGTTGCCTCCTCCCTGACATCAGAGCGCCAGGGGTATAAAAGATGCAGCCGATGCCATTTTCTTCAGTTTTTCTTGCCCCAGATGTCAGGTGCCCCAATATACCAATAAGAAATGCATGCACAAAAATAACATTTCCTTCATCTGCAAGCAAATACACCAAAAAGGTGGTATAGGATAGAGAAGTGCAGATAAGTCCCAGCAAAGAGGAGGGGTTGGTGGGTAACCTGGACTGCAACAGTGAATACACTCAAACATCTACATTTATGGTAGGTATACAACTGTACTATGTTCATCATGTTTCACTGCTGCAGTCATTACTCTTGGGTAGAATCCCAAAGCTGAGGATGGGTGGCTGGGCTAAATAGGATTAGGAGACGCTATGACGCCCTGCAGAACTGCAGTGGCGAAGCCTGCTCTGGACTTAGAGTAGAGAGGCAAGTGGTAGTGCTTTGTAAAGATGTGCACTGAACTCCAAGTTGCAGCCTCCAAGATATCTTTGGTTGGTACTCTGCTGAAGTGGCTGCTGCTATGGTGGAATGAGGCCTAATGCCCTTAGGCACTGATTTGCCATGTTGAAAACAGCAGAAACGGATGCAATGGTCTTTCCATTTAGAAATAGTCTGTTTTGAGATAGCCTTTCCTTGTGATCCTGCAGCATATGACACTAAAAGTTGCTCAGTCTTTCTGAAAGTTTTAGTTCTGTCCAAGTAGAAGAGCAACTGCCTGTATATGTCCAAAGAATGCAGAATTTTCTCACCCTTGTTCTGTGGATTTGGGTAAAAGGTAGGCAAGTGAATGGTTTTGGTTGAGGGCCACACTGGACACCAACTTAGGCATAAATGTAGGGTTTGTCCTCAGAGAAACCCTGTCTGGATGAAAAATGATGAAAGGTTCCACAGCCATGAGTGCTTGTAACTCCAAGACTTGCCTTGCAGAGGTTATTGCTAGGAGCAGAGCTGTTTTCCAGGATAAGAATTTTATATTTGCTGTTAATGCTGGCTCGAAAGGAGGCAGTGTGAATTTTTCCAAAACATAATTGAGATCCCAGGCCGGAATTAGTGCTCTCCTTGAAGGCCTAATGTTTTTGGCCCCTCTGAGTAACTGCCTTATAAAAGGATGAGAAAAGATAGGTGGTTCCGTATTGTAATGTGCTGAAATGGCAGAGGCATGAATCTTAATTGACGAGAAAGAAAGGCCTTTGTTCAGCATCTCAGTTAGGTATTGTAAAATCTGAGGAATATTTGGTACAGACGTGTCAATGCCTTGTTCTTGGTTCCAAGCGCAGAATCTCTTCCATTTTTCTGCATAAGATTTTCTGGTACTGGGCCTCCTGGCCTCCAAGATAACATCCATAACAGCTTTTGAAAGAGGAGTGTTCTGAAATGACTACATTATCCACCATGCTGCCAGATTTAAGGTTCTGAGTTGGCTGTGCAGGATATGATTGTTTTGTTGGGTCAGCAAGTGAGAAGTTGGAGGCAATATCCATGCTGGACCTTGGGACACGCTCTTTAGGATTGGGTACCAGTGCTGGCGTGGCCAGTCTGGTGCAATCAGTATCACTTTTGGCTTCTCTTGCCTGACCTTTAGAAGTACTCTGGGAAGAAGAGGCAGTGGGGGGAAAAGCATATACTGTTAAGATTTTTCAGCTGAACGATAGGGCGTCCACCCTCCATGCTTGCTTGTGATAAATCCTTGTGCAAAATCTCTGCAATTGACAGTTGTGAGGGGAGGCAAATCGATTTATGTCTGGGCATCCCCATGTCCTTATTATCATGCTGAAGACTTGTGGATCCAGTTTCCATTCGTGGGGATCCATGAGGTTTCTGCTTAGTTCGTCTGCCAGAGTATTTATTTTTCCTGGCAGGAATTGTGCTTGCAGGTGAACTTGAAAAGCCAATGCTGTGTCCCATAAGGTCATTGTTCGTCTGCAGAAGGGGTAGGAATGTGTACCTCCCTGCTTGTTTATGTACCACATGACCGTAGTGTTGTCTGTCTTTATCAGTAACTGTCCTGGATGAAGCAGGTCCTTGAAAGCTGTCAGGGCATTTTGAACAGCTAGCATCTCTTTTTGACTGATGTGAAGATGCATCTGGTTTGCAGGCCATGTGCCCTGAATACATTTTCCTGCCATATGGGCCCACCAGGCATAATCTGATGCATCCGTTGTCCGTGTATGTCTGGCTGTGGGTAAACTGAATGGCAGACCCTTGTTGTGATGACAGGCTTCTGCCTACCATCGAAACTCCTGTTGTAGGCAGGGAATGAGTGCAATTACTGTCTCCAGGCTGTGGCAATGCTGAGTCCAAACACTTTTCAGATACCATTGTAGTTTCCTCATATGCAGTCTGGCATATGGAATTAGTAGAATGCAAAATGTCATGAAACCCAAGGCCTGCAGGATTTTCCTTGCAGAAAAGTGGGTTTTTGTTGCCAATTTCTTGAAGTAAGTAGTCAGTTGTTTTTGTTTGTCTGGCGTGAGAAGCCATCTGGGCAGTTGTACTTAAGCTTGCACCCAGGAATATTATCTCTTGAGAGGGTACTAGTTTTGATATCTTTTCGTTTACTGTGTACCCTAGGCCAATTAGCAATCTTTTTACAAAAGCCTGATGCTTTAGAAGAGTGTCTTTGTTCTCTGCTTGAATTAGGCAGTCGTCCAAGTAGGGATATATTTGAATTCCTTTTTGTCTGCAAAACGCAATTACTGGTGCCAGGCATTTTGTGAAGACCCTGGGCGCAGTAGATAAGCCAAAAGGCAGTGCAGAGAATTGGTAATGCATTGAGCCAGCTATGAATCTGAGGTATCTTCTGCAAGACTGTCTGATTGGGACATGCAGGTATGCCTCTTTTAGGCCCAAAGTTACTAGCCAAGCCCTCTTGCCCAGCATGGGCAGTAGCTGCTGTAGAGTCAACATCTTGAATTTTGGAACTTCCAGAAACATATTTAGTATAGACAGGTCCAGAATTGGTCTCCAGGTTTTGTCCTTCCTGGGTACTAGGAAAAGTCTGGAGTAAAATCCTTGTCCCTGCTCTTGTTGTGGTACTTGCTGAATGGCCCTCGTGTCCATGAGGGCTGCAATTTGCTTTTGTGCCTCTGCCTATTGATTGTGTGGCAGGTCTGGCATGCCCTTTGACCTTGGTAGATTGTGAAAATGGAAACTGTAGCCTTGGGACACTATGTTCAGGACCCATTTGTCTTGGGTAACCATTTGTCAATTTGATGAAAAAAAGTGCTAGTTTTCCCCATAAGGGGGCTGTCAAAAGAAAACTGCTTGGAACTGGTAGAGGAAAGGCATTGGGACTGTTTCCTGTAAGGTTGTGATTTGTCTTCTCCACTTTTGGAGGTAGGAGCAACCCATTGTTTAGGCCTGTATGAGCCTTGGGGCTGAGATCTGCCTCTGGGACGCCTGTATCTGCCTCTCTGTAGTCTGTCGGAAACCGGAAAGGACCAATTTTTAGAAGGCCAGTTCCTGCTAAACCTGGGTGGCTGTACCTGTAAGAAATCACTGACTGTCTGCATGGATTTTGCTTTATCCTCCATTTTTTTCAACACCTCTTCTGCTTTAGTACCAAACAAAGTATCATGCTGTAATGGTGCATCTAATAATTTTGCTTTAACATGATCAGGCAGATTCTGTCCCTTTAACCAAGCATGCCTTCTAATAACAGAACCTGTAACAGCGGCCCTGCAAGAGGCCTCCAGTGAATTATAACCATATTGCAAAGTATGCTTTCCCACTTGTTCAGTTGCATTCAATAAATCCTGCAATTCCTTGTTCTCTGAACATTCAGTATTTGTCAACATTTTCTGCTTGAGTAGTGACATTAAATAAACCCTTACAGCCAGGGTGGCAGAAGTGTAAAGTCCCCCCCCCCCCCCATCTGTCTAGAGTCCTAGAGTCCCTATCAGAGGGACAGAGTTTTTTGCAGTAGAAGCTTTAACCCTCTTGGGACTCTGAGATATAGTTTCTGGGTCAACAGCAGGGTTTTTATATAGGAATTTATGAGAATCCTGGACCCTGTAGTATCTGTCATGTTTAGCAGGTGCAGGGGGTAAAGAGTCAGTGGACAGACCGGACTCTGAAAATACATATACAATGTCTAGAACAGGTGGAATAGCAAGGGGTCTGTACTGAGGAAGAAGCAGAAAGTGTCTGAGCCTTTTCTTAGATTCAGAATAATCTTGGCTCTCCCAATTGCAAATGCTCCCTCATAGTATGCAGCGTTTCCCCAAAAGAATAATCCTTAGGAGAAGAGGCTGAAGGAATGGATTCTTTAGCATCAGAATCCTCATAAGGAAGCATGGAGTAATCCTGTTCAGAAGAGGAATCAGAGGAAATAGATACCTGATCAGAAGAATCATACCCTGTCTCTTGTCAGGAGGGGGATGGGAGCCCCTGATCAAAGTAATTACGTCTTCGGACATTTTGAGCATCTGTTTTTTAGGCATGGAAGTCTGAGTAAGAGAATGCTGTACTTGTTTCTTTGTCTTTAGAGCTGCTTTAGTCTTTGAAGCTGAAGATGGCTTAATATATAGTTGTGTAGGTCTGAAGACACCCTCAGAAGCCGATGCCTGCTCAGCGGCTCCGGACCAATCTGAGGGAGTGATTTCCGAGTGTCCAATACCTTGAGTATCCAGAGGCCCAGTCTGCTCCCGTGGGAGTCTGTAGTGGGCGCCAGGGGCTGCGAAAGCACCTCACTGAGAACCGGCAACTGGCCTAGTAGAGGCTTCATAGTCGGTTTTGGACATTGTCCTTGCGTTTTTTGTAAACTCCGGTTGTCGGCTGTTCCAACGGCATTATATTATTAAATCTACAGCCAAAGTAACGAAATGCAAAATCGAACAGATGCTTGATAGTGTGTTGGTTAAATCTAGCACAAAACCGACAACTAGCAACGTTGTGCTCAGGGCCTAGGCAAGGAATACAGCAAGAGTGAAAATCCTTATGAGGTATTGGCTTCCGACAAGAAAAACAATTGTTAACTTTTTCTGACATCGGTCTGGAGCAAGAAAAAAGTTTCCCCAATGGGGTACTTAGCTTTAATGAAGACTTCGGTTCCAAAATTCGGATTTGAAAATATCAGGAGTTGGCCGACCGCCACTTGCGGAACTGCTTTTGCTTTGGGCACCGCGCAGCAAGAACGACTGAAGAAAATGGTGTCGGCTGCATCTTTTATACCCCTAGCACTCTGACGTCAGGGAGGAGGCGACAGCAACCGACATCGAACCTAGACTTTGGAATTCTGGCTGACTGAGGGTAGCCTGCCAGCAGGATAACCAAAGAGTAATGACTGCAACAGTGAAACACGAAGTTTTAGTTATGTACTTACCATAACGTTAGATGTATGTGATCCATCTCACCTACATTCATAACTGATGGGCTCGGAGCAGAGAATCGGCTCCGACTAGGCCGATACACTAGCACAACGTCTCTCATTGGCTGGACCAACCCCCTTATCCCAGGATGCACCACGCCCAAACCCCCAGATCTTGTTTGACCCACAACAACTCACTCACATGAGCCACTCCAACTGTACAATAGTGTTTCCTCCAGATCCAACAGGTAGGGGGAAGGAGGGCGGGTACGTACAAATGTAGGCGAGATGGATCACATACATCTATCGTTATGGTAAGTACATAACTAAAAGATGTAATGCGATCCCATCTCGCCTACATTCATAACTGATGGGACAGCGTCCCTAGCACCTAGATCCTGGGAGGCTCACTGGAAAACACTTCTGAGCACTGTGGAACCAAAGGATGCCCGACCTCTAGAGGCCACGTCCAGTTTGTAATGAGAAATAAAAGTATGTGGAGAAGCCCAAGTGGCCACTGCACATATCTCATCCACTGACAGTCTGGCGTGGAAAGCCACTGAAGTAGCCATAGCCCTAGTAGAATGCCCTCTAACTGGAAATGGAAGGTCCCTTCCTGTTGATGCATAAATAAATGAAACACAATCCCTAATCCACCTAGCAATAGTGGTCTTAGTTACTGCTTTGCCAATCCTGTTATCTGCAAAGGCCACAAACAACTGGTCTGATTTCCTCTGCTGCTGTGTCCTATCCAAGTAAAACCTCAGTTGTCTATGCACATCCAACTGATGAAGTCTGTATTCTGCCTTGTTGGAAAATTTTGGAAAGAAAACTGGTAGCTCTATAGATTGCTGCAGACAAAGAGCAGAAGAAACTTTCGGAAGAAATGACGGGTTTAGTCTTAGAGATACTCTATCCTTGTGAAAGATCAGATAAGGGGGCTTAACAGAGAGGGCTTGAAGCTCCGAAACTCTTCTGGCTGAAGTAATAGCTACCAAGAAGGCAGAATTCCAAGATGAGAACTTTTGCTCACAAGTGGCCGCCGGCTCGAAGGGATGAGATGTCAAGGCTCCTAAAACTACATTCAAATCCAATGGCAAAACAGGTTGCGACACCGGGGGGCAAAGCAACCAAGCTCCCTTAAGAAAGGCCTTACACAACTTATGACTCCTGAGTGAAGGCTCAAAGGCAACATGATAAATAGAAATCGCTGCCAATTGGACTTTAAGCGTGGAGACAGCGGAACCATGTCTAAAAAGAGTTGCCAAAAAATCTAATACTGCGAACACCAAGGCTGTCAGAGGGTCAAGGTTGTACTGCTGGGCCCAAATGGCAAACCTTTTCCATTTATTAGAATACATCTCCTTAGTGGAAGCTCTGTGAGAAGAAGACAGAATCCGGACCACCTCAGGCGAAAGGATATGCTGTCTGACTAAGGTCGGAAGTGGAGCAGCCAAGCCGTTAGCTTGAGAGTTCGCAGTGATGGATGGGCCTGACCTGACTGAAGAGTCAGGAGGTCTGGAACTGGGTCCAGAATCCAAGGATCCTTCACTGCATACTTCCGAAGGAAAGGAAACCAAACTTGGCGGGCCAGTGTGGTGCGATCAAAATCATGTTGCTTCCCAAGCAGATCGCCTTCTGAATCAGCTTTGGCAGTAGTGGGACCGGTGGGAAGGCGTAGAGCAGACCGGAGGGCCAATTGTGGACTAGAGCGTCCCTTGGAGACCACCCCCCCCGGGGGGGAATCAGGGAGAAGAAATTGCTGCACTTCGCGTTCCAGGGGCTGGCGAAAGGGTCGCAACAGGGAAACCCCCACTTGGAGAAGATCTGAGCCGCTACTCGGTCGTTCAGGGACTACTCATGAGGCATCAGAATAACTCTGCTCAGCCTGTCTGCTATCACATTGGACTTCCCCGGAATGTGCGTTGCCACTAGAAATCTCTGGGAAGCGATCGCCCAGTTCCAAACTCTCATGGCTTCTCTGCAAAGAGGATAAGACCTGGTTCCTCCCTGCTTGTTCAGGTACCATACTACCTCCATACTGTCTGAGAAGACTGCGATGGTACCCTTGGGAAGAGAGCTGTGAAGTGCCTGCAACGCTAGAAGCACTGTCCTCATCTCCAGGACATTGATGTGTAAGTGGGTTTCGTGATCCTGCCACGTGCCTTGAACCGTCCTGTCCAGATAATGCCCCCGCCACCCTATCTGGGAGGTGTCCGTGGTCAGTGTGGCAATGGGGGAAGGGGGGCAGAAGAGTCGCCCCTGGTTCAGGTTGGAGGAGAGGAGCCACCAACGAAGATCTCGCCGGCAGATATCCGTAATGAGAATCGGGTAGGACAAGGGCAGATCTTGGTACGACCACTGGGTCGACAGGAGCCATTGGAGAATTCGCATGTGCAATCTTGCCAGAGGGACCAGAAGAATGGCAGCCGCCATCGACCCCAAAAGCTGAAGGACCATCCTGGCTGGGGCTTTGCTTCGGGGTAGTAAGGCAAGGTTCTGTAGTATCTTTATCCTCTCTGCTGGAAGGAATGCTCGCATCTCGAAAGAGTCTAGCTCTGCGCCTATAAAGGCAACACGCTGTGATGGCAGCAATACAGACTTTTCCCAGTTGAATGTAATTCCTAATAGATGTCCCAATTCGATGGTAGCACTCACGGCTTGAATAAGAAGATGCCTGGTGGGGGCGGGGAGGAGCCAGTCGTCTAGATACGGAAACACCTGGAATCCCAGACATCTCAAGGTGAGCCGTCACCACTGCCAGACATTTGGTAAACACCCTGGGGACTGTGGTGAGACCAAAGGGCAGGGCTCGGAACGGGAAGTGACTGGCTCCTAGGCGGAAGCGTAAATGTATCCTGGACGCCCTGTTTATCTTGATGTGATAATAGGCGTCCTTGAGATCGATGGAGCACATCCATACTCCTTTTTCCAGCAATGGGAAAATGGATTGCAACGTGACCATCCGGAACTTGGACTTCTTTACGAAGCGGTTTAGGTGGCTGAGGTCCAGAATGGGTCTCAAGTCCCCTGTTCTTTTCGGCACCAAAAATAACTGAGTAAATTCCTAATCCGGTCTGGACTGCGGGGACTGTTCTAACTGAAACGCTCGACAAGAAATAGGGCAAAGGCCCTCTAACTCAAACGGGCCTAGCCCGCCAAACAGAAGGAATTACACAACAACCAAAAACAAACACAGCCAATCACAGGCTAGTACAGAAGATGATAGCTATTAAAATAGCTGTTTGGTTACAAAATTTCTAAGCTAAGAGCAAAAACGACCAAAAAAGGCCAAAAAAAAAGAAGGGTTCTTAGCCACAGCCAAGTCGAGACCACGTCGTTACTTCAGAAGCGGAAAACGAGATCTGGGGGTTTGGGCGTGGTGCATCCTTGGATAAGGGGGTTGGCCCAGCCAATGAGAGACTTCGTGCTAGTGTATCAGCCAAGTCGGAGCTGATTCTCGGCTCCGAGCCCATCAGTTATGAATGTAGGTGAGATAGGATCGCAGATCGCATTACATCATCTGATTCTATTGCTCCCAGATGTAACAAAGACAATTTGATTTTCTAATTCTGCCCTTTGGTTTGGAGGAGCGTCCGGGAATCCCCTGGGTACTGGAAAGGTGTGGAAAGAAAACTTGAGCCCTAGGTATACAGTTCTGAGTACCCATTTGTCATCAATGATGGTGGCCCAAACATTTGCAAACAGGGCCAAACTTCCCCCTAAAGGACTTTCCGGGCAGGCAAGAACAGGCAGAAGTTGGACAGAGTCATTGAGAATGTTTAGATTCACATGCAGGTTTAGAACTTCCTGCCTTGGAAGAGGAAGCCTGACAACACTTATACCTTTGAGGGGTAGCCCCCTGCCCCCTAGAAGATATGTAACGTCTAGTCCTAGAAAGTACAGTTGTGTACACTTACCATAAATGTAGATGTTAGAGTGTATTCACTGTTGCAGTCATTACATTTGGGTTATCTGCTTGCAGTTAGCCCTCAGTCGGCCTGATTATTAAAGTCTTCAGTCCTGTTTTGGTTGCTGTCCCTTCTTCCATGACGTCAGGTTGTCAGGGGTATAAAACATGCAGCCGACGCCATTACATCAGTTTTTCTTGCCCCAGATCTCAGGTGCCCCCCTAATGGGAAGCAATTAAATGTAAAAAAGCAAATACACTAAAAAGGCTTTTAAGCATAGTAAAAGAAAACAGAGGTATAGCCAAAAGAAGTTAGGGGGCTGGAGGGAGGGTAACCAGGACTGCAACAGTGAATACACTCGAACATCTACATTTATGGTAAGTGTACAACACTGTACTATGTTCTTCGGGTTTCACTGTTGCAGTCATTACATTTGGCTAGATTCCCAAAGCTATGGTTGGGAGGAGGAATTTAGATAGCATTAGGGCCAGCTATAAGGCCCTGCAAGACTGCAGTGGCAAAGCCAGCGCTGGATTTAGAGAAAAATGGCAAATGATAATACTTGGTGAAAGTATGTACAGAACTCCAAGT
Organism: Protopterus annectens; assembly: GCF_019279795.1. Lineage (NCBI taxonomy): Eukaryota > Metazoa > Chordata > Ceratodontiformes > Protopteridae > Protopterus > Protopterus annectens. The sequence goes on along the minus strand of NC_056727.1, from coordinate 913,847,276 downwards.
AGAAGCTTCTAGGATGTCCCTGGTAGGGACGCTTCTGAGAAAGGCTGTAGAGGTAGATGCAGCCCTGGTGGCGTGAGGTCTGATCCCCTGGGGGATAGGTTTTCCATGGTGCTTATAGCAGAAATGAATGCAATGGATTATCCACTTAGAAATGGTTTGCTTTGAAACAGCCTTCCCCTTTGCAGCAAATGCCACCAGCAGTTGTTCAGATTTCCTTTGAGGTTTAGTCCTGTCCAAGTAGAATTGAAGTTGTATGTGCACATCTAATGACTGCGGTATCCGTTTCCCCTTTGTTCTGTGGATTAGGAAAAAAGGTTGGCAAATGAATGAACTGATTAAGTGCCACACTGGATACCACCTTGGGCATGAAGGATGGACTGGTTCTGAGGGACACCCTGTCCGCATGAAAGATGATGAAAGGCTCCACTGCCATAAGGGCCTGTAATTCAGATACCCTTCTAGCTGAAGTGATTGCTAAAAGGAAAGCTGTTTTCCAAGAAAGAAATTTTAAGTCTGCAGTTGCAGCTGGCTCGAAAGGAGGTAGACTGAGTTTCTCCAAGACAAAGTTAAGGTCCCAGGCTGCGGTTGGAGATCACCTGGGTGGTCTCAAATTTTGGCCCCTCTGAGGAACTGCTTGAGCAGTGGATGAGAGAAGAGGGGAGGTTCTGTGTTACAATAAGCTGAAATGGCTGAGGCGTGGATTTTAATGGAGGAAAAAGACAGGCCCTTGGCGAAGCATCTCAGTTAAGTATTGCAAAATCTGAGGTAAATTGGGCGCTGCTGTGCTCATCCCTTGAGATTGGTTCGAGGCACAAAATCTTTTCCATTTTTCAGCATAAGATTTTCTAGTACTAGGCCTCCTTGCCTCTAAAATTATATCCATCACAGGTTTGCTGAGGGATGGTAAAGGAGAGATTAAGTAATTAGCCAGGCTGCAAGGTTCAGTGATAGAAGATGAGGTGCAGAATCTGGTTCTCCTGCTGAATCAGCAGGGAAGGAGTCTGAGGCAGGTGCCATGGAGATGAGTGACACTGCGCAGGAGGGGGTACCAGTGTTGGTGCGGCCAGTCTGGAGCAATCAAAATCATACTTGGTTTGTCCTGTTTGATTTTTAGTAGTACTTTGAAAAGCAGAGGCAGAAGGGGGAAGGCATAGCCTGATCGGTTTTTCCAGCTGAAGGACAGAGCAACCACTTTGCAGGCTTGTTTGTGGGGAGTCCTTGTGCAAAATTTGTCCAATTGGTAGTTCTGGGGAGAGGGAAACAGGTCTATTATCTGGGCTCCCCCATTTGCTTGTCAACATGTTGAAAGTCATTGGTTCCAGTTTCCACTTGTGTGGGTCCGTGAGATTTCTGCTTAGTCCGTCTGCCAATGTATTTAATTTTCCTGGCAGGAATTGAGCTTGTAGATGCACTTGGTAGCTCAAGGCTGTGTTCCACACTGCCATGGCTAGTCTGCAGAGGGGCTAAGAATGTGTACCCCCCTGCTTATGTACCACATAACAGTGGTGTTGTCCGTCTTTACCATTAGTTGTTCTGGAAGAATGTGGCCCTTTGAAGGCTGTCAGAGCATTCTGTACAGCTAACATTTCTTTTTGATTGATATGAAGGTGCATTTGACTTTGGTTCCATTTGCCCTGAATGCATTTCCCTGCCAGGTGAGCCCTCCCATGCATAGTGTGATGCGTCTGTTAGGGTTTGGGTGGCAGGGGGAGGTGTGAAAGGTAGTCACTTGTTTTGGTGGCAGGCCTCTGCCCACCAAAGGAACTCTAGGCGTAGGCAAGGTATGATAGGAATCATTGTTTCTAGGTCCCGAGAATGTTGACACCATAGGCTTTTTAGATACCACTGTAGTTTCCTCACATGCAGTCTTGCATATGGAATTAGAAGAATGCAGGAGGCCATGAACCCCAAGGCTTGCAATATTTGTCTTGCAGATAAGCAGGGTTTTTGTGGCCACTTGTTTGAAGTAGGTTGTCAAATGAATTTGCTTCTCTGGCGTGAGCTAAGCCATCTGGGAAGTTGTACTCAAGCTTGCTCCCAGGAATATAATTTGTTGACAGGGTACCAGGTGCGATTTCTTTTCGTTCATGGTGTACCCCAGACAAGTTAGAACCCTTTGTACAAAGGCCAGATGATTCAAAAGTATGTCCTGGCTTTCTGCCTGAATTAGACAATCGTCTAGGTATGGGTATATTTGAATATTTCTTTGCCTGCAAAATGCAATAACTGGAGGTAGGCACTTTGTGAATACCCTGGGCGCAGTAGATAAGCCAAAGGGCAGTGCAGAGAACTGATAGTGCGTGTAGCCTGCTTTGAAGCATAGGTATGTTCTGCAAGATTCCCTGATTGGGATGTGCAGGTATGCTTCTTGTAAATCTAGTGTTGCCAACCAGGCATCTTTGCCTAGCATAGGAAGTAATTGGTGAAGAGTCAGCATCTTGAATTTTGGAATCTCCAAAAAGGTGTTTAGAGTAGACAGGATAGGACACCATGAACTGTCTTTTCTGGGTACCAGGAAAAGTCTCTAGTAGAAACCTTGTCCCTTTTCCTCTTCTGGTACCAGTTGAATAGCCCCCCCATGCTTAAGAGAGAAAGTACTTGTTTTTGGGCCTCTGCCCACTGATTTGGGGGTAGGTCTGGCCACCAGCTTGGCGTTGGCAATGTGTGGAAGTGAAATCTGTATCCCTGGGACACTATATTTAACACCCATTTGTCATGGGTAATGAGTTCCCAATTCTTTGCATGAAGAGCATTCTTTCCCCCCAAAGGGGCAGTCAATTGATAAGTGCTTGGAAATTTTAAAAGGAAGTCATTGAGACAGTTTACCATAGGGGGGAGTCTTATTCCCAGATTTGGAAGTGGAGGTTCCCCACTGCTTAGTTCTGTGTTTCCCTTGGGACTGAAACCTGGGGGTTTTTGCTGTGTCTGGGTTTGGCTTGAGAAGACCTGGAAGGGGCTGGAAAGGGCCAATTTGTAGAGGGCCAGTGCCTACTAAACAAGGAGGCTGAACTTGTAAAAAAAAAAAAACAAAAATAATAAAAAAAAAAAAGCTTTATCTTCCATCTTAAGAACTTCCTCAGCCTTATTGCCAAACAGGCGGTCCTGATTTAAAGGAGCATCCAACAATTTAGGTTTAACATGATCAAGCAAAGATTGCTTGTTAAGCCAAGCATGCCTTCTGAGCACAGACCCAGTAACATCAGCCCTGCAAGAGGCCTCTAATGAATCAAAACCACATTGCAAAGTACGTTTTCCAACTTGTTTAGCAGAATGCATTAAATCCTGTAATTGTTTATTGTCCACACAGTCAGGAATCATCATCATTTTCTGTTTAAGCAGTACAATAACATGTTGCTGATACTTTAACATATGAAACTGGCATTTTAAAGTCCTAATGGCCAAGGTTGCATTAGTGTAAACCTTCTTACCTCATCTATCCAGCACCCTGGAGTCTCCATCAGAAGGGGTAAAATTTAGCAGTAGAAGCCTTAATGCCCTTGGGCCCCTGTGAAATAGTCTCTGGATCTGCAATAGGATTTTTTAAAAAAGAACTTGTGGGACTCTGGGACCCTGCAGTATGTGTCAGGTTTTCTGGGAGCAGGAGGCAGGGAATCAGGGGCCAAACTAGATTCCGAAAAAGCATCAACAATGTCTAGTACAGGAGGAATAGCTAAAGGCCTATGCTGAGTAGAAGGAAATACCTAAACCTCTTTTTTGAATCAGAAAAAACTGGCTTTCCCAGTGGAAATGCTCCCTTAGAGTATGTAAGGTTTCCCCACAAGAAAAATCCTCAGGAGGGGAAGCAGAGGAAATGGAGTCCTCTGCATGAGAATCTTCATAAGTAGATAAGGGCAAATCCAGATCATCAGAAGAATCAGAAAAAAAAAAATCCTGATCAGAAGATTCATAATCAACTTCAGTCCTAGGCCTCTTAGAAGGGGGGGGGGGGGCTGGCTACCCCTGATTAGAGTTATTAGATCTTCAGCCATTCTTATTTGTTATTTAGGCATAGAGGCCTGACCATGTGGCCTGGGCATCTTTTTTTAGGCATGGATCGAGATTTAGGCCTAAGTAAAGGAGGAGGCATCGATAAAATATGCAAGTCCGTAGGCCTGACTACACCCTCAGAAGCCAGTGCCTGCACAACGGCTCTGGACCCATCCAAGGTAGACATCCGCGGGTTCCACAGTTGAAGCATCTCGTGGCATACCAGACTCTGAATGGGTCTCAGTAGAGGCCTGTGAATCAGAAGTAGCGGGTATCAGAGGCTGCGAAAGCACCTCACTGAGTACCGGCGAACTGGCGACTGGCTTAGAAGTGTCGTCGGCAGTTTTGGACCTCGGCGGCCTGTCTCTGTCTTTATCTTTGTGTTTCTTCGGAATCCCGGTAGTCGGATGGATAACCGATGACATTTCTGGATAATTAAACTGAGAACCGAAATATTTAGAGGCGAAAACATACCGATGACGGACAGTGCGCTGATCAAGTAAAGCACAAAACCGACAGCAAGGTACGTTGTGGTCAGGGCCTAGACAAGGAATACAGTACGAATGAAAATCTTTATGAGGTATTTACTTTCCACAAGTAATGCAATTATTAACTTTTACTGACATCGGTAAGGAGCAAGAAAAAGTTTCCCCAATGGGGTACTTAGCTTTAGTTGAAGACTTTGGTTCTGAAACTTGAAAATGAAAATTTCAGGAGTCTGCCAACCGGCACTTGCGAACTGCTTCTGCTTCGGGCACCGCACGGCAAGAAAGACTGATGTAATGGCGTCAGCTGCATGTTTTATACCCTTGATGACCTGATGTCATGGAAGAAGGGACAGCAACTGACACAGGACCCAAGACTTGGTTAATCAGGCAGACTGAGGGCCACCTGTAAGCAGATGACCCAAATGTAATGACTGCAACAGTGAAACACGAAAAACATCGGCTCTGTCTACTAGTATCAGGGAACGTCCAACTCTTGGAAGGGTAATTCCTGCTTAAGTGAGGAGGCTGAACTTGCAGAAAGTGTCTGCATAGACTTGGCCTTGTCTTCCATCTTCTTGAGCACTTCCTCTGCTTTGTTGCCAAAAAGACTGTCCTTATGCAAAGGTACATCTAAAAGTTTACCCTTAACAGGCTCCCTGAGCCAAATGTGCTGAGGCAACTCCAAAAACTCCCTAATACTTTTCTTAGAAAGGGGGCAATCCTGACTTTCCCATTTAAAATGTTCCCTGATAGTATTTAAAGTATCACCAAGATAAATCTTCTGGGGGAGAAGCAGAAGGGATGGATTCCTCTGCATCTGCATCCTCAAAAGAAGGGAAAGCCTGAGAAACTTCTTCTTCATCCAAATAAATACTAGAAGTATCCGAACCTGAAAAGGATAAAGCCTCAGGAGAGACATCCCTACATCTTTTTGGAGGAGGCTGTGAACCTCTAAATAAGAGTCAAAAGGTCATCAGCCATTTTAACCATTTGAGAATGAGGGGAACAAGAGGAAATTGGAGCCTGCTTCACAGGCTTACGACTGGAAGACTTACCTGCAAGTCTAAAGGACTCGGGAGGCCTTGCAACCACTGAAGTTGCAGCCGAAATCATCAGTATGAGCTTGCTGTCTGAACAAAGAACTGAGGTCTTGGGCTTCACGGCTCTGGATCCAGCTGAAGGTAACAGGCTGAAGGTCATAAGGTAAAATGGACACCAAAGGCCTGGGGACCTCAGAAATGGTCTCAACCAAGGCCGTCGGTTGAAAATCTGTGGGCTGCAGAGACTGCAAAGGCGCCTCACATGAGACGACCAACCTATCATCCAAGGACTTGACCTTCGGAAGCCTGTTGCGGTCCTTATCCTTACGCTTCTTGGGGATATCCAAAGCCTGAAGACCAGCGGACGCCATACCGACAAACTTAGGCCAAACTCCAAAATGCTTAGCCCGACGACGAACAGTATGCGGATTAAAGGAAGCACAAAGATCACAATTAGGAATGTCGTGGTCAAGGCCTAAACAAATAATACAATAGGAATGAAAATCTCTATGGTGAATTTGCTTTCCACAGGTAAGGCAATTATTAACCTTTTCTAACAGTCATTAAGGCAAGAAAAGAGGATCCCCAACGAGGTACTTAGCTGCAGTTGACTTCAAGTTCGTAGTCAGAAACACAAAAGGTAAACTGCCGACTGGCACTCATGCAAGAAATGCTTCTGCTTCGCGGCAAGGAAGACTGAGGAAGTGAAGCTGGCTGCCTCCTTTTGTATCGGACACCCTGATGTCCTTTACAACTGACAGCTGATGTTATTTTTACTTATCTTTGGTATTCTGGCCGATCAAGGGCTACCAAGAGGCGGATAACCCATTGGTTAGGACTGCAACAGTGAAACACGATGAACATCAGGTTAAAATGGGTTTCTGTGGATTTTTCTGAAAATGTGAAATAAACGTTCTGCATTTCAGTGTGTAGAGTGCAATCAGCTGGAACTCAGTTACCCAACTTGGCAAAATTATATAGCTTGGCATTCATTGTTAAGAATCAGAAGTAAAATATTTTCTCTTATAAACTATGCAGCTCTGTAAAATTATCTACAAGCAGGTCAAGACAAACTCTTGTATGCAGCTGTACCTCGTCAACATGATGCACAAAGATAGGCCAAGGACAAAAGGAGTTATTCTTCAGGAAGCAAATGTTTAAAACATGGAAAACAAACAGTCAATAGACCAGCTTGAAAGGAAAGACTTATTATTCTGGCAAATTCTCAAAACTGCTGATGCAGGCAGAAGAGACGCTATAAAGATTGGGACTTTTTCTTTTGTATCAGAGAGAGACTTTGATTATTCTATTCTTGTAGACCTATAACTGTAATCTGAAGTACGTTTTTGATGTATATACCATTCACTGTTAAGCTAAATGCAAACCTTGTGTGCAGTAAATGAATGTCGTAACAGCAGAACTGTTTCAGTGTTTTCATTGAGTTAAGGTACAGAGACTACCTGAATAGTGTAGTATAATCTTAACAGTGGGCTAATCCCCTCATTGCTTCATCATTCTAGGTCACTAAAAGAGATGTCTTCTAAAGGGGATCTATGGGAACCTTCATTTTCACCCTATTCTTTCTGTGACAGACTCTGGAGGGGATTCTAGGTGTTTCCGTTTGCAAGTCTGTTTTCTGGGATCTTGTCTTGGGGATTCTGAATCTCAGAAAACAGGCCAAATCAGACTAGGAACTTGAGCGGTAAGCCTATTCTAGGTCTAAAAATACTGACTGGCACCGCTGATCTGAACAAGAAGAGTGAGTCACACGATCCACTAGAAGTTGGCATGGATCCGTGCTCAAAGGTAGCACCTGACTCTGGCACAGCCAAAACCCATTCAAAAGCCTCAAAGGCAGACGCTACATTAAGAGCTGAAGGAATGTCCCTCTTATCCAAGGATGAAGGAAAAATACCAGCCCCAACTGGAGTCAACTGTGACGGTGATTTCGGACCCAAGCTATTGAGATTCGAAGCCCTGAGAGAGACAGTTGGCTCCAAAATCTTTAGAGTTGACTCCCCTGCCAGGACCCCTACACCAACACATTGGTTCTCAGACTCATCTCAATATGGAAAAATCGAGAGTAAGAGATGCTGACAAAGTCTAAATCCATCTAGCTGTTGTCTCCAACTGAGGTGCACCTGGGAAGGAGAGAGGTTTGGACCCAAAGGGCAGATCAATACTGAAAAAAAAGTGAAGGGGTTGTTGGACACATACCTGGAGTGCTCAAGGGGGACAGTGCTGGGAGAGCCCCCAGTTGGATTTGTATCTTCAGGAATCTCTGCATCATTCGACTATCTCGGTAAGGCTTCTGATGGACTAGACAGATCTCAAAGAAGAGGTAACGCTTCTGGGTGGACCAGACAGACCTCGAGGAAGATGCCACTGAGATCTGGAGTACTCTCTCTCTCTTGTAGGATGAGACAATGGAGCCTAGGACTCAGTGGCTCCAAGGAAAATCTTGGGTGAGACTACGGAGATTGGATTTGAGCAGCTGGTGGATCCGACTTCCTCAAAGTCTTGGGCGCCAAACCCAAAGGAGCTCTCAGATCCACAGACCTTTTCCTAGACTTCTCAATTTTTTTCATCTTTGGATTTTTCACATCCTTATATGTTTCTTTTGTCTCCATTCTCTCTTTTTATCCATTTTCCTACTTGGGGAAGTTCCAGTTGGTCTACCAGTACTAGACACTGAAGCTGGAGAAGATGACCTTATCAGATAGGTTTTTCTTTGTGACATTGAATTACTAGTCCTAAAGAAAGCACAACCATCACTATTTGCCTTGAGGTGGGCAGAAAATGCAGAAGGAATGCAGGTCTTGAGGTGGAATTTTATATCAGTAAGCTGTGTACTTCTTAAAACTTTGGGGTTTATCTGGATGTCAGAGTAGACACCAATAACAAGAATATTTATGCTCAGTCTTACATGAACAAATATTCAAAAACTACTTATCTCTACAATTCTCAATTTATCAAATTATTTATCTCAAAGCTACTTATAAAGAAAGGAAGTATTTAGAAAAACACCTATGATCCTAATACTAAGAACAATGCTTTGAACTATTTTCTAAAAACTTCTTAAGCAAGTACCAAAAAATCAAACCAGCCCATGTAGAAGTCTAACACTAAAACTAGAAAGGGTAATGGAGGAGGAAAATTCTACTATTAATGAAGAAAAAGCCTTTCAGTTATTGTGAAAATACAGAGCCTTTGGAATGTGAATCTGAAAGTTTAGTCAGCAAACGAGATCTGAGCTACTTCAGTGGAGAGGAGGGAATTGTGGGGAGTACACGAGTCAGAACATCGGATCCAACGCTTTAGAAAAAGGTGCCAAGTCTGGATCCAAAGGTTGAACGGGACAAAATTATGCAACATCGGATCTGATGTTTAATTAATTGAAAGATACCTTAAATTAGCAAAGTTATATTATGAACACTACTGTTCAGTTTGTGTGGACAATTTACCTGATATCGAGTCCAAAATACATACAAGATATTTATCAGTGGACAAGAATTGTAAGATGAAAACTGGATGTAGAGGCAGAATAAAAATAAGGGAAGGAGGAAATTTGGAAAGCAGGAAATTTGGAAAGCAGGCATTTAAAATTCACACGAGGACATGGGAAAAAAAAGTTTAATAAAAAAAAAAAAAGAATGGGAAGGGCATTTTATTTGAGATTTCATATTTTTCTTAAGATCCTCTTTCATGGTGGATACATCAAATGTGTGCATCAGAATACAAGGAGAGACAAATGGCTTGCAGGGTGCAGACAGATTAGCATTGTAAGACACTGACGGTGGACTAAAGTAGAACTGTTAGTATGTGTTTTTTTTCTTTTTGTTTTTTGCAGATGGTTGTGCGGGTGCTGTGACTGAAGAGTGTATGTGCTGGTAAAGATTATTATTAGAAAACGTTAATTAGGTAAAATAGAAGATAACAGAAATTGCATACAATAAAACTGCTCTGAATTTTTAATCATGTTTTAATACAAGTGTTTTAAGAGAAAGAGGCATTCCTTATTCACTCTTGGGCTGACAGATTGCTGTAGTTGAAGCAAGGTCATATTATGGAAAGATGAAAAATGCATTGGGATACAACGTGAATAATGTATAGAGAATATAGAAATGTAGTAAAATGGTGCTTCCCTCTAGGTGGAAAATGAAAATAGGACAGTAAGCATATGACAGAGTAATTATCAAAATGACAAATTAGATACAATGGTAGCAAGTGGGAATGGGTATACTTGTCAGCATAGCACTTCTAATGGAATGCAATAGGGCATGGAAAAATCTTTTGCTGACAAAACGGCTCTACAGAGTTAAGTCTGAATTACAGTACCTTACAGAAGAAACAAAAAATGTAAATAAACTTAAGAAACGTAAAGTTACACTGGTAATTTTTGACTGTATAAAATATGGCTGAATCAGTGGGGCATATAAAGGAGATGAGTAACAAAAAAAACAGGTACTGAGCACACAAGTTAACTCAGTCATTTACTCTCAATAAAAGAATGGAAGAGAAAGTGAAAGTATTGTTTAGTTAGAGATAGTGGGGGGAAAAGATATTGTTTAGAGAAGTGTTGGTTTTCCCTCTCTGCAATAGTGCTAATGTTGTAAGCTTCATGGTACACCCTGATAATGAGGAAAACGGCACTGACGGAACAAGACTGGTGTTATAATAAGGATTTCTTTTTTTTTTTCATGGAACTTACAAATGACCACTGAATGTGTAAGTTTGTGTAAAATTCAGTCACTGTCTAGTAATTACCCGAACTGGAAAACGGCAAAGAAAAAAATTTGGAGAGGATGAGAGAAAATCAAGCAGAAAACAGAAACGAGGAAACTCCAGCTGAGAAAAATCCTGCAAAAGCAGTTCATGTTTCAGCTGTGGTACAGGACATGGTTTCCAGTAATTTAAAGGAAAAATATCAAATGCTTACAGAGGTATTTAAAATAAAGGAAACAATGAAGAAATATAACTCAAACAACCAAAAGGAAAATAAAAGTAGAAGCTTTAGCTAATTCAGATAACCTGAAAACTACAAAAATTTAAGGCCGAAATGAAAAGGCCAAGTATGAGACTTTTCAAGATCAGCCATTTCAAAAAATGTAGCGCTGACAAAGCGAGCACAGAAAAATAATTGTTGTGTAAGAATGTACCACAACCTTAGCTGTCCTTCTCTTCCCTAACTGTAGGGAGTGTTGCTGCTTGCAGCACTGGACATTCGGCCAGTATACCAAAGTCTTAGGAGCAGCGGTACGTGCTACATTGCTTGTCAGGGCAATAAACCAACATCGGCTATAAGAGAGAAGTCTGCACGTACCCTCTTCAGAAATGACTGCCGCATACAGTAGTACACCTGGGGAGCAAAGAAAGGAAGCTTTTCAGAACCACATACGCCACCAGGCCAAAGGAACCCAATAAATGTATATGCCTGTTAGGGTGCCCTGTTTGGATGAAGAGAAGGTAGGGAAAGTCACTCCAGATGGACAAAACCAAGCAAGAGGGGGTTTGAGGTGGGGGGGACTGAATACTGCAACATAGAAGAGAAGGACATTTAAGGTTACTGTAAGTTCCAACACAACTATTCTATGTCCTTCTAGTCTCATGTTGCAGTATTCATAACTGTAAGGACAGTATCCAAGCTTTAGGGATGAACCTGGGAGGTAGGTTGAGGGGCCTGGCCTATAAGACCCTGTAAAAAGTACAGTTGTGTACACTTACCATAAATGTAGATGTTTGAGTGTATTCACTGTTGCAGTCATTACATTTGGGTAATCTGCTGGCAGGTTGCCCTCAGTCGGCCTGAATTCCAAAGTCTTGGGTCCTGCGTCGGTTGCTGTCTTTTCTTCCATGACGTCAGGTCGTCAGGGGGTATAAAACATGCAGCCAATGCCATTTTCTTTAGTTTTTCTTGCCCCCGATGTCAGGTGCCCCCAAAAAGGTAGCAATATTATATACATTTATATGCATCAATATAAACTTTACCTTCAGATAAAAAAGCAAATACACCACATAGGTTGTAGATTATAGAGAAGGAAAGAAACTGTAGAATGACAGGGGGATGGCAGGAGGGTAGCCTGGACTGCAACAGTGAATACACTCTAACATCTACATTTATGGTAAAGTGTACACAACTGTACTATGTTCTTCGTGTTTCACTGTTGCAGTCATTATATTTGGGTAGAATCCCAAAGCTATGGTTGGGAGGCTGGAGCTAAATAGCATTAGGTGAGGCTATAAGGCCCTGCAGCACTGCAGTAGCAAAGCCTGCCCTGGACTGGAGAGGCAAATGGTAATGCTTTGTAAAGGTGTGAACAGAACTCCAAGTAGCAGCCTCTAGAATGTCCTTGGTTGGTACTCCTCTGAGAAAGGCTGCTGAAGTAGCTGCAGCTCTGGTGGATTGAGACCTAATGCCCTTGGGCACAGGTTTGCCATGGTGTAAGTAGCAGAAATGGATGCAATGGCTTATCCACTTTGAAATTGTCTAGTTTGAAATAGCCTTTCCTTCTGATCCTGCAGCATATGACACCAGTAATTGCTCAGTTTTTCTTAGAGCTTTAGTCCTGCTCAAGTAGAATCTTAGCTGTCTGTGCATGTCCAAAGAATGCAGAATTATCTCCCCTTTGTTCTGCGGATTTGGATAAAAAGTTGGCAGATTAATAGTTTGGTTAAGAGCCACACTGGAAACCACCTTAAGCATAAAAGTAGGATTTGTCTTCAGAGACACCCTGTCTGGGTAAAATATGATAAAAGGCTCTACAGCCAAGAGGGCCTGTAGCTCTGAAACTCTTCTTGCTGAAGTAATTGCTAGTAGCAGAGCTGTCTTCCATGATAAGAACTTTATATCAGCAGTAGCAGCTGGTTCAAATGGAGGCAGGGTGAGCTTTTCCAACACATAATTGAGGTCCCATGCAGGTAATGGTGATCTTCTAGGAGGCCTTACATTTTTGGCTCCTCTAAGATACTGCTTTAGTAAAGGATGAGAAAAGATTGGTGGCTCTGTATTGTAATGAGACGAAATGGCAGAGGCATGGATTTTGATCGATGAGAAAGATATGCCTTTGTCAAGCATCTCACTTAAGTATTGTAATATCTGAGGAATATGTGGCTCTGCTGTATCAGTTCCTTGTGCTTGATTCCAAGCACAGAATCGCTTCCATTTGCCAGCATACGATTTTCTAGTACTAGGCCTTCTGGCTTCCAAAACGACATTCATCACAGCTTTACTGAGAGGTGTCGTTTGTATGATTACAGGATTAGTCATGCTGCCAGGTTCAGAGTCTGTAATTGATTGTACAGGATCTGATTGTTCTGCTGGGACAGTAGTTGTGTTTTTTGAGGCAAGGTCCAAGCTGGGTATTGATACAAGTTCCTTAGGATTGGGTACCAGTATTGGCGGGGCCAGTCCGTGGCAATTAATATCATCTTTTGCGTCTCTTGTCCGACTTTTAGGAGGACCTTGGGTAGAAGAGGCAGAGGAGGAAAGGCGTAAACGGATAGGTTTTTCCAACTGAAGGGTAGGGTGTCCACATTCCATGCTTGTCTGCGATAAGTCCTTGTGCAGAATCTTTTCAGTTGATAACTTTGAGGAGAGGCAAATAGATCTATGTCTGGGCTCCCCCATTTTTCTGTTATCATGCTGAAGACTTGTGGATTTAGTTTCCACTTGTGAGGATCCATAAGGTTTCTGCTTACATCATCGGCCAGAGTGTTTTGTTTTCCTGGCAGGAATTGAGCTTGAAGATGTATTTGGTAGGTCAAAGCTGTGTCCCACAGTGCCATGGCTAATCTGCAAAGGGGGTATGAGTGTGTGCCCCCTTGCTTGTTTATATACCACATGACTGTGGTGTTGTCCGTCTTTATCATTAGTTGTCCTGGATGAAGCAAGTCCTTGAAGGCTGTTACGGCATTTTGAACAGCTAGCATCTCTTTCTGGTTGATATGTAGATGCATTTGATTTGGTGCCCATATGCCCAGAATGCACCTTCCTGCCATGTCAGCCCCCCAGGCATAATCTGATGGGTCTGTTGTTAAGGTTTGGCTGGCAGGGGGTAGAGTGAAGGGCCGTCCCATGTTTTGGTGACAGACCTTTGCCCACCATAGAAACTCCTGTTGCAGGCAGGGAATGAGAGGAATCATTGTTTCCAGACTGCGTGAATGTTGACTCCATAAACTTTTTAGGTACCACTGAAGTTTCCTCATATGCAGTCTTGCATATGGAATTAGTTGGATGCAGGATGCCATGAAGCCCAGAGCCTGCAGAATTTGTCTTGTAGAAGACTGGGTTTTTGTTGCCATCAGTTTGAAGTAAGTAGTCAGTTGCCTTTGTTTGTCTGGCGTGAGGTAAGCCATCTGGGCAGTTGTAGTCAAGCTTGCACCCAGGAATGTTATCTTTTGAGAGGGTACCAGTTTTGTTTCTTTTCGTTTATTGTGTACCCTAGACATGTTAGAAGCCTTTTCACAAATGCCAGGTGTCGTAGAATTGTCCTTGTTCTCTGCTTGAATTAGACAGTCGTCCAAGTAAGGAAATATTTGTATACTACTTTGCCTGCAAAATGCAATTACCGGTGCCAGGCACTTTGTAAAGACCCTGGGCGCAGTAGATAAGCCAAAGGGCAGTGCAGAGAATTGGTAATGCATTAAACCAGCCGTGAATCTGAGGTATCTTCTGCACGACTGTCTTATTGGGACATGCAGGTATGCCTCTTTTAGGTCTAAAGTCACCAGCCAAGCATTTTTGCCCAGCATGGGCAGAAGCTGCTGCAAAGTGAGCATTCTGAATTTTGGAATGTCCAGGTATGTGTTCAAAATCGATAAATCCAGTATTGGCCGCCAGGCCTTGTCCTTTCTGGGTACCAGGAACAGTCGAGTAAAAACTTTGTCCTTTTTTCTGTTCGGGTACTGTCTGAATGTCCCCCATATCCATGAGGGATGTAACCTGTTTCTGTGCCTCTGCCCATTGATTTTTTGGCAGATCTGGCCAACCATTTGTCACTGGCAGAGTGTGGAAATGGAATCTGTACTCCTGTGATACGATGTTTAGTACCCACTTGTCCTGGCTTATTAACTGCCAATTTTGAGCAAAAGTGCTAATTTTCCCCCTATGGGCGCTGCCAAAAGATAAGTGCTTGGTGTATGCAGAGGGAAGTCATTGGGATTGCTTTCTGTAGGTTTGCGTTATATCTCCTCCAGATTTGGAGGTGGATGTGCCCCATTGCTTTGACCTGTATGAGTCTTGATCCTGGTACCTGGAACCCTTAGGGCGTCTGGATTTGCCCCTTTGAGCTGTCTGACACAGGAAAGGACCATTTTTTTGTAGGCCAGCATCTACTGAATCTTGGTGGCTGCACTTGTAAGAAATCTTTAACAGTTTGCATAGACTTGGCTTTGTCTTCCACTTTCTTTAAAACCTCTTCTGCCTTAATACCAAACAGAGAATCATGCTGTAAAGGTGCATCTAGCAATTTAGCTTTAACATGATCAGGCAAATTTTGTTCCTTTAACCAGGCATGCCTTCTTCACAGATCCAGTAACTGCAGCCCTTCAGGAGGTCTCTAAGGAATCAAAACCACATTGCAAAGTATGCTTTCCAACTTGTTCAGCTGCATGCAATAATTCCTGCAATTCTTTATTTTCTGCGCATTCTGAAATCAACATCATTTTCTGTTTCAGCAATCCCATAACATGTTGTTGGTACTTAAGCATATGAAATTGACAATTTAAGGCCCTGATTGCCAAGGTTGCAGATGTATAAATTTTTTTCCCCATCTGTCCAGTGCCCTAGAATCTGTCAGAGGGGGTAGGGATTTTTGCTGTTGAGGCCTTTACTCCCTTTGGACCCTGTGAAATTGTTTCAGGATCAGCAGCAGGGTTTCTAAATAAAAATGTATGTGAGTCGGGGACTCTGTAATATCTGTCAGGCTTACTGGGAGCCGGAGGGAAGGAGTCAGGGGTCAAGCTTGACTCTGAAAACACATCATCCACAATGTCTAAAACAGGGGGAATGGCTAAATTCCTGAGCCTCTTTTTTTGATTCTGAGAAGTCTTGAATCTCCCAGTGAAAATGCTCCCTCAAAGTATGCAAGGTTTCTCCAAATGAATAATCCTCAGCAGGAGATGCAGGTGGAATAGACTCCTCAGCATCAGAATCCTCATAGGGAGGAACAGATAATTCCTGATCAGAAAAGGAATCAGAAGAAATAGAAACCTGATCTGAAGATTCATAATCAGAGTCTTGCCTAGGCCTCTTATCTGGAAGGGGATGGGTAACCCTGATAAAGGTAATAAGGTCTTCAGCCATTTTGATCATCTGTTTTTAGGCATAGAGGCCTGTGCACGTGGCTCATGCGTTGTTTTTTTTTAGTTTTAGAAGTTGCTTTTGTCTTTGGTTTTGCAGCTTTCGTCGGTTTGATGTACAAATGTTGAGGTCTGAATACACCCTCAGAAGCCGGTGCCTGACAGCGGCTCTGGACCCATCCGAGGGTGATACATCCGTTGATCCAATACCTTGAGTATCTTGCGGCATGCCGGACTCCACATGGGTGACGGTAGAGGCCTGCGACTCGAAGGTAGCGGGTACCAGTGGCTGCAAAGGCGCCTTACTGAGTACCGGCGAACCGGTGACTGGCTTAGAAGCTTCGTTTGTTTTGGATCTCGACAGCCTTTCTCTGTCCTTTTCTTTGCGTTTTTCTATGTACTCCGGTAGTCAGATTGCTATCAGACGACATTTCTGGGTAGTTAAATCGGTTTCCAAAATACTTTGATGCAAAAATATACAGACTCTTAATAGCGCGTTGGTTAAATCTACCACAAAACCGACAGCCAGGCACGTTGTGATCAGGGCCTAGGCAAGGAATACAGTATAAATGGAAATCCTTATGAGGTATTTGCTTCCCACAAGTAATGCAATTAACTTTTTCTGACATCGGTAAAAAGCAAGAAAAATGTTTCCCCAACGGGGTACTTAGCTTTAGTGAAGACTTCGGTTCTGAAACTCAAACTCGAATATTTCAGTCGTCGGCCGACCGGCACTTGCAAACTGCTTCTGCTTTGGGCACCGCGCGGCAAGAAAGACTAAAGAAAATGGCATCGGTTGCATGTTTGATACCCCTGATGACCTGACATCATGGATGAGAAGACAGCAACCGACGCAGGATCCAAGACTTTGGAATTCAGGCTGACTGAGGGCAACCTGCCAGCAGATTACCCAAATGTAATGACTGCAACAGTGAAACATGAAGAACATCTGACCTAGCAATCCCAGTTCTAGCTCTAGAGACCAAGTCTAGCTTTTAGTGCTCGTTAAAAATATGGACTGAGGACCAGGTGGCTGCTTCCAGTATGAAAGCATATTCCACCCCCCTTAAAGGCTGATGAAGAGGCAGCTGCCCTATTAGAATGCGCTCTCATATTGGTAGTTAAAACATTTCTATGAAAGGAATAACAGGCAGAGATGGCTTTAGAAAACCATGATGATATAGTCTGTTTACAGACTGCCTTCCCCAAGGCCCTTCAGTGAAAGGGAACAAACTGGACAGGCTTTCTAATGGATTTGGTCTTATCCAGGTAATACTCAAGCTGTCTATGAACATCCAAGGAATGTAGGGTTTTTTTCAGATGAATTTCGAGGTTGGGGGCAAAAACAGGGAGGTTAATGGCTTGATTCAAGGACAGTTCATTAACCACTAAGCATGAAGGAGGGAGACCCTGTCCTTATGGAAGATTAGGTAAGGGGGGTTTAGCCATCACGGCCTGAACTTCTGAGACTGTTCTGGCGGACGTGAGGGCTACCAGCAGTAGTTTCCTAAGTACATAGTTTCAGGGATGCTGAGTGAGCTGGTTCAAAAGGAGGTACAGTGAGTTTTTCAAAGACAAAATTAAGGTCCCATGAAGGCGGTATCGGTTTTCAAGGGGGCCCGATATGGAGGACCCCTCTTAAGAATAGTTTTACCTCTAATCTGGATGCCAAGGAAGGAACCAACGGGAGACGGATGGAAATGTCTGACAACTGCACCTTAACAAAAGAGTAAGTCAGTCCTGAATGTTGAAGCTTACACAAAAAAGGAAGGACCATAGGTAAAGGAATAAGAAAGGGGTCCTGTTTTTTTCTTCTGACACCACCTGGAGAATCTTTTCAATTTTGACACAATTTCTCCTGGTACTAGGTTTCCTGGCCTCCTGCAGGACATTGAGTACTTCCTCTGAAGATAGGTGTCTGAAGGGGATCAGAACTCTATTACCCATAGAGTGAGTCTGAGGTTGAGCACCTGAGCGTGTATAAGCGATCCCTTGTCTTGTGTGAGTAGGTAGAATTGGTGGGGTAACCTGTGGTAATTGCCCTTGGCTAGTAGGTGAAGAAGAGGAAACCAATGCTGTCTTGGCCAAAAGGGAGTCACCAGCAGGATGTTTGATTTGTCCCTCTGAATCTTCAGAAAGACTTTTTGAATTAGTGCAAAAGGGGGAAACGCATAAAAACACATCCCCGCCCAGGAAGAGGAGTCGTCCACCCCTTCAAGCCTGTGGATATGGATCCCTTGTGCAAAACAGAGGCATCTGCCTGTTCTGGGAGGAGGCAAACAAATCTGCCTGAGGAATACCCCACTTTTGAATAAGGTCCAAAAACATCTCCCTGTGAAGCATCTATTCGTGACAGGGTGCAGAGGTTCTATTGA
Source organism: Protopterus annectens (assembly GCF_019279795.1). Taxonomy (NCBI): domain Eukaryota; kingdom Metazoa; phylum Chordata; order Ceratodontiformes; family Protopteridae; genus Protopterus; species Protopterus annectens. The sequence goes on along the minus strand of NC_056727.1, from coordinate 913,829,087 downwards.
GAGTGCTCACCATCACAGTCTCTGCTGAAGGAATGCACACTGCTTGCAGGTGGAATGTGCAGTTCTGCTGCCAAGGACCAAATCTGAATTGCCAGACTGCACAGCGGTAGGATCCTGTCCCCCCTGCTTGTTGATATACCACAGGACAGTCATATTGTCTGAGACAACTTTTAAGTTGCCTGGTAGGAGAATTGGGCAGAAAGTTTGCAAGGCTAGAAGGGCCCTCATCTCTGATACTGATGTGGCCCTTTGAGAGAGGACCACTTTGTTTTGTTTGTTGTGGTTTTGCAGGGCTGCTCCCCAACCCACGTCTGAAGCATCTGTGAAAATTTGCTGTGAGGGTGGAGGAATCTGCATATATACTCTGAGGCATATGGCTGCAATCCACCACTGCAGCTTTTTTTTTCAGGCATGGGAGGAGAGGTAGAGGAGTATCCAGTGGGTGTGAATGTTGGTTCCACTGACACCTTAGCACACACTGAAACTTTCATATATGCAGCCTTGCTAATGGAAGCATGGGTATCAACGATGACATGTGGCCTACGACCCTCAGAAATTCCCTGGCTGATAAAGTTTGGAGCGAGAGGAGTATTTGGAGGTAGTGTGTGATGGCTTCCACCTTCTGGCAAGGAATGAAGATTGCCATCTGGTCTGTTTTTATCCTGCACCCCAAGAAAACCAGGTCTTGGGTGGTTGTCAGGTGAGATTTTTCCTGGTTCACAGTGAACCCTAGGTTTGCCAGGGTACTGGATACCGTGCCTAGGTAGTGTGTGGCAATCCTGGTGAAGTATCAAGAGGTCATCTAAGTATGGATATATTTGAATGCCTTGTACTCTGCAGTGGGTGATAACCGGAGCTATGCACTTTATGAACACCCTGGAGGCTGTGGAGAGCCTAAATAGCAATGCAGAAAATTGAAAATGCAAGGAACCCATGCAAAAGCGCAAGAACTTCCTTTAGCTCTGGTGAATAAGAATCTGAAGGTAAGTATCCTTCAGATCCAAGGATACCATGAAGGCTTGGTGAGGAATGAGGGATAGGAGGTGATGCAAGGTGAGTATTTTGAAGGTAGGCACCTTGAGTAATAGTCCGAGTAGAGAAAAATCCAGAATTGGCCTCCAAGGGCCATCTTTTCTTGGAACCAAAAACATCCTGGAGTAAACTCCCTTGTTTGACTGTTCTGGAGGTACACTTTCTATGGTGCCCTGAGTTTGGAGCTAATCCAAAAATTGGGGGGGGAAGAGATGAAGCTGACCTGTAGGCTGTTGTGGTGTCCCCTGGAAGGGAGGAAGTGTCCACCAAGTCATAAATTATCCTTTTTGGGTGATGGAAAGGACCCAGCCTCCGAGGTAATTTTCCGCCAGGAGGGTAGGGAAAGGGTGAGGAGGAGGGATAAGGGAGTTGATCTGGGTAACGGGTTTAAGTCACAGTGGAGGGGCTCTGTCCCGGTCAGGCTGCCTCCAAAAGGGAGTTGGAGTGGAGGTGGAAGGTTGTGCAGGAGTGGAGTGTCTCCTAGTTTGCCTGCATCCCTTAGCCTGTTTGGGATTAGAATGAGATGACTGTCTCCTAACAAAGGTGGTCCTTTGAGGGTAGTTCCTATGATACCTAGGAATAGGAGAGACTAACAAATGTTTTAAATTTTGTACCTCCTTGCCCTTTTCCTGTAGGGATTTAAGGAACTCTGCAGAGACTGCACCAAAAAGGGCCTTACTATCAAGAGAAGCAACTAGCAATTTGTCTGGACATCCATGGAAAGGAGCTGTAACCCCACCCAAAAAAATCTTCTCAGGACAGAACTGGAGGCTGCAGATTTGGAGGATGCCTCTACCGCATGCATCATAACTGCACTTTATGGAGTGCCTGTTCACCTGAGAGGCAGTAGAGAGCAGGGCAGAGAGTTGTGACTTACCAGGAGAGTCTGGCATATCTGGTATCAGTGCAGAGGCTTTTGATAGGGTAATCTAAAACAAACCTAGCCATGCGAGTTTGATAATTTAGGGCTTTGATGCCTAGAGTGGAAGTAGTATACACCTTCTTCCCTAGTCTATCCATAAATTTGCTGTCCTTGTAAGTGGGAAAGAGAGAGGTGGAAGGCAGTTGTCTGGATGATTTATCCGCTGACATTGCAATGGCAGCAGGGTTTGCAGGGGGATTCTTGAATAAAAACTGTGCATCCTGTGGACCTTTATAAAAATCTATCTGGATGTTTGGAATCTGGGGGCTGAGAATCAGGAGTCTGGGATGCAGCCAGAAAGGCATCAAGAAAGGTTGGAAGCAGGGGGGATGCAGATGGAGAGGGCCTGTCCATCTGCAATAATTCAAAGTATCTATTTTTTGTTTCAGAGACATCTAAGGCCTGCCACTTAAAATGTTCTCTCATTAGAGAAATGGTGCTCCCAAAGGAGAATTCTTTCCTGGAGATTCAGAACTAAGATTCCTCCACCTAAGTGGTAATAAAGTCCTTGGGGAGTCTATCTGGGAGCAATAGGTATGTGATTCATCAGAGGATGAGGGTTCTTCTTCTGAATCCTCTAAGGCCTGCACAGGTGTAGGGGCTGGTAGAGGTACCACAGACTGGAGGACGTGGAAGGCCCTGAAAAGATTTTGAGAAAAACCTTCCCATCCAGGAGCTGTTTCAGTTTCTCTATGTTCCCTATGTTTTAATTTCATTTTCCTCTTTACAGGAGTAGAAGGATGTGTTGACTTAGAGGCAGATGCCTGGGAGGGTGGAAAGGTTAGGGTAGGCCCCTCCGACACCCCGAGCTGTGGTTCCCCCTCGCCATCAGGGGCTGATGGCTGATCAGCCTCAGCAGACATACTCTGTTTCCACCAAACTGGCTTCCACCATGGTTCCTGGTTCTAGCTCTGAAACAGGCATCTGCCTCAAGAGTCTCACCAGATTCCTGAGGTGCACTACGGGCATCAGGCCTAACTTTTAGCCTTCTTCCGAGGTGGCTCTTCAGAGGTACCTACCTCACCCTCCATGCCTAATGCTAGGCGCCAGAGCCTCTGTTTTTTTAAATAAAGCTTTAAGGCAGCCAGACGGCTGCAAAGCATTTTTGGTATAAAAGACTTGCAGATACCGCAAGACGTATGGTCATGGCCTTCACCTAAACAAAATAAGCACTTAAGTGTATCCGTATGTGACATTTGTCTTCCACAAGCACACTTCCCCCTCCTAGCTGACATATATATTTGAAAAGCAATAAGAAAGTTAACAAAAAACCCAAAGGGGTACTTATCTGTATCGGACAGCCGAAACAAAAGAACTGGCAACAGGTGGCCCATAGATCACTGCAGCAGATAAGTTCTGAAGGGGGTACGTGCAGACTTCACTTTTCTAGCCAACATTGGTTTATGGCCCTGACAAGCAACATACCATGTACCCCTGCTCTTAACACTTTGGTATACTGGCCGGATGCCCGGTGTTGCAGGCAACAACCTCCCTACAGTTATAAATACTGCAACATGAGAATAGAAGAACATCCTCAGATTTTCTGCTGTGCCACAGAACTGGAAGAACAGACTGTATTAATTTTATGAAAATACGAATAAGCAAACTGTATTGGTTTTCCACAGCAAGATATGTTAATTGAAAGGACACATCAAGTGTTTGCTCCAAATCTGACCACGACACAGCAGGCCAAGGCCTATATTACTAAAGATGCAATTATAACAGCAGAAAGAGTTGATCCCAACAAAACTGCAGCAGAAAGGAAAATTATTAAAAAATTGAGATTAAAAAGTATGCGTGTGGAAAATGAAAACTCACTGTATTCCAGGCAGAAAAGAAGCAAGCTTGTCCTAGCAATCATGAAATGTCAAGAGGCATATGTGATATTCAAGCTGATGTATCCATTTTTTTGAATGCAGCACAGGCCAGGAGGAAATAAAGTGTATCCAATAGAGATTTAAGCCAGCAAGCAGAAGAGGGGTTCTGCTTCTCGTTCTTCTAACAAAGCACAGACAGATTTGGTTGGTGAAACCCTTTCGGCTGCTCCAAAGGAATTGCTTGACAGAGAAAAGAAGCACAGGAACTGACTAGAAGGATTAGAAGTACCTTGGACTTGAACCAGAAACTGGTTTTCAAAGATTGAGATGATCAAGAAGACTGCCAGCAACATGAATTATTGAATATATCAAAGAAAGCATCAATCCCACCGAACATAGGAATAAATATTTGAAATATGAGTTGCAAAAAGTGGTTGAAAAAGACTGCAATTTTGATGACTTTACTGAACTTGTGGGGGAACTGTAAAACATATATATTTGACATCAGTAATGTTTAGGATGACACTGGAAGGAATGAAGATGCAACTAAATGAAAATTTTTGTTCTCTTAATATTTATATAAAAAGTTCCATGATTTAAATTGAATGTTACGTTTTATACAGTATGTAGTCAGAGGTATTTTAAATGTGGGATGGGGGAGTCTTGTGGCTGCTGTATATGTTAAATATCTTAAAGCAAGAAAGTGTTTTTTTTAATGTTATTTTAAGATATACATGCTTTACAGCGTAACAAGATAAAGTCTGGTCAGAAGCAAGCTCAAGGTAATATAAAGTTATGATACTAAGCTGTTGGGGTGGGGAGTTGTATAAAAGTGCATCAACATATGTATAATTAAGACAGCAATTCCCCATTTTTACAAAGGCAGAAGTCTAGATCAATGCCCTTGGTTTAAGCAACACACATTTCTTAAACAAAAAGGCAAGAAAAGCAAGACAGAATGATGAAAAGTACATAAAATGGTAGGGTTTTTTGCATGTTCAAAGTTATCAGTGTTTTTTATCAGTCAGCAAATGCCCTCAGTGGGAGGCAACAAATCTGCAGGTACAAGCAATTGGCCATGGGAAGTCTATACATTGCATGTGGAGTGAAATTTACAAATATTCGTTCATGCATCTACAAAGTTAACAACTACTTTTTAATCACTGCTGTTTTTACTTGAAGACCAGCTGTCAACAAGTACAAACAATCTTGAGAGCATTTAAAGGTACAAAGGCAAGCAGTTGAAAACTAAACTTTTAAACTGTGGGAAACTAATAGGAAGCAACAACCTCTCCAGCAGTCTTAATACTTTAATAGCACTGCACAGTTTTATTTATTTAAATGTAACAAGTGCACACTCTCAAGGCTAAAAGTTAGTCTTTACTGGAAGCATGGAAGTTGTTCTTCACATGTGGGTGGGGAAACAGCGATAATATAAAAACAGATAATCAGTTTAAGTGGGATCACAAGCTGTAACATGTACTTGAGTATGGGTAACCTTAATTTTAGATTATGCATTGCCTGTTGGTGCAGTCAACAATTTGGGGAAATTGCTCCTATCGGGAAGTGTAAACTTAATTTGTTAAGAGATATATATTTGTGTGTTTGTCCCAAGTTAAAAGGGGATGGATGACTGAAATTTTGTTTAGATTCTTGAGTTTTTTTACTGAAACAAAAAGCCTTGCAAAATGCTGAATCCACTCAAATGGAGAAGAGAAGAGGCAACTGCTTAAAAGATCAGCTTGCCAAACAGTGTGTACATGTATGCCTACACTGGAAACACACATTCAAAAGAACTGTAGTGTATAACAGATGCTAGTAAAGATTTCTATTGTAATGGCTACTCTGACTACATTATCATGGAATATAAATGGTCTTGCAGGTAAAGCCAAAACAGCAGAGTATTGAATTATATTAAGAAATGTAGGGTGCAAATGCCAGTATTACAGGAAACATCTGGATAGAACTGATCATGTGAATTTGACAAAAAGAATTTCAGGATGGACATTCAGCAAAATATTAGGGGAAAGGCAAAGAGTAATACTGATTGCTATAGGGGTTCCATTAGTGATACAAAGAGGGGATTATAATGGCAAATTTGTGGTATGAAGAGTCTGTTGGCAAAGGAGAAAGATTATGCTGGCATGTATTTATATTCCACCAAAAACTGCTATTATGGATCTTTACATATATACACATATATATATATATATATATATATATATATATATATATATATATAAGAAACAAGAACAGAAAAAGAACCAGAGGCACAGGCCATCTCTGCGCAAACACCCTAACACACCAAAACGACCCAAAGATCCGCCAGGAGCCTTGGTGGGGGAAGGTGGGAGGGTGTGATGAATGGAAGATCAACAACTCAGATGGAACGTTATGGTAAGACATAACTTCTTTATCTGAAGTTGTTAATCTTCTTCAATTCCTCACTGATATGACAGAGTCCCTAGCTACTACAGAATCTGGGTGGCCCTCATGGAAGAACATTCCGGAGAACCATAGAACCAAAGGCAGCTCTACCCCTGGAGATCAGATCCAATTTGAAATGCTTGATAAAGGTATGGGGTTTAGTCCAAGTGGCAGCTGCACAAATATCATCCATGGAAGCCCTAGTATGAAATGTGACAGAAGCGTCCACAGCCCTAGTGGAATGAGGTTTAATGCGGCCAGGAGCGGATTCCTCCTCCAGAGAATAAACAAAGGAGATGCAGTCCCGAAGCCATTTAGACAAGGTAACCTTAGACACTGCCGATCCCTTTCCTAGAGCCCGGAAAGGCAACAAAAAGCTGATCTGACTTTTGAAAATACTTTGTCCTGTCCAAATAAAACCGCAATTGTCTGTGGACATCCAAGGAATGGAGACCGTATTCCCTTTTGTTGGTATAATTAGGGAAAAACACGGGCAACTCAATGGACTGATTAATAAAAGAATTCTGAAACCACCTTAGGTAAGAAAGTGGGATTGGTGCGAAGTGATACTCTGTCCTTATGGAAAATCAAATAAGGACTTTTAATGCATAATGCTTACAGCTCTGATACACGTCTGGCTGAAGTAACCGCCACCAGAAACAAAGTCTTCCAGGACAGAAACTTCACATCACAGGTTGCAACCGGCTAGAAGGGAGGTAGAGTCAAAGTTTGAAGCACCCTAGACAGATTCCATGATTCCACAGGTTGCCTAATGGGAGGTCTAGAATGAAAAAAACCCTTCAAGAAAGTCTTACACAGACGGGAAGAAATAATAGGAATTCCATCTGAACCATCATGGAAATTGGAGATGGCAGCGAGATGCACCCGAATCGTGGATGCAGAAGCCCCGTTAAGGAAAAGCTTGGTCAGGTATTGAAGAACTGTAGCTACTGGAACAGAAACAAAATCCAGAGATAGCTCTTGTGCCCACAAGGTAAAACATTTCCACTTGTCTTTATAAAGTTTTCTGGTAGAAGGTTTGTGGGAGGCCAAAATAATATTCCGTACCGGGGAAGAAAGTGACTCAAGCCTGGCTACTAACGGAACTGGAGCAACCAAGCTGTCAGTTTGAGAGTGGCCAGATTTGGAGATGACAACCCTTGGGGGTGAGAGATGAGATCCTGAAGGAAGTCTAGAATCCAAGGGGGTCGGAGCAGATGTGGTTGAAGGAAGGGGAACCAAACCTGACTAGGCCAGAACGGGGCAATGAGAATAATCCTGCTTCTCAACCGAGTAGCTTTCTTTAATACCAACGGCATCAAAGGAATGGGAGGATAAGTGTACAGGAGACCCGTGGGCCAATCAAGAGTCAGAGCATCCCTCGGGGACGGCCCCTGCAGAGGAAAAAGGGCAAAATAGCAGCTGCACTTCGCACTGGAAGGGGAGGCAAGATCGCAGCAAGGCCGGCCCCAGCAGTTGAAAATTTTCTCCGCCACTTCTGGGTTGAGAGACCATTCATGCAGAAGCAAGATGCATCTGCTCAGCCTGTCCGCAATCACGTTGGAACTCCCCGGGATGTGTGTAGCAATCAGGAAATGGTTGGTAGCTATTGCCCACTGCCAAATTCTCATGGCTTCGTGGCAAAGGGGGTAAGATCTGGTCCCTCCCTGCTTGTTGATGTACCAGACCACAGACATGTTGTCGGACTGGATAGCAATCGGTCCGAGAGGAAGAGGAGGGTGGAGAGACAGTAACACAGCTCTGAGCACTAGAACGCTGATGTGCAAGTCGACTTCTAGGAGATCACGTGCCTTGAACAGATCTTCCCTGAAAATGGCCCCCACACCCCATCAGGGAAGCGTCCGTAGTCACCGTGGCGCTGGGCTGAAAAGGATGAAAGGGGCGACACCACAGACTTTCGTCCATTCTCATTCACCAGAGGAGATCCTGCTTGCAAAGATCGTGATGAGGATTAGTGCATTCAAGGGATGATGATTGTGTATCCACTGAGTTTGAAGAAGCCACTAACAGGCGCATATGGAGCCTGGCCAATGGAACAATGGGAATGGCTGCCGCCATGGAACCCAGAGCCTGCAGAACTGCCTTGCAGACACTTTCCTGTAGTAGAGTATCACTTGCACTTGTGTTCTCAGTCTTACGAGCCTGTGATGAGGAAGAGATATTAGACCAAGTTGAGTGTTGAACATAGCCCCTATGAATTCCAATTGTTGTGAGGGTTTTGATTTTTCCCAATTGATAGTAATACCCAGAGACTCTGCCAGAGACAGTGTGTGTCGCAGGGCCTTGGTCAGTAGATGCTCGGTGGGGCGGAGAGGAACCAATCACCCAGATAAGGAAACACCTGGAATCCGTGCAGTCAAGCAAGCTGTCACCACTGCTAGACATTTCATGAACACTCTGGGGGCCGTCGAAAGACCGAAAGCCAGGGCTCTGAATTGGAAATGATTGGCTCCCAGCCGGAAGCGCAAAAGCCTCCTGGAGCGTTTGTCCATTTTGAGGTGGTAATACGCATCCCGGAGATCTAGAGAGCACATCCACACACCCTCCCGAAGACATGGAAGGATGGATTGAATAGTGACCATGTGGAACTTGGTCTGTATAACTGACTCGTTCACACGACTGAGATCCAGAATGGGCCTCCAGTCCCCAGTCTTTTTTGGCACCAAAAAGAGTCTGGAGTAGAACCCGAATCCGCATTGATCTGGGGGGACCTTTTGGATGACTCGCCTTAGAAGAAGCTTCTTGATTTTGGAAGCTGCCTCTTCCCTTTGACTGGGTGGAACGTCGGGAAGGGAGAATTGAGGTCTTGGAAAGGATTTGAGGGGAATGTGATAGCCTCTGGTGATAATTCTCTGCACTCATAAATAGTTGGTAATGGAGGACCAGGCTGATTGGTGCAAAGAGAAATGCGCCCCGACTGCTTCCAGAGGAAAGCAATCGGGCAACGCTTCAGGAACATTGATAGGGCCTACCAGAGAAAGAATCTCTGGAGCCCTGATTCCGTTAACACCCTCTGCCTCTAAAGGGACGTCTTCCACTATCGGACCCTCCTCTGCCTTTGGAGGAGTCCTCGCCATGTGCATCATGAAAGAAACCTTGCGACTTTTTGTGCCACAACTTCCCACTCCTCTGACTTCTGGAGAAGGAACGCTGAGGTTTGGAGAAGCGCAGGCCCACGGCAGACGAGGTCTTTCCATCCTGCTCGCACCTGGCCAAAGTATCCTTGACCTTAGAACCAAAGAGCACGGAGGGCTCAATGGAATCAATGGAATCAATGGTTCAAAAAGGAAGACTAAGGAATCCGGCAGGTCAGAAATGCGCATCCAAGCAGGACGTCGGACAACCACGCCAGCACTTGCTGCTTTAGCTGCTCCTTCAGTTGCGTGGGAGAGCAACCTCATGGAGGAATTCGAAATTGCTTCAAGGGTGGCAAGTTAGTAGGCCACTTTGTCACGTGCTCCATCCGACACAACCCGCAAGGCTACCAGAGAGTTCGGAAATAAGATCTCTCTGGAGTCTCGTAAAGTGTGCCAAGAAATTCAGCAAACGCACGGCAAAGGTCGCTGCAGTAAAGACTCGCTTCATTAGCCTGTCCACCGCCCGGGACTCCCTGTTGGGTGGGTGAACAGCCGGACTCCCTTCTGCCAAGTCCTTCTTTGTGGCCACCGCCACCACCACAGCATCTACTGGCAAGCCTTTCAACCAAAGGGGTTGATCCTCTGGAGGAGAAAGTACTTTGTCTGATCTCCTGGGGATAGCTTCTACTGAATCCGGACTCTTCCATGCTCGCTGCACAATGAATTTGACCAACTCATCTGCAGGAGGGGTCACCCAGGACGTAGTGGGCCGGAAACGGAAAGCTTATAAGAATACGGATTCTTCCGGGGAAGGGTTGGAAGATTTCCAGTCACCCTGCTAACTCAAAATGTCCAAGATGTCCCCAAAGGAAACATAGTCAGGGGGTGATCTAGGAGAACCTTCCCCATCATCGTAATTCGTATCTTCAGTAAGGGACTTTTCAGGTGAGTCCATGTGTTTTCTTTTGCACACCCTCTTCCGAGGGGGTTCTTCGGTGGGAATGTCCAAAGAAGCCTCGGAAAAGGGGGTCCCATGCCAAGGGCTGGCAATGGCTGAGTAAGGGGGGGAACCAAAGGAGGAGGTGACTGAGGAGGATTGTTAGCCGCCAGCGCCCTCTCAATAATCCGGAAGGCAGGCCCACACGAAGAGGGATGGGAGTCCGGAACCGAAGAGGACTGAATCAGAACCGGGGTCACATCCCGCTCCGAATGGCCTACCTCCAGGACTGACATCTGAGAAGGGTTCAGTGCGGAAATAACTCTCGAATCCGAAACGGGATCCGAGAAGGGAGTCAGTGCCAGGGCCGGAACCGAATATTCCACTCCCGAAGCAAGGGATAGAGTAAGGTGAGTTGTTGTCGGAACTGAAGTCCACCAGGACTTAGATGCTTCAGGCATCAAAGCAGTCAGCGCCGAAGGAAGGGGTCCCACTGAAAGCAATGGGTAAAGGGGCCTTGGGACCGAAAGATGCCCATCAGGGAAATACACACACATCTATATATATAGCTATATATATATATATATATATATATATATATATATATATATATATATATATATATATATATCTATATATATATCTATATATATATCTATATCTATCTATATATCTATCTATATATATATCTATATATCTATCTATATCTATATATATATATATATCTATATCTATATATATATATATATCTATATATATATCTATATATCTATATATATATCTATATATATATATATATCTAGATATATATAGATATATATAGATATATATATATATCTATACATATATATCTATACATATATATATATACATACAACTAAATATATATATATATATATATATATATATATATATATAGATATATATATATATATATATATATATATATATATATATATATATATATATATATATATATATATATGTGTGTGTGTATGTATGTATGTACACACACACACAGCACATATCTGGAGGACGCAGTGGTAGCATGGTCACTTCACAGCAAGAGATTTTCCAGTTCGATTCTTGGCTGGGATGCCTTTTGTGTGGAGTCTGCATGTCCTCCCTGCGTTCCTGTGGGTTTCCTCCTGGTGTTCCGGTTTTGTTCCACATCACAAAAACATACATCTGAAACATTTCTCCCTGGGCCACCGCTAAAAATTGGCTTAGTTCCAAAATGGACTTTACCGGTAAACAAACGTTAAAAATAAAAATTTTTTGCAAAGCCTTAATATAACTTAATTGGCTGCCTAAAAGCACTTAAGGGTGGTCAAAATCTGAAGAGACTAACTGAAGTACTGAATGATTTTTAGCAAAAGGAAGGAACAAATTACATAAACATTGTTCGGGAGTAAGGGTGAGATTTAAGGGAAGGCAGAAATCAAGCAATTTATGTACTGTTGGGAGTGAAGAATTATAAAAAAAAAATGTAATGTACAATGCATGTGAATGAAAAAAATATATAATTTGTTTTCTTTTCTATTAATGCATGTATGCCTATGCTGCAAATGATAATTTTATAAATGGTGTTAAAAAAATGTAATGGCAAAATTCTTCTCAGCTTTAGGACAGTAACTGGCATGAAGAAAAGGAGCAATAAAATGTCCTCAAATGGCCACTTAGCTTTCAAAGACTTGCAACAGGATCTCTGGGTCTGTCATCCTATGGCAAACTCCTAAGTGCTACGAATGCAACAGTGAGTTTACAATGAATCTAACAGAAAATCATCTGTTGCTGTAGTCCTTTAAGGATACATGTGCCTGCCCATTATTTAAATTACCCATGGACTGAAATGAATACACAAAGAAAAACAGAAATGCCATCAGCCTAAGCAAAAGCAGCCTTAAAGTGTCACTGAACAGTTTGGGTCAAGCCTTTTGCAGCAGAGACATGAGATGCTTACAGTGGTGTGTTGCTTTTCTCCAAACATCATTACAGTTTTAAAACTGCATACTAAATCATTTGAGAAATATTAGTTTTGCTTATGCAACCAGATGACTTTACCCTTCAGTTATGTCCATAGACTTTAACAGATGCACCACTGTGCCTCAGCAGGGGTGTCAATTAAAATCTATGCACTCAGCATCATGCTATCCCTATGGTTATGCAACTGAGGAATGAAGTCAACTCTGTATGACTGATTTTAATACAACGCTTACAGATTTTTTTAAAGAATAGTCAAGAAATAAAAGGCATGATAGAGATGCATAGCAGGAAAGCATTATGGCACAGTAAACATCAAATGCCACAATACAGCTATCAAATGTTTACAGAATTAACAAAAATGAAAGTAATACTCAAAAGAAGAAAATCCAGTGAAATGCACAGTAAATTAGCCTGCTTGTGTCACAGCAGACTTCTCCAGTGAACAGGGTTTGAGGATCAACCAGTAATTTGCTACTGTCATTGATTACCCAAGAAATAATTCAAGTACCCAGAGCTGCATCAGCTCTGCATGTTGAAGGGCTTCATGCACACTGTAATCAAATGGGAAATGATTTGTGTTTTCTGAGGTAGAGTATCTTCATGGACTTTTTTTTTTACTCACCCCGGGAGTGGTATCTGGTTAAGTGATTTGCTCAGAGTTGCAGTTCGGCGATGGAGGCTGTAGGAATCAAACTTTCCACCTCTGGACCACAGAAAACAAATCAACAGTTTCTTAATCCTCTAAGCCAACTACCAGACAGCTGGGAATAGCAGACAAGAAAAAAAGACTATTGCCACTTAAAACCAAGACAAAGGCTCAAAAAAGTTCTCTCTCTCAAATGATATAAACTACATAAAAACAAGCCTTGCAGATATGAGTGAAATGCAACTTAAGCATCATGAAATGAGCATATCAGTTATGGAAAAGGCAACGAAGACACACAGGGCTATGCTGACATCTGAAATTATCTAAGTGCAAAATCCTAAAAATGTTAACATTTAAGGACTTTAGAGTTCTCTGTAGGTTTGCTAAGTGTCCATTACATACCTGCTGGACCTCAGTCAGAATAGAGTACGCACTCTGTATTTGTCGTTTGCTTAGTTTCCCCAAAGGCATCTTCTGGAGATCTATCTGTTGGGCATTAAATTTAAACAGTTAAAAACACAAACACAATACTCCTGAAAATAAGCTATCCCGTTTTCTACATACAGATCTGCTTGTTAGACAAATGAGCAGTCAATGAAAAAACACATTACCTTCGTATTGACCATCAAGTTTCCAAACACAACACAAATATACATGCAAAAATATATAAATACTAACAACCACTCACTCACCAAACAGTATCACATCTGCTCATTACATTTATCACTTGCTGGCTATGGAATTAACAATGAGAAATTATGAAGACAAACAACTCAAAGGGTTAACCTTGCTTCTCTGGCTGCAACCTTTCAAAGCTCAGTCCTGTATTACTGTGCAACTTTACTAATCATACCAGTTAAAAAAATAAATAAATTAAAAATAAAAAAACTCAACCGACTGTCACAAAAACATGGTGATTCACACCTGGCTAATAATGCTGCTCTCATTACAGGGCCAGTTTTGGAAAGTGGAGGCCCGCTGTGATGCAGGAAAGTGGGTCCCAGCAAAACATAGGCACACCCACACAAGACAGCAATGGAAAAGTACAGCTGTGTACACTTACCATAAATGTAAATGTTCGAGTGCATTCACTGTTGCAGTCATCACATTTGGGTTATCTGCTTGCAGTAGCCCTCAGCCGGCCTGATTAACAAAGTCTTGGGTCCTGCGTCGGTTGCTGTCCTCCTTCCGTGACATCAGGGGTATTAAACATGCAGCCGACGCCATTACATTAGTTTTTCTTGCCATAGATGTCAGGTGCCCCCCTAATGGGAAGCCATATAATCTATAAATATACAACGTTATACCTCCAACAAAAAAGCAAATACACCAAAAAGCTTTTGAGCATAGTAAAAGAAAGTAGAGGTATAGCCAAAAAAGGTAAGGGGGCTGGGGGTAGGGTAACCAGGACAGCAATAGTGAATACACTCGAACATCTACATTTATGGTAAGTGTACACAACTGTACTATGTTTTTCGTGTTTCACTTGCTGAAGTAATCACATTTGGGTAGATTCCCAAAGCTAAGGATGGGAGAAGGAATTTAGATAGCATTAGGACCAGCTATAAGGCCCTGCAAGGCTGCAGTGGCAAAGCCAGCTCTGGATTTAGAGAAAACTGGCAGATGGTAATGCTTGATGAAAGTATGTACAGAACACCAGGTAGCAACTTCTAGGATGTCCCTGGTAGGGACACCTCTGAGAAAGGCTGTAGAGGTAGATGTAGCCCTGGTTGAGTGGGGTCTGATCCCCTGGAGGATAGGTTTTCCATGATGCTTGTAGCAGAAATGAATGCAATGGTTTATCCATTTGGAAATGGTTTGCTTTGAAATAGCCTTCCCGTCTGCCCCTGCAGCAAATGCCACCAGCAGTTGTTCAGATTTCCTTTAAGGTTTCGTCCTGTCCAAGTAGAACCTAAGTTGCCTGTGCACATCTAATGAGTGCAGTATCCGTTCCCCTTTGTTCTGTGGATTAAGAAAGAAGGTTGGCAAATGAATGGACTGATTAAGAGTCACACTGGATACCACCTTGGGCATGAAGGAGGGATTGGTCCTGAGGGACACCCTGTCCACATGAAAAATGATGAAAGGCTCCACTGCCGTAAGGGCCTGTAATTCAGATACCCTATTTGCTGAAGTTACTGCTAAAAGGAAAGCTGTTTTCCAAGAAAGGAATTTTAAATCTGCAGTACCAGCTGGCTCGAAAGGAGGAAGGGTGAGTTTCTCCAATACAAAAAGTTAAGGTCGCAGGCTGGAGTTGGAGCTCTCCTGGGTGGTCTTAAATTTTTGGGACCTCTGAGGAACTGCTTGGGCAGTGGAAGAGAGAAGAGGGGAGGTTGTGTGTTATAATGAGCTGAAATGGCTGAGGTGTGAATTTTTACTGAGGAAAAAGACAGGCCCTTGTGAAGCATCTCAGTTACGTATTGTAAAATCTGAGGTAAATTGGGCACTGCTGTGCTCATCCCTTGAGATTGGTTCCAGGCACACAATCTTTTCCATTTTTCAGCACAAGATTTTCTAGTACTAGGCCTCCTTGCCTCTAAAATGACATCCATCACTGCTTTACTGAGGGATGGTAAAGGAGAGCTTAGGTAATTAGCCAGGCTGCTGAAACAGCAGGGTAGGAGTCTGAAGCAGGTGCCATGGGGCCAACAGTGACACACTGCGCAAGTGGGGATACCAGTGTTGGAGTGGCCAGGTTGGTGCCATCAAAATCATCCTTGGTTTGTCTTGTTTGATCTCTGGTAGTACTTTGGAGAGCAGAGGCAGAGGAGGAAAGGTATAAACTGATAGGTTTTTCCAGTTGAAGATCAGAGCATCCACCCTTCCAAGCTTGTCTGTGGGGAGTCCTTTCACAAATTTTTTCCAATTGATAGTTCTGGGGGGAGGCAAACAGGTCTATTAATCTAGGCTCCCCCATTTGCTTGTCAACATGCTTAAAATCCTTGGTTCTAGTTTCCACTAGTGTGGGTCCATGAGGGTTCTGCTTAGTCCATCTGCCAGTGTAATTAGGTTTTCTGGCATGAATTGAGCTTGCAGATGTACTTGGTAGCTCAAGGCTGTGTTCCACAATGCCATGGCTAATCTGCAGAGGGGGTAGGAATGTGTACCCCCTTGCTTGTTTATGTACCACATAACGGTGTTGTCAGTCTTTACCATTAATTGTCCTGGAAGAACGTGGTCCTTGAAGGCTGTCATGAGCATTCTGTACAGCTAACATTTCTTTATGATTGATGTGAAGTGCATTTGAACTGGGTTCCATTTGCCCTGAATGCACCTCCCTGCTAGGTGCGCCCCCCATGCATAGTCTGATGCGTCTGTTGTTAGGGTTTGGGAGGCAGGGGGTAGTATGAATGGTAGTCCCTTGTTTTGGTAGTAGGCCTCTGCCCACCAAAGGAACTCTATGTGTAGGCAAGGTATGATAGGAATCATTGCTTCTAGATCCTGAGAATGTTGATACCATAGGCTTTTTAGATAACATTGTAGTTTCCTCATATGCAGTCTTGCATATGGAATTAGAAGAATGCAGTAAGCCATGAACCCCAAGGCTTGTAGTATTTGCCTTGCAGATAGCAGGGTTTTTGTGACCACTTGTTTGAAGTAGGTTGGCAAGTGAATTTGTCTCTCTGCCGTGAGGAAAGCCATCTGGGAAGTTGTACTCAAGCTTGCTCCCGGGAATATAACTTGTTGACAGGGTACCAGGTGTACAAAAGCTAGAGGATTCAAATGTCTGTCCTGGCTTTCTGCCTGAATTAGACAATCATTCAAATATACCAATACCTGGATATTTCTTTGCGTGGAAAATGCAATGACTGGAGCTAGGCACTTTGTGAATACCCTGGGCGCAGTAGATAAGCCTAAGGGCAGTGTAGAGAACTGACAGTGCGCGTGTAGCCTGCTTTGAAGCATAGGTATCTCCTGCAAGATTCCCTGATTGGAATGTGCAGGTATGCTTCCTTTAAATTTAGTGTTGCCAACCAGGCATCTTTGCTTAGCATAGGAAGCAACTTGTGAAGAGTCAGCATCTTGAATTTTGGAATCACCAAAAAGGTGTTTAGAGTAGGCAGGTACAGGATAGAACGCCATGAATCGTCTTTTCTGGGTACCAGGAAAAATCTCGAGTAGAAACCTTGTCCCTTTTTCTCTTCTGGTACCAACTGAATAGCCCCTATGCTTAAGAGAGAGAGTACTTGCTTTTGGGCCTCTGCCCCCTGCTTTGGAGGTAGATCCGGCTAACCGCTTGGAGTTGGTGACGGGTGGAAGTGAAATCTGTATCCTTGGGACACTATTATTTAAAACCCATTTGTCCTGGGTAATGAATCCCCAGTTCTTTGCATGAAGTGCAGTCTTTCCCCCCAAAGGGATGTCAGTTGAGAAGTGCTTGGAAGTTTTAAAAAGAAGTCATTGAGACAGTTTACCATAGGAGGGAGTTTTATTACTCCCAAATATGGAAGTGGAGGCCCCCCCACTGCTTAGTCCTGTGCGTCCCCAGAGACTGAAGCCTGGGTGCTCTACTGGATCTGGGTTTGGACTGAGAAGGTCTGGAAGAGGCAGGAAAGGACCAATTCTTAGAAGGCCAATGCCTACTAAATCTTGGAGGTTGCACTTGTAAAAGTCTAACAGTTTGCATAGATTTAGCTTTTTCTTTTCTTTTTTTTTTATCTTTTTAAGAACTTCTTCTGCCTTGTTGCCAAACAAGTGGCCCTGACTTAAGGGAGCATCCAGTAATTTCACTTTAACCTGATCTGGCAAGGATTGTTCCTTAAGCCAAGTCTGCCTTCTAAGTACAGACCCAGTTACCGCAGCCCTGCAAGATGCCTCTAGTGAATCAAAACCACATTGCAATGTATGTTTACCAACTTGTTCAGCAGAATGCATAAAATCCTGTAAATACTTATTTTCAACACAATCAGGAGTCAACATCCTTTTCTGTTTAAGCAATCCAATAATATGCTGCTGATACTTTAACATATGAAACTGGCAATTCAAGGCCCTAATGGGCAAAGTTACAGAAGTGTATCTTCTTACGCCATCTATCCAGCGCCCTGGAGTCTCTATCAGAGGGGGTAGGATTTTTGGCAGTAGTAGCTTTAATGCCCTTGGGTCCCTGTGAAATAGTTTCAGGATCCGCAGTAAGATTTTTGAAAAGGAACTTGTGGGAGTCAGGAACCCTGTAATATCTATCAGGTTTTCTGGAAGCAGGAGGTAAAAAGTCAGGGGCCATGCTAGATTCCAAAGAGGCATCATCAACAATGTCCAGTAGAGGAGGTATAGCTAAAGGCCTGTGTTGGGGCAGGAGTAAGAAATCCCTAAGCCTCTTTTTAAGAATCAGAGAAAACCTGACTTTCCCAATGAAAACACTCCCTGAGAGTGTGCAAGATTTCACCAAAAGATAAATCCTCTGGGGGGATGGGGAATGGGAGCAGAGGGAATACGGTCCTCAGCATCAGAATCCTGATAGGTAGATCAGGGTAAATCCTGGTCATCAGAGGAAACAGAAATTTCAGAATCCTGGTCAGAAGCATCATAAGCAAACTCAGTCCTAGGTCTCAGAGGGGGAAGGTTGGCTTCCCCTGATTAAAGTAATAAGGTCTTCAGTCATTCTTATCATTTGTTCTTTAGGCATAGAGGCCTGACCATGCGGTCTGGGCGTCAGTTTTCTAGGCATGATTCAAGTTTTAGGCCTTGAAGAAGAAGATGGCGCCGGTTTAATATGCAAGTCAGTAGGCCTGAATACACCCTCAGAAGCTGGTGCCTGCACAGCGGCTCCGGACCCATCCAAGGTAGAGACATCCGCAGGTTCCACAGTTGAAGCATCTTGCAGCATACCGGACTCCGAATGGGTCTCAGTAGAGGCCTGCGAATCTGAAGTAGCTGGTATCAGGGGCTGCGAAAGCACCTCACTGAATACCGGCGAACTGGACGGCCTGTCTCTGTCTTTATCTTTGCGTTTCTTCGGAATGTCGGTAGTCGGATGGCTTATCGAAGACATATCAAGAGAATTGAACTGAGCAACCGAGCAACAAAAAATTTAGAAGTGCAAATATACTGACGACGGACAGTTTGTGATTTAAATAAGGCACAAAAGCGACAGAGAGGTACGTCATGGTTAGGGCCTAAGCAAGAAATACAGTATGAATTAAAATCTTTATGAGGTATTTGCTTTCCACAAGAAATGCAATTATTTACTTTTACTGACTGGTTTAGAGCAGGAAAAATTTCCCCAACAGGGTACTTAGCTTTTAGTTGAAGACTTTGGTTCTGAAACTCAAAAACGAAAATTTCAGGAGTCGGCCGACCGGTACTTGCGAACTGCTTCTGCTTCGGGCACCGCATGGCAAGAAAGACTGATGTAATGATGTTGGCTGCATGTTTTATACCCCTGATGATCTGACTTCACGGAAGAAGACAGCAACTGACGCAGGACCCAAGACTTGGTTAATCAGGCCGAGTGAGGGCTACCTGCAAGCAGATAACCCAAATGTAATGACTGCAACAGTGAAACACGAAGACCATCTGAAGTGGCAAAACCAGCTTTGGATTTAGAAAAAATTGGCAAGTGGCAATGCTTGGTGAAGGTATGTACCGAACTCCAGGTAGCAGCTTCTAGGATGTCTCTGGTAGGGACACCTCTGAGAAAGGCTGTAAAGGTAGAATCAGCCCTGGTTGAATGTGGTCTTATCCCCTGTGGGGTAGGTTTTCCATGGTGCTTATAGCAGAAATGAATGCAATGGCTTATCCATTTAGAAATGGTTTGCTTTGAAATGGCCCTCCCCTCTGCCCCTGCAGCAAATGCAACCAGCAGCTGTTCAGATTTCCTGAGAGACTTTGTCCCATCCAAGTAAAATCTAAGTTGTCTGTGCACATCCAAGGAGTGCAGTATCCGTTCCCCTTTGTTCTGTGGATTAGAAAAGAAGGTTGGCAAATGGACTGATTAAGGGCCACACTGGATACCACCTTGGGCATGAAGGAGGGATTAGTCCTGAGGGACACCCTATCAGCATGAAAGATGATGAAAGGCTCCACTGCCATGAGGGCCTGTAATTCAGACACCCTTCTTGCTGAAGTGATGGCTAGAAGGAAGGCTGTTTTCTAGGAAAGGAATTTCAAGTCTGCATTTGCAGCCGGCTTAAAGGGAGGTAGAGTGAGTTTGTCCAATACAAAGTCAAGGTCCCAGGCTGGAGTAGGGGCTCTCCTGGGTTGTCTTATGTTTTTGACCCCTCTGAGGAATTGCTTCAGCAGTGGATGAGAGAAGAGGGGTGGTTCTGTACTGTAATGAGCTGAAATTGCTGCGGCATTAATTTTGATGTAGGAAAAGGAAAGGCCCTTGTGAAGTATCTCAGTTAAGTATTGAAGAATATGGGGTAAATAGGGCGCTGCTGTGCCCCTCCCCTGAATTTGGCTCCAGGAATAGAATCTTTTCCACTTTTCAGCATAGGAATTTCTAGTACTAGGCCTCCATGCCTCCAGAATGACATTTATCACCTGCTTACTGAGGGATGGTAAGGGAGAGATCAGGTAATT
Source organism: Protopterus annectens (assembly GCF_019279795.1). Classification (NCBI taxonomy): domain Eukaryota; kingdom Metazoa; phylum Chordata; order Ceratodontiformes; family Protopteridae; genus Protopterus; species Protopterus annectens. The sequence goes on along the minus strand of NC_056727.1, from coordinate 913,808,701 downwards.
AGCCAGGCTGCCAGGTTCAGGGTTGGAAGCTGTGGGTGCAGAATCTGGCCCTCCTGCTGGGATAGCAGGGCAGTGGTCTGAGGCAGGTGTCATGGTGCCAGCAGAGACACACTGCACAAGAGGGGGTACCAGTGTTGGTATGGTCAATCTGGTGCAATCAGTATTGTCCTTGGTTTGTCCTGTTTTATCTTTAGTAGTACCTTGGAGAGGAGAGGCAGAGGGGGAAAGGCATAAACTGATAGGTTTTTCCAGGTGAAGGACAGGGCATCGACTTTCCTAGCTTGTTTGTGGGGAGTCCTTGTGCAGAATTTGTCCAATTGGTAGTTCTGGGGGGAGGAAAACAGGTCTATCTCTGGGATCCCCCATTTGTTTCTCAACATGTTGAATATCTTTGGTTCCAGTTTCCACTCGAGTGGGTCCATGACATTTCTGCTTGGGTCTGCCAGTGTATTTAGCTTTCCTGGCAGGAATTGAGTCTGTAGGTACAACTTGATAGCTCAAGGCTGTGTTCCACAGAGCCATGGCTAGTCTGCAGACAGGGTATGAGTGGGTTCCCCCCTGCTTGTTTATGTACCACATAACAGTGGTGTTGTCTGTATTTGTAGACAAAAATTGCCAGCACCAAGTTCAGTGTAAAGCATCAAAAAAACATCCAAAGGCTGATATGTAAAGTATATAAACTTTAATAAATAATAACAAACACCCAGACCGGTTTCAGCCAGCAGGCTTTCCTCAGTGGGATAAAAAAGCATTAGCTGTAAAGTGACACACATATATATAGTACGAGTCATCCAATAGGATTCTTCCCAATGTGCTCTTCCCACATTTAAATTGTTTCCTATATGAGAGACAAAGAGAAAATGAAAAGTTATACAATAAAATGAAATAAAATAACACATGCTCATTAAAGTGAAACAATTTTATAAATGATCATTCAAACCTGGTGAGAACAAAGCTCCCAGTTTAATGATCCAATACTTTTCTTTTTTAGCGAGAATAGAATGCCATCCCTGTTTGTTGGATCTGTCCCCAAGGATTCTGTCAATGATGGTAAACTGGAACCTGGCTGAATTATGTTGTGTACTGTGTCGAAAAAAGGCATTGGTCTCCCTCCTAGTTCGTATGTCACTACGATGTTCAGACATACGTAATCGAAGTGGTTGTGAAGTCCGTCCAACATAGAACGAACCATATGTGCATGTAGCAAGGTATTCCACCCAATCACTGTTACAATTGCCAAAAAATCTGATATAAAAATGATGTTAGTATTTTTGCTAGTAAAATGTTTTGATCTGAAAATGAAAGGACATGATGAACAATGACCACAATGGTGTGTACCCCATAGTTTGTCACCTGTCATGTTAATTGGTGGTGTATGGCTCCGGCCGAACTGACCCTTTTGTAATGTGAAAAAAATGATCCCAATGTCCTGCCCCTTCTATATCCACACCGGCATACATCACCAATCCACGGTTTGATCTCCTCATTGGCAGTGAGAATGTTCCAATGCTTGGATATAACATTCCTCATAAGGTTAATGTTACATCCAAATGTGGTGATGAACCAGATAAGATTCATACTGAACAGGATGAACCTATCAGAATATTGGAGTAGGGAGGTTCTGGTGGAATTAAGAGCAATGTGTTGAGCACCCCGGATGTCTAGCTCCTGGTAGCCCCTAGCTCTAAATCTGTTAGCTAAATCCTGTTGAGATACATCATAGTCATTATCTGAGGAAAAGATTCTACGAATCCTGAGAAACTGAGACTTGGGTATGTTTTGGATGATGTGGTTGGGATGCATACTAGTTGCATATAATAGACTGTTATACTGAGGGTATTTTTGCAATGTTTTACTACATAAAGTATCATCAGAATTCCTGGTTATAGTTACATTCAGGAAATTGATCTAATTTATATCTAATTTTTATCATAAGTGGATGAAAACTCAATACCTCATTTGTTATGATTAAGATATTGGACAAATTCTGCTAAATATGGTTCATCAGAACGCCAAACCAACCAACAATCATCCAAATATTGACGCCATATGTCCAGTTCATCCGGATACAAATTATGTGAGGTGTCATAAATAAGTTGTTCCTCAACATATCCCACAAATAGGTCTGCATATATGGGGGCAAAAGATGCCCCCATTGCAGTACCCTTGAGCTGCCAATAACATTCTCCCTGAAAATAGAAAACATTTTTGTTGAGAACATGTTCAGCCATGCAGACCAAGAGTGTGTTGAAACCTACCGGATATAATTGTGATTTGTCTAACCAAAATTTAAGGGCTTCCAATCCAGCCCAATGTGGAATGTTTGTATATAGAGCCTGGACATCCAGGGTACAAAGTAACCAATCTGGTTTCAGTTGGTTCTCAGCAATGATTTGCAAAAATTGTGTGGTACCTGTATTCTGGCACGAATCAAGCCCAATAATGGTTTGAGATATAAAGTAAGGAACTCTGATAATGGTTCTGTTACGGATCCCATGCCAGATGCAATTGGTCTTCCAGGGGGTTTGTTGAGACATTTGTGCATCTCGGGTAACAGATATGTTTGTTTCTGTGGATCCTGCACTGTAAGATGTGCCTTCACTGTATCAGATATGATACCCTCAGAGACAGCTAAATACAGAAAGCTGTCAATTTCTTGCTTGAAATTAAGGGTGGGGTCAATGGGCATCTTCATGTAATTTCTTGGCCTCGTTGTCTGTCTTTACCAATAATTGTCCTGGAAGAATATGGTCCTTGAAGGCTGCCAGAGCATTCTGTACAGCTAACATTTCCTTTTGATTGATATGCAGGCACATTTGATTTGGGGTCCATTTGCCCTGAATGCACTGCCCTGCCAAGTGAGCCCCCCATGCATAGTCTGATGCATCTGCTGTTAGGGTTTGGGCAGCAGGAGGTAGAGTGAATGGCGGTCCCTTGTTTTGGTGGCAAGCCTCTGCCCACCAAAGGAACTGTCTGTGGACAAGGTATGATAGGAATTATTGATTTCAGGTCCCGAGAATGTTGACACCATAGGCTTTTTAGATACCATTGTAGTTTCCTCATATGCAGTCTTGCATATGGAATTAGTAGAATGCAAGAGGCCATCAATCCCAGGGCTTGCAGTATTTTCCTTGCAGATAGCTGGGTCTTTGTGGACAGTAGTTTGAAGTAGGTTGTCAAATGAACTTGTTTCTCTGTCATGAGGTAGGCCATCTGGGAAGTTGTTTTCAAGCTTGCTCCCAGGAATACAATTTGTTGGCAGGGTACAAGATGCGATTTATTTTCGTTTAAGGTGTACCCCAGAGACCTCAGTAATTTCTTTACAAATGCCAGATGATTTAATAGTATGTCCTGGCTTTCTGCCTGAATTAGACAATCTACCAGGTACGGGTATATTTGAATACTTCTTTGCCTGCAAAATGCAATGACTAGAGCTAAGCACTCTGAATACCCTGGGCGCAGTAGATAAGCCAAAGGGCATTGCAGAGAACTGATAGTGCATGTAGCCTGCTCTGAAGCGTAGGTATCTTCTGCAAGATTCCCTTATTGGGATATGCAGGTAGGCTTTCTTTAAATCCAGTGTTGCCAACCAGGCATCTTTGCCTAGCATGGGAAGCAGCTGATTACGAGTTAGCATCTTGAATGTTGCTATTTCCAAAAATGTGTTTAGGATAGACAGGTCCAGGATAGGACACCAGGAATAGTCTTTCCTGGGTACCAGGAAAAGTCTCTAGTAGAAACTTTGCCCCCATTCTTCCTCTGGGACAGGTTGAATAGACCTGATGGTAAAAGAGAGAGAACTTGCTTTTGTGCCTCTGCCCACTGATTTGGGGGTAGGTCTGGCCAACTGTTTGGGGTTGGTAAGGAGTGGAAGTGGAATCTGTATCCTTGGGAAACTATTTAAAACCCATTTGTCCTGGGTAATGAGTTCCCAATTTTTTGCATGCAGGGCAATCTTTCCCCCTAAAGGAACAGTCAGTTAAACAGGGCTTGGAAGGTTTAAAGTTAAGTCATTGAGACAATTTTCCATAGGGGGAGTCTTACTACTCCCTGCTTTGGAAGTGGGAGCCCCCCCACTGCTTAGGCCTGTGAGTACCTTGGGACTGAAGCCTGGGTGTTCTGCTGGATTTGGGTTTGGACTGAGGAGTCCTGGAAGAGGCAGGAAAGGACCAATTCTTAGAGGGCCAATGCCTACTAAATCAAGGAGGCTGTACTTGCAGGAAATCTTTCACAGTTTGCATAGACTTGGCTTTTTCCTCCATCTTTTTAAGCATTACTTCTGCTTTGTTGCCAAACAGGCGGATTTGGTTTAAGGGAGCATCCAGTAATTTAGCTTTAACATGATCTAGCAAAGATTGCCCCTTAAAGCCAAGCATGCCTTCTAAGTACAGACCCAGTGACAGCAGCCCTGCAAGATGCCTCTAACCAATCCAAACCACATTGCAAATTATGTTTTCCAACTTGTTCAGCAGAATGCATTAAATCCTGTAAATCTTTATTTTCAGCAGTCAGGAATCAACATCAATTTTTGTTTAAGCAATCCAGTAATATGCTGCTGATACTTTAACATATGAAACTGGCAGTTTAAGGCCCTAATGGCCAAGGTTGCAGAAGTGTATACCCTTCTTACTCCATCTATCCAGAGCCCTGGAATCTCTATCAGAGTGGGTAGGATTTTTGGCAGTAGTAGCCTTAATGCCCTTGGGTCCCTGTGAAATTGTCTCTGGAACCGCAGTAGGATTTTTAAAGAGGAACTTGTAAGAGTCGGGTACTGTAATACCTATCAAACTTTCTGGGAGCAGGAGGTAGAGAGTCAGGGGCCAGGCTAGATTCCGAAAAGGCATCCTCTACAATGTCCAGTACAGGATGGATAGCTAAAAGCCTGTGTTGATGCAGGAGTAAGAATTCCCTAAGCCTCTCTTTAGTGTCAGAGTAATCCTGGCTTTCCCAAAGAAAATGCTCCCTAAGAGTATGCAAGGTTTCACCAAAAGAAAAATCCTCTGGGTGGGAAGCAGAGGGAATGGAGTCCTCTGCATTAGAATCCTCATAGGTAGATAAGAGCAAATCCTGGTCATCACAGAAAACAGAAATTTCAGAATCCTGATCAGAAGAATCAAAAGGAAAATCATTCCTAGGTCTCTTAGAAGGGGAAGGGTGGCTTCCCCTGATTAGAGTAATAAGGTCTTCAGCCATTCTTGTTTTTTAGGCACAGGGGCCTGACCATGCGGGTCTGGGCATATGTTTTCTAGGCATGGATCGAGTTTTAGGCCTTGAAGAAGAAGATGGCGTTGGTTTAATATGCAGGTCAGTAGGCCTGAATACACCCTCAGAAGCCAGTGCCTGCACAGCAGCTCCGGACACATCCAAGGTAGAGACATCCGCAGGTTCCACAGTTGAAGAAGCATCTTGCGGCATACCTGACTCCAAATGGGTCTCAGTAGAGGCCTGCGAATCTGAAGTAGCGGGTATCAGGGGCTGCGAAAGTGCATCACTGAGTGAGTACCGGCGAACTAGCGATGAGCTTAGGAGAAGCGTTGTTGGCAGCTTTGGACCTATGCGGTCTGCCTCTGTCTTTATCTTTGCATTTTTTTCGGAATGTCGGTAGTCGGGTGGCTTACAGAAATATTTAGATGCGTAACTGAACAGACGACGAATAGTACGAGGTTTGAATAAGGCACAAAACCGACAGAAAGGTACTTTGTGGTCTGGGCCTAAGCAAGGAATGCAGTATGAATGAAAATCTGAGGTATTTGCTTTCCACAAGAATACAACTGTTATCTTTTACTGACATTGGTTTAGAGCAAGAAAAAGGATCCCCAATGGGGTACTTAGCTTAGTTAAAGACTTCAGATCTTAAACTCAAAAACGAAAATTTCAGGAGTCGACCAACCAGCACTTGCGAACTGCTTCTGCTTCGGGCACCGCACAGCAAGAAAGACTGGTGTAATGGCGTCGGCTGCATGCTTTATACCCCTGACTTCCTGACATCATGGAAGATGAGACAGCAACCGACGCAGGACCCAAGACTTTGATAATCAGGCCGACTGAGGGCTACTGCAAGCAGATAACCAAAATGTGATGACTGCAACAGTGAAACACGAAGAACATCCACAATGTAAAGAATGCTTATTGACCAGACTGGCTGAATTCAGTAAATCCTGCATGTTTAAATCTCTGCCAAAAGAGGTACACTTGCTATCCTAGACTTAATAGCCTTCAAAGTGTGCTGCTGGTACTTCAGCATATGAAAAAGACAATTGGTAGCTCCAATAGCTAGAGTGGCAGAGGTACAAACTTTCTTGCCTCACCTATCTAGGTTCCTAGATTCCCTGTCAGAGTGAACAGGATTCCTGGTAACCATGGTCTTAACTCATTTAGGGCCTTGAGAAATAACCTCTGGATCTGCCAACAGGTTCCAGAAAAGAAACAGATGAGAATCAGGGACTCTGTAGGACCTGTCAGGTTTCCTGGGAGCAGGAGGAACCGAATTTGGAGTCAAAGAATTTTCCAGAAAAACATCAACAACAACTTCCAACACAGGGGGCATAAAGTACAGTTTTGTACCTACCATAAATGTAGATGTTCGAGTGCTAATACAGCTGCAGTAATTACAGATGGGTTCTCTGCCGTCAGGCGGGTCCTCGGTCGGCCGAATTCCAAAGTCTAGGTCCGGCGTCCGTTGTTGTCGCTTTCTTTCCTGACGTCAGTGCGACAGAGGTATATAAGAGACAGCCAACGCCATTTTCTTCAGTCTTTCTTGCCCCAGATGTCAGGTGCCCCCAGAAGGAAGGCAATACATAATTTATATATAATCATGCAATGCAATATAATCAAAAATCAGTAGTTGCAAGCAAATACACCATAGAAGGATAACCCAATCATGTTGTATGAGGAGGTGTTAGCCACTAGGCCTTTACCAAGAGGGGAAGGAGGGAGGGAAACCTGTACTGCAAATGTATTAGCACTCGAACATCTACATTTATGGTAGGTACAAAACTGTACTATGTTCATCGTGCATATAGCTGCAGTAATTACAGATGGGTAGAATCCCAAAGCTACGCACAGGGTGGTAGGCACTAGGTGGAACTGGGAGGAGCCAGAATGCTCTGCAACACAGCAGTGGCAAAGCCTGCTCTAGTTTTGGAGTATAAAGGTAGGTGGTAGTGTTTTGTGAAGGTATGCACAGAACTCCAAGTGGCTGCCTCCAAAATATCTTTGGTAGGGACTCCTCTGAAGAAGGCTGTAGAGGTAGCTGTGGCCCTTGTGGAGTGGGATCTGATGCCTGTAGGAACAGATTTGCCATGAAAGGAGTAACAAAACCGTATGCAGTGGCCTATCCATTTTGAAATTGTCTGTTTGGAAATTGGCTTCCCATGAGCTCCTACAGCATAGGACACAAAGAGTTGTTCTGATTTCCTGAAAGGCTTTGTTCGGTCCAAATAGTAACGTAGCTGTCTATGGATGTCTAAGGAATGTAGCAGCCTTTCCCCTTTGTTTTGCGGAATGGGGTAAAAGGTAGGTAAGTGTATGGCCTGATTTAAAGCTACCCTGGATACTACCTTAGGCATAAATGACGGGCTGGTTTGTAGGGAAACCCTGTCCTGATGGAAGATGAGAAAGGGCTGCACTGCCATGAGGGCTTGTACTTCCGAGACCCTACGAGCTGAGGTAATAGCCAGAAGGAAAGCATTTTTCCAGGACAAGTATTGCAAATCTGTTGAGGCAGCTGGTTCAAAAGGAGGCAATGTTAATTTTTCTAGAATGTAATTAAGATCCCATGCTGGTATTGGTTGTTTCCTTGGAGGTCTTATATTCTTAGCCCCTCTGAGGAACTGCCTTAAGAGTGGGTGAGAGAATAAGGGTGGATCAGTGTTGTATTCTGCAGAAATGGCTGAGGCATGGATTTTGATGGAGGAAAATGAAAGTCCACTGTTCAACAGCTCAGCTAGATACTGTAATATCTGAGGCAAATTCAGTTTTCTAGGATCCTGGCCCTTTTTCTCATTCCAAGCGCAAAATCGTTTCCATTTTGCGGAATAAGCTTTTCTAGTAGATGGCCTTCTGGCCTCCAGAATGACATCCTGCACCTCCTTGGAGAGTAGGGTCTGCTGTGGTGCTAAGGAATTTTCCATGCAGCCAGATTGAGTGTTTTCAGCTGACTGTGAAGAGTTTTGTAGCTGTGCTGAGTCAGAAGAAGAGGCATTAGAGGTAGTGTCCAGGGCGGAGAATGTGATAGGATCCTCAGGAGTGGGTACCAGTGTTGTTTTGGCCAGTCTGGAGCAATCAGTATCATCTTTGGTCTGTCTGCTCTTGCTTTCAAGAGCACCTTGGTCAGTAGAGGTAAAGGTGGGAAGGCGTAAACTGTCCTTGCTGCCCAACTGGAAGAAAGGGTGTCCACTCTCCAGGCCTTTGGATGAAATGTCCTTGAGCAGAATTTTGCCAATTGATGATTCTTGTGGGAGGCAAAGAGATCTATGTCTGGCCTTCCCCACGCTTGGATTATCTTTGTAAACACTTGAGGATGCAACTGTCATTCGTGCGGGTCTATCATATTTCTGCTTAGATTGTCTGCCAGCGTGTTTTCCAAACCTGGCAGGTACTGTGCTTGAAGCTCGATTTTCCATTCCAGAGCCATGTTCCAAAGTGACATGGCCAGCCTGCACAGGGGGTATGAATGTGTTCCTCCTTGTTTGTTTATGTACCACATTACTGTGGTGTTGTCTGTTCTTATCAATAATTGTCCTGGATGCAGGAGGTCCTTGAAAGCTGTAATTGCGTTTATCACTGCTAGCATTTCCTTTTGATTGATGTGAAGGTGTTTTTCTTTTTGGGACCATTTGCCCTGAATGCACCTGTCTGTCATGTGTGCCCCCCAGTCGTAGTCTGAGGCGTCTGTTGTGATGACTTGATTTGCTTGAGGCTTGCAGAATGGTAGACCTGTGTTTGTTTGGCATGCTTGGGCCCACCATAGGAATTCCTTTTGCAAACATGGAATTAATGGTAATATTGTTTCCAAACTGTGGTTGTGTTGAGACCATATGTTTTTTAGGTACCATTGAAGTTTCCTCATATGCAACTTTGCACATGGGATTAGAAGAATGCAAGATGCCATGAAGCCCAGAGCCTGCAGGATTTTCCTTGCAGTTAGCCTGGTACAATTTGCTAGCATCTTGAAGTACTGAGTTAGTTGCCCCTGTTTTTCTGGCGTAAGATAGGCCATCTGGGTGTTTGTGTCCAAGTTGGCACCCAGGAAAATTATTTTCTGAGATGGTGTTAGCCTGGATTTCTCTTTGTTGACTGTGTATCCCAGAGAATTCAATAACCGTGTTACATAAGCCAGATGTTCCAGAAGTATGTGTTTGCTGTCCGCTTGGATCAGGCAGTCATCCAAATAGGGGTATATTTGTATCCCTTGAAGTCTGCAGTAGGCAATTACTGATGCCAGGCATTTCGTGAATACTCTGGGCGCAGTAGATAAGCCAAAGGGCAATGCAGAGAATTGATAGTGGATTGAACCTGCAAGAAATCTGAGGTATCTTCTGCAACTTTGTCTGATTGGGACATGCAGGTATGCCTCCTTGAGGTCCAATGTTACCAGCCAAGACTCCTTGCCCAGCATGGGAAGAAGCTGCCGTAAGGTGAGCATCTTGAATTTTGTGCAGTAGAAATGTGTTTAGGATGGATAAGTCCAAAATGGGTCTCCAATCGGTTCCCTTCCTTGGTATCAGGAATAGTCTGGAATAAAAGCCTTGACCTTGTTCGTGCATAGGTACCTCTTGAATAGCTTTCATGCCCATGAGCTTTGAAATTTGTATTTGAGCCTCTGCCCTTTGATTGTGTGGCAGGTTCGGCATGCCTCTCATTTTTGGAAGAGTGTGAAAATGAAATCTGTAGCCTCTGTTTATAATGACCAGGATCCATTTGTCTTTTGTGACAATATGCCAATTGTTTGAAAATAATGCCAGCTTTCCTCCCAAGGGTGCTGCCACCTGAGCCCCGCTTGGCCTGCAAAGGGGAAATTCATTGGGTTTGTTTCCTGTATTGTTGTGCACTGTCTTCGCCACCTCTTGGTGCTGGAGATTGCCATTGTCTGCCTCTATATGATCCTTGAGATAGTCCTCTGCCCCTTGCGCGCCTGTATCTACCTCTTTGGGGCTTGTCCGTGGCTGGAAAGGACCAGTTTTTTGAAGGCCAATTTCTGCTAAAACGTGGTGGTTGTACTTGTAGAAAAGCTTTGAAAGTTTGCATAGATTTAGCTTTTTCTTCCATTTTCCGTAGTATCTCCTCAGCATTAGTACCAAATAATACATCCTTTTGTAAAGGAGTATCCAGTAGTTTAGCTTTAACATGATCAGGCAAGGTTTGTTCCCCTAAGCCAAGCATGTCTACGAATGACTGATCCTGTAGCCGCAGCTCTACTTGAGGCCTCTAGAGCATCATAGCCACATTGTAAGGTATGTTTACCCACTTGTTCTGCACTATGAATCATATCCTGTAACTCCTTCAAATCTGGTTGTTCAGATTGTGACATTTTATTCTTTAATTGTGATAACAGAAACTGCTGATATTTAAGCATATGGAACTGACAATTTAAGGCCCTCATGGCTAGGGTGGCCGAGGTATATACCTTTTTTCCCCACCTTTCTAAGGATCTAGACTCTCTCTTGGAAGGTAATGGATTCTTAGCAGTAGAGGCCTTGATTCCCTTGGGGCCTTGAGAAATGGTTTCAGGGTCAGCATTATGGCTTTTGTAAAGAAATTGGTGTGAGTTAGGAACTCTGTAGTACCTATCAGGCTTGAGTGGAGCAGGAGGCAGGGAATCCGGATTAAGGCAAGCCTCCAAGTAAACATCATCAAGTATGTCCAAGACAGGAGGTATCGCCAGAGGTCTGTGCTGAGGAAGCAAATGAAATTCCCTCAGCCTTTTCTTAGAATCGGAAAAATCTTGGCCTTCCCAGTGGTAGTGTTCCCCCAAGGTATGCAAGGTTTCCCCGAAAGAAAGGTCCTCTGGGGGGGGGATACAGAAGGGATGGACTGCTCTGCATCAGAATCTTCATAAGGGGAGTATGAATGCTCCTCTTCATCAGAATGTTCTGAAATAATGGAGCCCTGTTCGGAAGAGGGAGAATCTTCCTCCACTCTGGGTCTCTTGTCAGGAGGGGGTTGGGAACCCCTGATAAGAGTAATTAAATCCTCAGCCATTTTGAGCATTTGTTTTTTAGGCATGGGGCCTGGAGATGGGCCCTGTGCAGCAGGCCTCTTGGGATGCATGGCTGATTTAGACTTAGTAAAGGCCTTTATGGAAAAGGAAGAGGAAGGTCTGAAGACACCATGGGTGGAAGTGGACCTGTCCACATTAAGAGGCTCAACACTCACAGTGGCTTCGGTAGCTGTAGTCAAGGTGTGGGCCGAGGAACCTGCGGTCTCGGGTACAGAAGACACCGCCAGAGAAGGGTCGTCGGTAGTCATGGGCTGTGTAGGCGCCTCGCTGAGAACCGGACCACGTGTAGCCGGTTTTGGCATGGTGTCGGTGGAGACCGCGGACCTCGCGTGTCGGTCTTTGTCCTTGCGTTTTTTAGACAAAACGGTAGTCAGAGTCTCCGACGACATCTTATAATTAAAAGTTTTACCAAAAAAGTGCTGGACGAACTCCGCCCGACGCTTAATAGTGCGTTTATTGAAAGTAGCACAAAAGCGACAGCCCGAGACGTAGTGGTCTGGGCCTAAACAAGGTATACAGAGGGAATGGAAATCCTTATGCGGTATTTGCTTCCCACAAGAAATACAATTGTTAACTTTGTCTGACATCGGTCTGAGGCAAGAAAAGTTTCCCCAACGGGGTACTTAGCTTTAAAGAAGACTTCGGTTTCCAAATTTTTGTAATTTCAGGAGCTGGCCGACCGGCACTTGCGAACTGCTTCTGCTTCGGGCACCGCGCGGCAAAAAAGACTGAAGAAAATGGCGTCGGCTGTGTCTTATATACCCCTGTCGCACTGACATCAGGAAAGAAAGCGACAACAACCGACGCCGGGCCTAGACTTTGGAATTCGGCCGACCGAGGACCCGCCTGACGGCAGAGAACCCATCTGTAATTACTGCAGCTGTATGCACGATGAACATCAAGAGGCTTATGCTTAGGTAAATCCAGAAACTCCCTAATCAGTTTCTTAGACTGGGGATTAATCTTGACCTTCCCTAATCCGTTTCTTAGATTGGGGATAATACTGACTTTCCCATTTAAAATGTTCCCTGGGGGTATTCAAAGTATCACCAAAAGAGAAATCCTCAGGAGGAGAGGCCGAAGGGATGGACTCCTCTGCATCTGAATCCTCAAAAGGAGAAAAAGCCTAAGAAAATTCCTCTTCATCAGCAGAAATGCTGGAAGAATCAGAACCCAAACAGGACAAAACCTCATGAGAAACATACCTACTCCTTTTAGGGAGAGGAGGCTGAGATCCCCTAATAAGAGTCAACAGATCATTAGCCATTTTAATCATTTGGGATGGGGGGGGAACGAGAAGAAACTGGAGCCTGCCTTTTCACAGGCTTACGAATGGAAGGTTTACCTGCAAGCCTGAAGGACTTGGGAGGCCTGGCAACCGCCAAAGTTGCAGCAGGTGTCGAAGGAAGACGTTTGCTGTCAGAACCAAAACGGAGGCCTCGGACACCGGAGTCAGCCTAGCGGTTCTTGCTCCAACAGAAGAGCTGACCGGTGACAGGTCGGAAGGCAAAACGGAGGCCGAAGGCCTAAGGGACTCTGACTCAATCAAGGCCTGTGGTTGTATGTCTGCGGACTGCAGGGACTGCAAAGGCGTCTTACAATGCCTGACTGACTACCAACTTATCATCCGTGGACTTGGCTTTCTGAGGCCTGTCGTGGTCCTTATCCTTACGTTTCTTAGGAATATCCGAAGCCTGAAGACCGATGGACGCCATACCAACGAACTTAGGCCAAACTCCAAATGACTAGCCAAAATCCTAGCCTGACAACGGATAGTACGCAGATTAAAGGAGGCACAAAGAGATCACAATTGGGAATGTCGTGGTCAAGGCATAAACAAATAATGCAATAGGAATAAAAATCTCAATGGGGAATCTGCTTTCCACAGTTAAGGCAATTATTAACTTTTTCTGACATTCGTTAAGGCAAGAAAAGAGGTTCCCCAGCAGGGTACTTAGCTGTAGTAGACTTCAACTCTTGTAGTCGGAACCAACACAGGTAAACTGCCGATCGGCACTCGTGCATGAAAAGTTTCTGCTTCAGGCTCCGCGGCAAGGAAGACTGAGGAAGTGACGTTGGCTGCATCCTTTTGTATCGGATGCCCTGACATCCTTTACAACTGACGGCAGCCGTAATTTTTACTTACCTTTGGTATTCTGGCCGATCAAGGGCTACCGGGAGCCGGATAACCCATTTGTTAGTACAACAGTGAAACACTATGAACATCTAAACTGCTTTCCATAATTAGCAGGATTACTGAACATATTTTTACAACAGTTCTCATGCATAGCTGTTACAGACTTCCACTGTAAGCCATTACCATCCAATTCCAATACAAAAAAATCCCACTACAAATAAATTCTAAATACTACTAAAATTCTGCATAATTTATTTACAATAAAGAATAAAAGCACTTTAGAAAGACAGAATTTTGATTCACTTGCACAGCTTCTACACAGGTTAGTAAAAATGATGCATCTATACCAAACAGTGAGCCTCTCAGGAATTTCGATACTTCAAGAATGAACCCAAAAAGGGTCCTATTTATTTTCAGAGGCAAGGTTTAAGTCATTAGAAAGTACAGTTTTGTACCTACCATAAATGTAGATGTTCGAAGATCCACATTGCTGCAGTCCTAACACTTGGGTAGTCCGCTGTCCCTCGGTCGGCCCGAATATCAGAGTATAAGGCTGACGTCGGTCAAGGCGCATTTGACTGACATCAGAACGTCAGGGTACAAATGCGCATGACCGACGTCATATCCTCAGTCTTTTCTTGCCCCAGATGTCAGAAGACCCTAAAAAGAAAGGTGCAAACCCATAGACAACAACTAAACAACCAACCAGCCTAATACCAAAAATATGTACAATATATACAATATACACAATATACCTCAGATGGATAACCCAACCCACACAACCACCTCAAACTACAGAGCGGAAGGAGGGAGGGTAAATTGGACTGCAGCAATGTGGGTCTTGAACATCTACATTTATGGTAGGTACAAAACTGTACTATGTTCTTCATCTCACATTGCTGCAGTCCTAACACTTGGGTAGAATCCCAAAGCAGAGGTAAGGGAGGATGGCTAAACTATAATGAAGCAGGAGCTGCCAAAATGCCCTGCAACACAGCAGTGGCAAAACCAGCCCTGGATTTAGAGTACAGTGGAAGGTGGTAATGCCTAGAAAAGGTATGCACTGAACTCCAAGTGGCTGCCTCCAAAATATCCTTAGTTGCCACCCCTCAAAAAAGCTGTTGAAGTGGCAGTAGCCCTAGTGGAATGAGGCCTAATCCCAGCTGGAATCTCTTTGCCATGATGGGAATAACAGAAAGCAATGCAAAATCCAATCCACTTAGAAATAGTTTGTTTTGACACGGCTTGCCCTGAGAGCACAAAGCAAAAGAAACTAATAACTGCTGAGATTGTCTGAACCCTTTAGTTCTGTCCAAATAATATCGCAACTGCCTGTGTACATCTAAAGTGTGCAAAATCTTTTCCCCTTTATTTTGGGGATTTGCATAAAAAGTAGGCAAATGAATAGTTTGGTTTAAAGCCACACTAGAAACCACTTTAGGCATAAAGGAAGGATTAGTACGTAAAGATACCCTATCCTTATGGAAAATTAAGAAAGGCTCAACTGCCATAAGGGCCTGCAATTCAGAAACCCTTCTTGCAGAGGTAATGGCCAACAAAAAGCAGTCTTCCATGACAAATATTTCAACTCAGCAGTAGCTGCAGGCTCAAAAGGTTGTAGAGTGAGTTTCTCCAACACAAAATTGAGATCCCAAGCAGGAGTAGGAGCCCTTCGTGGGGGTCTTATATTCTTTGCCCCTCTAAGAAATTGCTTGAACAAAGGATGAGAAAACAATGGTGGGTCACAGTCGTAGTGAGCCGAAATTGCTGCAGCATGAATCTTAATAGAAGAGAAGGACAAACCTTTGTCCAATAACTCAGTAAGATATTGAAGAGCCACACTTAAATCAGGATCAGAAACATCCAAATCCTTAGCTGCACTCCAAAACAAAAATCTCTTCCATTTATCTGCGTACACTTTCCTTGTACTAGGCCTTCTAGCTTCCAAAATCACATTCAAAACTTGTTGTGGAAGTTGAGACCCTCTATGGTTTAAAACAGAATATGCCAGGCTGTTAGGTGAAGAGAGTGAAGTTTGACATTGAGCAAATGACTGTCCTCCTGGGACAACAGATGTGGAATCAAAGGCAAAGGCCATGGAGGTTTCTGTACCAGACTTCTCAGTAATGGGTACCAGTGCTGTCGAGGCCAATCTGGAGCTATCAAAATCATCCTTGGCTTGTCCTGTCTGACCTTCAGAAGTACCTTTGGGAGGAGAGGCAGAGGTGGAAAGGCATACACATGAAGATTTTTCCAACTGAAAGAAAGAGCATCCACTTTCCAAGCTGTGGGATGAAACCTCTTCGTGCAAAACTTTGGCAGCTGGTGGTTTAGTGGAGAAGCGAACAGATCTATGTCTGGAGTTCCCCAGGACACTGTCAATTTCTGAAATACATGAAGATCCAGTTTCCACTCGTGGGGATCCATGATTTGTCTGCTTAACACATCTGCTAAGGAGTGCTGTGCTCGGCAGAAACCTTGCCTGAAGACTTAGTTGTAAACTGAGAGCAGTCTCCCACAAAATCATTGCTTGCCTGCATAGAGGATAAGAATGTGTTCCCCTTGCTTGTTGATGTACCACATGACAGTTGTGTTGTCTGTTAGAATCAACACCTGCCCTGGAAGAAGTAAATCCTTGAAAGCTATTAATGCAAACTGGACTGCTAACATCTCCTTCAAGTTGATATGTAGATGCTGTAGTCTGACAGGCCACTTGTCTTGTATCCACTTTCCGTTTAGATGAGCTCCCCAAGCTTTGTATGAGGCATCTGTCGTTAAAATTTGACTCGCCTCTGGCCGGGTCACAGAGTCCCTTGTTTAGGTGACATTCCTGAGCCCACCACAAAAATTCCTTTTGAATGCAAGGCATTATTTGAATGACAGTGTCCAGATCCTGGCAGTGCTGTGTCCATACATTTTTGAGATACCATTGCAACTTCCTCATATGCAGTTTGGCATTGGGAAGCACCAGAATACAAGATGCCATGAACCCTAAGGCTTGAAGGACTGTCCTTGCAGTCAGCCCGGACTGAAGAGATAGATGATGGAAGTAAAGGGAAAGATTCTTTTGTTTGTCCGGGGTTAGAAAGGCCATCTGGGATGCTGTATTCAGTCTTACACCCAGAAAGCACATGTCTTGAGAGGGTACTAGACTGGACTTTATTTCGTTCACAGAATACCCCAGGCATCTTAGCACTGCTATCACATATTCCAAATGACGAAGAAGCTCGTCCTTCCTTGAGCCAGAATCAGGCAATCGTCCAAATAAGGATAGATTTGTATTCCTTTTAGCCTGAAGAAAGCTATCACTGGAGCCAGAACTTTCGTAAATACTCTGGGCAGTAGATAAGCCAAAGGGCAATGCAGAGAACTGATAGTGAGAAGTCCCAGTCCAAAACGCAGATACTTCCTGCAACTTAGCCTGATAGGAACATGAAGGTAAGCCTCCTTGAGATCCAAAGTTACCATCCAGTGATCCTTGCCCAGCAGAGGTAAAAGCTGTTGTAACGTCAACATTTTGAACTTGGGAATGTCCAGATAAGTGTTGAGGATAGATAAATCCAAAATTGGTCTCCACGTGTTCCCCTTTTTTGGTACAAGGAACAGGCGAGAATAAAATCCTAGGCCCCTTTCTGGCATAGGAACCGGCTGTATGGCTCCTATTTTTTGGAGTAACAGAGAAATTTGCTTGTGAGCCTCTATTCTTTGTTGAGGAGGAATGTCTGGCATGCCTTTGAAAGGAGGCAAGGTATGGAAATAAAACCTGTAACCGTGATGTATGATATCCAATACCCATCTGTCTTGGGTAATCAAACTCCAATTTTCTTTGAAAAGTGCCAACCTTCCTCCCAAAGGTGCTGCCAGGCGAGAAGGTTCTGGCAGCTGAAAAGGTAGGTCATTGGGTCTGTTTACGAAAGGACTGACCCCTGCCCTCACCCGAAGACTGTGCAGGAGAACTCCCTGTTCTAGGCCTGAAAGAGCCCTGACCTCTGCCCCTGCCACGTCTAGATCTACCCCTAGACTGGGAATCATAAGAAGGATACGTCCACCCCTTAGTAGGCCAATTTCTACTAAACTTTGGAGGCTGAACCTGCAAAAATCTTTAACAGTCTGCATAGACTTAGCCTTGTCTTCCATTTTCTTTAAAACTGCCTCAACAGGAGAACCAAACAAGACATCAGATTGCAAAGGGGCATCCAAAATCCTAGTTTTAACATGGTCAGATAAATTTTGATCCCTCAGCCAGGCATGCCTGCGAAGAACTGACCCAGTGGCAGCCACCCTAGACGAGGCCTGTACAGCATCAAAACCACATTGCAAAGAATGCTTACCCACCTGTTCAGAAACATGCACTAAATCTTGTAACTCTTTACAATCAATACCTTCCGCCAGAGCATCAACCTTAGATTTCAACTGTGAAAGGAGATAATTTTGATATTTCAACATGTGAAACTGGCAATTCAAAGCTCTCATGGCTAGAGTGGAAGAAGTATAAACTTTCTTTCCCCATCTATCCAAGGCCCTGGCCTCTTTATCTGCAGGAACCAGATTCTTGACAACAGAAGCCTTAACACCCTTAGGCCCCTGGCTAACAGTTTCTGGGTCTGCCCTAGGACTCTTAAAAGATACTTATGAGCTTCAGGCACCCTGTAATACCTATCTGGTTTAACAGGAGCAGGAGGCAAAGAATCAGGATTAAGAGAAGCCTCTGCAAACACATCTTCCACCACATTCAGAACAGGAGGTATAGCCAAAGGCCTATGCTGGGGTGAAAACAAAAATTCCCTAAGCCTTTTCCTGGAGTCAGAGAAGTCCTGACCTTCCCATTTAAAATGCTCTCTCATGGAGTGAAGGGTCTCTGAAAAGAAAAATCCTCAGGAGGAGAAGCAGAAGGAGTAGAATCATCCCCATCAGAATCAGAATAATGAGAATACTCCTGCAAGTCTTCAGCCAAGACTCAGACACATCGAAGCATGCTCATAATCCCCAACACTGGTTCCATCCTAGGCCTCTTATCAGGAGGGCATAGAGCCTCTAATTAAAGTAATTAAATCTTCTGCCATTTTAAGCATGTGCTTCTTGGGCACAGAACCTGAAGAACTAGGAGTGACACCCACAGAAGCTAAACTAGACCTGCCTCTAGGAGAAGCCTTGGAAGCAGAAAGAGAGGGCCTAGACACCTTAGGAAGGGAGGGGAGTAAAGTTATCTGAGAAGCCCCTACAGCCTGACCTGCCTCCTGGGAGGCCACATCCTGTAAAACCAAAGTTTCTCCCTGGGACTCCAGAGAGGCCTCCGTCGGAACCACCGGTTCCACTGGCCCTAAAGAACCGGCGTCCGGTTGGACGACTCCTCTAACCTAGGTTTAACTGCCTTGTCCTTGCGCTTCTTTGAGGAAGCGGCGCGGAGCATCCGACGGCATATTGTAATTGCACCGCTTCCCAAAGACCAACCTGGCACAATCCAACCTTCGCTTTATAGTGCGTTTATTGAACCTAGCACAAAAGCGACACCCAACAACGTCGTGCTCAGGTCCCAAACAAGGTATACACAAATTATGGTAATCCCTACGCGGTATCTGTTTCCCACAAGAAATACAGTTATTCACTTTTTCTGACATCCGGTAAACCACTGAGGCAAGAAAAAACAAAATATTCCCAACGGGTACTTAACCAACTCTGACTTCGGTCTGAAACTCCGAATTCGAAAAATTTCAGAACGCCGAACGGCACTTGCAACACTGCTTCTGCATCGGACCATGCGGCAAAAAAGACTGAGGATATGACGTCGGTCATGCGCATTTGTACCCTGACATTCTGATGTCAGTCAAATGCGCCTTGACCGACGTCAGCCTTATACTCTGATATTCGGGCCGACCGAGGGACAGCGGACTACCCAAGTGTTAGGACTGCAGCAATGTGAGATGAAGAACATCAGGGAACTGTGGTACTATTTGTTTTACAGATATGCAGGAGGTCCCACTGAGGGTTGTCAAACAATGTCTTATATGCCAGGCATAGACCTCCCCTCAATAATCTGTAGAAGAGGTAATACAGAGATGAGGCTTTTAGGTGGCCTGCAAGAGACTTGTTATTTATGCCCAGTATTCTTTAGAGAGGAACCCCTGTAGACATTCCACTTGTGAATGTGCATTGGTAGGTACATACCAGAGGGTGACTGCACTCAATGATGGGTCTGATGAGTGCCGCATACAGTGGAACAATGACCCTGATGGACCTAAATGCTATACCTTTGCTTATAAGTTGCACAACATAGAATGATTTCCTCACTGCCACTGAAACACGATGGTCAAAGGTTACATTATTGTCCACATGTTGCCCCAACTCCCTTAAGTACTGGGTTAACTCTTAGGGTTATGTTGTCAAAATGTTGCTGAGGGTGGTTGACTTCCAACGGATACTATTGTGCATGTCTTGGCATTTAGTTTTAGTCCATGGCTCTGACAATGCTTGTTTCAGCCCTTCTTGAAGAATAATATTGATGGGAGATTCTATGTTTTTTTTCTTTTGGCTTTTCCCAGTTAGAGGTCTCCACAGCGGAACTCTGGTCCACTAATGACTGACTGCTCCTAATTCACAACAGTCTGCAAATCTGGTCAGCTAGAGGCCCTTGACATTGGCCTTGACTTCTGAGAAGTCAACGCCATAAAGGAGCGGTCCCAGTTCAAATCCCTGAAGGACACAGCCTGTGACTGGCCTCTTTGCATAGGGAGATTCCCCTCCAGTTTCAACTTCCAAAGTCTTGTCTGTCTGCTAGCTGGCATCCACAGGGTGGCATAAGGGTTTACACCCAACCTCAAGTTTGTCAACAATGCCCAAGTGGAGTACTGTGTCAAATGCCTTGGCCAGGTCAACGTGGGCAGTGTGAACCATTTTGCCCTTATTCATTGCTTTGTGACCTTCTCAAAGAAGTCCATCAGGCTGAGTAGACACAACATTGCCTTTAATGAAAGCATTGGATTGGGTTGTGGGTGTGGATGTATCCTCTCTCATTATTCATCATTTCCATGACTTTGCATTTGAGACTAGCAAGACGTATGGGTCTGCAGGTGGTTTGCCTTTGTGAAGAGGGATGCTAGCTGCCCTTCTCTATTCGTGAGCCATAAAGCCTGTTTGGTGGCCACAGTTAAGTAATGATTCTAGAGGGCCTGATAGGTCATGTTTCATGCTATTTAGAAGGCAGCCTGGGATACTGTTGGGGGCCCAATGATGCAGTGTTCTTGGCCTTACAGGCAGAACTGAGTATCTGTTCCCAAGTGATAGTTAGGAGGGTTATACTTCATGTAATGTCCTGAGAGGAGTCAGGGGGAGGGGGTTAAAGTCAGAGATTAATTTGCCTGCTAGTTGGTTTGCTATACCTTCTGGCGCAGTGTAGGTGGCTCAATTAAAAATGAGCTCTGCACACAATTGTATATTGCCTTTGAGGTTGTGGATACAGCTAAAGAATGCCTTGTAGCTGTCATTGGCCTGGAAGGCCAGACTTACCTCAAATTTGGCTTTGGTAGACTTTTGCCTTTTGCGCACCACAGATCTGTGTTTTTTTTTGTACCAGCTTAACTGTTTGGGTATTTGCTCACAATGGGAAACAAGAAGGCCTTGCAGTGGTAGTAGTAATATAATAAATGTAAGTGGGACATTAGGCAAGCAGCATTACTTGGGGGAAGGTGCAGTAGAGCGGACTACATTGTCAGTAGGTGTTAGAAGTTTATCCTTATAGTTCTGAGAGAAAGAAAATTTAAACAAATCATGGGACTCCGATCTTTCCATGTCATAAAAATAAAGCTGTATAATGAAAAGCCTTAATCATTGTGTTTTGAGAGCTCTAATGCAGGACTTCAGTAAAAGTTCTAGAATTTGTTGAATATTTTATATTGTGATTAAGGTGATGTGCATTTGTCTGCTATGTATAAAATTTTTTAGTATTTTGTTTAGTTAACTGAGACGTGTAAACATCTACACATGAACAGTACAATTAAAACAGTCTATGTTCATTTTTCTTTTAGAGGTACTTCAGTATTCATTCATCCTATTCATCTTGTATGTTATGAACCTGACTTGCTTTGTAAAGTAAGTATGTGTGTGTACTCACTGTTATATAAGGCATGCATTAAAGCTCTGAGGCTCCATATGACAGAAGTCTTATGAGTCTGAAGAGACTGCGTTTAGAGTTCTGGCACTAATTAATTTGGAGAATGAATACCAGAGTATTACAACAAATGTAAACTTGGAACACCAAGGCTTCCTTTTAACCACAACAGATAAAGTAGAGATTTACCCTTACATATTACTAATGGCATCACAGCCACGTAACTGAATGACTTGTTCATTATCTCTTAGGTTTCACCACTTTCCATTATTAGAACTAATGTCTTATTAGACAAAAAAGTTGTTAGCTTGCTCGACTAAAGAAAGAATCCAGGCAAAGTCCATCAGAGGAGGTTACTAGGCTAATGGCCCTGAAGCCCTTACAATCCTAGCCAAGAGTATATCCCCAAAATAAACCTCAGTCAGTACCCGTTGCCCCTGTCAGTGAGGGACCCAGGTGGAACCCCTGGGACAAATTTGTGGTTTCCCATCCACACATCAAGGTTGCGCTTGAAGAGGGTCAGCAAGGTGCTCTGTTTGACATGTATGGGAAGTCTATTCCAGAAAAGGGGCAGCCTCTGGGAGACAAACCTGCCTCTCCAGCAGGTTTCGTTGATGTTGCATATTAGATTCAGGCCTTCACGCAGGTAATGCTCGAGGAGTTAGACTTATGGATATAGAGCATTTCTAGTAGGGCAGGGTCCGAGACTGTCTTGTAGGCAAGACACAGATCACCCCTTAGCAATCTGTATGATACCAAATAGTAAGACAGTGATTTCAGCCAATCTGCACAGGACAGGTGTTGGAGGCTATGGATTCTCTTTGTGAGGTAATTCAGTGGCCTTTCCAGTTGGTACAGATGTTTGGAGAGATACATACCAAACAGGGCGTTATACTCAATTATTGGTCCAATGAGGGAGGAGTATAGAGAGATAACTTCATTTTTTGCTGCATGCAATCCCTTTACTTAGGAGATGAACCAAGTAAAAGGGCTTTTCTGATCACTGCCGCTACATGATGGTTGAAATGTGAGGTTACCAACATGAGTGCCCAGGTCTCACCACAGGTTGTGTGCTTACAGGTTTGCCGTTGATGTGGTAATCAGCAGGGGCCATGTTTTTGCCGAATGGTACGATGATGCATTTTTCTGCGTTTAGCTTGAGGCTGTGACTTTGGCACCAGTCAGTCATTAGTTGCTTTGAGACCCTCTTGCAGTATGTTAGCATCATTTGGGGAGTCAATAACAGCACCCAACTTACAGTCTGCAAACTTGATCAGCCACACGCCTTTGTAGGTTCATTAGCGAGCAATGGCCTGTGTGACAGTGGGCCATCCCTGACGCTTCTTTTGGGTTCAAGCTTGAAGTACATGGAAAGACAGGTATGTACCCCAGAAACTACTCCTCTGGAACATGAACAATTCAAGTGCAACTTGGATAACTGGCTGGGGAACTGGAAATTCACCCTGGGTTTGGCACCTATGTCTATAATGGGCACAAGTAGCCTATAAATGTTTCATCTCGTAATACCCTGCTTACACTACTAATTGTTGTTAGCCTAGTACACACCTATGAACCCAAGAACTGCCAGACCAGTAAAACAGTCCTGTAATTGTGAGCACCAAAGTGTGAACAGGAGAACTCAGTCTGTGGTATCTCAGAGCACACTCCCTTTGCTTCAAGGTGCAGAGATCTTGGAGACGGTACATAAAAGTAGCAGAGGTGGGGGGACTTAGGAGGATGAAGCTCCCCTGAAAAAAAAAAAACGTTTTATGAGTTGCAACTTTTGTAATTTTATTCAAAACTGCAGGACTTGCCAACTGCATCTTGTTCATCGGTCACAAGTATGTGCCTCTGCTGATTTCTCAAAACTAGCACCAAACATTCTGCCCCTCTATCAACATATCTACCACTCAGGTGTCCTACATCTCCCCTTAAATCCATCAGTTGTATATTTCACCCCTCCTTCCATAAAAGGCAAAACAGCGGTGGTGCAGTGGTAGCGTTGTTGCCTCACAGCAAGAGGTTCTGTTAGATTCTTGGCTGGAGTGCCTTCTGTGTGGAGTCTGCATGTCCCCCCAGCAGTCGAGTGGCGTTCGAAAGACATGTGTGAACGGGCATGCCTTCATTGAAGGTTGGGCATCGGGCCGGCAACTCGGCACCATAAAAATCTACTGCCAATCATTAACCGACTGGAGGTCCGCTGTGGCGACCCCTGACCAGGAAAAACCGAAAAGACAAACAACTTGCTGAATAATTCTGCACTCCAGCATGCAGAAAAAAATTGCCTAGACTCGTGTACATTTCATGTACATTTCAGGCCATTTTTTAAAATAAATCAAAATAAGTATAAATCATATGATTTTACTGTGTCTGCACTTTAATTCTCAAGGAAATCCATGTTGTAGGTGTACATCATTAATTTGGTCTTCTGTCTTTCTTCCCTATGGTGACTAAACTAATTCTTCTTGACTCTCAATACAGTTCACATTCAACTGGGAAATGTATGTGCTGGAACCTAATTAACCTAGTGTCTGCACTTACTAAAATTTAATGCACTAACCCCACTTGGTTTTCTTTTTCCTCCTAGCTCATATACCCAAAGCAGTACATATGAACAATTAAAATTCAAGGTGGCAGCAATTAAATCAGATTTGCTTCTATTTACATCACAAGACACAAGGCTTATGTAAACAAGTCCTTCCAATGTATTCCTGAGAGGGCAAATGCACACAAACTGTCACAATATAGCTAGTTCAACAATGTAATGTTAAGATGCATCAGAACTAGTTGTTTTTTTCTTTGGCTTATATAATGCTACTACCAAATTTCCTTACAAAACACCTCTAGTACAATATACTGTAGTTATAAATACTCGTAAGATTTAAAAATATATGAAAGAGAATTCAGTAGTAGTGCATTCAGCTAATTGAACAATTTGTAATGCAAAAAGTATAACTGGGAGATATGCACCTGTGGCTCATGCCATCATATCTTTGCATGTGGAATTAGGTTCTGCTCACCTTGAAAGCACACAGTTCTGACCCTTAATGAAGCATACATCTTCCTACAAAGGAAGGTAAAATAAAAAGCAACGTATATCATCATAAACCATCCCGCTCCCAAAAACGTCCTAAACTATAAACAATGTTCACAGTGAGAAATCCTTAGTTACCATTCTTGAAATGAGGAAAAGAGTGATCAAAATATAGAACCCACACCCTTTGAAAGTCCCACTCAAAAAGTTTCCAGAATATGTCTGGTCAATAGCAATCATTTCCAAACAATACAAAAAAGGTCAACGCAGAAGAAACTAAGAAATTCCAAATTGTTTTTCAAAACAGAACGTCATTACGTACAGCCATAGAATGCAAGTCCTAACCATAGTTTGGTAAACTTGTAGGTCCAATGGATCATATGGCCATGACAAATAGTTATCTGCTGTGGACACACTACAATATGAAATCTTAACAGAACTGCCACAGAACTGTATCTTTCAAGAAAATTCCAAGTTTGCAGACAAGGCAGGCTTAACCGATAGACATAGCAATCTCTCAGGGCCTACAGTTCAGACTCTAGAGGCACAAAAAATAAAGTTATGTACTTACCATAACGATAGATCCATATCTGATTTTGGTCCCGTTCAACCATGGCTAATCAGATCCAATCAGATGTGACCTCTGCACAGACTCTGAAGCTTCTCAGTTTCAGGGCTCTGAATTCTACCCTACCCTTAATTCCCTCCACTCCACCTTTGTACCTCGGATCAGGTTTGCACCAATAAAATGTATAAAAATTTTACTCAATACTAAGACTAGAATACAAGAAAAATGTAGGAATCAAAGACATTCAGGTAGGACTGTCCAAAGACAGGGTGTGCCAGATAATGACCCAGTCAACAGAAGTCCACTTATTTCAATTTGGAAGGGGGCAGGAAGGAGGGAGGGAAGTTGAACTGGACGAAAATCAGAAAACAAGGATATGTCATTATGTAAGTATATATAGGAAATTTGAGTAAAATCTTACCATAACCATAGATGTCCTTCTCTTCCATGTTGCAGTATTCACTAGTGGGTTTACCCTTCTTCCCATCAGCTTGTTTGGCCAGGTTTCCAAAGCTTTTCCAGTCCCTGTTGGTGCGGACATCTGATGTGTTGGCTGGTACATGGGCCATAAATGTGACGTCAGCACACACCAGTCCTCAGAACCAAAAAGCCCCAGACGGAGCCAGTCCTGATAGTATAGCTGTAGGAAAGTACAGTTGTGTACACTTACCAGAGAGTGTATTCACTGTTGCAGTCATTACATTTGGGTACTCTGCTGGCAGGTTGCCCTCAGTTGGCCTGAATATCAAAATCTTGGGTCCTGCGTTGGTTGCTGTCTCCTCTTTCATGATGTCAGGTCGTCAGGGGTATAAAAACATGCAGCCAACGCCATTTTTTTTAGTTTTTCTTGCCCCAGATGTCAGGAGCCCCCCAAATGGGGAGCAAAAATATATATATCTATATATAAAAATGCAGTTGTAACAACATAAACATTACCTTCATCTAAAAGCAAATATACCACAAAGGCTGCAGAATATACTGAAGGAAAGAGAAGCTCTAGAAAAAAGGGGGATGGTGGGTAACCCGGACTGCAATAGTGAATACACTCGAACATCTACAATTATGGTAAGTGTACACAACTGTACTATGTTCTTAGTGTTTCACTGTTGCAGTCATTACATTTGGGTAGAATCCCAAAGCTATGGATGGGAGGCTGGAACTAAATAGCATTAGGAGCGGCTATAAGGCCCTGCAGAACTGCAGTGGCAAAGCCTGCCCTGGACTTAAAGAGAGACAAATGATAATGCTTTGTAAACGTATGAACAGAGCTCCAAGTAGCAGCTTCTAGAATATCTTTGGTTGGCACCCCTCTGAGAAAAGCTGCTGAGGTAGATGCAGCCCTGGTGGAATGTGACCTGATTCCCTTGGGAACCGGTTTACCATGATGCAAATAGCAGAAACGAATGCAGTGACTTATCCACTTTGAAATAGTCTGCTTTGAAATAGCCTTTCCCTCTGATCCTGCAGAAAATGCCACCAGTAGCTGCTCAGACTTTCTTAGAGATTTGGTCCTGTTTAAGTACAATCTTAGTTGTCTGTGTACATCCAAGGAATGCAGAATCCGCTCCCCCTTGTTCTGCAGATCTGGGTAAAAAGTTGGCAGGTGAATAGTTTGGTTAAGAGCCACACTCGATAACACCTTAGGCATAAAGGAAAGATTGGTCCTGAGGGACACCCTGTCTGGGTAAAATATAATAAAAGGCTCCACAGCCATGAGGGCCTGTAGTTCTGAAACCCTTCTTGCTGAAGTGATTGCCAGAAGGAAAGCGGTTTTCCAAGATAAAAACTTTATATCTGCAGTAGTTGCTGGTTCAAATGGAGGCAGGGTGAGCTTTTCCAACACAAAATTGAGGTCCCATGCAGGAATTGGTGATCTTCTGTGAGGCCTTAAATTTTTGGCCCGTCTAAAATACTGTCTTGGTAGAGGATGAGAAAAGATGGAAGGCTCTGTGTTGTAATGAGCCGAGATGGCAGAGGCATGGATTTATATTTATGAAAAAGACAGGCCCTTGTCAAGCATCTCAGTCAAATATTGTAAAATCTGAGGAATATTTGGCTTTGCTGTGTCAGTCCCTTGTGCTTGGTTCCAAGCACAGAATCTCTTCCATTTATCAGCATAAGACTTTCTAGTACTAGGCCTTCTGGCTTCCAAAATGACATCCATCACAGATTTACTGAGAGGTGGTGTTTGAATAATTACATGATCAGCCATGCTATGCTGCCAGGTTCAGAGTTTGGAGCTGATTGTGCAGAATTTGACTCTGCTGAGACAGTAGATGAGGTATTTGAGGCAAGTACCAAGGAGGGAGTTGAGACATATTCCTTAGAATTGGGTACCAGTGCTGGCAAGGCCAGTCCGGGGCAATTAGGATCATTTTTGTTTTTTCCTGTCTGACCTTTAGTAGGACCTTTGGAAGAAGAGGCAGTGGAGGAAAGGCGTAGACTGATAGGTTTTTCCAACTAAGGATAGGGCATCAACTTTCCATGCTTGTCTGTGTTAAGTCCTTGGGCAGAATTTGTCCAGTTGATGATTCTGGGGGGAGGCAAATAGATCTATGTGCGGGCTCCCCCATTTCCCTGTTATCATGTTGAAGACTTGTGGATCCAGTTTCCACTCGTGAGGATCCATAAGATTTCTGCTTAGGTCGTCTGCCAGAGTATTTTGTTTTCCTGGCAGGAATTGAGCTTGAAGATGTTCTTGGTAAGTCAAGGCTGTGTCCCACAATGCCATGGCTAGTCTGCAAAGGGGGTAGAAATGTGTACCCCCCCCCCCCCGCTTATGTACCACATAACCGTGGTGTTGTCCCGTCTATCAGTAGTTGAAGTCCTTGAAGGCTGTCAGGGCATTCTGAACAGCTAACATCTCTTTCTGGTTGATATGCAGATGCATTTGTTTTGGTCTCCATATGCCCTGAATGCATCTCCCAGCCAGGTGCCCCCCCCCCCCCCCCAAGCATAGTCTGATGCATCTGTAGTTAGGGTTTGGTTGGCAGGTGGTAAGAGTGAAAGACCGTCCCATGTTCTGGTGACATGTCTTTGCCCACTTAAGAAACTCCTGTTGTAGGCAGGGAATAAGAGGAATCACTGTTTCCAGACTGTGACAAAATTGACTCCATAAAATTTTTAGATACCACTGTAGTTTCCTCATATGCGGTCTTGCATATGGAATTAGTAGAATACAGGATGCCATGAACCTCAAAGCCTGCAGAATTTGTCTTGCAGATAACTCGTTTTTTGTTGCCATCTGTTTGAAGTAGTCAGTTGCCTTTGTTTGTCTGTCGTAAGGTAAGCCATCTGGGCAGTTGTAGTCAAGCTTGCACCCAGGAATGTAATCTTTTGAGAGGGCACCAGTTGTGTTTTCTTTTCGTTTATTGTGTACCCTAGAGGCATGTTAGAAGCCTTTTTACAAATGCCAGATGTTGAAGAAGAATGTCCATCTATTTGAAGTAAACAGTCAGTTGCCTTTGTTTGTCTGGCATAAGGTAAGCCATCTGGGCAGTTGTTGCACCCAGGAATGTAATCTTTTGAGAGGGTACCAGTTGTGATTTCTTTTCGTTTATTGTGTACTCTAGGCATGTTAGAAGCCTTTTTACAAACGCCAGATGTTCATAGGTTCATACTAGGCTATCTGCCCTAGGGCATTTATAAGCCTAGCCAGAATGTGTTTGGCTTTCGCCACCCATTTTAAATTTATTTTGCTATGCCCTTTTTC
The DNA here is from genome assembly GCF_019279795.1 of Protopterus annectens. NCBI lineage: Eukaryota > Metazoa > Chordata > Ceratodontiformes > Protopteridae > Protopterus > Protopterus annectens. The sequence goes on along the minus strand of NC_056727.1, from coordinate 913,779,925 downwards.
GAGGTTAGTATACTGTGCCTCTATCTAACAGTGACACAGAAGTGATACCCGGGGTAAACCTACGATCTCCCATCCACTCATCAAGATTCCTCTTGAAGAGAGTCAATGAGGGGCTCTGCCTAACCTGGACTGGGATTTTATTCCAGAGTGAAGGGAGCCTCTGGGTTATGAATCTGTCCCTCCAGCATGTCCTATTTATTTCAGTGCTGAGGTTCAAGACTCTCGGCGTAGCTCGATGGGATTTGGATTTTCTGAGGTGCAGCATGTCCATTAATTCGGGTTGGACATGGCTTTATCGTCAGGCACAGATCGCCTCTGAACACGCGGTATGCCACTGAGTAGAGCTGGAGTTTCTTTAACCGGGCAGCATATGGCATCTGTTTGAGCCCTTTGATCCTCTTGGTGAGGTACTTTTGGGGTCTTTCCAGTTGCTGCAGGTGTCTGGTAAGGTACATCCCAAAGGGCATTGTACTCAATTATGCGCCTGATGAGGCATGAGTAAAGAGGCACGATTACCTCATCTGATCTAGATGTGAATCCTTTCATGATTAGGTGGGCTATATAAAATGTTTTTCTAACCACTTTGGCCACGTGGTTGTCAAATGAGAGATTGCTATCAACTTGGGTCCCCAGGTCCCTAATTACTTCTTCTGTACTTAATGGATTTCCACCTATGTGGTAATTTGTGGGCACTTTGTTTTGCCAAAGGGATGACTATACACTTTTGGCATTTAGCTTGAGGCCATGGCACTGGCACCAGTTGTCTGTTTCTATGAGGCCCTTTTGGAGGATGCTTGTGTCGGCTGGAGAGTCGATTATGGCACCCAGTTTGCAGTCATCTGCAAACTTGGTCAGCCACAGTCCTTCCGTGTTGGCCTGTACCTCCGAAAAATATATACCGAACAAGAGAGGTCCCAGGACTGAGCCTTGTGGGACACCACTTGTAACTGGTTTGGAGTCTGACATGGCTCCAGCAATTCTAACCATGTGGGTTCTGTCCTTGAGCCAGTTTGCAATCCATCTAGTGACATAGGGGTTTATATTTAAGCTGGTGAGCTTATCTATAATGCCCGAGTGGGGTATTGTATCGAAGGCTTTTGCGAGGTCCAGGTAGGCTGTGTGGACCACCTTCCCCTCGTCAATGGCCTTGGTGACTGTTTCAAAGAAATCAACCAGGTTTAAGAGGCAGGATCTGCCCTTAAAGTCGAACTGGGTAGGATCCAGTGTTTGTAGGTCCCCAATATCTTTATTTATGAGGTCCATGATGATCCTTTCCATAGCTTTGCAGACCAAGCTAGTCAGGCTTATGGGGAGATAGTTTCCAGGATCCGTTGAGGCACCACCTTTATGGAGAGGGACCACTGTTGCTGTACGCCACTCTTTGGGCACATATCCTGTAGTAAGGCTAAGACTGAACAGTAGTTTTATGTTTGGGTTTAGCTCTTCTTTGAGTTCATGTAGGACGCAGCCCGGGACACCATCTGGTCCCATTGATGCTGTGTTTTTGCTTTGGAGAGCGGCTCTTACCTGAGCATCTGAGATGTCAGGGGCAGCACTCTGCTGGGATAGATATTTGCCCTTTTGGTGGGGAGTTTGCTGAACCTGTCAGCTAGGATGTTGGCAATGTCTGTGGGTTCGGTGTATTTTTTGTCATTTTGGACTAATTCTGAGCATATCTGGGAATTACCACCCAGGTTCCTAACATAACTAAAGAAAGCCTTGTGATTATCCTTAGTGTCCTGTGCAATTTTTCTCTCGAAGCTGGCCTTGGACAATTTTGTGGGTGCCCGTAGGTTTTTGCCAATACTGATCAGTGATGCCTTCCCTTTTTGGGATTTTGCTTTATCATTTAGTAGCTTCCTCCTTCTATTGTATAGTTTGTTTATGGCTGGGGTCCACCAGACAGGACGTCTGCCTTTGGAGGATTGGGTCTTGGTTTTATTTGGGATCGCATGATCCATGCATTCCTGAAGGTGTTCATAGAATGCGTTTATAAAGGATTCTGCGGTCTGGGCCGTATTTTCCACAGGCCCGGGGGCTTTGAAGGATTCCACCTCAGTTTTGAGGAGTGTAAAATTTGCTTTAGAGAAGTTTTTCACTGTGGTTTTCTGGGCAGGGAGTGGGGTCGGGATGTGAATATCCAGTGAGATCAGTTTATGGTCTGATCTTACCAGTGAGGGATACACTTCTGGTCTGGAGTATAGAGTCCCCATGTTGGTGATGATCAGGTCCAGTATGTTTTCCCCTCTTGTGGGAGTGGTAACAAGTTGTTCCATAGCATTTGAGTTTATAAATTCTAGGAACCTTTGGGCTAGGGTGTTGGAGCTAGAGTAATGCTCCCAGTCTATGTTTGGGTAGTTGAAGTTGCCCAATATAATGGTGTTTGGAGAGACCTTCATATTTTCCAGTGTTCTCAGGAAGGCCGAGTGGGGTTCCTGGGTTTGGGAGGGTGGTCTGTAGCAGGCTATAAACTAGAAGGCAGTTTTACCCACTGTTAGTTGCACATGGATAGTCTCTGATGCTTCGTGCTTTGCCACCAACCTGGAGGTGTGGGTATCTTTGATGAATATCGATACTCCCCCCTCCTTTTGTGGTTCGGTCGGTTCGGTGTTGAAGAAGAATGTCCTTGTTTTCTGCTTGAATGAGACAGTCGTCCAAGTATGGATATATTTGTATGCTTCTTTGTCTGCAAAATGTAATTACTGGTGCCAAGCACTTTGTAAAGACCCTGGGCGCAGTAGATAAGCCAAAGGGCAGTGCAAAGAATTGGTAATGCATAAAACCAGCCTTGAAGCGGAGGTATCTTTTGCATGATTCCCTTATTGGATTATGCAGGTATGCCTCTTAAGTCTAGAGTCACTAGCCAAGCGTTCCTGCCCAGCATGGGCAGAAGCTGTTGCAAAGTCAGCATTTTGAATTTTGGTATGTCCAAGAATGTGTTCAAAATCGATAAATCCAGTACTGGGTGCCAGGCATTGTCTTTTCTGGGTACCAAGAACAGTCTTGAGTAAAACCCTTGTCCTTTTTCTAGTTCTGGTACTAGCTGAATAGCCCCCATATCCATGAGGGACGTAACTTGTTTCTGTGCCTCTGCCCACTGATTTTGTGGCAGGTCTGGCCAACCGTTTGGAATTGGCAAGGTATGGAAATGAAATCTGTAACCCTGGGATACTAGGTTTAATAGAAACAAAAACCACAACGCAAAAGAACCAAAAATGAGTAAACCACTTTCTCCTGCAGAGACAATAATTCCAGTAGCGAAATATAAAAAGTTCTTTATTCCAAACGATACCAGGTATACAAAAATTGAACCAGAAGATGACAAGCGCTTTCGCCTGGTTCATTCCAGGCTTTATCAAGTCAAACAACCATGCTCCAGAGAGCACGACGGAGATGGAACAGCAAGCAATAATTATTTACTTGCACATACACCTTTAGATACTGATTTATCCTTAAACACAACTGATGATTCCATCTTGCACCAGAGTGACATCGAAGTGGTAGGGACTACTAATTGTAAGCTATTCATATTGAACAACTTTACCATATACAATTATACTGAGGTTATGGTTGATGTGATAGCTTTCAATGTTTTCATAAAAGGCTTTCATTTTGTGCCAACTAGAAAAGTTGATTTAGCCAATTTACTTGTGGAACTCAAGTTATTTACGAGAGGTTTGAATTTGAAACACTTTTTTAAGGGTAAAGAGATGGAATCCATAGGATTGCATAGGAGAAGTACTTTCAATCCTCCTATGCACCCATCCCTTAGGCTGTACGAGGAATTAGTGGAACGTGAGTTACGTAGCAAATGCTTGGACACTACTGATAATGAACATACTAACATGAGCCCAGACGAGCTAAATTATATTAAGATGCTATCTAGAGAAAAGATTAGAGTAATGAAGCCTGATAAGGGGGGTGGTGTTGTGCTTATGTACGATGCTAATTATGAAGAAAATATGCATCACATGTTACATGATGACAATCAATACTGCTTAATCTCTCGCAACGAGCACAACATAGCTTTAGCTAAGATAAAATACTCCCTTTATGACTATTTAATGCAAGGTGTCATCAACGAAAGGCTGTACAATTTTTTAGTAGTAGACAAACCCAGGATTCCGGTCATTTTTGGCATACCCAAGATTCATAAGGGTACAGATCCCCTGCTCTTTAGACCTATTGTTTCTGGGGCGGGAGGAGTGATAGAACCAATTGCCAAATTTATTGACCACATTACTAAACAATATGTTTCAGCTTTAACGTACGTATGTAAGGATTCTTGGGAATTTCTCAAAAATGTTCCCAAAGACAGATGTACAGCTACATCCCTATTGGTTACTGTAGACATAAAGGAATTATTCCCCAGTATCCCTCATTTAACAGGTCTTGAATGGTTCACTGATTTTTTCAGGAATGAAACTAATCTGAGCAACAACTTTGTTAATCTGATAACTGAAATGATGAGCATGGTGCTGGAGAATAACTACATGTTCTTTAACGGAGAACTTTTCAAACAACTCAAGGGGGTAGCGATGGGTGCCGCCTGTGCAACTATATATGCCAATGTAGTGTTGCACAGGTGGGAACATAAGTACATCTTTTAAACTACCTGGGCACAGTCTATCACCTTTTATCGCAGATACCTGGATGATATTTGTATCATCTGGGAGGACACACATGAACAACTTACAGCCTTCCTGCAATACATAAACTCTACTACTAATTTTTTGACTTTTACACACAAAATTAGTGGCAATGAAATGCATTATTTAGATGTCACGATTTTTAGGGACTCCAACACCTCAGAACTACACTCAAAGGTTTATAGGAAACCTACTTTTTCAAACTCCCTGCTACATTTTTCTAGTCAGCACCCCCTATACCAGAAGAAAGGTATAGTTAAGGGTCAATTAATTAGAGCTTCCCGTATTAGTAGTAGGTTAGAGGATTTTACTGAGGAGGTTAACAATTTATGCTGTATGTTTATTGAGAGGGGGTATCCGCAGGAATTACTTAAAACTCTCACTAATGAGATTCTTGCTAAAAGAGAATCCACTTACCCGGCTTTGTTAGGCAATCTAGAGCACAACATTCCTTGTAACAGCGTAGCAGACCCGCAACTTACTGAAAAGGGGGCACAATTTGTTTACACCTTTTCTGAGAAGTCCTCACAGATAGAGAGTATTGTATCCAAATATTGGTTTGTGTTGCAAAGTAATGACGAGTTTAAGCGTATCGTTACTGGTAAACCCAGATTCGTCAGGAAAAGAGGACAGAATTTAAAGGGAATTTTTGAGAGAAGACAGCTTACACCTTTTGAAAAACCAAGGCAACCCAATGGCACTTACAAATGTGGTGCATGTAAACAATGTCATCTCCTTATAAATGATAGCCACATTTATTTAAAGTCACGACACATTAATTTAAAATCAACTGGGCACTTTACTTGTGGTACCAAGGGAGTAGTCTACATTGGTTGCTGTATCACATGTGGAGGGTTTTACATAGGCAAAACGGAGCGTGAATTTAGAAAAAGGTTGTACGAGCACATATATGAAATTGAAAACAAAAAAGAAAGCAACGCTTTCTTTAAGCATTCCACTGTATGTCCCGATTTTAAGTTGGTCTTCATGATACTTGAGCAGGTTAATCCAGACATTAGAGGGGGAGATTGGGAATCTAAACTTGAGTTCAGAGAGTTAATCTGGCAGTTGAAACTTGATGCAGGGAAACCCCCAGGCCTTAATGGCATGCTTAGTATAGGTTCAGTGCTTAAGCTTCGTAGGGCCAGGTTATAAACACCCCCCCCCCCATACACACTTTTACATTTTGGTTTATACATATGGTTTTATTTATTGTTTTACCTACTTGTCTTTTGCATGTACAATTATTCATTCATTTGTTTATCTGTTTACACTATGCACTGTTTTTAAATGTTGATTTATAGTTTTTAGGATGTCATGTATTAATGTTTATTTGCTTTGTGTCAAGTCACCTGAGGGTTATTGCACAACCATTTTATTATTTCATTATTTATTCTACATATATTTTCTATCTAAGCGGTGCACATTGTTTCAGCATATTATCAATTGCAGTTGGCACACGCATAAAACCTATGATAGAAATGATGAATTTTTAACAATTTTACTTGCTTTGTAATGCATTTAGAATAAGCTAAAAGTTGGTTAAAGCAATTAATTACGCTAATTACATCATGTGATCAATTACTAACAGTATATAAACATCTTTTTGCAACCAGTATGGTTGTTTGACTTGATAAAGCCTGGAATGAACCAGGCGAAAGCGCTTGTCATCTTCTGGTTCAATTTTTGTATACCTGGTATCGTTTGGAATAAAGAACTTTTTATATTTCGCTACTGGAATTATTGTCTCTGCAGGAGAAAGTGGTTTACTCATTTTCATACTAGGTTTAATACCCACTTGTCCTGGGTTATTAACTGCCAATTTTGAGCATGAAGTGCTAGTTTTACCCCTAAGGGGGCTGCCAAAAGATAAGTGCTTGGTGATGGCAGAGGGAAGTCATTGAGACTGTTTACTGTAGGGTTGTGCTTTTCCTCCAGATTTGGAGGTAGAGGCACCCCACTGCTTTGACCTGTAAGAACCCTGTGATTGGTATCTAGAGCCTTTTGAGCACTTGAATTTGCCCTGTGAGGCTCTGTCGGACACAGGAAAGGACCAATTTTTTGTAGGCCAGTGTCTACTGAATCTTGGCGGCTGCACTTGTAAGACGTCTTTTACAGTTTGCATAGACTTAGCTTTGCCTTCCATTTTCTTTAGAACCTCTTCTGCCCTATTACCAGAGTATCATGCTGTAAAGGTGCATCCAACAATTTAGCTTTAACATGATCAGGCAGAGTTTGCTCCTTGAGCCAGGTATGTCTTCTAATCACAGATCCAGTAACTGCAGCCCTGCAGGAGGCCTCTAAGGAATAAAACCACATTGCAAAGTATGCCTTCCAAGCTGTTCTGCTGCATGCAATAAATCCTGTAATTCTTTATTTTCCATACATTCAGAAATCAACATAATTTTCTGTTTCCATAATCCCATAACATGCTGTTGATATTTAAGCATATGAAACTGGCAGTTTAAGGCCTTAATTGCCGAGGTTGCAGACGTATAAACCTTCTTTCCCCATCTATCCAGCGCTCTGGAATCTCTATTCGAGGGGGTAGGATTCTTAGCTGTTGAGGCCTTTACACCTTTGGGACCTTGTGAGAGTGTTTCAGGGTCAGCAGCAGGATTTTTTAATAAAAATTTGTGGGAGTCAGGAACCCTGTAATATCTGTCGGGCTTGCTAGGAGATAGAGGTAGGGAATCTAGAGCCATGCTTGACTCTGAAAACACATCAACAACAATGTCTAATACAGGAGGTATGGCCAAAGGCCTATGCTGAGGGAGAAGGAGGAAATCCCAAAGCCTCTTTTTTGATTCTGAAAAATTTTGACTCTCCCAATGAAAATGTTCCCTCAAAGTATGCAAGATATCTCCAAAAGAATAATCTTCAGGAGGAGATGCAGATAGGATGGATTCCTCTGCATCTGAATCCTCATAGGGTGGTATAGAAAATTCCTGATCAGAAGAGGAATCAGAAGAAATAGAAACCTGATTTGAAGATTCATAATCAGTGTCTTTCCTAGGCCTCTTATCAAGGGGGGGGCTGATCAAGGTAATTAAGTCTTCAGCCGTTTTGATCATCTGTTTTTTGGGAGGCCTGAGCACGTGGTTCATGAGTCAGTTTTTTAGCCTTAGAAGTTGCTTTTGCCTTTGTTTTTGAAGCTGGCGGTTTTATATAGAAATGCTGAGGCCTGAAAACACCCTCAGAAGCTGGTGCCTGCTTAGCAGCTCCAGACCCATCCGAGGGAGAGACATCCGCGGGTACAATACTCTGAGAAACTCGCGGCATGCCAGACTCCACATGGGTCTCAGTACAGGCCTGCGACTCGAAAGTAGCGGGTATCAGGGGCTGCGAAAGCACCTCACTGAGTACCGGCGACTGGCTTAGGAGAAGCTACGTTGTCGGTTTTGGGCCTCAACGGTCTGTCTCTGTCCTTTTCTTTGCGTTTTTTGTGAAATCCGGTAATCGGATTACTATCCAACATTTCAGGGTAGTTAAATCTGTTTCCAAAATATTTTGAAGCAAAGATATACCGACGCTTAATAGTGCATTTGTTAAATCTAGCACAAAACCGACAGCAAGGCACGTTATGATCTGGGCCTAGGCAAGTAATACAATACAAATGGAAATCCTTATGAGGTATTTGCTTCCCACAAGTAATACAATTATTAACTTTTACTGACATCGGTGTGGAGCAAGAAAAAGTTTCCCCAACGGGGTACTTAGCTTTAATTGAAGACTTCGGTTCTGAAACTCGAATGCGAAAATTTCAGGAGTCGGCTAACTGGCACTTGCGAACTGCTTCTGGCACCGCATGGCAGGAAAGACTGAAGAAAATGGCGTTGGCTTCATGTTTTATACCCCTGATGTCATGGAAGAGGAGACAGCAACTGACGCAGGACCCAAGACTTTGATATTCAGGCCGACTGAGGGCAACCTGCCAGCAAATTACCCAAATGTAAAGACTGCAACAGTGAAACACAAAGAACATCAGAGGAGAGCAAGTGCAAGGAGAACAGGGGGATGGAGGGAGGGAAGGAATACTGCAACATGGAAGAGAAGACATCTATGGTTATGGTAAGATTTTACACATCTTTCCTATGTCCTTCTATTCCAATGTTGCAGTACTCACTAGTGGGGGAGTACAAAAACTCACTGCTGGCTGGCTGGGGGGGGGGGGGGGTATGGTGGTTTGGATGAGGATTCCAGGAACCCATGCAGGATAGCCCTGGCAAATCCCGCTCTGGTCCTGGATATGTGGTCCAGCTTGTAGTGTCTGGTGAATGTGTGCACAGATGACCAGGTAGCAGCTTCCAGAATGGAGTTAGTATCTAGACCTTTAAAGAAAGGCTCCAGAGGAAGCCATGGCCCTTGTGGAATAGGCTCTGACACTGCCCATTAGTGTCTTTCCATGGTGTAAGTAACAAAAGGAGATGGCCCTAGCAATCCAAGACGAAATGGTTTGTTTTCCCACAGTTTTTCCCAGACCCTGGGGTGGAAGGAAAAACAGCTGGTCTGATTTACGTATAGGCTTGGTCTTATGCAAGTAGAAACAAAGCTGGCTGTGTACATCTAGTGACTGAAGGACTCTCACTGTCTCCCTGAGGATTTGGAAAGAAGGTGGGCAAGTGAAGAGCCTGGTTTAGGGAGAGGTCATTAACTACCTTGGGAGTGAAGGGGGGATTAATCCTGAGGGTGACCCTGTCGAAATGGAAAACAAGGAAAGGTGGATTAGCCATGAGGGCTTGGAGCTCTGAGACCCTTCGGGTTGATGTCAAAGCTAGTAGCAGTACTGTTTTCCAAGTGCAAAATTTCAAGTCAGCCTTGCCAACTGGTTCAAAGGATGGCACAGTAGGTTTTTCAGCACATAATTAAGATCCCAGGGAGGAGGAGTCGGTTTTCTAGGGGGTCTTAAGTGTAAAACACCTTTTAGGAATAGCTTGGCTGGAAGTTTGGAAGCTAGTGGAGGCTCCATAGGCAGGCAGGCAGAAATGGCAGACAGGTGTGCTTTTAAGGAGGAGTAAGACAAGCCTGTCTTTAGCAGTTCACACAGGTAAGAGAGAATCAGAGGCAGTCACTGTCCAGCAGCCCTGTCTTTCCTGACACCAGACAGAAAACCTTCTCCATTAAGAGAGATAGGATTTTCCTGTGTTTGGTTTTTTGACTTCCTGCAGGACTTGCAGCATGTCCTCACTGTACAGGTGTCTGAAGGGAATCAGAATCCTATCAGCCACAGGGAGAGCTGCAGGGATCTCCACTGTGGGTGAATCTGTGTTCCTTGGTGTTGTGTGAGTAGATCCACTGAGGGGGCAACTTGTGGTGAGACTTCCCTTGGACAGATGAAGCAGTAGGGGAAACCAGTGCTGCCTTGGCCAAAAGGGGGTCACCAACAAGTTTTTGGTGAGTCCTGCTGAATTTTCAGTAGGCCTCTCTGGATCAGAGGGAAGGGGGGAAAGGCATACAGGAATTTCCCCTTCCCAAGACAGTAAGAAGGCATCTGTTTGAAGAGCCTTCGGGTTATGAGTTCTGAAGCAATAGCTCTGAAGTTGCCCGTTTGTGGCGGAAGTGAACAGGCCTATTTGTGGAATACCCTACCTGTGGATCGGATCTAGGAATACCTCCCTTGGCAGCATCCACTTGTGACTGTCTGAGGAGGTTCTGCTTAAGGAGTCTGCCTGGCAACTGTGTTGGGAGGGGATGTATGCTGCCTGTAGGGAGATCCCCTGGGAGACAGCTAGATCCCATACCTCTAGGGCTAGTCTGCAGAGGAGGTATGACTTTGTCCCTCCTTGCTTGTTCAAGTACCACATCACTGCGTTGTCGTCTGTGAAGATCTTCAGAATGCCCTGCCTGAAGAAAGAGGTAGAAAGGCCTGCAGGGCCAGAAGAATGGCTTACATTTCCTTGATGCTGATATGCTACTGTTTGTCTTTCCACAAACCCTGCACTGTTCTTGTGTCGAACGTTGCCCCACCCCAGCCCAGATCTGAGGCGTCTGTGTGCATGATCTGAGAAGGGGAGGGCAATTGTAGAGGGAGACCCGGGTTTAGGGTCACCTGGGCCATCCACCACTTCAGTTCTTGGTGCAGGCAGGGTAGACATGGGATTCTGAACTCTAGGGGGGGTGAGAGTGCTGGGCCCATACTGAACGAAGATACCACTGCATCCTGCTCATGTGTAACCTTGCCAGTGGCAGCATGGGAATAGTGGCAACCATGTGGCCGAGAAGTTTGAGGAATTCCCTCGCAATCAGGGTGGGTGAAAGGAGGGCAGATTGAAGAAGTTGGGTCAGGGAAAGCACTTTTTCCTGAGGTAGGAAGGCCATCCAGAGGTCTGTTCTGATTCTGCATCTTAGGAAGACAAAGTCTTGTGTAGGATTTAGTTTGGATTTGGGGAAGTTTATGAGGAACCCTAGAGACTGCAGCAGGAGCAGAAGGTTCTTTTTGTGGGCAAGAAGGGTTTGTTTGTCTGCTGCTTGAATGAGCAGGTCGTCTAGGTATGGGAAAATTTGTATACCTCTTACTCTGCAGTAAGCAATGACTGGGGCTAGGGATTTTTGTAAATACCCTTGGAGCAGTGGAGAGTCCAAAGGGCAAGGCACAGAACTGAAAATGCAACAAACTTGCTTTGAATCTGAGGAATTTTCTAAAGGACAGATTTATGGGAATATGTAGATAGGCTTCTTTGATGTCCAAGTTCACCATGAAGGCCTGGGGAAAGATGAGGGGAGAGAGAATGGGTAGAGTAATCATCCTGAAAGAGGGGACACCTTCAGGAATGGGTTGAGGTAGGAAAGGTCTAGGATGGGTCTCCATAGTCCCTCCTTCCTGGGCATCAGAAAAATTCTGGGATAGAAGCCTCTCCCTTGAGCAGAAGGGGGGATGAGTTCTATGGTGCCTTGGAGCAACAGGTTGTGTAGGACCTCGGTGAGGAGGTACCACTGAGAGGAGGGAGGTAGTGGAATAGGAAGTTTTTTTTTTGGGGGGGGGGGCATCCAAGACATGAAGTAACCCTACTTCAGGATAGACATAACCCAGTTGTCGGAGGTCACTAGGGCCCATGCAGGGAGGCAGTGAGAGAGATGGGAGGATAGAGGTATGGTGGGAGGAGGGGGGTGCCCTTTCTGGAAAGGGAGGTCTCTGGGCAGAGGCCTGAGGTTGTCCTAAGCTGAGTAGTCTGTCTCCTGTGAGGTCTTCTAGACCTGGAGGGGACAGAGGGCCTAGAAGACTTCCTAATAAATTGCGTCTTGGCCAGGTAATCCCTCTGAAATTTTGGAACTGGAGAGACAAGAAGATGCTTTAAATCTTGAAGCTCTTTCCCTTTTTGCTGAAGTGACTTAAAGAGATCAGCTACCTTGGATCCAAAAAGGGCAGTGTGATCCAAAGGAGCATCCCGGAGTTTGGCCTTAAAGTCATCTGGTAGGGGCTGAAGACGCAGCCAAGAGTATCTCCTCACTACAGAGGCAGATGCAGCTGACCTGGTAGTGGCCTCCACTCCATCATATGCAAACCTTAGAGAATGTTTACCAACTTGGGAGATGAGCCCAAGCAAGAAGACAAGGATGCCTTTGCAGAGCAGTCGGGGATATCGTTAAGTTCCTTAGAAGCTTTTTCAGCAAGGCCAGGTAGTATTTGGCCATGTGAGACTGGTAATTTGTAACCCTAAAGGCTAGAGTAGCAAAATTGTATACCTTCTTCCCCCACCTCCCACGGCCTTGCTGACTATCTGCAGGCAAGCAGTGGTAGTAGGGAGAAGTTTAGTAGCCCTATCAGTAGCAATAGAAATGGTTGCTGGGTCAGCTGGCGAGCATTTGAAAGGGCATTTATCTGCGTCAGGTACCCTATACAACTGGTCTGTCCTAGGGGAAGGTGGCTGGGAATCTGGGTTTATACATGCTGCTGCAAAGGCATCCAGGGAAGGCAGGCCTGACAGGAGGAACAGGTGCTGGGTTCGGAAATTCCATCTAGATCAAGTCATAGAATATATTTTTGTTGCTCAGACATGTCTAAGCAATCCCATTTAAAATATTCCTTCCCAAGATTTACAGTGTCCCCAAAGGTAAGGTCTTCTACAGGGGAGACAGGTTCAGCAGAGGCCTCTTCTGGGGATCCACACCCCAGAGGGGATACAATTTCAGAAGAGTAGGACAAATAGTTCTCTGAGGAGTCAGACATTTCCTCTTCTGCAGGTTGGAAAAGAGTAGTCGCTGGCTGAACAGGTCTAGGGCTAAGGAAAGGAGGAGCAACATGAGGGAGGTCTGGCACAGGCCTAAGGGCCAGGAAGGCATTGTAGAGACTCTGACTGAAGGCCTGCCAGTTTGGCAAGGCCTCTGGGGTTGAAGCAATATGCTTCATCTTCTTTGTAGGTGTAACCGGCATCTGGCTGGTGGTCAGCCTTGAAGTAGAAGGAGGAATGGCAGAGGCCTGCTCCAAAGCACCCATCCCAGAAGCTGATTCCCCCCTGGTGTCTAAATCAGGCACAGGGATATCCTCCCGGACGTGTCATCTGCTCTGGATTTTGCGGCCTCTTGGTAGGCACCCGCTTATCCAATGTGGCGGACGCCGGTTCCTCAGCCAAGCTAACTGTGGCTACAGGCTGAGAATCGGCAAAGGGAGGCACAGTGGAAGTGGACAGCCTCGCGGGCTTGGTTCTCTTCCTAGGTGGTTTGGATGGGGTGTCGGTTGCGGCTTCCATTCCAAGAGCCGTCTGCTTAAGGCACTGGTTTTCAAGGTACAAGTCAAGGGCCTGAAGTCGGCGACAAAGAGTCTTAGGGACGAACGACTTACAAATGGCACACTTTTTATAATCGTGATCCCTACCCAAACAAAAGAGATACTGGTCATGTGTCTTTGTGGGGAATCTGTGACCACAGCTGCACTTGCTCTTACCGGACATTAACAGACTATAATAAATTACAAAAGGACTGAAGAAAATCCCCAATGGGGTACTTATCTTAAAGTGAAACCGATCAGACGTCCGCAAGTAGCAGTAACACCTGGCGTACGGCTGGCGGCTGAAAAGTTCTGTGGACTGGTGTGTACAGACGTCACATTTATGGTCCACGTACCAGCCAACATGTCGGACATCCAACGCACCAACAGGGACTGGAAAAGCTTTGGAAACCTGGCCGAAAAAGCTGATGGGAAGATGGGTAAACCCACTAGTGAATACTGCAAGAATGGAAAAGGAGGACATCTTTCATATCTAATGTATTTTTGTTTGATTCAACCATGGGACAGGACCTCCCAAGCTACCATACCTGGGTGGTTTCAAGGAAGGATATTCCGGAGAATGGCAGAACCAAAGAAAAGTGTAATCTGGACTGCACATCCAGTTTTATAGTGTGAAACAAGTGTGAACTGTTGACCAATTTGCAGCAGTACAAATATAATCAATAAGGAGTCTATTAGAAAAAGCTGTTGAGATGGCCACTGTCCCTGTGGAATAAGCCTTAGGTTTAGACGGTAGAGACAAGCCCTTTTTATCATAAACAAAGAAAATACAGCTGTAAAGAGCAACCTCAGCAAATGCTTTGCCTAATTTAGTCTTTGAGATGGCAACAATGAATTCATCAGCCTTTCTGAATTATTAGGTTCTATGAAGGTAGAACCTAACTTGACAATGACTATCCAGCATGTGTAAATATACTGATGTTTATTTAAGACTAGCAAATTACATTATAGATCGATTTAGATTAGTCTTAGATGCCGCCTTAGGAAGGAAGACTGCATTAGTTCTCAAGGGAAATCTGTCTTAAGAAATACCAGATTTGTTTTTTTTTTGGGGGGGGGGGTTGCAAAAAGTGCTTGCATCTCTGAAATCTGTTTGGCTAACATAACAGCTATTTGAAAAATTAAGACAAACTTCAAACTAACTGATGCTACTGGTTTGAAGGGCAGTTGAGTTAATGTCTGTAGTATGACAGTAATATCCCAGGGGCACGGATTTCTGATGGGTGGCTGTAAGAGAAAAGTTCCCTTCAAAATGGTCTTAAAGACACTTAAGGAAGCTATACAACTGTCATTCTGCCCTACGTGGAAACTTGAGAAAGCAGCCATTTGCACTTAGGTAGTGGAATAACTAAAGCTGCTGTAGAAAATTTCAAATAAGAATTCCAAAGTGGGGAAGTGATCCAAACTTTTTGACAGCCCAAATGGAAAATCTTTATTATTTGCTATGGTAGATCATCTTAATGGCTTATTTTTGTAAAGCTTATCAGATCTAAAAAAACAAAGTTGGGAGCCTGGCATCTATGGATAAAGTTGGAACAGGAGAAACCAGGACTTTCAAGATGGCTGTGCATTGAGTAACAGCTTAATTCTAGCTCTCCCAGTGTGAAAACAGAAACTCTGCAGAGAAGGCCAGTAAATTTGTGTTTTTCAGTAACCGGCTAGTAAGTGTATTGCCTGGATGCCAGAAAAGAAGAAATACAGAGGACCTGGGAAAAATCAGCTACAAAAAGTGAGGAAGAAACACTGACTGAGAAAAGTTCTGAATCTGTTCAGCAAAAAGCAATTCAACCTCCAGACATGAATTCCAGTAATCTACAGGAAGACATAAGACAAGTGCACAGACTTGGTTAAAGAAAATGGAACACTGATGGAGTATATCAACACAAACAACAAAAGGCTAGAAAAAATGGAAGAAGCTTTAGACAAATATTCAGAACAGGTGATAAAGGTCCAAAAATCAGAGGCTGAAATGAAGAAATATCTGGCTGAATATGAGACTGCTCAGGGAGAGATCCTTCTAAAAAATAAGAGGGCAGAGCACATAGGAAAAATCTGAGATTTTCAGCTATACCAGTGAAGCTGGAAGGAACAGACTGCATTAATTCTATGAAAGCACACAAGAAGAACTGGACTGGTATATTCCACAGCAGGAGTTGTTAGTTGAAAGGGCACATCATGTGTATGCTACAAACCTGGCTATGAAAAATCAGCCTAGACCTTTAATAGTAAAGATGCAATCCTACCAGCAGGAGGAGTTGATTTTGACAGCAGAAGGACAAAGTACTAAAAATGGGAGACAACAGAGTGTTCATGGAGAATGATTACTCACATTACACCAGGCAGAAGAAAAGCAAATTTATTCCACTATTCAGGGAATGTAGAGACACAGGTGTGAATTCAAACTGTTGTACCCAGCTGTCTTCAAAATATTCTTTCCTGGAGACCATCATTTTTTGATGAAGTACATGCTGAGAAGGAAATGCAAATGTTTGTCCAACAAAAAATGAGCTGGGAAACAAAGAGATTCTGCTTCGTGTTCTTCTGGTAATAAAGACCACAGAGAGACTGCAACTGTGAAACCTTTCTAATGTTTCAAAGGAAAATGTTGGAGTGAAGGAAGGGAACCATGAGAGTTGACTAGAAAAATCAAGAGTACGCTGGAAATGAAGCGGAAACAGGATCTGGGAGACTGATGAACAGTAATAAAATCAGTAACTTAATGTGAAATTACAATGCAATAAATATATTTGTGAAATATGACAGAATAAAATCTGGAAATATTGGACTTTTTCAGAATTTGTTGGACTTGTGGGGGACTCTAAAGCATATGCCCAAATTCAATTCATCGATGTTCAAAAAAACGCTTTGGGGAGGGGAAGACGAAGGACAAAGTTAATTGTAAGTAAAGATTTTTTTTTCTTAATAGCATTATTTTTGTGGTGTATGGTTTACTTACATAATAACAGGGCCAGCCTTTGGTCAACTGGTGCCCTAGGCAAAAGGTCTCCGCAGCACCCTCCACCACCACCTAGTGCTCCTATCCTGGTCTACCCACACCATCCAGATTACTGGAAAAGCACCCCTGCTACAGCGGCGTCCTAGATGGCCCGCCTAGCTGGCCTACTCCTAAGGCCGGCTATACATGCTAAAAGTGTAATAGGGATTGTAAACAGGTGCTACTCACAGCACGACAAATCAGTGCCTAAGGGCATTAGGTCACATTCAATCAATCAGAGCAGCAGCCACTTCAGCAGCCTTCCTCAAAGGATTACCAACCAAAGACATCTTAGAGGCTGCAACTTGGAGTTCAGTGCATACTTTTACAAAGCACTATCACTTACCTCTCTACTCTAAATACAGGGCAGGCTTTGCCACTGCAGTTCTGCAAGGCCTGAAAGCCTCTCCTAATCCTATTTAGCCAGCCTCCCAACCTTAGCTTTGGGATTCAACCCAATTGTAATGACTGCAACAGTGAAACACGATGAACATAGTACAGTTGTGTACCTACCATAAATGTAGATGTTAGAGTGTATTCACTGTTGCAGTCCAGGTTACCCACCCACCATCCCCCTTTTCCTTGCTGGGACTTATCTGTACTTCTCTATTCTATACAACCTATGTGGTGTATTTGCTTGTAGATGAAGGAAAAGTTGTTTTTTGTGTATGCATGTTTATTGGCATAATTTAGCCTACCTTTTTAGGGCACTTGACATCTGGGGCAAGAAAAACTTAAGAAAATGGTGTCTGCTGCATCTTTTATACACCTGGCGCACTGACGTTAGGGAGGAGGCGACAGCAACTGATGCCGGACCCCGACTTTGGAACTCGGGCCGACTGTGGGTAGCCTGCCAGCAGGACAACCCAATTGTAATGACTGCAACAGTGAAACACGATGAGCATCTCTGATGAGAAATTGTCTAGGAGATTATGTTCTCTGAAAGTATTCAGTGGTTTTCCCAGCTGGGAGAGCTATAAAGAAAAGACAATCCCAATTAGTACTTAGTAAAAACACAGGCTGCACCATGCATCTTAGCATGTTTAACCTTTCTTTTAGGTTAACTCAAGTCTGTCAGTGTGATTGTCAGTTTGGGAATTTTGTTCCTGTCAGAATTTAAAGATGTACATAGTTTTTTTGCTAGTACTAAGTTAATTGGTTATAGAGGGGTATCGGGGGGGGGGGGGGCTGTTTTTTTGTTTGAGGGCTTTCAATGAAAAAAGAAGTTATGTACTCACCATAACATTCCATCTGAGTAGTTTTACTTCATTTTCTACACCCTGTGGGTATTCAGATCCATATCGGATCCGAGCCGGCAACTTTACAAGCATCTGTTCCGAGCTCTAAGCTCCTCCTCCTTACCCATAACCCATCACCATCTCCTGCCTTCCCTCGGATTGACTTTGCCGCAACTCAAACCAATCAGCAACTCAACTTAGCATAAACCATACATGAAAATCTCAAGAGAAGGTTTGGGGGAAGGAGGGTGGGAAGGTTGTAGAAGAATGAAGTACAACTACTGAGATGGAATGTTATGGTGAGAACATAACTTCTTTATCTGAAGTAGTTAACTTCATTTTATCTGCAACCTGTGGGACAGAGTCCCCAGCTACTCAAACTCCTGGGAAGACCTCATGGGAACATATTCCTGAGCACCGCAGAGCCAAAGGACACTCTCCCTCTGGAGATCAAATCCAACTTATGTGAAATAAAGGTATGTGACTTTGCCAAAGTTGTTGCTGCACAAATGTCATCAAACGAGACCGTAGACCAAAAGGCACCAGAAGTCGCCATAGATCTGGTAGAATGAGCTTTAACAGGACCAGGTGGAGACAAAAGTTTGTCTTTGTAAATTTGCAAAGTACATAGTGTAATCCATCTAGCTAAGGAAACCTTGGAGATGGCTTTACTCAAAAAGGGCTTAGAAAAAGACACAAATAACTGGTCAGACTTATGGAAGGGCTTTGTTCTGTGCAAATAAAAACAAAGTTGTCTATGAACATCTAGCAAATGCAGTTTATATTCACCCTTGTTCTGAAAATTTGGAAAGAAAATAGGCAGGTTAATTGTTTGATTCAGAAGCCACTTTTGGTAAGAAAGAAGGGTTTGTACGGAGAGAAAACCTGTCCTTACGGAAGATCAAATAAGGGGGCACGGCAGACGAAGCCTAAAGCTCAGAAACCCTTTTAGCCGACGTAATGGCCACTAGGAAGGCTGTCTTCCAGGATAAGAACTTCAAATCTACTGATGCTGCAGGTTCGAAAGGGGGAACAACTAAAGCCTGGAGAACAAAGGTAAGATCCCAAGGAAGAACAGAGTCCTTAACTGGAGGACGCAAAAGAAAGGTGCCTTTAAGAAAAGCCTTACACAGTCTGAGAGAGGCCAGGGCATTCACATTTTTGCCAACGTGGAAATTCGAAATAGCTGCCAGTCGCACCTTCACAGTGGAGGAACTAGCCCCTTGCTGAAAAATGCTGGCTAAGAAATTCAACTCTGCAGAGACAGGGGCTGTAAAAGGATCCAGGTTTCTCTGAAGTCCAACTAGAGAATAGTTTTCCATTTACTGCAGTAAATATTCCTAGTGGAAGCCTTATGAGATGCCACCAGAATAGTTTTCACTGAAGACGAAAGACCGGGAGAGTCCTGGCAATCAAGGGAACTGGAGCAACCAAGCTGTCAGCTTGAGGCTGTCCAGGTTGGGCAGACAGGTGCCCGAGGGATGAGAAATGAGATCCGGGCAGGGATCCAGAATCCAAAGAGGAGTTGGAACATGAGACCAGAGGAAAGGGAAGTACACTTGAGTCCAGAACAGGGCAATGAGGATCACTTTGCACCCCAGTCAACAAGCTTTCTTAACAAACTTTGGAATGAGTGGTAACAGGGGATAAGCGTACAGTAACCTGGGAGGCCAAGCATGCACTAGAGTGCCTCTGGGGGATCACCTGGTGAGGGAATCAGAGCGAAGAACTTGTTGCACTTAGAGTTAGAAGGAGATGCGAAGAGATCGCACCAAGGCTGTCCCCACACAAGGAATATTTCCTCCGCTACTGACTGCTTCAGAGACCACTCGTATGGCATTAGAATAGCCCGACTCAATCTGTCCGCTAAAATGTTGGAGCGTCCCGGGATATGCGTTGCAATCAGAAACCGACTGGTGGAGCTCGCCCACTCCCACTCTCTCATGGCCTCACGAAACACAGAGTAAGATCTGGCTCCTCCCTCTTTGCTGATGTACCAGACAACCGACATGTTGTCGGACTGAACTGCAACAGTCCCCAGAAGAACAGTGTGGAAGGCTTGCAATGCTAAAAGCACTGCTCTCATCTCCAGAACATTGATGTGCAATCTGGTCTCGATCTGGGACCACATGCCTTGGACCGTCCTCCCCAGATAACCCCCCCCCCCCCGAGCTGGGAGGTGTCCGTGGTCACTGCGGCTTGGGCTGTGGGTGAAGCAAATGGGTATCCTGCTGCGATCTCCAGGGATTGGAGCCACCAGAGGAGTGATGCCCCGCAGGCTTTGCTGATTTGAATTGGATATTCCATGGGGAGATCTAGCCAAGACCACTGTACGGCTAGAGTCCCTTGAAGAACACGCATGTGAAGACGGGCACAGGGGAGGACAGATTGCTGCAGCCATAGAGCCCAGGGCTCTGAAAACATTGCCCGCATTCGGTAACCTGAGACCAAGGATTATTGATACATGAGCCCGTAGACTCTGGACCCTGTCTGGAGTTGTAAAGACTTTCAGTTGAAGGGTGTCCAACCGTGCCCTGATAAAGTCCAAGATCTGTACTGAGTCCAAGAGAGACTTGGAAACATTGACAGTAATCCCTAGCAGGTCTGCAAGATGAAGGAAGGAGTCTCTGGCTTGGCAAAGAAGATGCTTGGTGGAAGCAGCGAGGAGCCAATTGTCTAGGTAAGGGAATACCTGAACCCCTGTAGCCTCAGGTGAGCCTCTACGACTGTCATTACCGTGGTAAACACCCTGGGGGCTGTGGTGAGACCGAAGGGTAGGGCTCGGAACTGCAAATGACTGGCTCCCAGCTGGAAGTGATGGAATCTCCTGGAGCTTCTGTGAATCTTGATATGGTAGTAAGCATCCTGGAGGTCTATCAAGCAGATCCAGTCACGTTCTCGAAGATACGGTAGAATGGACTGCAGGGTGACCATCCGGAATTCCTGTCTGGCAACAGCCAGGTTTAAGGCTGACAGGTCTAAAATAGGTCTGAGATCCCCCATCTTTTTTGGCACTAAAAAGAACCTGGAGTAAATGCCTGACGTGGACTGATCAAGCGGGACCAGTTCGATGGCTCGTTTGTGAAGCAGTTTGGAAACCTCTAGCGCTGCCGTCTCCCTTTGAGCGGGTGGAACATCTGGGAGGCACTTTGGTTGGATCGGAGGGGTAACAAATGGGATGGTGTAACCTCTGGATATTATTTGAAGCAACCAACGGTCTGCATTTATGGACTCCCATGCCATTGGGTGCAATGATAATTTTCCCCCGACTGCCTCCAGAGTAGGACAGTTGGGCAACCCCTCAGGGCTGCTGCACGGGCCTGTTCGAGAAGGGCTCCCTAGACCCAAAGTTCGTCGGACCCCCTCTGCCTCTGGGACGACATCTGTCATGTCCCCCTCTGCCTCTAGGGGATGAGTTGTCCTGAGAGTTATGGGAAAACTGTGATTTCCGGAACCACATCTTCTTTTGCCCTCTCTGGTTCCTGGAAAAGGATCTTTGAGGACTAGAGAAGCAGATTCCGACGGCAGACAAGGTCTTCCCGTCTTTTTCACTCTGGACAAGGGTGTCATGTAGTCTTCTCAAAAAGAGAAGAACCATCGAAGGGAGCATTCGTAAAGGACGCCTTGAATTGACAGTCTGAGCCAAGCGTGTCCGCCTCATAGCTATGCCGGTCCCAGCTGCCCTAGCTGCTCTTTCCATAGAATGGGAAAGGATCTGCATGGACGTGTTTGATACTGACTTCAGAGTCGACATTTTTGCGGAGAACAGACAGTTGTCCTCCTGCGACAAAGACTCTGGGGGCGACTCGGCTAACTCTGTGACTAGGTCTCACTGCAGTCGCATAACGTGTGCTAACTAGTTCAGCGCTCAGATGGAAAACAAAGCTGAAGAATATACTCGCTTCCAAAATCGATCCACCGTCCTGGACTCCTTGTCAGGAGGTGGACCGAGGAACATTCCTGAGCCAGTTCCCTCTTGGTGGCTGCTGCAACCACCATAGCATCAACAGGGGATCCCTTATTTCATGCCTGTCTGTCCGAGGGTGGAGAAAGAAACTTGTCTGGGCGTTTAGGTATCGGCTCTATAGTGTCAGGCTCCTTCCATGCCCGCGTGGTGTTAAGATCCGCTGGCAGGGACACCCAGGACGTAGATGGGCCCATGCCAAAAGCCTCCAGGAACACCGATTCATCCGTAGAAGGTTTTGGGGCTGACCAACCTCCCCCTCTGGCAGAGGATCTCCATTATGTCTCCAAAGGAGATATCGGGAGGTGACCTGGGGAACCTTCTCCATCTAAATCAGTGTCTTCTGTCAAGGACTCGGGGGAGCCCAGGTGCCTCCTTTTGCACGTGTGCTTACGAGGACCCTCCTCAGTGGGACTCCCTGAAGAGGGCTCGTGAGCCGCTGGGGGGTTCCTCCAGGGGAACCACCTGGGGCACCTCTAGCATGGGCTGTCCCTGAGACAAGCTGATGGGAGTTGTAACCGAATCCAAGGGAGTCTGGGTGGAATCCACGGAAATAGGCTGGGGTCTCGATCCCTGGGAGAGAATATTCTCCACCACGTCGAACGCCGATGGAGAGTGCACCTCCTTAGCACCCAACAAGGAGGAAGTTCTCCCTGGGTCCGGCGTGATGATCGGGGCAGAGGCTAGGGTAGCCGGAGCTCTGAAGGAATGGCTCAGATCTGACAAAGTTGGAGCCGAAGACACCTCCATCCCCTCGGGTCCGACTCCCCGTCCTCGGCCCAGAGAGCTGGTCGGATCCAAGGAAAGTACAGTTTTGTACCTACCATAAATGTAGATGTTCGAAGATCCACATTGCTGCAGTCCTAACACTTGGGTAGTCCGCTGTCCCTCGGTCGGCCCGAATATCAGAGCATAAGGCTGACGTCGGTCAAGGCGCATTTGACTGACATCAGAACGTCAGGGTACAAATGCGCATGACCGACGTCATATCCTCAGTCTTTTCTTGCCCCAGATGTCAGAAGACCCTAAAAAGAAAGGTCAAAACCCATAGACAACAACTAAACAACCAACCAGCCTAACACCAAAAATATGTACAATATATATAATATATACAATATACCTCAGATGGATAACACAACCCACACAACCACCTCAAACTACAGAGGGGAAGGAGGGAGGGTAAATTGGACTGCAGCAATGTGGATCTTCGAACATCTACATTTATGGTAGGTACAAAACTGTACTATGTTCTTCATCTCACATTGCTGCAGTCCTAACACTTGGGTAGAATCCCAAAGCAGAGTTAACGGAGGATGGCTAAACTATAATGAAGCATGAGCTGCCAAAATGCCCTGCAACACAGCAGTGGCAAAACCAGACCTGGATTTAGAGTACAGTGGAAGGTGGTAATGCCTAGAGAAGGTATGCACTGAACTCCAAGTGGCTGCCTCCAAAATATCCTTAGTAGCCACCCCCCTCAAAAAAGCTGTTGAAGTGGCAGTAGCCCTAGTGGAATGAGGCCTAATCCCAGCTGGAATCTCTTTGCCATGATGGGAATAACAGAAAGCAATGCAAAATCCAATCCACTTAGAAATAGTTTGTTTCGACACGGGCTTGCCCTGAGAGCACAAAGCAAAAGAAACTAATAACTGCTGAGATTGTCTGAACCCTTTAGTTCTGTCCAAATAATATCGCAACTGCCTGTGTACATCTAAAGTGTGCAAAATCTTTTCCCCTTTAGTTTGGGGATTTGCATAAAAAGTAGGCAAATGAATAGTTTGGTTTAAAGCCACACTAGAAACCACTTTAGGCATAAAGGAAGGATTAGTACGTAAAGACACCCTATCCTTATGGAAAATTAAGAAAGGCTCAACTGCCATAAGGGCCTGCAATTCAGAAACCCTTCTTGCAGAGGTAATGGCCAACAAAAAAGCAGTCTTCCATGACAAATATTTCAACTCAGCAGTAGCTGCAGGCTCAAAAGGTTGTAGAGTGAGTTTCTCCAACACAAAATTGAGATCCCAAGCAGGAGTAGGAGCCCTTCGTGGGGGTCTTATATTCTTTGCCCCTCTAAGAAATTGCTTGAACAAAGGATGAGAAAACAATGGTGGGTCAGAATCGTAGTGAGCTGAAATTGCTGCAGCATGAATCTTAATAGAAGAGAAGGACAAACCTTTGTCCAATAACTCAGTAAGATATTGAAGAGCCACACTTAAATCAGGCTCAGAAACATCCAAATCCTTAGCTGCACTCCAAAATAAAAATCTCTTCCATTTATCTGCGTACACTTTCCTTGTACTAGGCCTTCTAGCTTCCAAAATCACATTCAAAACTTGTTGTGGAAGTTGAGACCCTCTATGATTTAAAACAGAATATGCCATGCTGTTAGGTGAAGAGAGTGAAGTTTGACATTGAGCAAATGACTGTCCTCCTGGGACAACAGATGTGGAATCAAAGGCAAAGGCCATGGAGGCTTCCGTACTAGACTTCTCAGTAATGGGTACCAGTGCTGTCGAGGCCAATCTGGAGCTATCAAAATCATCCTTGGCTTGTCCTGTCTGGCCTTCAGAAGTACCTTTGGGAGGAGAGTCAGAGGTGGAAAGGCATACACATGAAGATTTTTCCAACTGAAAGAAAGAGCATCCACTTTCCAAGCTGTGGGATGAAACCGCTTTGTGCAAAACTTTGGCAGCTGGTGGTTTAGTGGAGAAGCGAACAGATCTATGTCTGGAGTTCCCCAGGACACTGTCAATTTCTGAAATACATGAAGATCCAGTTTCCACTCGTGGGGATCCATGATTTGTCTGCTTAACACATCTGCTAAGGAGTTCTGTGCTCCCGGCAGAAACCTCGCCTGAAGACTTAATTGTAAACTGAGAGCAGTCTCCCACAAAATCATTGCTTGCCTGCATAGAGGATAAGAATGTGTTTCCCCTTGCTTGTTGATGTACCACATGACAGTTGTGTTGTCTGTTAGAATCAACACCTGCCCTGGAAGAAGTAAATCCTTGAAAGCCATTAATGCAAACTGGACTGCTAACATCTCCTTCAAGTTGATATGTAGATGCTGTAGTCTGACAGGCCACTTGTCTTGTATCCACTTTCCGTTTAGATGAGCTCCCCAAGCTTTGTCTGAGGCATCTGTCGTTAAAATTTGACTCGCCTCTGGCCGGGTCACAGAGAGTCCCTTGTTTAGGTGATATTCCTGAGCCCACCACAAAAATTCCTTTTGAATGCAAGGTATTATTTGAATGACAGTGTCCAGATGCTGGCAGTGCTGTGTCCATACATTTTGAGATACCATTGCAACTTCCTCATATGCAGTTTGGCATTGGGAAGCACCAGAATACAAGATGCCATGAACCCTAAGGCTTGAAGGACTGTCCTTGCAGTCAGCCCGGACTGAAGAGATAGATGATGGAAGTAAAGGGAAAGATTCTTTTGTTTGTCCGGGGTTAGAAAGGCCATCTGGGATGCTGTATTCAGTCTTACACCCAGAAAGCACATGTCTTGAGAGGGTACTAGACTGGACTTTATTTCGTTCACAGAATACCCCAGGCATCTTAGCACTGCTATCACATATTCCAAATGACGAAGAAGCTCGTCCTTCCTTGAGCCAGAATCAGGCAATCGTCCAAATAAGGATAGATTTGAATTCCTTTTAGCCTGAAGAAAGCTATCACTGGAGCCAGAACTTTCGTAAATACTCTGGGCGCAGTAGATAAGCCAAAGGGCAATGCAGAGAACTGATAGTGAGAAGTCCCAGTCCGAGCAGATACTTCCTGCAACTTAGCCTGATAGGAACATGAAGGTAAGCCTCCTTGAGATCCAAAGTTACCATCCAATGATCCTTGCCCAGTAGAGGTAAAAGCTGTTGTAACGTCAACATTTTGAACTTGGGAATGTCCAGATAAGTGTTGAGGATAGATAAATCCCAAATTGGTCTCCACGTGTTCCCCTTTTTTGGCACAAGGAACAGGCGAGAATAAAATCCTAGGCCCCTTTCTGGCATAGGAACCGGCTGTATGGCCCCTATTTGGAGTAACAGAGAAATTTGCTTGTGAGCCTCTATTCTTTGTTGAGGAGGAATGTCTGGCATGCCTTTGAAAGGAGGCAAGGTATGGAAATAAAACCTGTAACCGTGATGTATGATATCCAGTACCCATCTGTCTTGGGTAATCAAACTCCAATTTTCTTTGAAAAGTGCCAACCTTCCTCCCAAAGGTGCTGCCAGGCGAGAAGGTTCTGGCAGCTGAAAAGGTAGGTCATTGGGTCTGTTTACGAAAGGACTGACCCCTGCCCTCACACGAAGACTGTGCAGGAGAACTCCCTGCTCTAGGCCTGAAAGAGCCCTGACCTCTGCCCCTGCCACGTCTAGATCTACCCCTAGACTGGGAATCATAAGAAGAATCGTCCACCCTTTAGTAGGCCAATTTCTACTAAACTTTGGAGGCTGAACCTGCAAAAATCTTTAACAGTCTGCATAGACTTAGCCTTGTCTTCCATTTTCTTTAAAACTGCCTCAACAGGAGAACCAAACAAGACATCAGATTGCAAAGGGGCATCCAAAATCCTAGTTTTAACATGGTCAGATAAATTTTGATCCCTCAGCCAGGCATGCCTGCGAAGAACTGACCCAGTGGCAGCCACCCTAGACGAGGCCTGTACAGCATCAAAACCACATTGCAAAGAATGCTTACCCACCTGTTCAGAAACATGCACTAAATCTTGTAACTCTTTACAATCAATACCTTCCGCCAGAGCATCAACCTTAGATTTCAACTGCGAAAGGAGATAATTTTGATATTTCAACATGTGAAACTGGCAATTCAAAGCTCTCATGGCTAGAGTGGAAGAAGTATAAACTTTCTTTCCCCATCTATCCAAGGCCCTGGCCTCTTTATCTGCAGGAACCGGATTCTTGACAACAGAAGCCTTAACACCCTTAGGCCCCTGGCTAACAGTTTCTGGGTCTGCCCTAGGACTCTTAAAAGATACTTTTGAGCTTCAGGCACCCTGTAATACCTATCTGGTTTAACAGGAGCAGGAGGCAAAGAATCAGGATTAAGAGAAGCCTCTGCAAACACATCTTCCACCACATTCAGAACAGGAGGTATAGCTAAAGGCCTATGCTGGGGTAAGAACAAAAATTCCTAAGCCTTTTCCTGGAATCAGAGAAATCCTGACCTTCCCATTTAAAATGCTCTCTCATGGAGTGAAGGGTCTCTGAAAAAGAAAAATCCTCAGGAGGAGAAGCAGAAGGAGTAGAATCATCCACATCAGAATCAGAATAATGAGAATACTCCTGCAAGTCTTCAGCCGAAGACTCAGACACATTCGAAGCCTGCTCATAATGCCCCAACACAGGTTCCATCCTAGGCCTCTTATCAGGAGGGGGCATAGAGCCTCTAATTAAAGTAATTAAATATTCTGCCATTTTAAGCATGTGCTTCTTGGGCACAGAACCTGAAGAACTAGGAGTGACACCCCCAGAAGCAAAACTAGACCTGCCTCTAGGAGAAGCCTTGGAAGCAGAAGAGAGGGCCTAGACACCTTAGGAAGGGAGGGAGTACAGTTATCTGAGAAGCCCCTACAGCCTGACCTGCCTCCTGGGAGGCCACATCCTGTAAAACAAAGTTTCTCCCTGGGACTCCAGAGAGGCCTCCGTCGGAACCACCGGTTCCACTGGCGCCTCTAAAGAACCGGCGTCCGGTTGGACGACTCCTCTAACCTAGGTTTAACTGCCTTGTCCTTGCGCTTCTTTGAGGAAGCCGGGCGGAGCATCCGACGGCATATTGTAATTGCACCGCTTCCCAAAGACCAACCTGGCACAATCCAACCTTCGCTTTATAGTGCGTTTATTAAACCTAGCACAAAAGCGACACCCAACAATGTCGTGCTCAGGTCCCAAACAAGGTATACACAAATTATGGTAATCCCTATGCAGTATCTGTTTCCCACAAGAAATACAGTTATTCACTTTTTCTGACATCCGGTAAACCACTGAGGCAAGAAAAAACCAAAATATTCTAACGGGTACTTAACCAACTCTGACTTCGGTCTGAAACTCCGAATTCGAAAAATTTCAGAACGCCGAACGGCACTTGCAACACTGCTTCTGCATCGGACCATGCGGCAAAAAAGACTGAGGATATGACGTCGGTCATGCGCATTTGTACCCTGACGTTCTGATGTCAGTCAAATGCGCCTTGACCGACATCAGCCTTATGCTCTGATATTCGGGCCGACCGAGGGACAGCGGACTACCCAAGTGTTAGGACTGCAGCAATGTGAGATGAAGAACATCAAGGTAATCGCTGGAGTAGAGGTTGGAAAAAACATCGGTGCCGAATCCCCAGCACAGAAGATCCTCGAATCCATAAACCCCGAAACCACAGGCCGGATCGGGGAAGGAGAAATTGGATGAAAGAAGGGCATGGGAGTCCCCCCTTGAGAGGGTCCTGGTAAGACTCCCATCTGGGTTTGGGTCTGAATAAATCTCATCATCCTGTCCATATCCATTTCAGAGAGACTCTGAGTCGAGCGTAAGGAAGCAACAGACTCGGATATAGCTGGTCGCTGGGAGGATCTGGAGGAAGGCCTCGGCTCCGGGGAGAATCTGGGGGAGTGGAGCTGAGGAGACAGGTCTCGATACCTTGGAAGGTGGACTAAGGAAGGACTCTTGATCTGGAGACCGCTTACGGAGCCTATCCCCTTTCTTCTCTCTCTCTCCTGTATCTTTTATTTTGTCTCTCCCTTTCGCATATCCTTCAGCAGGTCTAGCGGGAGGGTGAGTCCCAGCCTGGGGGGGGGGGGGGGGGTTGGGCAGGAATTGCAGAAGCCGAGGCCAGGGCTGAAGAGTCCAATGTGGAAGCAGGGAGCAGGCCTTTAGCCACCAGTTTGGCCTTCCTATCCTTCAGGGCCCTTGGATTGAATCCAGCACACACACTGCACTGGGCGGATAAATGGGCTACGCCCAAGTAAACACACAGAGTGTGACCATCCGCCGGTGAAAGCTTATGGCCATACACTGTCCGTTTTTTAAAAGTAGGTTTCGGCTGATCCGACATTTTCACACACACACCTACCAAACCCCAACACACTATTGACCACGCACACCTATAGGGAAGGGAAGGGCCTACCCAATAACTATCGCACAAACTTTTTTTTTTTTTTTTATAACCGACGAACAAGCGTTTAGGGGAAGAAAGGGAACTAACGAGAAACTTTCTCACTCACACAAGAAAAAAATATCCCCAAAAGCACTTACAAAACCCTAAGGCTCAGAGCTACAGAAACCACAATGCTGATGCACGACGCGACAAACAAGATCTAAGAGAAGGCAGGAGATGGTGATGGGTTATGGGTAAGGGGGAGGAGCAGATGCTTGTAAAGTTGCCGGTTCGGATCCAATACAGATCCAAATACCCACAGGTTGCAGATAAAATGAAGTTAACTACTTCAGATCAAAAAGTTTTGTAAGATGTGATATAGGCTCAAATGGATATCACAAGTAACTGTAGAAGTTCAACTTGCCAAACAGTGTATGCATGTAACACAAAAACTGAACTAGACATTTAACAAAAAGATGCTATACATAAAAGATTGTATTAACTTTTTAATGCAATGATGCTTTCTGTAATGTCTTTAAATGTCAACAGTCTCACAAATGAATACAAAAAAGTAGTGAACTATATTAAAAAAATGTAGAGTGCAAATAGCTATGTTATAGAAAATGCACTTAGAACTGAACACGAAAATTTGATAAAGATTTTCAGGATGGTTATTCAGCAGAATACCTGGGGCAAAGGAAAAGAGTAACAACTTCCCCAAGATATAAAAACTGGGCTAGGCTAGACAGAATTTACATTTCACAGGAATGTGCATTTAATTGAAGGTGTTGATATGCACCCAAATAACTATTTCAGATCATGTGCCAATAACTAAAATAAAAACACAGGGTAATGAAATAAAAATGAGACATTGGTACGTTCCCACCTATCTTTTGAAAAGAGAGGAATTTAATGAAAGGGTAGTGGAGATTATTCAGGAGCTATTATAGAGGACAGAAATATCTTCTGAAAATATAGCTAGGGAGTGGTATAAAATTAAGGTAGAGTTTAAAAATAGGGTGGAAATAAAAGAAAGGGAGCTATGGTTAAGAAGAAAAAAAGAATTATTTAAAGGGACTGACAAATATTAAAAGTATTGCAGATTAAGGGGAATCTCACAGACGAAGAGCATCAACTAAAGAATGCTACACAGAAAATAAGGGATTACCTCAATAATATCCATAAGTTTAGAAAGATTGCTGTTAAGCAATAGTTTTTTGATAACAGTACAGGACAAAAACTTTTAGCAGAATGACTCGGGCAACAGATAGCAGAAAGGGCTGTTGCCAAGCTTAGGAAGGTAACAAGACATCCTGTAGCAATATTAGAAATTTCAGAAATTCTATGAAAGTCTGTATCAGGCAGAGAAATATGGAAATCAAAGAAAAATACAAAAATGTTTATACAATAATTAAATATGCTAAGGTTAGAGATAGATGAGACTCAATTACTAACAGGACAGGAGGAGATGAGATAAAAATTGTGATGTATAACCAAGCTACATGAAAGTACCCAGGAAGAGATGGCATTCCTATGGAAGATTGGAAGCTAGGGCAGAAAACAAATTGATTCAGATCTGGAAGGCTTTGTTTAACAGTATTTTAAGAGAAGTACCAATATCCTGGAAGAAAGCAGTGGTAGGTATAAACTCTGTAGAGGGTAAAGATTCATCACAGACCCAGCTTCATACAGGCCCATTTCAATACTAAACCATGATTATAAAGTATTTACACATCTATAATGGCTAAAATAATGATAAAAGTAATGCCAAAATTGATAGATATGGATCAATGTGGTTTTGTGAAGGGGAGGCAGACATTTGACAATATTAGCAGAACACTGATGATTCAGAAGGAAGCAGTATGCAAGAAAATACCACTGTTGGTGGGTCTTGATGCAGAGAAAGCATTTGACAATTTCTGAAAAAATTATGAGGTTGATTAGGAGGACATACGAGAGATCGGAGGACAAAAATAAAGTGGGTGGGGTCCTCTGATCATTTCTGCTTGAGCAGAGAAACAAGGCAGGGGTGTCCTCCTTCCCCTTTGTTATTTGCATCATATTTAGAACCACTGACAAAGAAAATAAGGGACTCAAAAATTCAAGGATATAATTGGTATGTTAGTCAAGAAAAGCTGGCTCTATCTGCAGATATTTTTTTATATCTGACAAAACCAGAAAGAGACATTACAGTGTTGTGGAACATTTTGAGATAGTTTCATACATTTTTCCGGATACAAAATTAATGAAGCTAAAACAAAGGCAACAGCGATAAATTATGTACCCACACACAAACTAGTTCAGCTATACCTGTATTTATGTCGACATGATAAAATAAAATGAAGTATTTAGGAGTATGGATTAAAAATGATTCTGGTGTGGCAACTAAGGATATGTGGGAAGAGACTAAACAAAAGATAATACAAAAACTGAGAAAATTAAAGCTTTGTTATCATAACCTCTCAACCTGGAAACATCAAAAATCTGGACAAGGCCCATGAAAAATAGGCACAAATCTGTACGCTGATTAACATCAAATTTGCATACATAATTATGTAACCCCACCCGCTCCAATGGAATTGTGGGATACCTACTTTCAAACGCAAACTGAAGAACAGACAACCAAAATATGGCACCAGAGTCCCCCCTGCAGCCATTCCAGTGTCCCATTTCCTGTCTATTTCACCTCATTTAACAAACACAAATGTGTACATACTGATTTACTTCTACAATGATTACTTGGATTTTATTTTTACATTTTATAGTACAACGCACAAACACTAAGTCATCTGCTAAACAAAGCTATACTGTCTCACAATGGAAATAGACTTGGCATTAAAACGTCTCTGCCATTGAAACTCACATTCATTGAAACAGCACTGTAACTCACACACCATATCCAAAGAAAATGCATCTGACCGGTGGTAGATAAAGATTATGTTTGGGCCATTTTCAAATCATTGGCCCCTTGCACACAAAACAAGAAACATACATGCAAGTCTGAAATTCAAATGCCTGTCATTATTTAGTGAATTCAATCTTTCAGTGATTTGCCACAATCCTGAAAACCACAGATTTTATGAGGAAAAGATCAACAATAGGAGGCTTTAATGCAGAAGTGGTGGCTAGAGACTTTAGGCTCTTTTTACCCTATATACCCAAGGTACAGGGTTTGAGCCTGAGTTCCTCTAGCTTAGACTGGGGGGCATTTTCTCACACACACAGGTTTTATTTTTTTTCGGTCATAGATCAGTTATCACCAAAGCTGTAGAGTTACACCTTGACTCTCTGCATAATTATCTAATCTGAGGATCATTTCCAAGATGGAAATATCCATAGGCTTACTGTAATCCAAGTAAGACCACTGTAGTCTGTTGCTTAATTATTATATCATGAGCATTATCAAATCTGTCAAAAAGGGCATAACTCTGATAATTTCACACTAATCTTAATCCATTTTATTTATTTGATAACATTTTGACTTTAATGTCTAATCAAATTCTTGAGTTTTTATTAATGGATCTTAAACAGATAAATATGTAATTTAAAAGTCCATTTTCTCCTATTAAATTGTTTAACTTCTGACATATTAATGCAATATGTTCTACCAAACACTGGATAAATGGTAGGTTCTGTAAATCACTGATGTTCCAAATTACAGGTTTGCTTTGACAGAGAATCATTAAATCTCTTGCATAGTATTGCAAACCAAGAATACATTTTAATTGTTATTTGCCTCCAATTTCTGTGCACAAATTATACTGCATTTAGTGCAAATGAGAATTTCCACTTTAATGGCAGTTGATCTAATGTGTCAAAAATATTTAAGATGCTAGCTAAAGAAAGTCTCTGAGATACTCTCCACTGCAGATGCAGAGCCCCAGCTTTATCCGAGCATTAATTCCCAATTATCTTGAATGTTTCTGTTGTTTTGCAGTGTATCAGTGCCATAACCAATTTGTTTCAGAATGCCAATATGCTCAAATTATTTCTCAGTACTGTATGCCCCCCTCCTCATCACTATTTCTCTAAAAAAAAAAAACGAACCCCTATTTCTCTTCCATAAGGTAGCATGTCCAAACTGTATGCCTGTCTCTCTTCTTAATTACAGTGCATGCATGTTCCTATCACTGTGTCTTTCTTTGGTAATCACAGAAAATGTTGCAGCAGCTTGAACTGCAATGCACTGAGGTGCCATTTTGCACAGCTGTGCCATCTGGAGATTCTAACATTTGCACATTCCCACAAGATCAGCATCTCATTAGCTTTAGCTACAAATTTGAATGACGAGTAGTTGCAATGAGTAGCAGAAACAACTGTGTCATGAAGTGCCTTAACTATTAATGATACCAGACACAGGCAATGACGGACACATACACACACTTCAGCCGAAATAAGTGGTTTCCTACCTAATCTGACTTGTTCCGGAATGCTGCAGCTAATGAATAAAGAGCCAGAATCCACTCCTTCCAAAGCCGGTGGTGTTTCCTTTCCTACCCGACTTGTTCCCGAATGCTGCAGCTGTTGAATAAAAAGCCAAAATCCACTCCTTCCAGAACCGGCAGATAGAGCGAGCTGTTAGCATACCTACTGTTGTTGATGCAGCTGTTGAAGTTGAACTCGTTTGACTAACTAGCATAACTACAGTTGATGCAGCTGTTGAATAACTAATGCTAAAGCGCTCGTTTGAATCCCACTCCTTCCAAAGCCGGCAGATAGAGCCAGCTGTTAGCATAACTGCTGTGTTGAAGCAGCTGTTGAACTCGTTTGAATAACTAGCGCTAAAGCGCTCATTTGAATTACCCGCTAACCGCTCGCAGATCACAGAGAAAGCCGGAAATGTGCCCTTGGAGCCCTTGAGCTCAATTCCGACAGGCTGATAAGCTCTGATGTAGCTGACGTCATCACGCACGTGATGATGTCAGCTCAAAATAAAAAAAAAACGGAGAGAAAATTAAAAATAAAAAAAGCACTAAAGCTGGGAAAAGTCGGAAATGGAGGGGTGCCACTTGGGAATCGTAGCACCCCAGTATTTGGACCCCAAAACTCAGTAAAAACAGAGTTATTCGGTACGGTTGGGAGGTATGTTATATGGATATAGATAGTAAGATACAAGCAGTCAAAATGTTTTAGTCCCTTTAAGTCTTATACACAGGTCTGGCATATTTTTATCAACCAGAGAAGTTGTGGATAGCAATTAATAAAGAGCTGAAAGGCTTTATCTGGGAGGGGAAGACAGCAAGAGTAAAGTGGGATAAGAAGATTCTTCCCATAGAACAGGGCAGATTGGGATTACCCAATTTAAAGGGGTACTTCAGAGCTACTCAGGTAAGGCTCCTATACATAGCACAAGCAGAAAACTAATTGAAAGCGGAAAGGGATGATGCTAAAATGGGAGAGCCAAGAAACACGGAGAGACTGGGATTTTTGAAGCAGGCCTTCAAGGAGAACAGTAATCATGCAGATTATATCCATAAAACAGCAGAACATATTCAAAGAACTAAGCCAATATAGGAATGGAGAAAGGAGATTCTGCCAATACTGCAGTTAGGGATACAGACAACTGGCAAGAGGGGGTTGGAATTTAATGGAGAAACTGGCAAAGGAACCAAGGTATTGGGAGCAAATAATTATTGAGGGAAGGGTAACAGAATGGGAAGATGCCAAGCATTTATTTGGACTGCAGGTTAGAGATTGTCTTCCCTATCAAGGATTAATATCAGAATATAGGCAAAGAGAACAAAATGGTAGAATCTAGAAAAGAAGCTGCCACTAAAAAAGGATTAATTAGTACAGCATGCAAAATACTGCATGACAGCTACAAGAGTCAATCGGGGAGGTTAGAAAGGATTGGAAAGAGGATAGGCAATTCACAAAAAAAATGGGAGGATATATGTAGGTCTCCCAAATATGCAACAAAATCTAGATTCAAGATTTTTGCTCGGAAATGTTTACATAGATATTTTTATACCCAGAGTCCAGAGAAGCTTTCCTCAGCACACAGCAAATGTTGGAGGTGTGACGGGGAAGAGAGGTACTCTGGGACATTTTCTGGGAGTGCAGTGGGCTGGCGGACTTTAAGGTTTCCCTGCAGGACGCACAGTCAGAGATGCTGGGTGGGCAGATGGGTGTGACGAAGGGGATGATTTTCTCTGAACTAGGACACAAAATCGGAATTGCCTAAACATGGTATGGCCTTGCTGTTTCCAAATACAGTGGCTGCCAAAGAAGCAATTACTAGACAATGGAAATCAAAATCTAAACCAACTATATTAGAAGTCGTGAACATAGTAACAGAGATAAAAACTGAAACTCAGATCTTTAGAAAAAGGTAGGAGCAAACTACTTAGGAAAACGTGGGGATTGTGGGAACAATACATACAGGGAAGGAATGAGGTTTAAAAGAAGGCAGGATTTAAATAAGCTATGCAATGATTGACTGAAAATGACTGGGTAGACTAAGTTATGTATAATGTTTGCAACTGGGAGTGTGTCAGTATGGTTTGTGATGCAAAATTGTTGCAACTAGGACTGTGTTTTCATTTATATAAATGTATGAATACTTATGTCTTAAGTTATGGTTTAATACAGCTGTTTCTTGTTTAAAAAAGGGGGCAGGAATTGATTTATATAATGTTGCTTAGGTTATATGATATATTGCAATACTATGTGAAGTACAACGTTTTGTTAATGCAGTTTGATTACTTTTGTATAAACGTAAATTTGCCAATGCCACAAGTGATAATTCAATAAAGGTATTTAAAAAAAAGAAAAAAAAACTGGAGAAACCTAGCAGTTAACTTCATGGATTTCTAGTCTAGAGGGGGCCGTCTACATGGGTGTGGTAACAGGTTTGGATAAACATCTAACATCTATGGTGAACGTACCAGTACAGGCCATAGGAAGGGGTATCACTTTTGTCAGGACTGGAAAGGAGCAATGAGGATCTCTCTGGCCTTCCCACATTCTTGCTTTCTGTAAGAATCTGTTCATTAATGGCAATGGGGGAAAGGTAAAGAAGAGACCTGGGGGTCAGCTGTGGATAAAAGCATCCCTCTGTGAGTGTCCTTGCAGAGGGATCAGGGCAAAGTAACTGTTGCATTTGTTGTTTGGGTAGGATACAAAGACTGCAGCCAAGTTAGCCCCAGTGTCAAAAAATCATGGCTGACTGTTGAAATGAGGGACCACTCATGAGGAATTACGACAGTTCTGCTGAATTTGTCTGCTAGTACGTTGGATACCCCTTGCACATGCATTGCTATCAGAAAGCAATGAGAAGAAATCTCCCACTACCAAACTCTCATGACCTCCTAACATAGGGGATAGGAGAGTGTTCCTCCCTGTTTATTGATACCAAGCTACAGACATGTTGTCTGATTGTACAGAAATCAGACCCTTGGGGAGGACATCTTGGAATGCCTGCAATGAAGGAAGGCTGCCCTCATCTCCAAGATATTGATGTGAATATTGACCTGTGTGCGAGACCAAGACCTTGGACAACCTTCCCTTTAAAATGACCCCCCCCCGAAAGGATGTGTCCATGGCAACTACAGCTGGAGATGGATCTACCTGGAATGAATGCCCTTTCATCAGTGAAGGGGATATTATCCACCAGGAGCTGTATTATCTGCAGATCTGAGTGAGATACATTTTTGTATGTAACTGATGAATGTAATGGGACCACTGCACTGCTAAAGTCCACTGAAGTACTGTTATTTAACATCTGGCCAATGGAACCACAAGGATTGTAGAGACCATTAGACCCAAGTGGCGAAGAATTAATCTTGCTGGAGGAGAAGGGTGATGGCATACTGCGGTGGCTGTGAGGTGCAGGTAGAGCACCTTGGAGTGAGTAAGCTTGGCAATCTGTAATCATGAATCCAGGTGACATCTGATAAATTCTATTTGTTGAGTTGGGGTATGATGGGTTTTGGGTATGGTTGACAGATTCCTAGATCGTGTATCAGACTGAGCAGAAAGTCCAGAGAGTTCAAAAGCTATTTGTTGGAAGTAGCAGTAAGGAGCCAATCATCGAGATATGGGAAAATGGATCACCAACAGGCGAAGACACACTTCCACCACCATCACCATCTTGGAGAAGACCTTGGGGACTGTGGTGAGCCAAAAAGGCAAGGCTCTGAATTGATCATGATTGCCCCGCCAGCTAGAAAAAGAAGAATCTCTTGAAACGCTTCTCTGTCTTTAAATAGAAAGCATCCTTGAGCTCTATGGAGCTCATCCAATCATCCTTCCTCAGACTAGGAAAAATGGACAGAACTGTGACCATCCGGAGTTTTGTCTGCTTCACATACTGGTTTAAGTAACTCAGGTCCCACATGGATTTGAGTTCCCCTATTTTCTTAGGTACAAAAAAGAACCTTGAGTAGACTGCAGACTCTTAAGTGGCCTTCAGGGACCAGCTGGAAGATTCTTTTTTCTAGCAGCTTGGAGACTGCTGCTGGTGCGAGATCCCACTGACTGAGTGGAACACCGGGAACTTTTTTCTTATTTATAGGAGGACAGGAAAATGGTATGGAATAGCCTCTTGAAATTATGTTTAGTACCCAATAATGTGTTGCATTTTTCCAGGCGTATAGGAGCAGAGATAAGCAACCTGCAACTGCCTCCAGAGTGCAGCAGTTGGGCAACTCTCTAGGGGTGCTGAAAGGTCTTCTTGGTAAAGTAAGCACAAAAGCCAGGTTATGTGGTCTGCCTCTGCCTCTAGGGTGATGTCCATTATAGTTGCCTCCTCCTCTGCTACAAGAAGATCTATCACTAAGATTGTCCTGATAAGAGCTCTGATTTTAGGAACCACATTTTCTTACCAGCCCTCTGATTCCTAGAGTAGGTTCTCTGAGGGGTGTAAAAACAACTTCCCATGCAATGACAGCATTACCATCTTGCTGACTCCTGGTTAGCATGTTTTTTTTTTTTTTTTTTTTTTTTTTTTTTTTTTTTTTTTACTTTTGGCCCAAATAAAGTGGAGACATCAAAGGGGGGCACTGACAAAGGAAGTCTTAAAGCCTTCCGCAAAATTACAAAAACACATTCAGGCATGCAGATGCATGGTGATGCCAGTGCCTGCTGTTCTAGCTATGCTATCTGCTGCTTTAGAAAGCAGGCACATAGCTATATTGGAAGCAGACCAAGGGGTAGAAAGCTTAGTCTTCTGAACACCCACAGGCAAGTTACTCAAGAGGGATGTGAAAAGCTCCTTGGTCAAGTCTCTCTGAAATTCGGTGACGTGGCCTATGTAATTCAGTGCTCCAAGTGCAAACATTGCTACCTGTTAGGGGGATGAACCGAAGAACTTTCCTCCGATATTAACTTTCTTGTGGCTGTCATTACCACCATCGCATCCACTAGTGGACCTTTGCTGCCATGCTCTCTCTCTTGGTGCTGCCAAAATCCTATTGGCTTTATTGGGAAAAGGCTCCCCCATGTCAGGGTCCTTCCATGCCCGCTGGGCCATGAGATCAGTGAGCGACTCAATGGGTGGTCCCCACCCAGCAGGATGTTGAGACGGAAACAAAGGCTTCTAGGAGCACAGACTCAACTAGGTGAAGGGTTACCTGTGGACCATCCATCTCATTGTTTCATCAATTCAAGGATCTCACTGAAGGTCCAGTCTTCTGAGGGGGGGTCTAGGGGAACCTTTACCTTCATCTAAGTTGTCTCTTCAGTGAAAGACTCTCTGGAGAAAAGACTATGTGCTTCTGGTTGTACATGAGTTTTTTATGAACTAGTAAAACTGTCCCAGTCTGACAGGTAGATGGGCAGTAAAAGCAGATTCCTGCTGGAGTTCTGATGGAACTGAACTGGATGGAAGCACCTTCTCCTTCAGCATTGACAATACTCACTCAAATGTTCTCTGTAGACCCTACATCTACCATCAGACGAAAAAGAAACCGAGGAACTGATGGGTATCGATCCCAAAGGCGGCCTTGGCACCAAGCTATTAAGTGCCAAGGCATCCAAGGGAAGGGAGAGCTCAGACAACTTTGGTGTTGACCCATCTGCAAAGCTTCATCTCAAAGTCTCTTCCAGGTCCGAAGATATCAGAACCGAAATAGGCCTGGAAGCAGTGGGAGATGAAGTAGCCCAGAGTGTCAGCTCAGACACAGGTGTTTCAGAACAGATCCAAGTTTGTAGGTCTGAAGAGAGGACCAGGACCTGAGAAGGAAGAGGAGGGTTAGTTGGCCCAAGACTCGTCGTATTCCCAGAAGACAGTACTGAGACAACTTTGGACCAGATCTCAGTTCTAAGGAACTTCCTCATCATCCTGTTGATGTCTTGCTCAGTTGGGCTTCTGGATGACAGCAGAAGCCACTGATGGTTGTCTGGAATGCCACTGCACTTGGAGGATGGGTGCATGCAATCTAGGGCTAACAGAGTCTGGGGGAGAACTAGGACCAAGAAGGAGATGGAGCTTGTGTCCACATTTAGTGTACTTCTTAAAACCTTGCCCATATGTCATACTTGAAAATTTAAGTACATACACACACAAAGTAGGATCATTGTAGCACATTAAACTACAGCTTAGAAAAAAACACTATAAAGTCCTACAGAATTATTATAAAATGTGATAACACATGCTACTATACTACGTTAATAACCAAGAAAATAATTATCTACATATCTCTAACTCTAAAATGTTAATTTAAACCACACACACAAAAACTGGACAGAAAATTTCTCTCAGTAAAGGGAAGCGTGAACAATTATTAGCGACATCACAAAAAAGGATATAGCGACAATGTGCCCTTGCAAACAAATTAATTCTTTAAGAGGTAAGAGAGACCTAAGGTACAAAGGTGGAGTGTAGGGAATTAAAGGGTAGGGAAGGAATCAGAGGCCCGGAACAGAGAAACAGGGAAGCTTCAGAGAGTCAGTGCCAAGGTCAGATCTGACAACCCATGGCTGAATCAGATGAATACAGACTACACTGGATCTATGAATTAGCCGGGTCCATATTAGAAAGTCAACCTCTTACTTACCCAAACGCCTAAACGTCGACCCGTCTTCATTGAACCACGACAACATCGAATGTCCAGAAGATCGAAAGCGGAAATGTTGAATCGTCATGGTTGGTCTTCTGCGGTATACCTCCGTAAGGTAAGTGTGCAATAGTTACGGACCTTAGGGTTAGGGGCGGGTTAAGGTATGTGCATAGATGATGTATATTAGACAGTATAGGGTTTTGTTTAGTGTATGTGTGCGGATTATTTAGTTTGTTTGGGTTTAGCTTTTTAAGGTAATTGTGCGATAATTACTGACCTTAGGGTTAGGGTGCAGGTTAAGTGCACACATGGTGGTATATGTAAGATTTAGTGTAGGGTTAGAAGCAGGTTTTTGGTTAGTGTATGTATGTGGTTTAGTTTGTTTATGTAGGTAGTATGTAGCGGGCGGTAGGGTGGGACAAGTATGAGAGTTCGACTTTTTAAATTTTGCGGTTTAGAGCGTTCGGTGTTTATGGGGTTCGATTACGATGGGTCGACATTTAGGTATTAGGTATTTGATGAAGTAAGCGGTCGACTTTATAATATAGACCCGAATTAGCCACAGGATGCAGACTTCTTTCTCAAAACTGTTTAGTCAACTTATTCTAGGCCAAAGCCCTACATAAAACAGCATAAGAATTATAAAGCTTTAACACTACTCTGGTCAAACAGCTGATAAAGTCACAAAAATTAAGTTATTCCAAATAATACTGCATGGGGTTTACCTCATTGACAAAGTTTTGATCTCAACACAGGAAAACGCATGTCTACCTGGTTTTGCAGTTACAACGTATAGACAGTTCATATGCTGAGAAAACTACCCAAGAATAAGCAACCAAAAGCAAACGAAGGTGAATTGCAATGCTGTTTAATTGAGTGGATTCTGAAAAGGTACAAATGTACACGTCTACAATAACAGATGCCAGAGCAGGATTGCTGGAGTTCTCATAACTAGTTTTTTTCATCAACATTAGGTCAAGTCAGCCTGACTTGCACAGCATTGCACTTTTCCCTCCGACCAAGCTGATGCCAGCTTCCAAATGTCAATCCTGCTGTCAGTAAAAAAAGTGCCATCAATATACATCAGCTTTGTTTCCTTTCTTGCTCAAGCAACTTCAGGAAGAGTTGTTTTGTTTGGGTCCCTGGACAGACTCCAGGCAAGCCACATCCTACCAAAACCCTGTTCTTGAGGCTTCCTGCTAGAAAACCATAAGAAATGAGTCCTTTAGAGATAGCCATACCAAAAGAGGAACCCTTTAGGAAAGGGGGTATGGGAGGGTATAAGGGGGTGATCTGATATGGTACCTAATCCTAGGATGCCTAAGAGAATAAAACAAGTGGATAGAGAGAGGGAATAAATATGTAATGCAACAGTGATCAGCTTAACATTTACTATGGCAAGTTCCTTACACAACTATGCTATACTACGTTTTTCGTATGGATCACTGACATAGTTAGGTCATAAATGGAAAGATTTCCAGGCTTTGTTTTTACTAAAGGGGAGGGGTTAGTGAAACTACAGGATGGCTGTGGTGAAACCTGACCCACTCCTGGCTGGGATACCCAGTCTGTAATAT
This sequence comes from Protopterus annectens, assembly GCF_019279795.1. Classification (NCBI taxonomy): domain Eukaryota; kingdom Metazoa; phylum Chordata; order Ceratodontiformes; family Protopteridae; genus Protopterus; species Protopterus annectens. The sequence goes on along the minus strand of NC_056727.1, from coordinate 913,738,665 downwards.
TTGGAGAAAACAACCAAGTGACAGTCTCCAAAATAGTCTAGATGCTTAAATCACTGAAAAAAATTAACTGTGGTCACTGTGGCTTTGGGTAATGCAGCCTAACACATGGCTTTTCAGCACAATAAGAAATGGTAGTGCAATAAACCAGACATTTTGAGGTGATCTGTTCAAAAAGAAGTTATGTACTTACCATAACGTTCCATGCAAGCTGATTGTCTCGTCTTTATTCTCACTGATGGGTTCGGAGCCAATCCTCTGGTCCGACACTGCCGATAGCAAAGCTCAAGGTTTGCCAGTAGCTCGAGACCAAGGCCCTTATCCCAGAATGCACTGCTGGAATTACCTCAGATCTTGTTTGCTGCGAGTATATATATCCTTTTATTTATTTCTACAAGGAAGCACTTCCCGAGGGGGAAGTAGTATTGAATAACCAGGATGGTACTAGCCTCTAAGTCAACTGTCAGCCAGGAGGGGGAAGGAGGGAGGGATGTGAGAATAAAGGTGAGGTAAACAACTCACATGGAACGTTATGGTAAGTACCTAACTTCTTTATGTGAAGCTGTTAAATCTCACCATTTATTCTCACTGATGGGTAGCGTCCCTAGCACCCTCAATCTTGGGTGGCTCATGGAAGTATGTTTTTCAGTACCGTGGAACCAAAGGAAGACCTGTCCCTGGAAGCCTTATCTACTTTGTAATGTGTGATAAAGGTACGAGGCTTAGACCAAGTGGCTGCAGCACAAATATTGTCAAGGGGCAATTTAGCCTGAAAGGCAGAAGACGTAGAAACGGCTCTGGTAGAATGAGCCTTAGGTTTGTGTGTCAATGGCATGCTTGCATTCACATAAACAAAAGATATACAATCTGATAACCATTTAGATAGAGTTGTTTTAGCCACTGGATTACCTTTTCTGGCCTCAGAAAAGGATACAAAAAGTTGATCTGATTTTCTAGTATCCTTAGTTCTGTCAAGATAAAATCTGAGCTGTGTACATCAAGTTTGCGCAGCATGTATTCCAATTTGTTAGAGTGGTTGGGAAAAAAGACTGGCAGCTCAATGACCTGACTGATATTGGATTCAGAACAGACTTTAGGCAAAAAGGAAGGGTTTGTTCTGAGAAATACTCTATCAGCATGGAAAATCATGTAAGGAGGCCTGACAGATAATGCTTGAAGTTCTGACACTCTGCGGGCAGAAGTAACGGCTACCAGAAATATAGTCTTCCAGGACAAATATTTGAGATCACAAGAAGATGCTGGTTCGAAAGGGGAAGAATAATTTGAGACAGCATAAAATTCAAATTCCAGGGAGAATAAGGGAATTTGACAGGAGGTTTCATGTGAAAGGCACCTTTAAGAAAAGCCTTAGATAACTTATGGCCCATAAAGTTCAACCCATCGAATCCAAGGTGGAAATTTGATATGGCGGCTAACTGGACTCGAACTGTGGCAGCTGCTGCTCCTTCCTTAAAGATCTTTGTCAAAAATTCTAAAATGGATGACAGAGTAGCTTGGAAAGGGTCGATTTTCTGTATATTGGCCCAAATTGTGAACCTGTTCCACTTACTGCGGTACAGTTTCCTGGTGGATGGCTTATGAGAAGACAAAAGAATTTGTCTTGTATCACCTGAGATAGAATGAAGCCTGGCAATTAGGGGAAGTGGATTAGCCAAGCAGTCAGCTTTAGGGACTGCAGTGAAGGATGGAGGTCCCCTGACGGGTATGTCAGAAGGTCCGGAACTGGGCCCAGGATCCATGGGTTCTCCAGCAGATGATGGTGAAAGGAAGGGGAACCAAATCTGTAGAGGCCAGTAGGGGGCAATGAGAACTGTCCTTCCTAGTGATTTCGCTTTCTGTAAAAACCTGGGTATCAATGGAAAGGGTGGGAATGCATAAAGGAGACCCGGGGGCCAATCATGCACAAGAGCATCTCTCGGGGGATGTCCTGGAGGTGGTATTAGGGCAAAGTAGCTTGTGCATTTGGTATTGATGTGGCTGGCAAAGAGGTCGCAGCAAGGCTGGCCCCATTTGCGGAAAATCAAATCCGCAACTCGGTGGTGGAGAGACCACTCGTGAGGCAAAAGTATTGCCCTCCTCAGCTTGTCCGCTATCACATTGGATTTCCCCGGGATGTGCATTGCGAACAGAAAACGCTGGGACGACAGCCCATTGCCATACCCTGAGGGCTTCTCGACAAAGGGGGTAAGATTTGGTTCCGCCTTGCTTGTTCAAGTACCAGACCACAGACATGTCTGTCTGAATTGCAATTGTCCCTACAGGAAGAGAGTCCTGAAAGTACTGCAACGCCAGAAGTACCGCTCTCAACTCCATAACATTGATATGCAGATATGACTCTTGATCCGTCCATGTGCCTTGGGCAGTCTTTTCCTGAAAATGCCACCCCCCCCACCCTATCAGGGAAGCGTCCGTGGTCACAGTGGCTACTGGGGGGGGGGGGGGGGGAGGACAAAGGGTCTTCCAATTGTGACATGAAGAGATGTCAACCACCACCGAAGGTCTCTCTTGCAAGAATTCGTGATGAGAATCATGTGGTGTATCGGTAGTTTCTGGTAAGACCACTGAGCAAAGATGAGCCATTGAAGAATTTGCATATGCATCCTTACGAGTGATATAGCCAGGATTGCTGCCGCCATCAAACCTAGCACCTTCAAGACCTCTGCTGCTGTAGCTTTGTTCTTTGACAGCAGTGAGCTGACGTGTTGGTGGAGAAGTGAGACTCTTTCGATTGGAAGACAGAGTGGTGGTTGAGGTATTTAACTCTGCTCCTATAAAAACGGTATGCTGCGATGGCAATAAGGCAGACTTTTCGAAATTGATTGTAATGCCTAATTGATGGCAGAGTGTATGGTGTTGCCTGAGTCAATTGATGCCTGGTGGTAGCGGTAAGGAGCCAATCGTCTAGATATGGAAACACCTGGAATCTTAGACGCCTCAGGTGAGCCGTGATCACTGCCATGCATTTGGTGAACACCCTGGGGGCTGTAGTGAGACCAAAGGGCAGGGCTCAAACTGGTAATGATTGGATCCCAGCCGAAAACGCAGGTGATCTCTGGAGCATCTGTTCATCTTTATGTGATAGTACGCGTCCTTGAGATTATGGAGAACATCCAATCGCCTTTCCCTAGGAAGGGAAGAATGGACTGAAGCGTGACCATTCGGAACTTCTCTTTCTTTACGAACTGGTTGAGTCTGCTGAGGTCCAAGATAGGTCTCCAGTCCCCTGTTTTCTTTGGTACCAAAAAGAATCTCGAGTAAGTTCCAAATCCAACTTGGTCTGCTGGGACTGGTTGGATAGCTCTTTTCTAGCAATTTGTGGACCTCTACGATTGCTTGTTCCCTGAGACTGGGTGGAACATCTGGGATTCTGTTTACAGGAATGGGAGGGGAAGAGAACGGTATGAAATATCCTCTGGAAATGATGCTTTGTACCAATGCATCTGATGTTATGTTTAGCCAGGCTTCTGGGTACAAAGACAAGCGACCCCCGACTGCCTCCAGTGCCGAACACCCAGGCCCCCTTTCAGGGGCGCTGGTAGGGTTGACCAGAGAACTGGCCCCCTGTCACCCTGTTGCTGTGGACCACCTCTGCCATGGAGGCGGCGTCTTCCATTATAACCCCCTCCTCTGCCTCTAGAGGGGGTTTCTCCACGTGTGTCCTGAAAGGCTGCCTGTGCTTTTCGGAACCACATTTTCCCTCCCCTAGGGCCCATGGGGTAGGGCAGAGTAGGGGTAGAAAAACGGACACCAACGGCAGACAGGGTCTTGCCTTCCTGCTCACACCTGGTTAAAGTTTCCTTTACTTTAGGCCCAAACAGTGATGAGCCATCGAAAAGGAAGACTTAAGGGGCTCCGCAAAGGAACAGAGACGCATCCTGGCTTGTCTTTGCAGAGCAATGCCCGAACTAGCGGCTCTACTCGAACCATCAGCTGCATAAGATATGAGGAGCATGGACGAGTTCACAACTGAGTTTAGGGTAGCGAGCTGTGTGTTATCTTTGTCGGCAACCCATGCAGCTACCGTACCCTGGAGAGCATATCTCCTAGCTCTTTCAGGAGATCTCTTTGTAGTCTCGTAAAATGGGTTAAGTAGTTCAGTGATCGCAGAGAAAAAGTCGCTGAACTAAACATGCGTTTCCCATATCTATCCATGATCCTAGAATCTCTGTTAGGAGGATGAATAGATGCGGATGTTTCAGACACTTCCTTTTTGGTGGCTGCAACTGCCACCGTGGCATCAACAGGCACTCCTTTGGTCAAAAAGGCCTTGTCCACTGGGGCGGAAATGAATTTATTTGGCTTGCGAGGGACAGGTTCCATGGCCTCTGGTGACTCCCACTCCTTACGAGAGAACAGTTCCATGAGCTCGTCGTAAGGCAGAGACACCCAAGAAGTGGAAGGTTGAGACCCTAAAAGCCTTCAAGAGCACAGACTTGTCCTCAGTAGGGGTCTTGGATTGCCAATTGCCCCTCTGACTAAGGGTCTCTAATATCTCCGCAAAGGAGATATCCTCAGAGGGGGATCGAGGGGACCCTTCTGACTCATCCAAGTCCGTGTCAGATGTCAAAGATTACTGTGGGGAGTCTAAGTGCCTCCTCTTGCACAGTCTCTTCCTGGGAACCTCCTCAGTGGGGATATCTGGGGAGGTCTTGGAAGAGCAGGGGACACCCTGTGGGGGTACTTGAGGCTCAGGGTCTCTACGTTTAGGGAGACTGGTAGATGAAGAAGCTGACAGGAGCTTGAGGGGAGAGGGAAGGCCGAACCGATGCAGACGTTGTCTTGGGAGACAGGACTCTCCTCATAGCATCGAAGGCGCCATGGCTCCGACGAGAAGGGGTAGATGGACCCGAAAGGACCGTCTGATCCTCCCGCACCGAAACCATGGGCTCCGAGCCCGAGGTAGGAGCCAAGCTCATCACAGCCAAAGCCCCGAGAGGAAGAGCCGGCGCCGACAAATCGATCCGACTATCCTCCCCAGATTCGATGGGAGAGCATCGACTCCTAGAGTCCTTGGTCGGCAATGAGGACGTCCGAGTAGATGGAGCCGATAACACCAGTGCGGGTCTCTGCTCCAAAGGTTCGAGCATCATCGGTTCGGGTTCCTTCGGCTCCGAGGGTCAAGTAAGGCTCGGAGGAGTAGACAAATCCAGTTCAATGGTCTTCTGCTCCGACGTGGTCGGGGCCGACAACAATTTGGCAAGTCCTGGTGCCTGTAAAAAGCTTCTGCACTAGCCGATCCACGTCCAAATCTGAAAGGCTGACCGAAGACTTAGATGAATGCACCGAAGGTGCTGACTGGAGCAGAGGAGAAGAGGGAACCTCAGAGACCGGCTCAAAGACTGGGAGCTGGCTCTGAATCAAAGGGACACTCTGTTCCGAGAGCTGTGGAACCAATGACCCTGTACCCTCTGAAGTTCTTGCCTTTCTTATAACGTTCGAATCCGAAGATTTGAAGGATTTGGAAGAAGTGCTGGCACCTTCCTGGCTACCCAACACCTCAGAAAAGAAATGTTGTAGTAATCGCCTGTCAATGAGTTTCCTCCTTTCCAAGAGGACTCTTGATGAAAAGGAATGGCAAATACTGCAAGTGTCTTGGAGGTGTTTAGCCCCCAGGCAGTAAACACATTGGACGTGTCCATCAGTGACGGACGTTTTCTGCCCACAATCTGGGCATTTCTTGAATCCTGATTTGGGATGAGACTTTTCATCCGACATGCTCTAAACAGTACAATTAACAGTACACTGAAATCTAAATAGGGTAAAGAGACCCAACACTAAGTAAGGAAAGCAAACTAAGCCCACACCGGGCACTATCTACTACAGAGGTAAAACTATAAATCTCAAATACAGGGCTAAAAAGGCCCACTGAGAGAAACCTGACTAGAAGAATTATTAACTCTAAATAGGGCTAAAAGGCCCACACAAGGCGACTAAGCCAACATAGGGCACTAACCCACAAACTATTTCTATATTATAACTTTAACAATAACACAAACTGTATAGATGAATAAGATCTAATAGAAAAAAGAAGAATTTTTATCAAAAAACTTGGTATTTTTCACCAAATGGTCCAAGCTAGCTGGATCACAGAGATCTCTCTTGCCGCGGCAAACTAGATCTGAGGTAATTCGAGCAGTGCATTCTGGGATAAGGGGCTTTGTCTCGAGCTACTGGCAAACCTTGAGCTTTGCTATCGGAGCAGAGGATCGTCTCCGAATCCATCACTGAGAATAAACGGCGAGATTTAACAACTTCACATCATGGTTTTCCATTCTTTACTGGCTGCAAAGGATAAACAGATGTTGCTCAGTTTTCCTTACACTCTTGATACTGGCAAAAGTATATATGTCAAATGTTGTAAAAGATTCCTTACGTATCATGGCATGAAGTTTTGAAATATACCTTGCTAATACAGCTATCAAAGAAAGGGATGCCCCTTTAGGTCAGAAATTTAGGGGGAAAGGGTTGCAGCTGGTTTGAACAAAGCAGGGATCAACTGCTCTATGACAAAATTCAAGTCCTTTGATGGGATCATTTATTTCCTAGGTGGTCTCAAGAGTAACATCCCTTTTTAGAACGGTTTTAAATGGTATAAAAATGCAATTGGGATCCACAAACAGAGAGGTGACAAGGCTAAGTGTGCCATCATCAGGGCACAGGTCAAGCCTGTTCAAAATAGCTCAGATGGCTATTACAGATTCATTGACAAGCATGAGGCACTTGGATTTTAATTTCTACTTTGACACCCTTGAGAAAATCTTCATCATTTACCTAGGTAAGATCTTCTAATAAGACTCCTAAGCTTTACTTATGATTTGAAGCATATCCTCTGAAAATAGACACCTTACAGGTAAACAAAATCATATCATCCAAGCTTGTCAACCTGAATTTTTCTAGGTTTGGGTGTACCAAGGACCACTTGGGACTGTGTCAAAAGGTTCAAATGTAGAGGCAGTGTGTGCATTTTTCTCTCTCTTCTTGTCCTATCAGAAAGAATAATAAGCAATACCTTGACTAAAAAGGTGGTATCAGTAGCATCTCTGTGGTTCTTGTGGAAGGGAAAACATAGGCCAGCCATCATTCAGATCTAGGATAACCATCAAAACTTGGGAAAATAGGGCAGCTTGCAGAGTTAACATTTTGAACTCTGGCACGTTTAGGAGCATTTCAGTCCTGATTAGTCATGTAGGGGCCTCCAGGGCTCATCCTTTCTTAGCAGCAGTAATAAGTCTTGAGTAGAATCCGGTGTCTTCTTTTTCCCTTTGGTGCTCTCTCTCAATGGCTTCTTGCTGCAGAAAAATTTCCTAAAGAAGTTGCTTTAGATGCCCTTTTGGCCTTTTAGCATTGATGGAATTCCCTGAAATGTTGATTTTGATAGTAAGTGCAGGGTGCATCCATACGAGGACAACTTACAAAACTTGGTATGGTGTTCCAATTACCTGTGAATGCAGGTCAACCTATTTTCCGCATTTTTTTTTGGTGATCATATACAGGACCAGGGCAATTTAAAGGCTTTTTTTTTTTGGGGGGGGGGGGGGGGCATGGCATAAAGTACAGTTTTGTACCTACCATAAATGTAGATGTTCGAGTGCTAATACAGCTGCAGTCATAACAGATGGGTTCTCCTACTGTCAGGCGGGTCCTCGGTCGGCCGAATTCCAAAGTCTAGGTCCGGCGTCGGTTGTCGTCGCTTCTTCCCTGATGTCAGTGCGACAGGGGTATAAAGGAACCAGCCGACGCCATTTTCTTCAGTTTTTCTTGCCCCAGATGTCAGGTGCCCCCCAAAGGAAGGCAAAAATAAATTTGTGTGATAATGCAGTGCTATATAATCAAAATACAGTAGTTGCAAGCAAATACATCATAAATGAAAACCCCAATCAGGTTGTATGAGGATGTTAGCCTATAGGCCTGTCCCAAGAGGGGAAAGAGGGAGGGAAACCTGGACTGCAGCTGTATTAGCACTCGAACATCTACATTTATGGTAGGTACAAAACTGTACTATGTTCATCATGCATACAGCTGCAGTCATAACAGATGGGTAGAATCCCAAAGCTAAGAAAGGGGCGGTAGGCACTAGTTGGAACTAGGAGGAGCCAAAATGCCCTGCAAGACTGCAGTGGCAAAGCCTGCTCTAGATATGGAGTATAATGGTAGGTTGTAGTGCTTGGAGAAGGTATGCACAGAACTCCAAGTGGCTGCTTCCAAAATATCCTTGGTAGGAACTCCTCTGAGGAAGGCTGCAGATGTGGCTGTGGCCCTGGTGGAATGAGTTCTAATGCCTGTAGGAACAGTTTTGCCATGAAAGGAATAGCAAAAGCGTATGCAGTGGGCTATCCATTTTGAGATTGTCTGTATGGAAATTGGCTTCCCTTGAGCTCCTACCGCATAGGCCACAAAGAGCTGTTCTGATTTTCTGAAAGGCTTTGTTCTGTCCAAATAATAACGCAGCTGTCTGTGGATGTCCAAGGAATGTAGTAATCTCTCCCCTTTGTTTTGAGGATTAGGATAAAAAGTAGGTAAATGTATGGCCTGATTTAAAGCTACCCTGGATACCACTTTAGGCATAAAGGACGGGTTGGTTCGTAAGGAAACTCTGTCCTGATGGAAGATGATAAAAGGCTGGATAGCCATGAGAGCCTGTAGTTCTGAAACTCTACGAGCTGAGGTGATAGCCACAAGGAAAGCTGTTTTCCAGGACAAATATTGCAAATCTGATGAGGCAGCTGGCTCAAAAGGAGGCAAGGTCAATTTTTCCAGAATGAAATTAAGATCCCAAGCAGGTATTTGTTGTTTCCTTGGAGGCCTTAAATTCTTAGCCCCTCTGAGGAACTGTCTTAAGAGAGGGTGAGAGAATAAAGGTGGATCAGTGTTGTATTCTGCAGAAATGGCTGAGGCATGTATTTTGATGGAGGAGAAAGAAAGTCCACTGCTTAGCAGTTCAGCCAAATATTGTAGTATTTGAGGTAAATTCAGTTTTCCAGGATCCTGCCCCTTTTTCTCATTCCAGACACAAAAACATTTCCATTTTGCGGAGTAAGCTTTTCTAGTTGATGGCCTTCTGGCCTCCAAAATGATATCCTGCACCTCCTTGGAGAGTAGGGCCTGTTGAGATGCTAAGGAATCTTCCATGCGGCTAGATTGAGTGTTTTTAGCTGGCTGTGAAGAGTTTTGAAACTGTGCTGAGTCAGAAGAAGAGGCATTAGAGGCAGGGTCCATGGTGGGGAATGCGTCAGGCTCCTCAGGAGTGGGTACCAGTGTTGCCTTGGCCAGTCTGGAGCAATGAGAATCATCTTTGGACTGTCTGCTTTGGTCTTTAATAGAACTTTGGGCAGCAGAGGAAGAGGAGGGAAGGCATAAACTGTCATTGATGTCCAACTGAAAGAAAGAGCGTCCACTCTCCAGGCTTTTGGATGGAAGATCCTTGAGCAGAATTTCGTCAACTGATGATTCTTGTGGGAGGCAAAGAGATCTATGTCTGGCCTTCCCCATTCTTGGATTATTTCTGTAAAAACTTTTGGATGCAATTTCCATTCGTGTGGATCTGTCATATTCCTGCTTAGGTCGTCTGCCAGCGTGTTTTCCTTGCCTGGCAAGTACTGTGCTTGTAGTTCCATTTGTAAGTCCATGGCCATGTTCCAAAGTGACATGGCCAGTGTGCATAGGGGGTAAGAATGTGTTCCTCCCTGTTTATGTACCACATAACTGTGATGTTGTCCGTTCTTATCAATAATTGACCTGGTTGTAGAAGGTCCTTGAACGCTATAATAGCATTTATTACTGCTAGCATTTCTTTTTGATTGATGTGAAGGTGCTTTTCTTTTTGGGACCATTTGCCCTGAATGCACCGACCTGTCATGTGCGCCCCCCAGGCGTAGTCAGAGGCGTCTGTTGTGATGACTTGATTTGCTTGAGGCTTGCTGAATGGAAGACCTGTGTTTGTTTGACATGCTTGAGCCCACCACAGAAATTCCTTTTGTAGGCATGGAATTAGTGGTATTATTGCTTCCAAACTGTGGCTGTGTTGAGACCATATGTTTTTCAGGTACCATTGTAGTTTCCTCATGTGCAGCTTTGCACATGGGATTAGTAAGATGCAAGATGCCATGAATCCCAGAGCCTGCAGGATTTTCCTTGCGGTCAGCCCGGTGCAATTTGCTAGTGTTCTGAAGTATTGTATTAGTTGCCCCTGCTTCCCTGGCGTGAGGTAGGCCATCTGGGTGTTTGTGTCCAAACTGGCACCCAGGAAAATTATCTTCCGAGAGGGTATTAGCCTTGATTTCTTTTTGTTGACTGTGTATCCCAGAGATTTCAGTAACATTATTACATAAGCCAGATGTTTCAGAAGAATGTGCTTGCTGTCCGCTTGATTCAGGCAGTCATCCAAATAGGGGTATATTTGTAACCCTTGAAGTCTGCAGTAGACAATTACTGATGCCAGGCATTTCGTGAATACTCTGGGCGCAGTAGATAAGCCAAAGGGCAATGCAGAGAATTGATAATGGGTTGAACCTGCAAGAAATCTGAGGTACCTTCTGCAATTTTGTCTGATTGGGACATGCAGGTATGCCTCCTTGAGGTCCAATGTTACCAGCCAAGACTCCTTGCCCAGCATGGGAAGAAGTTGCTGTAGAGTGAGCATCTTGAATTTTGGTACGAGTAGAAATGTGTTTAGGATGGATAGATCCAAAATAGGTCTCCAATCTTTTCCCTTCCTTGGCACCAGAAATAGCCTGGAATAAAAACCTTGACCTTGTTCGTGCGTAGGTACCTCTTGAATAGCTTTCATGTTTATGAGATCTGTAATTTGCTTTTGTGCCTCTGCCCTTTGATTGTGTGGCAGGTTTGGCATGCCTCTCATTTTTGGAAGGGTGTGAAAATGAAATTTGTAGCCTCTGTTTATAATGTCCAGGATCCATTTGTCCTTTGTGACAACATGACAATTTTTTGAAAATAATGCCAGCTTTCCTCCTAAGGGGGCTGCCATTTGAAAACTGGTTGGCATGCAAAGGGGAAAGTCATTGGGTTTGCTTTCTGAAAGATTGCGAGTTGTCCTCACCACCTCTTTGTGTAGGGGCTTGCCACTGTCGGCCTCTATACGATCCTTGGGATTGTCCTCTGCCCCTTGGGCGCCTGTATCTGCCTCTTTGGGGTCTGTCTGTGGCAGGAAAGGACCAGTTTTTGGAAGGCCAATTTCTACTAAAACGTGGGGGTTGAACCTGTAGAAATTCTTTCACAGTTTGCATTGATTTAGCCTTTTCCTCCATTTTCCTTAATACCTCCTCAGCATTAGCACCAAATAGTACATCCTTTTGAAGTGGGGCGTCTAGTAATTTAGCTTTGACATGATCAGGCAAGGCTTGTTCCTTGAGTCAGGCATGCCTACGTATGACTGATCCTGTAACAGCAGCTCTACATGAGGCCTCTAGAGCATCAAAACCACATTGTAAGGTATGCTTACCCACTTGTTCTGCACTATGCATCAAATCCTGCAACTTCTTCAAGTCTGGTTGTTCAGGTTGTGACATTTTACTCTTCAATTGTGATAACAAAAACTGTTGGTATTTTAGCATATGAAACTGACAGTTTAAGGCCCTCATGGATAAGGTAGCCGAGGTATATACTTTTTTTCCCCACCTTTCTAAGGATCTGGAATCTCTCTCTCGGAGGGCAATGGATTTTTGGCAATGGAGGCCTTAACTCCCTTGGGGCCCTGTGAGATGGTTTCTGGGTCAGCAGCTTGGCTTTTGTAAAGAAATTGGTGTGAGTCAGGAACCCTGTGGTACCTGTCAGGCTTAACCGGAGCTGGGGATAGAGAGTCCGGGTTAAGGCAGGCCTCCGAGTAAACATCATCTAGGATGTCCAAGACAGGAGGTATAGCCAGAGGCCTATGCTGAGGTAACAAGAGAAATTCCCTGAGCCTTTTCTTGGAATCTGAATAATCCTGGCCTTCCCAGTGGAAGTGTTCCCTTAAGGTATGCAAAGTTTCCCCAAATGAGTAATCCTCAGGGGGGGATACAGAAGGGATGGACTCCTCCGCATCAGAGTCTTCAAAAGGGGAGTAAGAATGTTCCTCATCATCAGAGTGCTCTGAAATAATGGAGCCCTGGTCAGAGGAGGGGGAATCTTTCTCCACTCTGGGCCTTTTGTCCGGTGGGGGCTGAGAACCTCTGATTAGAGTAATTAAATCCTCAGCCATTTTAAGCATCTGTTTCTTAGGCATGGGGCCTGTAGATGGGCCCTGTGTAGCTGGTCTCTTAGGGTGCAAGGATGCTTTAGACTTTGTGAAAGCCTTGATGGAGAAAGAAGAGGAAGGTCTGAAGACACCTTGAGTGGAGGTGGACCTGTCCACATTCTGAGTTTCAACGCCAAGAGTGGCTTCGGTATCTGTAGTCGGGGTGTGGGCCGAGGAGCCTGCGACCTCGGGCACAGGAGACACCATCAAAGAAGTGTAGTCGGTAATCAGGGGCTGCGTAGGCGCCTCACTGAGAACCGGACCACGTGTAGTCGGCTGTGGTGTCGGTAGAGGCCGCGGACCTCGTGTCGGTCCTTGTCTTTGCGTTTTTTAGACAAAACCGGAGTCGGAGTATCCGACGACATAGTATAGTTAAATGCTTTCCCAAAATAATGCTGGGCGAACTCCGCCCGACGCTTAATAGTGCGTTTGTTGAATGTAGCACAAAAGCGACAGACCGAGACGTCGTGGTCTGGGCCTAAACAAGGTATACAGAGGGAATGGAAATCCTTATGCGGTATTTGCTTCCCACAAGAAATACAATTATTAACTTTGTCTGACATCGGTCTGAGGCAAGAAAAGTTTCCCCAACGGGGTACTTAGCTTTTAAGAAGACTTCGGTTTCCAAATTTCGTAATTTCAGGAGCTGGCCGACCGGCACTTGTGAACTGCTTCTGCTTCGGGCACTGCGCGGCACGAAAGACTGAAGAAAATGGCGTCGGCTGGTTCCTTTATACCCCTGTCTCACTGACGTCAGGGAAGAAGCGACGACAACCAACGCCGGACCTAGACTTTGGAATTCGGCCGACCGAGGACCCGCCTGATGGCAGGAGAACCCATCTGTTATGACTGCAGCTGTATTCACGATGAACATCCATGACTGTTACTTGTCCGGGCCTTGGCGTTAATGGCCTTCAAGCTTCAGTCTCCAGTTTCACCTTTATTTTTACTTTTGGGAACCCTTCCTTAACCTTGATAACAGTAACCAGGCCAGCTTTTAGAAGTGTAATTCCCATCATATCTGCTTCTTGGGGGTATGGTACAGTTGCATAACAGATTCCATTGTTTTTCCTTTTCCCTCCAGTTTCGTAAAAATTAACAAGTTCTAAATAGCAACTCCTTCAACAGGAGAACTCACTAACTTGCTCTTTCAGTTTCTTCAGGAGCTCACTCAGACAACTGATTATTTTGGTCAGACAGTTCAGTGCCCTGAAAGACAAAATTGCTGCTTTATATACTTAACCCAGATCATTCAAAGAATCGACTTTCCCAGTCATTGGGAAGTGTTTTAGAGCCTAGAACCAACTCAGACCCCTTTTGTAACATCCAGGGACATCACTGCTAAATCTGCTATGGAGTTGTAGCATAGACATTTAAAGGACACTAAACCATGTAAAACTGGTGTGGCTTTCTGGGTGCAGGGAGTCAAAAGTCAGTTTCTAAAGATGACACATCAAAGCCAACCTCCAAGTTCTTTAAATGGGAGGAACAGCTAATGGTTTAAAGTCAAAGCCCAGAACCATCTACAAATCTGTTTTGGGTGTCCCGATATCTCACAAGTTTCCCCACTGGAACTGATCCTATGCAAGAGATAAGATGGCGTAAAATACAAAATCCTCTAGTTGGGAACTCAGTGGACAGGCTGTTCTAATCACTGTTGTATTGTCATGGGAGAGTGTAAACCTGTGAAAGAACCTGTCATAACAGTAGATGTTTGAGTAGGAGCACAGCTGCAATAAGTAATAATCACAGAAACCTGCAGCACAGAAGGCCAGACATCTGGCTCAACTTTGAGATCTGCACACCTCTTGTTTCCAAGTCAGGTGAGAGGCTGCTTTTTTCGTATGTTATCACATTCCCAGTATAAAGGTGACCACCATCTGTGCCGTATCTAGTTTTCCTACCACATCAGCTGCAGGTAGAATTTTCTTGCCTGACCTCTTGGACTGCACCTAATATAAGGGGAGATCCTTCTATGAACCATCTCCAACGGTATAGACTAGTTAAAGGAAACCTCAGTGACCACTTTAGTCATGCAGGAAGGGTTAGTTTGGAAGGTGACCCTGTAGTTGTAAAAGGTCAAAAAAAGGCTCTTTCAGTTCAGACACAGAAGACAGGGTTTTAGGACAATAAATGACAGGCTTTCTTGGGAATATTAACCTGCTTCGTCTACAGACAAATTTCAATATTAAATTACGATTATAAGCTTTTTGCTACCGCCCTGGTCAGGAGACTGACTCTCGTTTTACAGCAGCTAGCTCACCAGGACCAGTGAGGATTTGTTCCAGGTTGAACTACCTTTGACAATTTAAGGTGTTTTTAGCACTGGAAGAGGTGAGCTGTGTGTGTGTGTGTGTGTGTGTGTGTGTGTGTGTGTGTGGGGGGGGGTTCTCTCGGCAAGCTTTCAAGCTGAAAAGTCCTTTGAGTGTCATTGTCATTTTTTTAATAAAATTACGGAGGTCTTAGTTCATTACACTATTAAACAACCTATATAATAAGTCACTGGCTTACACTGCAAGTTGACTCCAGCCTATTTAGATCAAAGTTCAATGGGAAACCAGACAGGGTTACCCAACCATCAACAACATAATCAGCCTCCTTTTCCCCAATTTTTTTCTACATGGGGTTGGGGTATCGTGTTAACTGTCTCCAACTCTCTTAATTCAGTGACACTCCTGCCTACTGTCGCAGATCTTCTTTCACACAATCCATCCTCCTCTTTGCTGGACGTCCTTGCTTACTCTTACCTTCTTCCTGTTTGTACCAAATCTTCCTCACCTTAGGGTTGCCCACTATCCTCTCTTATTCGCACTGTACATGTACCATGGAAGACCTCCTCAGAGCATTTCCCTTTGATGGTATCAGGGTGGAGGGGGTGTCAATGGGTTAAGACTACAGTATGCAAATTACTTACTAGAGTGCTTACTGCATCCAGAGAGGGACCTTCCATTACTGATAAGAACTTGGGAGCGTTTTGGCTCATTGACAGAATAAACAATGGTAAGACCCAAGCAGTTAAATTATTCTCCTTTAGCACATCTCAGAAATAGGTTTAGCTTTTTTGGCTCAAACAAACCCATCTTGGTATACAACTGTGTAGAAAAATTAGCAAGCCTGTGGAGGAATCTTATAAGGCCACCCTACAAAAGTTTAGGGATTTCTTAGCCAAATGGCAGGTCTTCAGTCTTGAAATGCACCAAAGTGTCCAGGCGGCTTCCTGGTTTACACTCCCTTTAGTGCTATATAATGCACTAGAGATCCCACTCCCCCCCCCACACACACACACTTTAAAACACTAAGACAGTTTATAATCCAGTTTATTTGGGGCAACCAAAAGCCCGGACTAGCTTGGAATATTTCCTTCCCAACTAGCCTAAGTGGTCTGGGGTGTAAGACTGAGTGATCCATAACAGCCTCATGTCTTAAAATGCTACTCTTTCTGTTGCCTGAGTCGTACACCTCATGGCAAGCTTCCTTAAAATTGCAGCCAGGGGGACTGACTGGGTTCTATGAGCAACTCAAGGTTGAGTCACAGAGGGCTTCCTGAGGAAGTTGAATTAGCAGCAGCAAGCTCACTACGCTTGTCAAGTGGATATTTAGGGAGACTACCAACTTTGGATTAGGGATCTTAAATTATCACTGACCCCAGAAGAGGAGTTATCCATACTTTTCAGCTTCTGACACTGTATGAATGAATGAAAAAGTAAAAGCTAGAATCAGAGATGCTCCGATAAACAACTGGGGCACTTTACATACATTGGGCCTGCTGGAAACTTAACACACTGAGCTACAATGCTTGCAAATGTTACTTTGGCCTGGTAAGTTAACAAGAACGACACTCATTTTTAACTGGCTATGACTCGGGATAGGTAAATAAGATGGCTCTTTAGTTAATGAACTTGGAGGAAAAGGTGATTATTAGATCAAGGAAAGTAAAAGGTCCCCCCTGGTATTGAGCTGAGATTCTTAATGCAAGACATCTGTGAATTTGAGTGCTTACTGGATGATAGTAAGCTAAAGGCAAGTCACTCCTGAAATGGGCAACCTAGAAATGGTCATCTGCAGGAGGGTCTCTCAATGGAATCCCTGAGATCAGAAGTCCATATTCTACTTGGGGAATATTTGGACTTCTGCATAAACTATTAGTTTTATTAGTGGAAGCTTACCAATGTGAATGTGAAAAATAAAAGTTTGTGCTAATGGTATTTTTGACATTTCGGTGCTTCCATATTGTCTGCTATCACCAGCTATTTGAATGTCGAGCACTCAGGCAAAATTTGAAGTTATGTTCTAGTGGCAGGCGATTATACTTAAAGTGCACCATGCATGAGGACTGCACTAAATGTTTGTACTATATCATTTGTTGAATACAATTTGTTTAAAAAAAAAAAAAAAAAAAAAAAACAAAACAAGAGTTCTTTGCATATCAGTGCCTACAACTCTGAAACTGGCCCAGGTAATGTACCTACTACCAAAAGTGGCTTCCAAGTCAGAAATTTAAGGGGCTTAGCAGCAAATGATTCAAAGGAGGCAACGATTAGCTGCTCTACTATAAAAATTCAAACATGACATGATGAGGTTACATTTTGTCTACGTGTTCTCAGACAGAAAACCTCATTTAGGGGCTGCTTAACTGGTAGCAATGAGGCCAGGGGGGAATCTAACTATTCAGGCTGAAAAAGCTGCCAGATGTACCTTCACTGAGGCAAAAGCCAACCCTGACCTCTACAATCCTAACATGCACTGTCCACTCCCCATCAAACTGGGGTTCTAATTCTGGTGTCACAGGGAAAATCCCTTCCACTTAGCCAAGAAAAATCTCTGAGACAGGCTTCCTAGCTTCTCTCATGATGTTAAGCATATCTTCTAAAAAAAGGTGCCTAAAGTATGGCAGGGTCAGATTGCCCAGTCTTGCTGAATGCAGATATGTATGCACAAAGGACCCCCGCCAAATGGGTCAACATGTTTATGTACTAAGGCAGAGTTCCCACTTATGTCCACTAGGAAGTGGAAGGATGTTGCCTTGGTCTAAAGAGTACTATTAAGAGCATGTCTGGCCTTTTGCCCTTCATTTTTTGGTTCACCCCGGGAAGTAGGGAGAATAGGTGGGTAAAAAGAGTACAAAAACAGATCTACCCAAATGAATAAGACATGCGCTGCTCAAGCTTCCATTTATAGCTTTCTGCAGCAGAATATCAGCTATTTGTTGATCAGAGAAGCAAATGGGTCTATTTCTGGTGCACCTCATTTGTGGGTCAGTTCTAAAAAACATATCCCAGTCCAGCATAAATTTACTGGGATCTACCTCTGTTTTGCTATGCTGATCAAGCAGGAAGTTCTGCTGGGAAAAACGTAGTAGGCAGCTAAATAAATGTGTGCAACACTTTAAGGCACATCTCCTGAGCTTTCTTTGCCAGTCTGTAAACAGAGAAGCGAGTCTTGCCTTGGTTATAACACACCAGCTTGGTTTTGTCTATTACATGTAGTAATTCCAGTTTCCAACTAGGCTTGATAGCCTGGATCACCCACTATTCATCTCCTTTATACTAAAATGCCTCTTGCATTGCTTGTTGCCCCAGGTGCCCTGAACCCTGAATTTCCCAAAGCAGGCTCTCCAAACTCTATCTGATGCATCAGTAGTAGTTAAGACGTTGGTTCTACTGTAGTTGTTTGAAGGTACCTTCTGATTCTTCTGAACTTGATGGACCCACAATATCAGCTACAATGCAGTAGAAGGATGATAACAATGCTAAATACCTCTGGGATACCATTGTAGTTTCATCATGTGGAATCTTGCTACAGAAACTAAGAGGATTGCAGATGGCATGTACCCAACGATTTGCACATATTCTGTTGCAAACACTAAGCTCTTCAGGGGGCATATTAAGGAAGCAGTTTGCCAGAGATTCCACTTTGTCCTGAGGTCAAAAGGCCTTGTGGTTAACAGGATCCAAAAAAGGCCCCTCACGAACACTACTATTATGAAGAGGCATGAAAATTACAGAACCAACTGATTGCCATAATCCTGGCAGATAAGTACAGTGCTAACTTTACCACCCTTTCACACCCTAAAGAGCCCATATCTACATAGGAAGAATGCAGAGTCCCTGTAATCACATCTATGCAGGTAAAAGCTGCACTCTCTAAAACCAAAAACACAGCATCCATGGAAGGGGGCAACATCCCAGGCTGCGTTTTACACGAACTTCAGAACAAAATGGCTCCCCACCTAAGCACCAGGTTCAATCAGTGTCTCATGTTAGGCTTTGTGCCCACTGAATGGTGCACAGCAACAGTTATCTCACTCCACAAAGGGGGAGCCACCACTGATCCTGGGAACTATCGCCATATTAGCCTGACGAGCCTGGTCTGCAAGGCCATGGAACGTATCATGGAACTCGTACAGAAAGACACTAGCAACCTCCAAATTCCGGATTCCACCCAGTAGTGGTTTGTGAAAGGCAGATCATGCCTTCTGAACCTGATCAACTTCTTTGAGGCAGTCACCAAAGCTGTAGGCGAGGGTAAGGTGGTTCACACAGCCTATCCTGACCTCGCCAAGGCTTTCAACACCATCCCCCATTCTGGAACTATAGCTAAACTCACTAAACTAGGTAAAAAATCTCTACGTCACAACAGAGGTTGCCAACTGCCTCACTTTCAGAACCCACAGTGTAAAAGTTGCAGACTCCAAATCTGACTTCAAACCAGTGACAAGTGGAGTACCACAGGGTTCAGTCCTGGGACCTCTCCTGTTTGGTATCTACTTCTCTGAAGTACAGAAGGCCTCTGGCTAACGAAGTTTGCAGATGACTGCAAACTTGGAGCCACAGTACAGTCCCCAAATGATGTGGACATCCTACAGAAGGGCCTCATTGAGACAGATGCCTGGTGTCAGAGGCATGACCTCAAGCTCAAGGCCAAAAAGTGGATTGTCATCCCCTTTGGTAAAAACTCTGTACCCATGAACTACCACATAAACGGCAGTCTACGCAACATCGAATGTGTGATAAGAGACCTTGGGACCCAGGTGGACAGTAGTCTCTCCTTTGATAATCACATCGCCACAGTAGTCAAGAAATCCTTCTATGTAGCACACCATCACAAAAGGGTTCTCATCCAGGAAAAAAAGAGGTAATTGTCCCATTACAGAGTACAACGCCCCTTTTGAAATGTACCTCACAAGACATCTGCAGCAGCTGGAAAGGCCACAGAAGTACCTCACAAAGAGGATTACTGGCCTCAAACAGATGCCCTACACTGATCGTCTCAAAAACCTCCAGCTTTACTCCATAGCATATCGCCTACTCCGAGGAGATCTTTGCCTAACATATAAAGCTATGTTAAACCCAGAGCTGTTGGACATGCTACACCTAAAGAAATCCCAATCCCTCTGAGCTACACGCTCTAGGGACCTACACCTTGTCACCACTATAAACAGGACACACTGGAGGGATAGACTCCTGTCCCAGAGACTTCCTATACTCTGGAACAAGTTACCCATCTATGTCAAGCAAAGTTCCTCATTAGCACTCAAGAAAAATCTTAATGAGTGAATAGGAAATACACCCCGGGGATCACTTTTGTGGCTCTGCTCGACAGGGGCACACGGAATTAACTTTCTTGGGTGGCTTAAGCCAGGGAACCTTGTTGGCTAGGCTTACTTAGGCCCTTGGACCGATAACCTAGTACCTACCTATGAACTGTCCATTTAAATGTGAATAATACCCTAGCAATTATAAGAACCAGGAACTTTGCAAAGTTCCCAGAAGTAGTAACCAATCCAAAGGGAAAATAGGTAAATTGGTAATGAGCCTAAGACAGCATCTGCATTACTAATGACTGAGCATATGGAGGTTGGAATTTTTTAGATGCATGGGATCATTACAACTTGAAGAGACACAGGAGGGGTAAGAGGGTGTGTACCATTAATATTGTGAATTTTGGCACTTAAATATTTGTTCAGTCCTGTTAAGTTTAGAATGGGCCTCCAGGTTCCTCCCTAATTACCACAAACTATCCTGATTAGAAGTTTGTGTCATCTTTTCTTTGTTTCCGCTTGATTAAGTAGGTCAAAACTAAAACAGAGTAATACAAATTGGTCTTCCAGTAGGGATTACACCAGATGCATTTGATCATTTGGAATTGGCGGAATCTCTTGGAACTCTGATCTCGACATGAACTGTAGTGCACTGCCCTACGAGACCACCTTTGGAACACACCTGTCCTTTGTTACTTCTTTCACTGTTTTGGAAATAAAAGACCATCTTTTTTTTTGCTGTGGCTGCAAGGATAAGGAGGAAGCTGGGAAGAGATTATGGGTGAGGAAAAAGAGGAGAAGCAGGACATTCAGTGCTACTTGATGTCTAAACCTTGGCCCTGAAGATCTCAAGCTTCCATTTTTGATCTTTTTTGTCACTTTGTTCATATGTGCCCTTAGGCTAATATGTGATTATAAGGCTAACAACCCGGGGTGGGGGGGCTTTTCAAACCAAGCCATATTTCTCAAAATTTATCTGGCAAGTTTTGATACCCTAGGGTTATTTAAGGGCTATATGTAGGCTTGGACAATGGTAGCCAAGGATTTACAGGCTGCCTCTGTCTACTAGACAGGTGCCAGACCAGGAGTAAGTTTCCAACCCTTGCTTTTCTTTACTCTAGTAAAAGTAGATGGGCCAATGCTCTGAGGGGTAATTTCTATTGCAGTACTGATGAAACAACTGCTTAACTGACTGTATGGTTTCCTCTCTTCCTCCAGCGCTTTATATATATTTGAGCAGAGGTGACAGAAAGCAAATCTTTCTTTAAGGGAACAATAAGGAGATGCACTATGATGTCCTCTACTGGGCAGTGCAACCTCACCCAGACATGTTGCCTAATGACTACAGCAGGCCTAGATGATTCATCTACAGCACTTTGGCCCACTTACAGGTGTGCTTAGTCACCAGAGCAGCTAGTTCGATAATTACAGAACCTTTGCTTCCTGACTGCTGTGTTATTTTTCTTTCTGTTGGTTAATGACCTCAGGTTCATACGAGTCAGAGAGTTAAAAGGATGACATACAGATTTTTTCCAAAACAGTCCATAATTCTACTATTCCAGTCATTGAGAAGTATATCACAGGGCTGGATCCAATTTTGAATATTTCTCAGTATCCTGGGACATTAAAGTACAAATTATACTTTAGTGTTTTTTTTTCTTTTTTAAATTTAAAATAAAACAGTTGATATTACTATTTTGGGAACTAGAGCTCCATGCATGCTACTGCTCATACAAAATCTGCAGTCTGTTAAAGAAAAAAACAAGTTGGCTTAGTCATCTTGGCTGTTTTCAAAAACAGCACATTTGACTTGCACTAAAAGCAGCAGCAATTACTCATTGCAGGTCTTGCCTCATTTTGGAAGAGGCAGAAATACTTCTTCAGAGAAGACTGACTGGACTGTTATATGAAGTAGTGAGAAGACGGTTCTTGTACGTTCAGGCTGCCTCGTGAATGAGGCAGCCTGAAAAAGTTAAAGAGGACAGGGATGTGGAAATATGACTACAAGAGTAAGCACTATTTCTTCTAGTTATGTTATTTAAGAGCACTGTGTGGGACAGCCAGTCTTACAGGGCAATAACCATTTTGTGTGCATATGTGTGTATTCGTTCAGAGAGGGCTACAATGGGCTCACCTCTATGGTTTTGACAGCAGCAAGCTGAAACAAATTCAAGGGGTATTACTTATGTACTTATTCAACTGATCACTAGTACTCCTACAAAAGCAGTTGTAATTACAGGTAGGTGTGTGTGTGTGTGTGTGTGTGTGTGTGTGTGTGTGTGTGTGTGTGTGTGTTAGGGTTATAATAGGGTGGCACTTATGGTTCTGACAGTAGCTGGTTGAAATATACTCCTGGGTAATTTTTTAAGTACGTATTCATTAATTTGATCTCAAACAGAGATTGGATGTATACACAGTCATGCATATGGCCATAAAAGTGGTAGTTGTACTCTGTATTTTTCTGGCAGCAACAAGCTGAAAAATTCCTACGCCATGATATAAGCATTTATTAATTCATTTAATCACAAGCAGTGATGAGATGTGTAAACAGTCACAGAAGTGGTTGTAATTATGATCATAACTGTGTGTGGAGTCAGAGTTCATTGTATAGCTCAGTTCTGACAGCAGCTTGCTAAAATAGATTGCTTGGCCAATGTTTTTATTCATTCATCTGATTACAAGCAGACATCTGAGGTGTACACACTCATTCAAGTGGTTGTTACTGTGCTCACGTGTGTGTGTGTGTGTGGTGGGGTTAGAAATATCTATGATCATTTGTTTTTATTACTACCCGATTTCTGAGGGTGTATACACAGTCAACAAAGATGGCTTTAATTGCTGAGCAGAGGAGCTCTTTTTGGGTGAGCATGACTGACCCTGTGTCAATAGTCCTGTAAAACAAGAATAAATGTGCATTTGTGTATATTTTACTGTGGCTGCTGTTTATGCAAAAACAACAAAAAAAAACAAATACATTATTGTGGTGATTTTTTTTATCATAATCAGTTATCAGAGGTGTACACTGTGTGGTTAAAACTGTTAGGAATGAGAGCTTTTTATAGACAAGTGATTGACCCTGCTGTCATTTTCTCAAGTTAAGCAGTCAGCATTCTGGCTTGACAGGACTATTGTGCATTTGCATGAAGCAAACTGGAATACTTTACTGTGGCTATTTCTGTGTAAAAAAGATGAAATACGTTACTGTGCCCATTTTTTTTTTAATCACGATCAGACATCTGAGGTGTAAGCAGCCAAACCATTTGGCACTAATTCCTGGTTAGTGTGACTCAGTAGATACAAGTGATTGACACTTGTCATATGCTCAAGTTAAGCATTTATAGATTAACCCATGCAGAACTAGTGTGCACTTATGTGAATGACAGATGGAATATTTTACTGTGGCTAATTTTTAAACCTACTTAAAGACATCTGGGTACATGCAGTGTCAAACTTGCTGTAATTGATGGTTATGAGATTTGCCTCTGAATGAAAATAACTGTGTGGGGATGGGGGGTTGCAGTGTAGCACTCTGGCCATAACTCATTTTGCTCTCCAAAGTCAAACATCAGGACTGTACACAATAAATGGCCGTCTGTTGTAGTCTTGGAAAAATGCATGGGATAGAATCTATCACTGGCTCAGTGTTGCACGGAGCTGCTCTACCATCTCACACAACTTGGTTCTCTGGTTTAGATTTTGGTTGTGATTCCTTCTAAGTATCTGCATGTTTGTGTGGGTTTTATCAAAGTATGCTGGTTTCATCCCCTAGACCCTCAGATGCATAACTTATGCCTGTGGCTTTCACCCAATTTAATATAAAAAAATGCACACAGAAGGTAGCTATCTTTTGGGGGATATGGAGGCAGGTACTATTTGCTGATAAGATCTGTATTCCTTTGTAAATATTTGTCTTCTCATTGTACTATTTTGTCAGTTTGGAATAATCAGCTAAACTCTTAAGACTTTTGTGATCATAGAGACCACTAGACCCCTTGTTTAATTTAATTTGTTTATCCACCATTATTACAGTACAGTCCTGGCCAGACAGAGTGCGTTGAAAGGATGGAAGGAAAAGCTAAAAATGAAGACAGACTGAAATAAGCAGGACAGAATAAGTCCATCTGGACGGTGTTGGACCAGAATTAGAGAACATGGGGAGGGGCAGTGGTGGGTGCAAGGGGAACAGTGTGCATTGGGACCTTTGTCTAGGGCTGCAGTTTACCATTAGCTGTCCCTGCTGACCATAGTCAGACATCTGAGGTATATACATTCAAAGTGGCTACAATGAGGGAGCAATGAGGCAGTCTATGGATAAAAGTGACTGACCTTATCTGCTGTTTGAACAAAAGGAAATGGTCATTAATCTTCAATGTTATTACTCATTCCAATTATCCACACCCACCCAGTTGACTTTTGCAGCCCCCCCCTGTTTATTAGTCACCAATTGTCAATGTGAAGGGACACAAAGACGCCAGTGGAACTCGTGGATCCTAGAGAATTAGCCTAGCTTCCTAGAAGCAAGGGGCAGAGGCAAATTCCAGGGATTTCACTACAAAGGTATCCTGTGAAGCAACTACAACTAGATGAGTGGCTAAAGGCTTCATAGTACCAAACCTTGGGGGGTACTGTATGTTTTCTGGGAATCCAAGTCCTTCTTAGCTTCCCTTTTAAAAAGATCTTTCATCTGAGGCAAGGAACCATCCAAAGAAATGCCCCATGGGTTGGATACAGAAGGCAAGGTGCCCTCCCTATCAACATCATAGCCTAAAAGGTAAAACATCTCGTCAGGCCTGATGACTCCCACTGTCCTGTGGGAGAGGGTTCGTTTTGCATTTTCTGAGGCAGTATTACTGACATGAATAGCCGCTCTGATGTGAGCAGCAGTAGGCTTTGAATACAGGCCATGAAGTCCTAAGACAGAATGAAACAGTGTTGAGAGGCAATATGGGGGGGGCGTGGACCAGGACTTGTCTACTGCCTCAGAAGTAGGTACTGGCAAGCAGCTAAAATGTCCAAGACCTGGACATCTGAGCCTTTTATTTACACGGAATAACTTTATGGAAGACTGGGTGCAGAAAAAAAGTGTCCTGGACATCCACCTTATGACTATAGATCTCTCATGGATGAAGAGGAGTGTTTTACCCTCCCTTGGCTATCAGAAATGGGGAGTTGTCAGCCAAAGTAAGGCATTCGTACTGTGCGCACAGACTCTACGTCAGGAGTACATGTGTTCTGAAAGCATGGCAGTCTATTTCTACAAAGGTTTGGGGTTTCTAACACTGTGAAAGGAATGGAATCCATTCCTAAGATTCAGTACAATTTATATTCATAAAAACAGCATTGGTTTAGTCTTTAATGTCTGCTCTTCTCAGCACCCACAACGCATCCAGAACTGCCTTTCTCTGCAGTTCATATAAAGTTACCTGTATTGTAACAGATTTAATTAGGTTTGGAAATTTTTAGTTGTCCTGCTGTTCCTACACATCTCTATAGTTTCTGCAAATTTTGATAGTTTACAACTTTGTTTCTCAGTAAGCAATATAGTACACATTCATTGGTAAATAGGAGGTTACCAGTTTGCAGACTATTAACAACCCTAGCCAATAACCAGAGATTAGAATCAAACCCTGTACTTTGTATCTATGAGGTAAAGCTCTTACTCATTATGCCAACCCCTCCCCCATTATCATTAGATACAGCAATATGCTACTTTTGTCCCCTTTTCTTCAACTACGATATGCTTCTCTTGTGTTCATCTTCCTGACTGTTGGTACTGGATGAATCTACTGTAACAGTACTACTTCATTTTCATTAATTTTGTGGTTCATGTTTCCAATGCTTCTTGGCTACTTATAAAATGTACTGTATGCTTAATTCCCAAAGGGAATCTTGCCATATTACTATGCCTTTAAGTAAAATATCCTCAGCCATATTTACATCACAACCAGCAACAAAATGTACACCTGTTTAGTTCTGTAACAAGAGCAGCTACATTTCTCCTAATCTCCCACTTTTGTTACTGGTTTTTGTAAACCAGGATGTATGGCCCTTAGAGGGGCACTAACAAAGGGCTTGGTGATAACAGATTTTGAAGCCGGGGTCTGTGAAAGTGTCTCCCAGGATCCAAAGTGCTTAAGAATATGGAAATGCCCAGAGGCTGAAATGACTTCTCCTGTCTCCAACTGTTCCTTCTCAGGAACTCCAAACTTTTTTTTTTTTTTTTTTTTTTTAACTTCAGCATGATGTCTGCGGCATGTGATTGCTGAATGCCTAAAGAAATAGCAGCCTGCTGGAACAAGGCCTCCAAAGATGTCCTTACCTTCACTGCTGCAGTATTCTTAACTATATGGGAATTCCCTACAGTGGAAGCCTGATGTCTGGCCAGTCTTCCAAAGACTTCTGAATTTAAAAGCTATGCTGAACGTCACCATATGCTCCCTGTATAACATAGGGCATAAAGGTGACATTCAGGCTTACCAAAGGCAGAACTTCTTTGCTGCCAGTCTGAACATATCTTTGACCCATCTGTCTTGTTTACCTGTATCTGGTTTCTGCCAAAGGAACACATTTTTGCTCTCCAGTGACTTCCTACACCCATTTGCTGTTTTTGCAAGATAAGTGCCCTGTTGGGGATTTTGTTTTTTTTTTCTTGCATTTTGTGTTCCTTGAGGTTAATGTCATCCAGGAAGGGTAAATGCTAGTGTGGGAGAGATTTCTCATACAGACTGTCACGATAAGTGTCTTTTTTGCTTAGGTGCTTCTCATGACCACGTCTTGTTCTATTTGTCAAATGTTTGTTCTGAAAACCCTTCACAGTACACTTTCTTCCCTTTCCTTCAGAACCACTGTTTTAGGCTACTCGCTTAAAGATACTATGGAAGAAATCTCCCGCCCCAAGGGTCAGCCATTTAGGAAGAAGGCGAAAAAAGGTATGACCAGAGTCTTCAGGTGTCCAGCCTCTGTCAGGTGTTTCTCCTAAGGTTGTTACGAACCTGAAGGCTCACTTGGCTGTGTTGCTGGATTTCTCTGACACGACCATGTTGGAGGCTGGTGAGGATCCGGCTGGCAGCACATCTGAAGTGGCTTTGCAGATGTCCATCTCAGACATTCAGAAGGAACCACAGTTGATTTTTTTCTGAGGGGCCTAGGGGAGTTCAAGTTTTTAGTTGGGGAAAACGTTCCTGCTATGATTCTTGACTGTCGTCCTGAATTTCAGCCTTCTCGGGACACTCCCATAAAAGAGAAACAAAAAATTAAACACGTTTCTTCTGCTTCTAGGGATCCATGAATCAAGTGGAAGGCTTTTACTCTGGGGTTATTTTCTGCCTTAATGTCCTTAAAGTCTCCTCCTGGGGTTTCAGTTCCTGCTTCTCCTTGGTCCTCTACTCATCTTAAAAGGCCTAGAGACCAGGATTCTTCTGAGGATGAGTCAGAGTCTGTTGATGAATTCCTAACTTATTCTACTCAAGTTCCTTCTTTGGACTATGGGTCAGAGGAGGAGGAATCTATTAGTCCCGATGTTCCTCTGGGGGAAATTTCCTTTGGAGACACACACACTAGGATGATGGATTTTTTTTTTTGAAGTGGGATTGTACTCAGGTCTCCGATATCCATAAGTGACACTATGAGTTGTTGCAGCTGGACTCTCCTAAACCAGCAGTTATTCCTCTTGTCTTGGCTACTTTACTGGATTCTTTCTCCAATGCCTCTCAAGTGCCTGATTCTCTCCCCCCTGCTCCCAAGAAGCATGATAGGTTTCAGAGTTCCTGAGGATTGTTCTTTTTTATAGAAATGGCCTACTGCTGACATTTCAATAGTGACCGTAGCCTCTGATAAGCCGTCTCAATTGCTTCCCTTGCCTAAGTTATTGCCTTCTGACAAAGACAGCAAAAGTATGGACAGGCTGGGCAAAAAGGTTTACACTTTAGCTACCCTAGCTTTTAGGGCTATTATAATTATCAGACCCATAAGTCTAGGTATAAGTTTGTCTCTTCTTTCACACGGCTGTCAACTTATGTCTGATTTTCCAGACTCAAAGGGTAAAACTTCTGTTCTTTCCTTGCTAGAGACTTCCTCTCAAGTTGTCATTCCATTAAATGTAGTTATGTGGCGGATGCCTCTTCTACGGCTGTTTTTGGTTCGGTTATGAGGAGATATTCTTGGCTTAGGCTTCAACCTCTACCTGATGATATTTAAGCTAAGTTGAAGGATTCCCATCTAGATTCTAAACTTTTGTCTGGGGAAGCTGTTGCTGGTTTAAGTCCCTTCAGGATAAGGTTAAGGCCTTACAGGAGCTTAAACACGTTTGTCTTGTGCCTAAATTTTAGAGAAACTAAGCCTGCTTTTGTCCGTAGGCAATCCCGTCCTTCTACTAAACAAAAGCGGCAAACAGACTCCTCCTGCTAAGACTATTAAATTTTAGGGAACTCCTAAGCCCTCCCTTCTGGACAAACCAGGTGCTGTTTGACTATTCATCCCTTCCCAGCCACATTCATCTTTCTCTTCACCTTTCTCTTCCAGTTTGGCTTCAGATTACTCAGGATTCTTGGGTTCTGTTATCATTCAAGGGTACTTCATGGTGTGGAAATCCTGTCCTCTTTTTATGGGTATTCCTCAGCCTCCTTGGGAACATCCTCCCTTTTTACCAGAGGTGCTCCAAGATCTCTTGTCTCAGGGTCCTATTTAAGAGGTGCCTGTGCCCCAAAAGGGGAAAAGGTTCTACTCTCGACTGTTTCTAGTGCCCAGAAAAGAGGGCACTTGGAGACCTAGTCTAGACCTCTCTCATCTAAACACTTTTCTAAAAGAACCTTCCTTTCAGATGTTGTCCCTTCAGATTTTGTTTCCATCTTGCTCCATTCAGGCCTATAATGGTGTGTCTGGATCTCAACGGTGCTTATCTCCATATTCCAATCCATCCTCTTTTCAGGAAGTTTTTGCATTTCTCTGTACTTCCTGGCATTTTCAGTTCTTTGCTTTGCCGTTTGGCCTTTCTACTGCCCCAAGAGTGTTCACCAAAAGCCTTGCTCCTGTGATTGTTTTTTGCAGACTTCAAGGAGTCCAAATATTTCCTTACTTGGACAACCTGTTAATGCAGGCATCCTCTCCAGAGACCTTTTTGCAAAATCTTCATTTTGCTGTATCCCTTCTTCAGAGCTTGGGGTTCACCATAAATTTCAAAGAGTCTTCTTTGACTCCTTCTCAGGATCATGTTTTTCTGGCTTGCAGGATTCAGATGCCACCAGGGAGTTTGGGAGTTCTGGGTTTCATGGCATCCACCATTCTGATACTTCCACTCAGTGGTTTTTGAAGTCAGTGTGGCTTCAACATGCTCATCCTCTAGAATTTGTAGTTCCTCCTCTTTGCCTCAGACAGGAACTTCTCTGGTGGATTCAGCAGCTGTCTCTCAATCCAGGGATCCCTTTTTAACCCTTTCTTCCCTCTCAGGAATTGTTCACAGATGCCTCAGACACGGGATGGGGGGGGGGGGGGATATTTGGGTCCCTAAAGGTACAGGGGGTGTGGTCGCCTTGTCAGCAGAAGGAGCACATCAATGTCAAAAAGGTGAGAGCTCTTCTGCTGGCTCTTCAGGCCTTTCAGTCTTTTCTCCAGCGCCTCCCAAAGTATTCACAGACAATACCAGAGTGATACGGTATATCAACAGAGAGGAACAAGATCTTATCTTCTTTGCCGGTTAGCACTTCTGGCATGGGATCTTGCTGTCAAGTGACTCTTCAGGCAGTTTACATCCCTTCCAGTCAGAACACTGTGGCAGACACACTGAGCAGTTCCTTAACTCAGTCCCAAGAATGGATGCTACACAGGGATGTGTTTCTGAACATTATCCACCAGTGGGGTACTCTTCAAGTTGATCTTTTTGCCTCTCCCTCTGAAGAGACAATTTCCTCTGTTTTGTGCCAGAGTACCAGGTTGTCTGGTATGGATGATGGATGCCCTCTCATTCTCTTGGAAGGGGATATTTCTTTATGCATTCTCTTCCCTTCCTCTCATTCCAAAAGTTCTGTTCAAAATCTAACAGGATACTCCCAAAATATTGTTGGCGACTCCGTTTTGGCTGCAAAAGCACTGGATCCCTCTTCTTCTGCATCTAGCCAGGGGGAATCACCACAAGTTACCTCACAGGGTGGATCTAATCATACAAGGCAACGGATCTCTACTCCATCCCCACCTGTTCACGCTTCAAATGACACTGTGGGTGACAGGATTTTGATTACTTATAGACACCTTTTTTCTGGGGACGTGCTGCAAGCCCTGCAGGAGGCAAGGAAACCTACAACTAGGAAATCCTACTTAACTAAATGGAAGAAATTTTCTTTTTGGTGTCTCTCTTGTAACCTGGACCCACTTACTGTGGATGCTCCTTTGGTTCTCTCTTCTGCGAGTTACTCAATGCTGGTTTGGCCTATTCTTCTACTAAGGCTCACCTATCAACTATCTCTGCTTGTCTGCCTTTTTCTCCTCCTTTGACTGCTAGATTTGATGTGAAACAATTTCTTAAAGGCATATTTAATACTAGACCTCCAAGGAAGCCTGTTCCTTCTCCCTGGGATTTTAGTTTTGTTTTGGAGAATTTGACTCAGGCTCCCTTCGAGTCTGCTGCATCAGCTTCCTTGCAACATTGCTCCTGAAAGACTGTTCTTTTGCTAGTCCTTACTTGTGTCAGACAGGTGTCTAAGTTGCAGGCCCTCATGGCTTGTCCTCCTTTTTTGATTTTTCATGAGGACAGAGTATCCTTGCGCATTAACCCTTTCTTTATACCGAAGGTTAATGAGCAGTCTCAGTCAGTCTATTAATCTGCCTATTTTTTTCACCTCATTGCAAACTGACAGTGAGAGGGTGCTGCATAATTTGGACATGCATAGGCAACTTATAGTTTATTTGGATATGACTAAGGCTATCAGAAAATCTGATCAGTTATTTGTTTCTTTTCATCCTAGATCTTTGGGGCTTACTGTACCCAAGCAGACTATTTCTTCTTGGATTTCTAA
The DNA here is from genome assembly GCF_019279795.1 of Protopterus annectens. Lineage (NCBI taxonomy): Eukaryota > Metazoa > Chordata > Ceratodontiformes > Protopteridae > Protopterus > Protopterus annectens. The sequence continues at coordinate 913,707,869 of NC_056727.1, read as the reverse complement.
GGCTATTTCCTTTTGTTACAGTTTTCATGGCAAGGGCCTTCCTTTTTTTCAGTTAAGTCTCATTCTACTACAGCTGTAGCTTCTGTTGCTTTTTTTTTTTCAAAGGAATAGATACTAATTCTATTCTTGAAGTAGTAACCTGGACTTCACTGCATACCTTTACCAAGCACAAGTTGGATGGCATCTCTAGAACTACGGCTGATTTTGTTAGTTCAGTTCATTTTTTAGGGGATTCTTCAGTCCCTTCCTCCTTCCTAGTTTCATAAGAACATAGTACAGTTGTGTAAAATCTTACTATAATGGTAGATGTCCTTGCCTTCACTGCTGCAGTATTTGTTCCTCCCTCCATCCCCCTAGTTCTTTACTTTCCGGGATGTACACATTGCCTCTTGGGTTTCTTGGACTGGTGTTCCTCCTGGGGCAATCAGTTCTGTTTTTGGTAAGCCTGAATGTCACCTTTGTGCCCTACATTATGGAGGGAGTGTCTGGTGACGTTCAGCATACCTTTTAAATTCAGAAGTCTCTGAAAGACTGGCTAGATGTCGGGCTTCCATGGCAGGGACTCCCCATATAGTTAAGAATACTGCAGCAGTGAAGGCAAAGACATCTACTGTTATGTTAAGATTTTACACAACTGTACTTTTTCTTACTCAGACAGCTCTGGAGAGCTAGCCCCCTTTGTTTCTGGGATTTTCTGCTGAAAAAGCATAGACACCGCAGGAGGTGACATTATGAGAGTGGGCCCTAGACAAAATACACACTTAGTAGGTAATTTCTCCATAAATAGTTCCAATCACAAGCACGCTTGCCAATTACTTCTAAGGCACACATACCTTGTTAACACATGGGACAGAGGACCCAAACTGGAAAAAAATGCAGAAATGCACAAATAATATTCTTGGATAGAAATAAGTTTATTCAGGATCATCTGTAACACAGTAACATATGGTAGGGAGGGCATTTACTACATTTAAACCTAAAATATACGTAGCAATTTACATTTAATTTAACCAGAGTGCCTGTACTTATACTAAACAGACCATGTAGGACAGCACCTTGCTGGAAGTGGCAATACAAGTGAGATGTATGCATACACTAGTTATATTTCCATGTGCAGCACAATGACAGCTCACAATTCTGCGACTCTGGACCAGGTGGGGCCTTTACTGCTACATGTCTAATTTATGGCATCCAGTATCGCAGGGAGGTAAGCAGCGTCACAGAAGCCATGCAGAGTGGTGGCTCTTATTCTTTGATGTGCTAGGAAACCAAACATGTTTGCCTACATATAGGCGTGCAACTTTGAGGAACTTGTTCAGTATTTGAAGGACAAAAGTCTGATAAATACCTAGGGTGTCTGTCATGTTGGTCACTAGTATGTCTCTGCAGTTAAGACAGTACGCACCATCATGCCTCAACTGTACAGATTTTTGTCTCACATTCGTGGTCCACTGTTCTGGCAAACCATTAGCAAGTCATTAAAGACTGAAGTCAGAAAGGGACAGATCTGAGTTTCAGACTTCAAACTCTCCAGAAAAAAATCATGCAAACTTAACACCTATTACTCTATCAACTTTCTAAGTTTGTAAGAGCAATATTTAAAAATTGTCCTTGGGTCTTTGCCCCTCATTATTTATGGCTTTGTCCAGATTTCTTGCTGTAAGAGGTTGAGAGGTATGCATGCTATACATATCTTGGTCTCTACAGGGTTAGGAAGGCCATGAATTCCTTAAGATTCTAAATGGTGACTATATATATATATATATATATATATATATATATATATATATATATATATATATATATATATATATATATATCTCAACTAAGCTATGTACAATATCCTGAACTACATTAAACCAACCCATTGATCACTATAGCTATGAAATGGTACCTCTGCTGATAACAGCATATTTATAGAATGTTACCTACTGCTGGTACCATTTCTGATGCTTCTTGGCACACCACCTCATGCATCAGGAAAGAATGGTCAGTGCTAATTGCTAATAGATGTTATGTGACTTTTGCTGGGATCTCAATCACACCTGCCATTTACAGCTCCAATATTTTTGGTGTGGTTTGTTCTTTTACAGTTTAGCATACATTCCCAAGAAATTTCCACAATATATAACTGAATTGTGACCGTTTAACCTTGTACACACCAGTTTGTAATTTTTGGTTTCATTTCTCAACTTCATTGGCATGTCATTATATTGCCTATTAAACTATGCTCTCTGCAGCATACTTCAACTTGCTGTACTGTAAAGCAATGTGGCACTATGAATCAGTACGAGCCTACATGCAATACAAGCACTGGCTAATACAACTTTAAATCTCAGCCAAGCCCCACCCCCCAAGCTCTTTTGAAGGAAAATGGGTGCACTGTTTAGCAATTAAATTATTCAGCCACCAAAAGTACAGTTGTGTACACTTACCATAAATGTAGATGTTAGAGTGTATTCACTGTTGCAGTTATTACATTTGGGTTATCTGCTTGCAGGTAGCCCTCAGTCGGTCTGATTAACAAAGTCTTGGGTCCTGCGTCGGTTGCTGTCCCTTCTTCCATGTCAGGTCATCAGAGGTATAAAACATGCAGCAGACGCCATTACATCAGTTTTTCTTGCCCCAGATGTCAGGTGCCCCCCTAATGGGAAGCAATTAAATATAAAAGTACAATGATATACCTCCACCAAAAAAGCAAATACACCAAAACGCTTTTAAGCATAGTAAAGGAAAGTAGAGGTATCAGGAGCGGTCTTAGGTCAACTGGTGCCCTAGGCAAAAGGACTCCACAGTGCCCCCCACCACACCACCTGGTGCCCCCATCCTGGTCTACCTACACTAAATAAATACTGGAAAAGTGCCCCTACTAGAGCAGTGCCCTAGGCGGCCGCTTAGTTGGCCTATGCCTAAGGCCGGCTATGGGTATAACCAAAATAAGTTAGGGGGCTGGAGGGAGGGTAACCAGGACTGCAACAGCGAATACACTCTAACATCTACAGTTATGGTAAGTGTACACAACTGTACTATGTTCTTCGTGTTTCACTGCTGCAGTTATTACATTTGGGTAGATTCCCAAAGCTATGGTTGGGAGGCGGAATTTAAATAGCATTAAGACCAGCTATAACGCCCTGCAAGACTGCAATGGCAAAGCCAGCTCTGGATATGGAGAAAATTGGCAAATGATAATGCTTGGTGAAAGTATGTACAGAACTCCAGGTAGCAGCTTCTAGGATGTCCCTGGTAGGGACACCTCTGAGAAAGGTTGTAGAGGTACATGCAGCCCTGGTGGAGTGAGGTCTGATCCCCTGGGGGATAGGTTTTCCATGGTGCTTATAACAGAAAAGAATGCAATGGCCTATCCATTTAGAAATGGCTTGCTTTGAAATAGCCTTCCCCTCTGGCACTGCAGCAAATGCTACCAGCAGTTGTTCAGATTTCCTTTGAGGTTTAGTCCTGTCCAAGTAGAATCTAAGTTGTCTTTGCACATCTAAAGAATACAATATCCGTTCCCCTTTGTTCTGCGGATTGGGAAAGAAGGTTGGCAAATGAATGGACTGATTAAGAGCCACACTGGATACCACCTTGGGCATGAAGGATGGACTGGTTCTGTCCGCATGAAAGATGATGAAAGACTCCACTGCCATAAGGTCCTGTAGATCAGATACTCTTTGTAGCTGAAGTGATTACTAAAAGGAAAGCTGTTTTCCAAGAAAGAAATTTTAAGTCCGCAGTAGCAGCTGGCTTGAAAGGAGGTAGAGTGCGTTTCTCCAAAACAAATTTGAGGTCCCAGGCAGGGGTTGGAGCTCACCTGGGTGGTCTCAAAATTTTGGCCCCTCTGAGGAACTGCTTGAGCAGCGGATGAGAGAAGAGAAGAGGTTCTGTGTTATAATGAGCTGAAATGGCTGAGGCATGGATTTTAATGGAGGAAAAAGACAGGCCCTTGTGAAGCATCTCAGTTAAGTATTGTAAAATCTGAGGTAAATTGGGCGCTGCTGTACTCATCCCTTGAGACTGGTTCCAGGCAGAGAATCTTTTCCATTTTTCAGCATAAGATTTTCTAGTACTAGGCCTCCTTGCCTCTAAAATGATATCCATCACAGGCTTACTGAGGGATGGTAAAGGAGAGATTAGGTAATTAGCCAGGCTGCAAGGTTCAGTGTTAGAAGCTGAGGGTGCAGAATCTGGTTCTCCTGCTGGAGAACAGGGAAGGAGTCTGAGGCAGGTGCCATGGGGGTAACCGTGACACACTGTGCAGGAGGGGATACCAGTGCTGGCGTGGCCAGTCTGGAGCAATCAAAATCATCCTTGGTTTGTCCTGTTTGATTTTTAGTAGCACTTTGGAGAGCAGAGGCAGAGGGGGGAAGGCATAGACTGATAGGTTTTTCCAGCTGAAGGACAGAGCATCCACTTTCCAGGCTTGTTTGTGGGGAGTCCTTGTCCAAAATATGTCCAATTGGTAGTTCTGGGGAGAGGCAAATAGGTCTATATCTGGGCTCCCCCATTTGCTTGTCAACATGTTGAAAATCCTTTGTTCCAGTTTCCACTTGTGTGGGTCCATGAGGTTTCTGCTTAGTCTGTCTGCCAGTGTATTTAATTTTCCTGGCAGGAATAGAGCTTGTAGGTGCACTTGGTAGCTCAACACTGTGTTCCATAATGCCATGGCTAGTCTGCAGAGGGGGTAAGAATGTGTACCCCCCTGCTTGTTTATGTAGCACATAACAGTGGTGTTGTCCGTCTTTACCATTAGTTGTCCTGGAAGAATGTGGTCCTTGAAGGCTGTCAGAGCATTCTATACAGCTAACATTTCTTTCTGATTGATACGCAGGTGCATTTGACTTGGGTTCCATTTTCCCTGAATGCACTTCCCTGCCAGGTGAGCCCCCCATGCATAGTCTGATGCATCTATTGTTAGGGTTTGGGTGGCAGGGAGTGGTGTGAAAGGTAGTCCCTTGTTTTGATGGCAGGCCTCTGCACACCAAAGGAACTCTAGGCGTAGGCAAGGTATGATAGGAATCATTGCTTCTAGATCCTAGAAATGTTGACACCATAGGCTTTTTAGATCTCACTGTAGTTTCCTCATATGCAGTCTTGCATATGGAATTAGAAGAATGCAGGAGGCCATGAACCCCAAGGCTTACAGTATTTCTCTTGCAGATAGCAGGGCTTTTGTGGCCACTTGTTTGAAGTAGGTTGTCAAATGAGTGTTTCTCTGGCGTGAGGTAAGCCATCTGGGAAGTTGTATTCAAGCTTGCTCCCAGGAATATTATTTGTTGACAGGGTACCAGGTGAGATTTCTTTTTGTTTATGGTGTACCCCAGATAGGTTAGAACCCTTTGTACAAAGGCCAGATGATTCAAAAGTATGTCCTGGCTTTCTGCCCGAATTAGACAATCGTCCAGGTATGGGTATATTTGAATATTTCTTTGCCTGCAAAAATGCAATAACTGGAGCTAGGCACTTTGTGAATACCCTGGGTGCAGTAGATAAGCCAAAGGGCAGTGCAGAGAATTGATAGTGTGTGTAGTTTGCTTTGAAGCGAAGGTACCTTCTGCAAGATTCCCTGATTGGGATGTGCAGGTATGCTTCTTTTAAATCTAGTGTTGCCAACCAGGCGCCTTTGTCTAGCATAGGAAGCAACTGGTGAAGAGTCAGCATCTTGAATTTTGGAATCTCCAAAAAGGTGTTTAGAGTAGACAGGTCCAGGATAGGACGCAATGAATCGTCTTTTCTGGGTACCAGGATACGTCTTGGAGTAGAAACCTTGTCCGTTTTCCTCTTCTGATACCAGCTGAATAGCCCCCATGCTTAAGAGAGAAAGTATTTGGTTTTGGACCTCTGGCCACTGATTTGCGAAAAGGTCTGGGCACCCGTTTGGCGTTGGCAACGTGTGGAAGTGAAATCTGTATCCCTGGGCACTATATTTAAAACCCATTTGTCCTGGGTAATGAGCTCCCAGTTCTCTGCATGAAGAGCAATCTTTCCCCCCAAAGTTGCAGTCAGTTGATAAGTGCTTGGAAATTTAAAAGAAAGTCATTGTGACAGTTTACCATAGGGGGGAGTCTTATTACTCCCAGATTTGGAAGTGGAGGCCCCCCACTGCTTAGTCCTGTGTGTTCCCTGGGACTGAAACTTGGGGTTTCTGCTGAGTCTGGGTTTGGCTGGAAGGGGCTGGAAAGGACCAATTTTAGAGGGCCAATGCTTACTAAATCTAGGAGGCTGAACTTGTAAGAAATCTTTAACAGTTTGCATAGATCTTTAACAGTTTGCATAGATTTAGCTTTATCTTCCATCTTTTTAAGAACGTCCTCAGCCTTGTTGCCAAACAGGCTGTCCTGATTTAAGGGAGCATCCAACAATTTAGGTTTAACATGATCAGGTAAAGATTGCTCCTTAAGCCAAGAATGCCTTCTGAGCAGAGACCCAGTAACAGCAGCCCTGCAAGAGGCCTCTAATGAATCAAAACCACATTGCAAAGTATGTTTTCCAACCTGTTCAGCAGAATGCAGTAAATCCTGTAATTCTTTATTTTCCACCCCATCTATCCAGCACCCTGGAGTCTCTATCAGAAGGGGTAGGATTTTTAGCAGTAGAAGCCTTAATGCCCTTGGGCCATTGAGAAATAGTCTTTGGATCCACAATAGGATTTTTAAAAAGGAACTTGTGACTCAGGGACCCTGTAGTATCTGTCAGGTTTTCTGGGAGCAGGAGGCAAGGAATCAGGGGCCAAACTAGATTCCGAAAAAGCATCATCGACAATGAATAGTACAGGAAGAATAGCTAAAGGCCTATGCTGAGGCAGGAGTAAGAAATCCCTGAGCCTCTTTTTTGAATCAGAAAATTCCTGGCTTTCCCAGTGGAAATGCTCTCTTACAGTATGTAAGGTTTCACCAAAAGAAAAATCCTCTGGAGGGGAAGCAGAGGGAATAGTCTCCTCTGCATCAGAATCCTCATTAAGTAGATACGGGCAAATCCAGATCATCAGAAGAATCAGAAAATACAGAATGCTGGTCAGAAGATTCATAAACAACTTCAGTCCTAGGCCTCTTGGGGGGGCTACCCCTGATTAGAGTTATTAGATCTTCAGCCATTCTTATAATTTTTTTAGGCACAGAGGCCTGAGCATGTGGCCCGGGCGTCGTTTTTTTAAGCATGGTTCGAGATTTAGGCCTAAGTGAAGGAGGCGGCGTCTGTTTAATATGCAAGTCCATAGGCCTGAAGGCACCAGACCCATCCAAGGTAGAAACATTTGTGGGTTCCATAGTTGAAGCATCTCGCGGCATACCGGACTCCGAATGGGTCTCAGTAGAGGCCTGCGAATCAGAAGTAGCAGGTATCAGGGGCTGCGAAAGAGCCTCACTGAGTACCGGCGAACTGGCTTAGGAGAAGTGTCATCGGCAGTTTTAGACCTCAGCGGCCTTTCTCTGTCTTCATCTTTGCATTTTTTCGGAATCCTGGTAGTCGGATGGCTAACTGACGACATTTCTGGATAATTAAACCGAGAACAGAAATATTTAGAGGCGAAAATATACCGACGACGGATAGTGCGCTGATTAAAGCACAAAACCGACAGCAAGGTACGTCATGGTCAGGGCCTAGGCAAGGAATACAGTACGAATGAAAATCTTTATAAGGTATTTGCTTTCCACAAGTAATGCAATTATTAACTTTTACTGACATCGGTAAGGAGCAAGAAAAAGTTTCCCCAACGGGGTACTTAGCTTTAGTTGAAGACTTCGGTTCTGAAACTCTAAAACAAAAATTTCAGGAGTCGGCCGACCGGCACTTCCGAACTGCTTCTGCTTCGGGCACCGCACAGCAAGAAAGACTGGTGTAATGGCATCGGCTGCATGTTTTATACCCCTGACGACCTGACATCATGGAAGAAGGAACAGCAACCGACGCAGGACCCAAGACTGTTAGTCAGGCCGACTGAGGGCTGCCTGCAAGCAGATAACCCAAATGTAATGACTGCAACAGTGAAACACGAAGAACATCTGCTAGCTTCCCAAATTATACATAATTTTCAGATATTCAGAAGTCATTCTTTTCACAGTCCAAGACGTTCTTTGCGAAGCACAATTAATCTGATACAATCAAGAACCAGTACAAACATACTCTGACCTGACTGCAATGGCAACTACTAAACCATAATAAACTTGTAAGCTCAACACTCACTGCTGCTGACACAGACCTCCATGGTATTTGATTTCACTAAGGACATCCATACAGCCATACTTTTGGACATTTTTTTTCCAATGGAACTTAAGCATGGACTTTCCACTTAGGAGAGAGGGTACCTACCCAAGAGAAAGGGTACCTACCCTCTGCACTGGAAGCTTAACAGGCAAGTCATGCTGGCTAAAGTGAAGGATTCTGTCCATTTCTATTAATCTGAATTTTGCCTCTTTTTCTTCAGGTAGTGATAATCAGCTAAAACATATTTAAGGGACATCCAAAACACATATGAAGACCTGTCTTGCATTTTCCCAAGGTATAACATTTTTTTCTGCAATAGAAGATCCAGCAACTCTTTTTAAACTTACTTCAGTAGTCTTACAAAAAGCTTTTCAGCCTGTACCAGTGGCATAGACAAAGAAAGCCCTAACTATAGCCGAGGAATAAGAGGTCAAACCGTGGGCTTGGTTGTTTGATGCCACAGACAGGGAGGATAAATGATGCATTCAGGAGAGCAAGAGAATTACTCTTCTTCCCACACACCCCAAGGGAACAACCATGCTGTGCCTTCCATGGGTGGGCAAGGCTGAATATGAAATCAACCCCTTAACGAAATATGGGGTGGGTGCTGTATCGACACCCACATCATGTCTTGTTGACTGGGTGTCACAGGGCATATGCAATGGGTTAAGGGAGAAAAAAAATGTTGAACCAGCCCTGATGACTGCCTAATTGATGGTCCCTCCCTTCTGACACAGACAGGAAGATGATCAAGGACAGGTAGTGGGGACCAAAAAAAAAAAGTGTTCACCAAACTATCAACTTTACAAAAACCTAAAAAAAGTACTGAGAATGAAACCATTCAGGTGGTACCTGTCAAGCACAAGAACATCTGCCAATACTTCTCATTATATTAAAGGTTCAGATTTCCATGATATGTATAAATGCTAGAAGAGACCACTTGTTGAAATCATGCATTTTAATACTTGCTACTTAAGAAATGAAGGCTAAGACTCAGTGTAATTGCGAATACAAAAGAAAAAAAAAACAGTCAAGGGGAAAATGGTTTTGAGTGCTGAGAAAAAGTGAATGCCTACCAAAGCAGTTAAACAGAAGAATATGCCAGTTTGTAGAAGAATACTGTTCCAAGGTACTAGGGGGTCCAGACTGTGTAGGTTAACATGGCTACAGAAAGCAGGGTTCCGCTTCACAGATGAATAAGCTTACAAAGTACTGTCCAGATAATCCTTCTCAAAGCTGGATTCCCTTAATCCATATTATGAATGATGGGACAAGTGGTCCTAGAGAGCCAGACAAAAGTTTGGGATGGAGGATTAGGATTTTGTGTACAATGACCTTAAAAGCACCTTTTGTGATGTGTTTATGACAAAAGTATTCACATTTAACCACTAGAAAGGTAACAAAACTAAAATTACAGCTAAAGAAATTTTTTGTTTGAAACCACTAGCAAATGATGACAACAAATAGTGGGGATAAATCAGTAGGGATTTCATCAATAAACTCACAGAAAACTGTTTGGTAGTTAAAAATAACTAAACCACAAGTACCTCAAATTCCACCATAGCCTTCTTCATGCTCTCAATGTCAAAAATCATTTTGATGAGCTTCTGCACAGCTTTTGGAAGCTTGGAGTTCGTGCCTGCACTGACCGCGAGTTTCTTCACCGCTTCATCATCCTAGTGATAGAGAATAAGTGAATGAAACAGGTTAAGCCTTTCCAATATGACTTGTACTTTTTTCAGGCTAGATAAGACAATAAATACAAATTAATGTGCTAGTATAACCACTATCACACTTTCTGCGGCATACTAGGCAATGCATCAAATGTGAATTACAGTTCTGTATTGAAACTGGTGCAACAATTCCAGGTCTAACAAATTATACTGAAAAACAGCACCTTGCACTGCAGTAAAATAAACTCTAGTTAGTTTAGCATCACTACCTGCAGGTAAAACAATACTTTCCAGTATCCCCCCTCCTCCCATAATGGAGCGTCATAAAACTGTAAAATTACCAAGTCAATAATTTTAAAGACTTAAATCAAAGCTGTTTAACTTCACAAAATACTCCAAAACTCAAGCTGCAAAATGTTTCAATTTCATGTCCCTAAACTGTTTGAAATTATTAGTGACTACAATGAAAAAAACAGAGGAAAGTTATTTCACGTCAAGTCAAAATGAGCTATATTTGTGGTAGGATCACCTTTAGGTTACTCCCACTGGCCATGACATAACTTAGTTTTAACTGTGTTTTGGTGGTGTAACATTCATGGCATATGATGCTACACAACACACTGAACTGACTATATAAAAATACAGCACATTCACAAAGCTCATTCATTAGCACTAATAAATGCAATTGTGTGTTCTTGCAAAGTCATGCTTACTGACCAGACCTGTGCTTACATCCAGAACTGCATCTGAAATTGTGATATGCTTCACGAATTATCTACCAGAGTCAGCAAACATACCAACTCTTACAGCATTAGTGTACTTTGTTCTTCCCCAACCACTCATGCACAGAGTTCAGATATTCATCAGAATCAGTCACTGAAGCAGCATTAAATAAAGTACCAGCACTGAAGATACTTTCTCAAGATACCACACACAGATACAAAGAACAAAATATAATAATTACAAACCTGGGCATGATGACACTAAAATGTTGTAACGTGGGGAAAACTTACTCTGGAGGACAAACATATAATGCAAAAAAGAAGCATGGATTACAGCAGTTTTAAGAAGTCAATGAAAAGCAGTCCACAGTGGATCATAGGAGGTTAACTAGGCTAATGGCCCTGATGCCCTTACAAGTCTAGCCAACAGTTCCTCCCCCAAAAAAGAAACCTCAGTCAGCAGTCATTAGCACTTTTTACTCCCTTCCCAATCAGTCTCCAGTCCCCACACTCAGTCACTGGCTCTGAAAGAGTGACAAAAAAATACATATTAAAAAGCTGAAGCACACAATAACAACTCTATTAAAAATAACCAGTCCCAAAAGATAAAAATATAAATGCCCCCCCCCCCTTTTTTTTTTTTTTTTAAGTACCATTTTTCTACTTTCTATGTTTGCCAGCAGGAGGGGTGAAGGGACCTATTTCTTGGTTAAGCTGTCTTCTACCTGATGCTCTGCTGCTGAAGATAGGACATAATGAACAGAAAGTACAGTTGTGTACACTTACCATAAATGTAGATGTTCGAGTGTACTCCCTGCTGCAGTCATCACATTTGGGTTATCCCTGCCAGGGTAGACCTCAGCCAGCCCGAATACCAGAGGCTTAGTATTACTGCATCGGTTGCCATCACTCCAGGACTGACGTCAGGTCATCAGTGTTATAAATTAAGGCAGCTGACACCATTATATCAGTTTTTCTTGCCCTGTCAGGAGCCCCCACGAGGAAGCTAGATTATAGTGGAAGACCGCCACCAGTAGAAAGCAAAAAAACAAAAAATCCTTCTAAGGATAGAGAAAGACAACGGGGATGGAGGGAGGGAAAAGTACAGTTTTGTACCTACCATAAATGTAGATGTCCGAATTGGATAGCATCTGCAGTCATAACAACTGGGTTGTCCTGTCGTCAGGCAGCCCTTCAGTCGGCCGGATTCCAAAGTCCGGGTCCGGCTTCGGCTGATGTCGCACTTCACCCGACGTCATCTCTGTTGGTCTTCGGGTATAAAAGCATCAGCCGACGCAATTTTCTTCAGTGTTTCTTGCCCTAGATGCCAGAAGCCCTATAGAAGGCTAAAAATTTTGGATAGATGCCAATGTTTCCAAAAGATAGAGGTAAACACAAAAATAAGCATGTATGTACATAAATACAAACAAATACACCATGAAAGAAATCCCCCCACTAGCTAGCTATTAGAAGGGTAAACACCCTAGGAGTACCAAAGAGGGGAAGGAGGGAGGGTAATCCTGACTGCAGATGCTATCCAATTCGGACATCTACATTTATGGTAGGTACAAAACTGTACTATGTCCTTCATGGATGCATCTGCAGTCATAACAACTGGGTAGAATACCATAGCCAACTAGGGGAGGAGGATAAAAGTAGATTATGGTGTGTTTAGGATCCCTTGCAGAACAGCAGTAGCAAACCCTGCTCGGGATCTGGAATATAGAGGTAAATTATAATGCTTGGCAAATGTATGCACGGAGGTCCAAGTAGCCGCCTCAATAATGTCTTTGGTAGCCACTCCTCGTAAGAAGGCTGTGGTAGTGGCTGTTGCCCTTGTAGAATGAGGTCTTATGTTCTGTGGAATTGGTTTTCCATGGAAGGAGTAACAAGAGTCGTATGCAATTTCCTATCCATTTGGAGATTGTCTGTTTGGAAATAGCTTTTCCTTCCCTTCCTGTTGCATAGGCTACGAAAAGTTGGTCAGTCTTTCTGCTATTTTTTGTTCTGTCCAAGTAGTAGCGTAGCTGTCTATGTACATCCAAGGTATGCAGTATTCTTTCCCCTCTGTTTTGTGGGTTGGGAAAGAAGGTAGGTAGGTGGATTGCCTGGTTTAAAGACACTCTGGATACCACCTTAGGCATAAATGTAGGATTAGTCCTCATGGACACTCTATCTTGGTGGAAGATTAGAAAGGGTTGCACTGCCATTAAGGCCTGTAGTTCTGAAACCCTCCTTGCTGAAGTAATTGCCAGTAGGAAAGCAGTTTTCCATGACAGGTGTTGTAGGTCTGCTGTTGCTGCTGGTTCAAAAGGTGATAGTGTCAATTTTTCTAGCACAAAGTTCAAGTCCCAAGCTGGCAATGGTGGTTTCCTTGGAGGTTTTACATTCTTGATTCCTCTGAGGAACTGCCTGAGCAAAGGGTGTGAAAAAACAGGTGGATCAAAGCTGTATTCTGCTGAAATAGCTGATGCATGAATCTTGATGGAGGAGTAGGACAGGCCTGAATGAAGTAGTTCGGCCAGATACTCCAGAATGTTAGGCATATCTATGTTTGATACATCTTTTCCTCTTTCAGAACTCCAAATGACAAACCTTTTCCATTTCCCAGCATAATTCCTTCTAGTTGAAGGCCTGCGTGCTTCAAGAATAATGTCTTTAACTCTTTGTGAAAGTTCTGTATTAGCAGCTGCTATGTGATGTTCCATGCAATCAGATGCAGCGTTTTTAGGTTTGGATGCATGGTGCTGAAGTTGTTCTGAGTTAGCATCAAAGGCATCAGGGGTATTGGCCACATATTGTTCCGAGACATGCTCCTCAGCAGTGGGTACCAATGCTGTCTTGGCCAGTTTGGAGCTATCAGGATTATCCTTGGACGTTCCTCCTTGATTTTTAGTAGTACTTTGTGTATCAAGGGAAGAGGTGGGAATGCATATGCTGTTAGGCCTTTCCAGCTGAAGGAGAGCGAGTCCACTTTCCATGCTAGTGGGTGGAATGTCCTTGTGCAGAATTTTTGAGCTGGTGATTGAGAGGTGATGCGAATAGATCTATCTGAGGCATTCCCCATTTCTTCGAGATGGTCTTGAAGATATCCGGGTGCAGCTGCCATTCGTGGGCATCCGATGTGGTCCTGCTTAACATATCTGCTAGAGAGTTTTCTTTTCCTGGCACAAATATTGCCTGTAACTGGATGTTGTAGCTGAGTGCCAGGGTCCACAGCTCCAAAGTCATTCTGCATAGGGGTAAGAATGAGTGCCTCCCTGTTTGTTGATGTACCACATGACTGTGGTGTTGTCTGTCCTTATCATCAAGTGGTCCTCCTTGAGAAATGGTCTGAACTTTTGGATTGCCAGTTTTACTGCCAGCATTTCTTTTAGGTTGATGTGCAGGTGAAGTTGGTCCTGTGTCCACAATCCTTATTCGCATTTGTCCAGCATATGCGGCCCCCATCCTAGGTCTGAAGCATCTGTTGTGATGGTCTGGCTTGCTTGACCCTTGCGAAAGGACAGGCCTGGGTTTGACTGGCATGCCTGAGCCCACCATAGGAACTCCTGTTTTAAGCATGGTATTAGTGGGATTTCCGTTTCTAGGCTGTGTCTGTGTTGGGACCATAAATTCTTTAGGTACCACTGTAGTTTTCTCATATGTAGTCTGGCAAATGGAACCAAGATTATGCATGATGCCATGAAACCCAAGGCCTGCAGTACCTTTCTTGCTGTTAACTTGTTCAGTTTTGTTAGTGCCAAGAAGTAAAGAGGGAGTTCTTTTGTTTTTCTGTAGTTAGGAATGCCATTTGTCTTACTGTGTCCAATTCCGCTCCCAGGAAAGTCCTTGTCTGGGATGGTATCAGTCTTGACTTTTGTAAATTGACTGTGTATCCCAGTGCTTGAAGCAAGTAAATGACCCTTTGTAAATCTGTTGTCAGCTTGCTTTTGTTGTCTCCTTGTATCAGGCAGTCGTCCAGGTATGGATAAATTTGAATTCCTGTAGTCTGCAATGGGCGATTACTGATGCCAGGCATTTTGTGAATACTCTGAAGCAGTAGATAAGCCAAAGGGCAATGCTGAGAATTGATAGTGCTCTGATCCTGCAAGAAATCTGAGGTATCTTCTGCAGATTGGTCGAATGGGGACGTGCAGGTATGCCTCCTTGAGATCTAGAGTTACCAGCCAACACTCCTTGCCCAGCATGGGAAGAAGTTGCTGTAGGGTCAGCATTTTGAATTTTGGGACAATGATGTAAGTATTCAGGGTGGACAGGTCTAGAATTGGTCTCCAACTTTTTCCTTTCTTGGAACTAGGAATAGTCTGGAGTAGAACCCCTTTCCTTGCTCTGCTGTTGGCACTTTCTCCACAGCTCTCATGTTTGCTAACTCCATTATCTGTTGTAGAGCCTCTGTCTTTTGATTTGGAGGTAGATTTGGCATTCCTCTTTTGTCTGGTAAAGTGTGGAAGTGGAACCGGTAACCTTGATCTATGGTTCGTAAAATCCACTTGTCCTTTGTTATGTGGTGCCAGTTATTTGAAAATAAGGTTAGCTTTCCGCCTAGAGGAGCTGCTATCTGTTCCCTGGTAGGCGGGTTTAGGATTAAGTCACTGTGGCTGTGTTGATGTAGTGGCAGGTGTTGAGTCTGTGCCTCTGTTGTTACCTTGCCACTGTCGTCCTCTGTAGGCACCTCCTCTGGATTGGTTTCTGCCTCTGGAACGTCTATTCCTGCCCCTTTGAGGTCTTGTGGAGTCAGGAAAGGACCAATTTTTGGCAGGCCAGTTCCTGCTAAACCTTGGGGTTGAACCTGCAAGAAATCTTTAACTGTCTGGACTGATTTTGCCTTTTCTTCCATTTTCTTCATAACCTGCTGGGCAGGTGTACCAAACAAACTTGTTTTATCCATAGGAGCATCTAGCAATTTAGATTTAACATGATCCGGTAAAGCTTGCTCCTTTAGCCATGCATGCCTTCTAATTACAGTGCCAGTCATGGCTGATCTAAATGAAGCCTCCAGTGCATCATAGCCACATTTTAAAGAGTGGTTACTAACTTGCTGTATGTTATTTACCATTTCTAATACATATTTCTTATCAAGAGATTCATCAGTGGTTAGTTTTTAGTTAACTGATCAAGCATAAACTCTTGGTATTGTATCATGTGAAACTGACAGTTTAAAGCTCTAGCTGAGAGAGTGGCTGAAGTGTAAACCTTTTACCCCATCTGTCTAATGACCTTGCTTCCCTTTCAGAAGGAACAGGGTTTTAGCTATGGTCGCGCTACTGCCTTGGGACCCTGGGAAATAGTTTGGGTCTGCAAGAGGGGCCTTGTAAAGGTGGTGATGAGTATCTGGCACCCTGTAAAATCTGTCTGGTTTGGCAGGGGCTGGGGGTAAAGAAACTGGAGCGGAGCAGACATCATTGAAAGCATCATCCACCACAGAGAGAACAGGAGGTATAGCTAAGGGCCTGTGCTGTGGAAGGTGCAAAAAGGTCCTAAGTCTTTTCCTGGAGTCTGAAAAATCCTGTTGCTGCCAATGGAACTGTTGTCGCATGGCATGCAAGGTTTCCCCAAAGGAGAATTCTTCTGGTGGGGAAGCAGCTGGAATGGATTCTTCAGCATCAGAATCTTCAAAATTGGAGAAAGGAGCCTCTGGCTGGTCAGTAATGTCTGATTCATCAGCAGAATCATCAGAGGACACTGGCTCATGGGGCTCTGCCCTAGGTCTCTTCTCTGGGGGCTGAGAGGCCCTGTCTGGGTGAGATTGAGATCCTCTAATTAATGAAATTAAATCTTCTGCCAAAGTAAGCATTTGAGAACTGGAAGAGGGCCTGGTTGAGGGGGGTTTAACAGGCACTGTTTTAGTAGTCTTGGCTGCTTTAGCCCTGGCGAAGGCCTTAATGGACATGGCTGCTGGAGGCCTAGCAGCACCACGTGCTGGGGTAGAGACATCCAAGGGAATGGTGTCTGATAAGTCAGTGGTAAGCACCGTAGTGGGTAAAATTTCTGAGGCCGATTCAAGAGTGTTAGCAGGGACCTCAGTTGTAGAGATAGATTCAGCTGTATTTTGATCAGTTTTCTCGGTTTCGCCGAAACCGAGACACTCGTTTGCTTAACCATGGTTTCGGCGAAACCGCGGACCGCGAAGTGTCGGTCTTTTCTTTGCGTTTTTGGCAGAATGCGTAGTCGGAGGATCCGGCGGCATAATGTACGCAAAATCAGAACCGAAAAACTGTTCTGCAAACTCCGACCGGCGTCTAAGCGTTACGTCGGTTGAAAGAAGCACAGGACGAACAGGCTGCTACATCGTGGGCTGGGCCTAAGCAAGGCAGGCAGTAAGAGTGGAAATCTTTATGAGGTATTTGTTTCCCACAGGTTAAACAATTATTAACTTTTTCTGACATCGGCTGAGGCAAGAAAGAGTCCCCAACGGGTACTTAGCTTTAGAAGTCTTCGAAGTAGTATTCGGTAGAAGTAATCTCTGGATCCGACCGACCGGCACTTGCGAACAGCTTCTGCTTGCGCCAGCGCAAGAAAGACTGAAGAAAATGGCGTCGGCTGATGCTTTTATACCCGAAGACCAACAGAGATGACGTCGGGTGAAGTGCGACATCAGCCGAAGCCGGACCCGGACTTTGGAATCCGGCCGACTGAAGGGCTGCCTGACGACAGGACAACCCAGTTGTTATGACTGCAGATGCATCCATGAAGGACATCCAGGACTGCAACAGTGAATACACTCAAACATCTACATTTATGGAAAGTGTACACAACTGTACTATGTTCTTCGTGTGTCACTGTTGCAGTCATCACATTTGGGTTGATTCCCCAAGCTGAAGAAAAAGGGTGGAGATAATCAAGAAGACTGGGGGCTGGCTAGGATGCCCTGCAAGACTGCTGTGGCAAAGCCTGCCTTGGATTTGGAGAAGATAGGCAGGTGGTAATGCTTGGTGAAGGTATGAACAGATGTCCATGCTGCAGGTTCCAGGATGTCCCTGGTAGGGACCCCTCTGAGGAAAGCTGCAGAGGTGGAGGTTGCTCTGGTAAAATGTGTCCTGACCCCCTTGGGGGGAGGTTTCCTGTGCTGCTTGTAGCAGAAATGGATGCAGTGTGCTATCCATTTGGAAATGGTTTGTTTGGATACGGCATTGCCCTCTGCTCCTGCAGCACAGCTGACTAAGAATTGAGAAGTCTTTCTAAATGATTTAGTCCTGTCTAGGCAGAATCTGAGCTGTCTGTGCACATCTAGAGAGTGCAGAATCCTTTCCCCCTTGTTTTGTGGGTTAGGGAAAAAGGTGGGCAAATGAATAGACTGGTTGAGAGCCACACTGGACACCAGTTTTGGCATGAAGGATGGGTTAAGTACTGAGGAAGACCCAGTCAGTATGGAAAATGATGAAGGGCTCTACAGCCATAAGTGCTTGTAGCTTGGATACTCTTCTAGCTGAAGTTCTGGCCAGAAGCAAGGCTGTCTTCCAAGAGAGGAACTTTAACTCTGCTGATGCTGCTGGTTCAAAGGGGGGCAGGGTGAGGTTTTCCAAAACAAAGTTAAGGTCTCAAGCTGGGGTAGGTGCTCTCCTGGGTGGCCTCAAGTTGCTAGCCCTCTTAGGAACTGTTTGATGAGAGGGTGTGAGAAAAGAGGTGGGCTCTGTGCTGAAATGGGCAGAGATGGCAGAGGCATACATTTTAATGGAAGAGAAGGATAGACCCCTGTGTAGTAGGTCAGACAGGTAATCCAGGAAGGGCTGTGCAGTTCTGGCTCTCTTAGCCTGGATCCAGGTGCAAAACCATTTCCACTTGTCAGCATAACACTTTCTACTGCTAGGGCTTCTGGCTTCACTTATAACATCTAGAACTTGTCTGCTTAGATTGGCAGCTTGTGCAGTGGTCAGGGAATAAGCCAGGCTGCCAGATTGAAGGTCTGCAATTGGAGATGCATGAATTCTCCATTCCTCTGGGTCAGGAGTGCTGGGATCTGAGGGAGATGCCATGGTGGCAGTGGTGACAGGTTGCACAGCAGAGGGCATCAGTGCTGGCGTGGCCAGTCTGGGGCAATCAGGATTGTCCTCTGTTTTTCCTCCCTTATTTTGAGCATTACCCTTGTAATGAGCGGTAGAGGGGGGAATGCATAGACCGATTGGTTGACCCACTGGAAGGATAGAGCATCCACTTTCCAGGGCTTGCTTGAGGTTCCATGGTGCAGACTTTGCTGAGCTGATGGTTGGAGTGGGGAAGCAAAGAGATCTACCTTCGGGGGTGCCCCATTTCTGGGTTACAAGGGTGAAGGTTCTTTGGTCTAGCTGCCACTCGTGTGGGTCCAGAAGATTTCTGCATAAGTTGTCTGCCAAAGAGTTGAGAGAGCCTGGCAGGAATTGTGCTAATAGGTGTGGTTGCATGGCTGAGGCCGTGTGCCAAAGGGTCATGGCGAGCCTGGACAGAAGGTACGAGTGAGTGCCTCCCTGCTTGTTGATATACCACATCACAGTGGTGTTGTCTGGTGTTGTCTGTTTTGATCAGTAGAGGCCCCAGGGAAAGTAGGGGTCTGAATGCTGTCAGAGCCTGCTGAACAGCTAACATCTCTTTTTGGTTGATGTGCAGATGCATTTGGTTTGGGCTCCATTGGCCCCGAATGCACCTGCCGTCCAGGTGTGCACCCAGGCATAGTCTGATGCATCTGTGGTGAGGGTCTGGGCGGCGTGGGGTTGTGAGAATGGATAGTCCCTTGTTGTGGTTGCATGCTGCTGTCCACCAAAGGAAATCTTTCCTCAAACAAGCTATCACTGGTATGAGAGTTTCCAGGTCTTGGGAGTGTTGACACCAACGGCTTTTTAGTTACCACTAAAGTTTCCACATATGCATTCTGGCATATGGAATGAGTAGAATGCAAGAAGCCATGAACCCCAGCTTGCAGGATTTTCCTTGCGGATAGCTGGGGTCTGGTGGCTAGTTGAGAGAAGTAGGTTATCAGGTAGGTTTCTTTTTCTGCTGTAAGCCATCTGGGATGCCGTGTCCAGGCTTGCTCCTAGGAATATTTTTTTTTGAGTGGGTACTAGTTTGGATTTCTTTTCGTTGATAGTATACCCCAGGGAGGTCAGTAAGTCCTTTACAAAGGTCAGGTGCTTTAGCAGCTTTTCCTGTCTGCCTGAATCAGGCAGTCTAAGTATGGGTAAATCTGAATATTTCTTTGTCTGCAAAAAGCAATGACGGGAGCCAGGCATTTTGTGAAAACTCTGGGATCAGTGGATAAGCCAAAGGGAAGCGCAGAGAACTGAAAGTGCAGTGATCCTGCCCTGAATCGGAGATATTTCCTGCAAGATTCCCTGATTGGGATGTGTAGGTAGGCCTCTGAGGTCTAGGGTGGCTAACCAAGCATCCTTGGATAGCACAGGTAAAAGTTGCTGGAGGGTGAGCATTTTGAATTTTGGTATCACCAGGAAAGTGTTTAGAATGGACAGATTGAGGACAGGGTGCCAGTTGCCCTCTTTTCTGGGTACCAGGAGGAGTCTGGAGTAGAAACCTTGGCCTACCTGTTCTGCAGAAACATGCTCTATTGCCCTCATCGAGAGCAGGGAAAGAACTTGCTGTTTGGCCTCTGCCCACTGGTTTGGGGGAAGATCTGGGAACCCTTTTGGGGTTGGTAGAGTGTGGAAATAAAATCTGTATCTATGTGACACTGTCGAGGACCCAGCGGCCGTTGGTAATGGTGACAGGTGCTTGCGTGGAAGGAGAGTTTTCCTCCTAGGGGCAAGAGCAGGTGGGCAGAGGGAGGAGGTGGAAGTGTAAAGTCATTGTGAGTTATTACCATGAGGGGGTGGCTTAGCACTCCCTGGTTTTGAAGAGGAGGAACTCCATTGTTTAGATCCCTGCACTCCCTGGGGCTGGGATGAGCTGACCTGGAGGGGGCAGGAAAGGACCAGTGCTTGGATGGGAAATGCCTACTGAACTTCGGTGGCTGGACCTGCAAGAAGTCTGTCTACATAGATTTAGCTTTTTCTTCCATCTTTAAGACCTCCTCTGCCTTGGTGCCAAATAAGTCGTCTTTGTGCAGTGGTGCGTCCAATAATTAAGGGTTGTTCCTTTAGCCAAGCATGCCTTCCAAGGACAGAACCAGTGACTGCTGCCCTGCAATATGCTTCTAGAGCGTCAAAACCACATTGTAAGGTGTGCTTAGTTACTTGACTTGCAGAATGCATTAACTCTTGTAACTCTATTTTCTGCACAAGCAGGAAAAGAAGATATTTTTGTTTGAGGAGTTCCATGGTATGTTGCCGATATTTCAGCACATGGAACTGACAATTTAGTGCTCTAATAGCAAGAGTAGCAGAGGTGTATACTTTTTTACCGCATCTGCCTAATGCTCGGGAAATCCCTATCTGAGGGGGTGGGATTCTTAGCAGAAGTTGCTTCAATTCCTTTAGGTCCTTGAGAGATAACCTCGGGGTCAGCAGTAGGATTTTGAAAAGAAATTTGTGACAGTCAGGAACTCTGTAGTACCTGTCTGGTTTTCCTGGGAGCAGGAGGGAGGGTGTCAGGAGTCAAACTGGATTCCACAAAAACATCATCCACAACATCCAGGACAGGAGGAATGGCCAGAGGTCTGTGCTGTGGAAGATCTAAAAACTCCCTGAGTCTCTTTTTTGACTGAGGGTAGGCCTGACATTCCCATTGGAAATGTTCCGTTAAGGTATGTAGGGTTTCCCCAAAGGAAAAGTCCTCAGGTGGAGAGGCTGAAGGGATGGATTCCTCTGCATCAGAATCCTCATAAGTTGAGAGGGGTTGCATACCTTCATATTCAGATGCATCAGAGTCATTGGACTCCTGTTCAGATAAAAGTACTGGGGAGAAATCTCTCTCTCTTTCGGAAGGGGTAGCCTGCTTCCCCTAATAAGCATTATAAGGTCTTCCACCATTTTAAGCATCTGAGACTAAGGCAAGGAAGCAGGTGCTTGAGATTGGGTTGTCAGTTTCTTGGGTGTGGATTGTATCCTGGGCCTTAGAAACTCAGTAGTTTTCAAAAGAACGGTAGACTCTAAAGAAGTCGGTCTGTGTCGAGAATCGGTAGTCCGAAGTACTTCCTCAGAAGCTGGTGCCTACTCAGTGGCTGTGGACCCATCCAAGGTAGAGAACTCCGCAGGATCCTTAGTCTATGAAGAGTCTCACAGCATACCAGACTCCGAAAGAGTCTTGGTAGTGGTCTGCGAATCCACAGAAGCAGGCATTAGGGGCTGTGAAAGTGCCTCACTGAGGACCGGAGAACTGACCACTAGCTTAACGGAAGCGTTGTCGGCAGTTTTGGACCTGTGCAGTCCGTCTCCGTCTTTATCTTTACTTTTTTTGGAAGATCTGCTGTCAGATGGCTTATTGAAGCCAGATCGGAATTAGAGGACTGAGAGCAAAAATATCTAGCTACAATAAGGGCTTGAAGACATATAGTTCTGGAATTGAACAAAGCACAAAAGCGACAGCGGGGGACGTCATGGTCTGGGCCTAAGTAAGTGAAGCAGTAAGAATGAAAATCTCAGTGTGGTATTTGCTTCCCACAGGCGAGAAAATTAACTTTTTCTGACATTGGTTAGAGCAAGAAAAAAGGATCCCAATGGGGTACTTAGCTTTAGAAGACTTCAACTTGGAAACTAAAAACTCTGGTAGCGGCCGACCGGCACTCGTGCGAACGGCTTCTGCTTCAGGGTCCTCACCAAAAAAGACTGATGTAATGGCGTCGGCTGCCTTAATTTAGAACACTGATGACCGGACATCAGTACTGGAGAGACTGCAACCAACGCAGAAATACTAAGCCTCTGGTATTCGGGCCGACTGAGGGCTACCCTGGCAGGATAACCCAAATGTGATGACTGCAACAGTGAAACACGAAGAACATTTAGATATTTTACGTTATGTCTCCAGACAAAAAAAACTGTGTAGCATGGTAGGTTAATGCACTGTGCTATAGTAAAAAAGGGCCTTTGTTCAAGACCTGGCAGAGGTGCTTATTTTGTGGCCGCCATGGTGCAGCAGTTAGTGTTGTTGCCTCACAGCAAGAGGTTCTCCGGATCGATTCTCAGCTGGAGCACCTTCTGTGCAGAGTCTGCATTTCCTCCCTGCGGTCAAGTGAGTTTTAAAGACGTGTGTGTGTGTGTGTGTGTGTGTGTGTGTGTGTGTGTGTGTGTGTGTGTGTGTGTGTGTGTGTGTGTGTGTGTGTGTGCGCGTGTGTGCGCGCGCGTGTGTGTGCGCCTTCTGTGAAGGTTGGGCAGCGGGCTGACAACTCAACACCGTAAAAACACCCCTGTCACTCAATCGGCAGACTGGTGATCCACTGTGGTGACCCCTAACCGGTAAAAGCTGAAAGACATTCCTTTGATGTTATATCTCCAGACACAAGTCTCAAAGAAAGAACTGAGTGGACCTGCTAGCATCCACAAACAGCTGTCAATGAAACAACAGGAGAGTGTGTCTGCATACAAGTTTCAGATGAGATCAAAACACAGGCCTGAAAAAAGTGCATTATTTAATTAAGTCCATATTCTAAACAGTAGAACATTTCTCCTGCTAATATGCTAAAATGCTGTTGTGTTGTGCACTTAACCTTAAATGTATATGCTTGAGTAGACTGACTGCAACAGTAATGGCTCTTAGGATTTCCTGAAGTTTGAGGCCATCCCAAACACTAAACATATTACCTTTCCCTATAGTCTGGTAGACACCACCCCTTTTCAACATCAGCAGATCTTGGTTGTATAAAGGGTCATCAGCCAGCACCATCTTCAGGTTTTTCTTACCCCAGTCTGATTTCACACATTCTCCAGGATACCTGGTGAACAACCTGCCCAGGTATGCCCCCAGACTGTGTCAGGGTATATATATATGACCTACCCATGCTGGGAGAAGGATAAAGGAAGATGGGATAATCACCCCTATCCTAAGGGTACCGCATAATGGTTATGGTCTTCACCTCATAGACCCAAGGTATGGGGTTTGACATTGACCTTGGGTTACGGGCTAAGTTTAAAATGCCCTTTCAGGGCAGTTGGCATAGTATTCACCTATGGACCAAGGAAGATGGAGCAGGATGGAGAGAACTGAGACTGAAACAGTAAATCTACAAGGACAGCTACATTTATGGCACGTACCCAGCTTAACTGTACTATAGTCTTCATTACTTAGTGCTGCAGTAATAAATCTTTGACAAGATTTCCAAAGCTAAAAAAAAGTAGGGAGTTGGCCAGTAACCAGTCCAAAAGAATCAGCCCCTTCAAAATGGTCATAGTCTTTAGATTGCAATATCTATCAAAGGTGTATACAAAGGTCCACGTTGCTGCCTTAAGTATGTTGTGGGTTGCCTGAATTGCAGAACCTCATTCTGATCAGGTGACTTTCACAGGGCACTGGGAAAATTGAGAACCTTGCTCCTTTTTATAAACTGTAGTCTGCTGACAATTCTTAGGATCCCGAGTGCATAGAGCAAGTTCCACCCACTCTGCTACATATAAGCTTAAAGTGACTTAGTTTTTGTGTTGGCATGGGTTGCTAAACACAAGGTTCTTTGGAGGTTGTAGCCTATTATGGAATGGTTAGCTCTTGGTAGGACAGTTTCTACAATATTTAGAGGCAGGAGAGTGTAACAGCTGTCTCTCAGACTACACAGCATTTTTAACAGCTAATCAGTGGGAAAAATCATTTTCTATTGCAAAATTAAGTAGCTGCACTTTTACAAGACCTAGGGGGGATAGAGTCCTGACCCAGGCATGTTTCCTATTAAATATCACTGCTGCAATACTACATCACAGCCACACAGAGTGTTTGGCAACCTAGCAGGTGAGGTTGCACATCTAGTATCTTACCACTCAGGACCTTATCATTCAAATGGGCTTGGAGGACTCAGATAGCTGCAAAACTCTAAGTAAGGGCCATGAAGCAGCAGTATAAGACTTTCTTCACAAAGCAATCAAATATTTTACTTTTCCTACTTTTGGAAAGTGGGCTCTTAGCTGGAGCTCCAGTATATGCCCTGCTAGAATACATGGAACCACAGCTATGTCAGCAGTAGGGTTCTTGTATAGATGCTTGCAAGAATCCACAACCCTATAGAAAGTCTGGATTCCTAGAAGCAGGGCTTGGGAATATGGTTCCAAATATGTAGTTGTAATGCACATGCCAAGGCTTCAATCAAGGGAAGAATAGCAAACTTTTTAGATGCTATTCTGTACCTTTTTCTGGTCATCTAATAAACCTTTAACTTCAAACTCCTCATTAGTGATCATTTTGTTATCAACAAACGAAAATGCACTGGTGTGTGTCGGGGGGGGGGGGGGGGACGGTACAAGCTGTTTTTGGTGTCTGGCTCTTAACAGGGGAACACATCTGTTCTGAAAAAGCTAATTTATCTTGCTCTTTGTCAGAGTAATCAGATTCCTTGTGGGATGAATGGTTTCCTTTTTCTTTTCTGAATAGGGATGTTAGACACTGATGCCTTATCTGAGGATCTCTGTGGGTTTTTAAAGAAAAAGAAGTTAGGTCTTACCATAACGTTCCACCTGTATGGTCGATCTTCACGTATCCTTGACTGTCAGTTCGGTTCCACATCTCGGAACAGACTCTGATGTTATTCCAGCTCACGCCCTCCAAAACTCTCAAGCTAAGCTTTATCCACAATGCCCCTCACAGGATTACCTGAGATTGAGTTTGCATAAAATAGTGACTGGACATAACAGACCAGAGACCATATCTGTATTCCTAAAAGGAAAAAAAAATATTTTGGGAAAGATCCATCTCACCAAGACACTGAAGGGTCCGAAGAGGGTGGGAACGTCAAGGATAAGTGAATCGACAACAAAGACGGAACGCTATGATAAGACATAACTTCTTTATCTGATGTTGTTAATCTTCACTTAATCTTTGACTGTGGGACAGAATCTCCAGCTACCGAAATCCTGGGAGGTCTCAAGAAAGAATGATGCTCATCCCCTAGAGACCAGATCCAGCTTGTAATGAGTAAGAAAGGTAGGAGGGCAAAGCCCAGGTAGCCGCTGCACAGATATCAATAGAAGCTCTGGAACAAAAGACTGCAGAGGCGGCTACTGCCCTTGTTGAATGTGCTTTAACAGGTCCCGGAAGTTGTACTTTTTTTGTTATAAATGAAAGTTATACAGTCTTTAAGCCATTTAGATAGAGTAACTTTAGAAACATGTTTTCCAATAGTAGCAGAAGAGAAGGAAACAACTGGTCTGATTTTTTGATTTCCTTTGTTCTGTGAAGGTAAAAACGCAACTGTCTATGCACATAGTAAACGTAGACAATATTCACCCTTGCTTGAGGAGTTGGGTTAGAAAACTGGAAGTTGAATAGTCTGGTTGATATTGGTTTCGGACACTATCTTAGAAAGAGAGGAAGGATTTGTTTACAAAGAAACCCTGTCTTTATGGAAAATAAGGTATGGAAGCCTGCAAGATAAGGCCTGTAGCTCAGATATCCTCCTTGCGGAAGTAACAGATATCAGCAATAATGTTTTCCAAGATAAAAACTTCAGATCGCAAGCTGCAGACTGAGCTACGAGATTCAAGACCCAAGGAGCAGAAGGGTCTTTGTATGGGGGTCTAAGCATAAAAGATCCTTTTAGAAAAGCTTTGCAAGGTTTGTGGGACATTAACAATGTCATTCAAACCATCATGAAAATTTGAAATTGCAGCAAGATGTACTCAAATGGTCAAGGAAGATGCTCCTGCTTCAAAAAGTAATGTTAAAAACTCCTGTATCTTATCAACTGTTGCTGAAAATGGATAGAGATTAGTCTCTGAAGCCCATTTTGAAAATTTTGCCACTTGAAGTGCAACCATAGCCGGTGTTAGGCACCCACCAAACCTGCGGCCGATTATTTCCCCGTGTATGAGGGCCCCCATATGAAAAAGCCACGGGTTTCTCCATCTTTTCCACTCCTTGCTTGCTGCCTTGTTTATTCAAGCTGGTTAGTGCCGTCACACGATTCTGCTTTTTTTTTTCCTTGAAAACGTTTGCTTCCTTGACTGCTGCGGCCAATCAGGTCCCTTGCTTTATTTGTCAGGTGCACTCAATCAGGTCTGCTTCAGTGAAGCAAGGGACCTGATTGGCTGTAGCAGCCAAGGAAACAAGTTCTAGTTTCCTAATTGACTTTGCCGTGATATGGGGTCTGTTGGGTCAGTTCTGTTGATTATCAGCGTTACCTAGGACAGAAGTCAAAAGCTCAGTGGTTACCTCTTTTTTTTTTTTTTTTTTTTTTTAACTAAATAGAAAACAGGTACAAAGTGAACATTTTTTTAAACATTAGCAGTTATAGAAAAAAGAAGTTATATCTTACAATAACGTTCCATCTGTATTGTTGATCCTCGTTCAGTCATTACGTGTGGGTATTGGTTCCGACCTCAGAACCGAGCCAGCCATCTTCCAAGCTCTCGTCAGCTACAAACTCTCGCGTTAAAACTCTTACCCAGAATTCACCTCTCCCTGTTACCTCAGATTGAGTTTGCAAGTCAAAAGAAGGTAGAGAATACTTCTGGTCAAATGACCTAATAGAACTGGATGGAGAGATCCACTAGAAGCCACAGGAGGAGGAAGGAGGGAGGGTCATAATGACTGAACGAGGATCAACAATACAGATGGAACGTTATGGTAGGACATAACTTCTTTATCTGATATTGTTAATCCTCGCTCATTCCTTACATGTGGGACAGAGTCCCCAGCATCTTTATTCCTGGGAGGCTCTCATTTAAGGACATTCCTGAGCACCATAGAACCAAAAGATGCTCTTCCCCTGGAGGCCAACACCAACTTGTAATGATTAATGAAGGTATGAGGGGTAGCCCAAGTTGCAGCTGCACAAATGTCATGTAAAGAAGCTCTGGCATGGACGGCAGCAGAAGTAAACGCCGACCTTGTAAAATAAGCCTTTATGGTAGTAGGTAATGGGATATTAAGTTGTCTATAAATGAAGGTCACACAGTCTTTCAACCATTTAGCCAATGTGACCTTTGCAACAGCACATCCTAATCTAGGTCCAGAATAGGCCAAAAATAACTGGTCTGATTTAAGAGAGGCCTTAATCCTGTTCAAGTAGAAGCAAATTTGCCTGTGAATATCTAGGGTATGTAGGCAATACTCTCCATTGTTTGAATAGTTGGGGAAAAAAGCTGGCAATTCAATGGTTTGATTAATGGACATTTCAGAGATCACTTTTGGCAGAAAGGAAGGATTAGTTCTCAATGACACTATCTCTATGAAAAATCAAATATTGAGTCTTGATGCATAAGGCTTGAAGCTCAGAAATACATCTGGCAGAAGTAATGGCGACCAAAAACAAGGTTTTCCATGACAAGTATTTGAGGTCGCAAGAAGAAGCTGGTTCAAAAGGTGGCATTGTCAAAGCTTGTAGAACTAATGACAGGTCCCCATGGCTGAGCAGGTTCTCGAAAAGGGTTTTTTAGATGATTCACACCTTTTATGAAAGTCTTGCATAATTTGTGAGACATAAGAGAAGAGTCTTGGATACCATCCTGGAAATTAGATATTGCAGCCAAATGAACTCTAATGGTAGAGGCCGATAGACCGGATTGAAAAAGGGTGGCTAGATACTCCAGTACTATAGACACTGGTGCTGAAAAAGGATCTACCTGTTTTTCTTTCAACCATACGGTAAATCTTTTCCACTTGCTTAGATAAGTAATTCTGGTGGAAGACTTATGAGATGCAATAAGAATGTAGAGTACTGGCAAAGAAAGACCATTCTGCCTGGCAATCAAGGGAATTGGAGGAGCCAAGCTGTGAGCTTCAGGCTGTCCTAACTGGGGTGAATCAGATTCTGCGGATGGGAGAATCCACGGTTGATCTAGCAGGTGAGGCCAAAGGAAGGGGAACCAAATCTGACGAGGCTCTTCAACCGGCGGGCTTTCTTCAGAAACTGGGGAATGAGGGGTGGAGGTGGAAATGCATAAAGTAGACCAGACGGCCAATCGTGGACTACAGCATCCCTGGGTGACTGTCCAGGAGGGGGAATCGGGGCAAAACAGCTGTTGCATTTGTAGTTGGTCAGGGATGCAAAGAGGTCGCAGCAAGGAAGACCCCAGCAGTTGAAAATCTCCGCCGCTATCAAGGGATTCAGGGACCACTCGTGAGGTTGTAGAATACACCTGCAGAGTCCGTCTGCTATCACTTTGGAACTCCCAGGAATATGTGTTGCCAGAAAAAAACGTTTGGTAGCCATCGCCCATTGCCATATCCTCATGGCTTCTCGACAGAGTGGGTAAGATTTGGTTCCTCCTTGTTTGTTGATGTACCAGACCACCGCCATGTTGTCTGTATCGCAATAGTCCCAGATGGCAACAGGGGATGGAATGCTTGCAACGCCAGAAGCACCACCCACAGCTCTAGAACATTTATATGCAAATGGGCCTCCATTTCGGACCGAGTACCTTGGACTGTCTGCCTCTGACATAGCCCCCCCCCCCCCCAATCAGGGAGGTGTCCGTGGTCACTGTAATCTTGGGCTGTTGGGGGGACAAGGGGCGATACCATTGTGACGGGTTGTGGGCCATCCAACTATTTAAATCCTGTTTGCACCTGTGAGTTACCAGAATCTTGGCTGAAAGAGGGTACTGAAAGGGATACCCTTGGGTGAGCAGTAGCCACTAGAGTCAGAAGGGCAGTAGTCTGAACTGGTAGTAGTGACTGGCTCCCACGGAAGTGAAGGAATCTCTTTGATGGTCTGTCCACTTTAAGGACAGACTGTGTATCATACCATCCTTTTTTTTGTACTCTTAAAACTTGTTCATATGCTGAGATCCAAAATTGGTCTCCAGTCAAAAATGGTCTTGAGTAGAATGGTCTGTCTGATCCTATCTGTCTGGAGGGATGACTTAGCAGCTTTGAGCTTTCTAATGCTGCTTCTCTCTTCCCTTGCTCCTTGACTGGGTTTGAAGCGTTGGTGTTGGGGGCGGGAGATCAAGATCAAAAGAATATGATAAATATGATAATTATATTCTTGTACCCCCAGATCGGTGGTGATGGTTAAAGTCTTACCGTCCCCTGTCACATGTGGCTGTGTGTACTTTTTAACAACCTGGGTCAACAATGAAGAGAGATTCGATGGAGCATTGAGAAAGGAAGCCTTGAAGGGTTTCTGCAAAATACACAGCACATCCAGGCATGTCGTCTCAAACCTTGATCCGTTGAGATATCAGGCACATGGAGGAGTTAGATATCGATTCAATGGGTGCTAGCTTGAGAGAAACTTTGTCACGGACCTCATCAGACACAGAGCTCCAGGAAATTAAATCTCTTCTTTGAAAAAAGTAAAAGCCATAGAATTCAGGGACCTGACTGCAAAGGCCACGGATGCAAAACTCTTTGTTGTGGATGGACAGTCTCACCTCTGTTTTAGAATTTTCAAGAATATCACCACAGGATACCTCAGAGGGTGACTTCTCCATGAAGAAAGGAGGTCCACCAGGTGGGCAGGGCCACCCTCTCCGTAAGGATCAGGATCAGCCGATGGGAGCTCACTGGATGGCAGTGAAACTGAAAATTACGCATGCCAACGCTGACATCCTGGGTCACAAGTCACTAAAACAAAGACAAATGAGGGTGTTCCTTACTGAGGTCCATAAAGGGAAAAGAAGCGGAGAAGAGAGTTAATCAAAGGGGCTCAGCTTTAAAAGTACTGAAGGAGGAAAATAAGTAGGGGCACGGTGATCACCTCATGAGGAAGTCCTAGTCCTGGGGGTGGGATGACACGGCTAAGCAGTTGCAGTTGAAGAACACAAGACTTAAGGTTCAGCTTCTGGCTAGTAGTGATTTGACGGCACGTAGGGGAGTCAGGTCTATCCAAAGATGGAGCAAGCTCGGTCGCCACCTCGCGAGGGTCTGCACTGAAAGGGGAGGTTAGCCACACCACCAAAAAGCCTCTCTGAAAAAGGAGATTAAGTAGCCCCTTCAATATCAACAAATCCTGCAGGTGGTCAACTTGTCAAATGAGGCACACCCATACTTTTTTCTGCCATGTTAGAAAGAAAGAAAAGGAAACCAGAAAAAACACGGTAAGAGAAAGTACAGTTGTGTACACTTACCATAAATGTAGGATGCCCAGCCAGCCTGAAATTCAAAGTCTTGGGTCATGTCGTCGCTGTGTTACCCCCTTCCCTACGCCCAGGGTGTCAGGGGTATAAAAAAGCAGCCGACGCCATTTTCTTTAGTGTTTCTTGCCTCAGATGTCCTGGATTTAGAGTATAGTAAGATGATAGATAGTGCTGGTGGTGTGTGTGAACTCACTCCAGCAGCCTCTAAAAAAATGTCCTTGGTAGGTACTCTGATAGGCTGCTGAAGTGGCTGCAGCTCTGGTGGGTAGATGAGGTATTTGTGGTAAGGTCCAAGCTGGGCATTCCCTTGTTTTGGTGACAAGCCTGTGCCCACCATCGAAACTCCTGTTGCAGGCAGGGAATAAGCGTAATAATTGTTTCCAGGCTGTGGCAATGTTGAGACCAAACACTTTTTAGGTATCAATGAAGTTTCCTCATATGCAGTCTTGCATATGGAATTAGTAGGATGCAGGATGCCATGAAGCCCAAAGCCTGCAGAATTTTTCTTGCAGATAACTGGGCCTTTGTTGCCAACATTTTGAAATAGGTAGTCAGTTGCCTTTGCTTGTCCGGCGTGAGATAAGCCATCTGGGCAGTTGTATTTAAGCTTGCACCCAGGAATATTACCTCTTGAGAGGGTACTAGTTTTGATTTATTTTTGTTGACTGTGTACCCTAGAGGCATGTTAGAAGTCTTCACAAATGCCAGATGCTGTAGAAGAATGTCCTTGTTCTCTGCTTGAATTAGACAGTTGTCCAAGTAAGGATATATTTGTATTCCTCTTTGTCTGCAGAATAAGATTACTGGTGCCAGGCACTTTGTAAAGACCCTGGGCACAGTGGATAAGCCAAAGGGCAGTGCAGAGAATTGGTAATGCATTGAGCCAGCCTTGAATCCGAGACATCTTCTGCATATTTGTCTGATTGGGACATGCAGGTATGCCTCTTTTAGGTCTAAAGTCACAAGCCAAGCATTCTTGCCCAGCATGGGCAGAAGCTGCTGCAAAGTCAACATCTTGAATTTTGGTGTATCCAGGAATGTGTTCAAAAAAGATAGGTCCAGTATTGGCCTCCAGGCCTTGTCCTTTCTGGGTACCAAGAACAGTCTTGAGTAAAATCCTTGTCCCTGCTCTTTCTCTGGTACCTGCTGAATGGCCCCCATGTGCATGAGGGATGAGACTTGTTTTTGTGCCTCTGCCCATTGATTTTTTGGCAGATCTGGCCAGCCGTTTGCCTTTGGCAGGGTATGGAAATGGAGCTTGTAGCCTTGTGACACGATATTTAGGACCCACTTGTCCTGGGTTATAATGTGCCAATTTTGAGAAAAAAGTGCTAATTTTCCCCCTAAGGGTGCTGCCAGGAGATAAGTGCTTGGTGCAGGTAGGGGGAAGTCATTGGGACTGTTTCCTGTATGGTTGTGATTTGTCTTCTCCAACTTTGGAGGTAGAAGCCCCCCATTGCTTTGGGTGGTATGAACCTTGCGCCTGGGATCTGCCTCTAGGGCGTCTGGATCTGCCCCTATGAGGTCTGTCTGACACAGGAAAGGACCAATTCTTTGTTGGCTAGTGTCTACTAAACCTAGGTGGCTGTACTTGTAAAAAATCTTTGACCGTTTGCATAGATTTAGCTTTGTCCTCCATTTTCTTTAACACCTCTTCTGCCTTAACACCAAACAAAGTATCATGATGTAAAGGTGCATCTAATAATTTAGCTTTAACATGAACAGGCAGATTTTGTTCCTTTAACCAAGCATGCCTCCTAATTACAGAACTGATTCTGGGATCTGAAGAAGGTTTACAACCGAAAGCGCTTATCCGTTCCTGAGTCCGTTTTTGAACACAAGCAGCATGCTTATTTGAAGTTGGCTTTAGAACTAGGAATATTATGGAACCAGCTCCAGAGACTTTGCAAACAGGCAGTTTGCTGATTCCAGTTGGCTTCAGAGGAAGGAAGAATCATTTATCCTGGAATTCATTTAAGTGTACAGGCAGCACGCTGATTTGAAGTTGGTCTTAGACTTTGGAAATTCATTCCGGTGTCCTTGTACACGGGAGGCCTATTGGAATCAATTGGCTTTAGAAGAAGGAAGAGCTTTGGGACTTGTCCCCCTCCCCCTTTTTTTTTTACACACAGGCTGTATGCTGGTTACAGGTTGGCTTCCAAGAAAGGAACTTTTTGCAACTTGTTCTAGTGCTTTTGCACACAGGTAATTTATTGACTTAGAACTTTGGAAGTACCTACTGAGGAAGCGGAGCATATAGTTGTCAGTGAATGGAGGTTTTGCACTCAAGGAAGAAAGGTAGCTGGAAGTGACTTCCAATGAATGAGTAATTTCTTGTCTAGTCATACTGAGCCAAGTTACTATAACAAGAAATTTGCTCCGAGGAAAGTGTTATTATTGTTTGAACCAGTACTGTGAAGTAGGCAATTTGTCGTTTTTAACTGAACAGAATTAAAAAAAAATTGTTTTTATTTAAGGATGGACATGGGATACATATGTAGTGCTTGCATACCAGCAACTACAAGAAAGGGGATATATAACACCCACTAAACGGACCATCTTGAAGCTAGCTACCACGTGGAGGGAGTAGCCTTATTGTGGCTTTTCATTTTCACATGGTGAAGGCATACTCCCCTAGGCTACAGCTTGTTCACTTTATCTTTTCATTTTTTTAATTACAGAACCTGTGACTGCGCCCCTGCAGGAGGCCTCAAGAATCAAAACCACATTGCAAAGTATGTTTCCAACTTGTTCAGCTGTGTGCAATAAATCCTGTATTTCCTTGTTTTCTGCACATTCAGAGTTTAACAACATTTTCTGTTTAAGCAATGCCATGACATGTTGCTGATATTTGAGCATATGAAACTGACAGTTTAAGGCCCTTATAGCCAAGGTAGCAGATGTGTAAACCTTTTTTCCTCCATCTATCCAGTGCCCTAGAATCTCTGTCAGAGGGGGTAGGTTTTTTGCAGCGGAAGCCTTAACTCCTTTGTGACCCTGAGAAATAGTTTCTGGGTCCGCAGCAGGGTTTTTAAAAAGGAATTTATGAGAGTCAGGAACCCTGTAATATCTGTCAGGCTTAACAGAAGCTGGAGGTAAGGAGTCAGGAGTAAGACTTAGACTCTGAAAACACATCTAAATTGTCTAACACAGGTGGGATGGCTAGTGGCTTGTGTTGAGGTAGTAAAAGCAAATCCCTGAGCCTCTTTTTAGATTCTGAAAAATCTTGGCTCTCCCAGTGGAAATGCTCCCTCATGGTATGTAAGGTTTCCCCAAAAGAATAGTCCTCTGGAGGAGAAGCTGAAGGTATAGATTCTTCAGTATCAGAATCCTCATGGGGGGGAAGAGAATATTCCTGATCAGAAGAAATGGAAACCTGATCTGAAGATTCATAGTCAGTCTCTTGCCTAGGCCTCTTTTTCGGGAGGGGGATGGGAACCCCTGATCAAGGTAATCAAGTCTTTGGCCATTTTGAGCATCTGTTTTTTGGGCATAGAGGTTTGACCCACATGGCTCTTGAGTTTGTTTCTTTGCTTTGGAAGGTGCTTTAGTCTTTGCCTTTGAAGCTAAAGTTGGTTTGATGTAAAAATGTTTAGGTCTGAATACACCCTCAGAAGCCGGTGCCTGCTCAGCGGCTCCGGACCCATCTGAAGGGATAATATCAGAGGCTCCAATACCTTGAGTTTCCAGCGGCATGGCCGACTCCACGTGGGAGTCGGTAGCAGCCTGTGACTCTAAAGTAGCAGACGTCAGGGGCTGAGAAAGCACCTCACTGAGGACCGGCGACTGGCTTAGGAGAAGCTTTGTCGTCGGTTTTGGGCCTTGGTTGTCCATCTCTTTCCTTTTCTTTGCGTTTTTTGTGAACTTCTGTAGTCGGATGGCTATCACAACATTTCTGGATAATTAAACCAGCGTCCAAAATAGTTTAAAGCAAAGTCATACCGACGCTTAATAGTGCGTTTGTTAAATCTAGCACAAAACTGACAAACAGAAACGTTATGATCAGGGCCTAGGCAAGGAATACAGTAAGAATGAAAATCCTTATGAAGTATTTGCTTCCCACAAGAAATACAATTATTAACTTTTTCTGACATCGGTCTGGAGCAAGAAAAAAGTTTCCCCAACGGGATACTTAGCTTTATTGAAGACTTCGGATCTGAAACGCTAACTCGAAAAATCTCAGGAGTCTGCCGACTGGCACTTGCGAACTGCTTTTGCTTTGGGCACCGCGCGGCAAGAAAGACTAAAGAAAATGGCGTCTGCTGCTTCTTTTATACCCAACTACCTGACGTCAGGGAAGGGGTGACGGCAGCTGATGCATGACCCAAGACTTTGGAATTCAGGCCGGCTGAGTGCAACCTGCCAGCAGGATTACCCAAATGTAATGACTGCAACAGTGAAACACGAAGAACATCTATCTAATAACCTTTCTGAGAGAAAAGGTTGTTTTAGAATTTAGTATGACGAAAAATATTGTACTTAGCTCAAGAGAAGTAGCTTGACACGACCAAATGGTGAAGTGGCAAACGAAATCTGAGGTAACAGGGTGAGGGGAATTCTGGGTAAGAGTTTTAGCTCTAGCTTTTGTAGCTGACATGAGCTTGGAAGATGGCCGGCTCGATTCCGAGGTCAGAACAGATACCCACACGTAAGGAATGAACAAGTATTAACAATATCAGATGTATAGTTTCAAGTAATACAGCAATACAGGCTTAGCAGGAACCAGCAGGTCCTTATTTTAATGGAAAGGGAAGTTAATGGAGTCTTCAACACAATTTTATAAAAAAACTGTAAGCAAGTAGAAATCTGAGTTCTTATAACTAGGTGTATCAATAGAAAAAAAAAAAAGGTAATTGTCACCACAGTCTTCCCTGTTATATAACACAGTATATTCAGAAAAAATGCAGCACAGTGAAAAATCCTAATAAAACAATAATTACATAAAATCTTTATGTTATTTCCACTCACATTCATAAGAAAAAAGGCATACAGTGCGCATTAGTGGTATTTATTTAGAAAAAAGCCCCATTATTTATGTATTATATAATGGTACCATATTGTAAAAGATACTCATTGGATGCTCAGTGTTTTAATGTCAGTATTACCTGGTAAAATGAAAATCATTGTAATTATGGCAGCATAGAAAGCCACTGTGGTGCAGCGGTTAGAGTTGTCGCCTCACAGCAAGAGGTTCTCCCTTTCGATTCTCCTCTGGAGCGCCTTGTGTGTGGAGTCTGCATGTCCTCCCTGTGGTAGAGTGACGTTTAAAGACATGCAGGTAGGTGCGTGCATGAATGGGTGCGCCTTCCTTGAAGATTGAGCGTCGGGCTGGCAACTCAGCACCGTAAAAAAATATGACTCTTTTTCTAGCAATGCTTCTTCCTTGAATACCAGTATCCCGCCAACATTTCTTGTTGCCTTCTCACTCTTCTGGCTTCCCTAAACCCTTCCACTTTGATTCCCTGAAGTTATTTTCCCACTTTTGTTGTTACAGCTGCTGCTCCCCCCTTCCAGTTTTGTGTGTGTGTTTTTTTTTTTTTTGAAGTATTTTCGTTTCTATAAGCATTATTTGCATTATTTCCACTGAATGTAACCTGCCATGTTTTAGATTATTCCTTCAGTCTTCACATCTCCCTATTCATTATTTCTATGCCTTCCTATTTATTACAACTGTTGCATCAACTTGTGTTGTTGGCAAAAAAGCAGTAAGTTATACAAGCGCTGAAAATGACTGTTACCATTACTTGTGATGCCATGCTGGTAAACAACCTTTGACCTTGAAAAGGAACATACTTGGTTCAAAAGCTTGTTCTGTTTATGAATAAATCAAATTATACTATATACCATTGTGCTCTGCACATCTTTTGTTCGTTTCTGTTTACTTGCACTTATCAATAGCATGTTTAGCATCAAAGTACTAGGTTAGCTGCCCTTGAGGAGCATTTTTAGCCTAGCAAATTTGTCTATTGGTGCTTGAATTAAACTAACCTATCAGTGTTGAAGTGATACCCCAACCTCATGTGCAAAAATGGGAAAAGGGGTTGTAGATTGATGGATAGATTTGGTGTTAAACTGGTCTTACCCGTACCATGGTCAATAACTGTATGTTACCCCTAATGAGAATAACTGGGATCATATCATAGATAATTTGAGGGGGACCTATGCATTATCAGTTATTACTGGAGTTACCAATAGTATTTGTGGGACATTTATTAACTCAGAATGTAATAGTCTGCCTGGATTTGTTTTTGTACAAATTCAGCACTTTTTCTACATCTGTCCTATGGCTGTCTTGCGTGCCTCTGTAGTGTGACTGCTCTGCATGTCATTAACTGTCTTATCTTGTGTGATGGGCTAAGTTTATCTAATGCTACTTGTGTGTTTCAGTCTTGCCATAGTGCTGAGATCATTGTGTGTTTGGGACTCTGAGTGTGTTGTCTCAGCTCTGTATTGTGGAAGTGCTGACTTCATCTTGTGTGGGTCTCTTCAGTCTTGCAGTAGTTTTGTCCTGGCCTTGTGTGTCTCTGTCTTGTGTATGGGAGTCTGTGTGGGTGTTCAGTCTTGCTGTAGTGCTGTCTTTCTCATGTGTGGGTGTCTGTCCTGTCTGCAAGAGTCTCTGTAGCGGTCTGCCTCCGTCTTCTGAGGGAGTTTGTGTGGGTGTCTCTGTTCAGCCTTGCTGTATTCCTGTCTTTGTCTTGTGTGTCGGTGGTGTGTGTGGGAGTCAGTGTGGGTGTCTCTGTGTACCTCTGTGGGACTGGCTACTTTGATGCGGTACATAGGCTTGTCATAATTTAATAACATTGCTACTAAATACCAGTCAGTCATAGCTCTGAATCTCATGGCACAAAAAAAATCTAGACAAAGCCAAAGAAAATGGGGGATAGCCCAAAAAACTAGGACAATTTTTAAATATTGCTCTTAAAATTTTAAAATGTTGCTAGAATAAAAGGTCTTGTGTTACCATTCATTTTCTGAAGGATATGAAGTCTGAAACTCAAAAGCATCTCATTCTTTAGTGAATTTAAACCTCAATGACTTGTCACGAACAAGCCAGAAAACTACAAATATTAAGGAAGAGACTAAAAATAAGTTAAATCTGGACATTCTGTGAAAATATGGGCAGTTGACTATGTAGTCAGTGTGTGTGAACCTCTGAGCTGCTATCATGCTGTGTTACAAGGGTTTGTTATAATGTAGCACTGGTAATAAATGGCAGTCAGTGTGTGCATGCACCTCTGAGTGGCTACCTTGCTGTGGTACAGGGGCTTGTCATAATGCAACACTTATGCTAAATGCTGGTCAGTGTGTACACCTTGGCGTATCAGTTCTTAATGATTTGAGTGTAGTAGCACTATAGTGATTGGTAACTGGTGTTGGATGCTCTGGACAGGGAAGGGGGTTCGATGGCAAGGTGGTCACACTTTATATTCTGCTGAGTAGGCCCCCCAACATGAAACTTGCTGGGGGCCCCCAAAATGCTAGCACCAGCCCTGAGTGCAACCTTCTAGTCGAAGTTTTGTGGGGGGGGGGTCTAGAACAATTGTGTGAACTGGGTAAGTAAGAGTAGAATGCTTGGCAATCACTGGAACTGGAGAAGCCACTCAGTGAGCTTGAGATTTTGAAGATTCAGCTGAACTAGTCTATCCAGATGGGACAAAAGGTCTGGATCCAGGTCCAATGTCCAAGACTTCTGAATTAGATGAAGCCAAGGAAAGTGGCAATACACCTGATGAGGCCAGAATGGGGCAATGAGAATTATTTTGTTCTTTGACTTTTTGTCTTTCTTTAGAAACTGGGATGAGAGAGGAATTGGAGGAAAGGCATACAGCAGACTGGGGGCCCAATTGTGAAGGAGAGAACATCTTTCGGTGACTCCCCTGGAGGGACAGAATTAGGGCAAAATAGCTGCTGCATTGGTTGTTCAGGGAGGATGCAGAGAGACCGCAGCAGGGCTGGCTCCAGTGGCCAAATATATTTTGACACTGATTGACAGACCACTCGAGGCATTAGGATGGTCCTGCTCAATTTGTCTGCAATCATGCTGAAACTCGCTGGAATATGCACTGCAATTAGAAAGCGGTTGGATGAAACTGCCCACTGCTATACTCTGACAAAGAGGGCAAGATCTGGTTCCCCCTTGCTTAATGATATATCAGACTACTAACATGTCTGAATTGCAATCATTCCCAAGGAGAGGGTGTCTTGGAATGCCTGCAAAGCTAAGAGCACTGCCCTCAACTTTAGAACACTGATGTGAAAATTGGCCTCTAGCTGGGACCAGGTGCCTTGGACTGCTCTTTCCCAGATAATGAACTTCCCCCGCCATATCTGGGACGCATCCGTGGTCACAATGGCTTAGGGTTGAAGAGGAACAATGGGTCTGCCTGACAAAATTTTGTTGGAGTGAAGCCACCAACTCAAGTCGCCCTTGCATAAGTTGGTGATTAATACCAGATGGGACACTGGCTGATTCAGTAATGACAATTGGGATGCCAAGAGCCATTGAAGAATCCGCAAGAGATATCTCGCAAGGGGTACTAGGGTGATGGAGGCTGACACTGACCCTAGAGATTGTAACAACAGCCTTGCAGTCACCTTTTTGCTGCAAATAATCTGACTGACTTGCGATCTGATTCTCTGAAGTCTTTCCAGGGGAAGAGATGTGATGCCGGTTGTTCATGTTTATCATCGCTCCTATGAATTCCAATTCTTGAGTTGGCTACAGCTGGGATTTTTCATAGTTTATAGTGATTCCCAATGAAGAACAAGTATGAACAACATAGTCTCTTGCGTCTAAAAGTAGATGCCTCGTGGAAGCAGTGAAAAGCCAGTCGTCTAGGTATGGAAATGCACGGAATCCTTGCAGTCTGAAATGAGCTGCTACTACTGCCATACATTTGGTGAACACCCTGGGGGCTGTGGTCAGGCCAAAGGGCAGGGGGGCTCTGAACTGAATGACTGGCTCCCAGCCTGAAGCGCAGGAATCTTCTGGATCACTTGTCCATTTTTATATGGTAATACGCATCCTGAAGAGCTAGTGAGCACATCCAAATGTCTTTTTCCAAAAACTGAAGTATAAACTGAACAGTGGCCATCCGGAATTTGGTTTGCTAAACCAATTTGTTCAACTGACTGAGATCAATAATCAGTCTCCACTCCCATTTTCTTTGGCACTAAAAAGAATT
Organism: Protopterus annectens; assembly: GCF_019279795.1. Classification (NCBI taxonomy): domain Eukaryota; kingdom Metazoa; phylum Chordata; order Ceratodontiformes; family Protopteridae; genus Protopterus; species Protopterus annectens. The sequence continues at coordinate 913,668,009 of NC_056727.1, read as the reverse complement.
TTGAGTAGAGTCAGGATCCCATCTGGTCTGGTGGCACTGCCTGGACGACTGTTTTGTCAAGCAGTTTTTGAACTTCTAAGACTGCTGCATCCCTGTGACTGGGTGGGATGTCTGGGATTCTCTTCAATTTTCTGGGTTTGTCTGAGAAAGGGATATAGTAATCCCTGGTGATGATCCTCTGCACCCAACTGTCCACTGTTATCTTGAGCCGGGCAGGTAGGTGCAGGGATAATCATCCCCAGACTGCCTCCAGAGGACAGCAATTGGGTTGCCTTTCAGGAGTACTGTTAAGAGCTAACAGAGAAAGAGACCCTGGAACCTTGACTTTGTGGGCTGCCTCTGCCTCGTGCACGGCGTATTCCATTATTATTCCCCCTTGGGACTTTTTGAACCATAGCTTCCCACTTCTCTGGTTCCCGGAGTAAGACCGTTGAAAAGTGGAAAAGTGTATGCCCACGGCAGGAAGAGTCTTTCCCATCCTTCTAACATCTGACCAAGGTGTCTAATTTTAGGGACAAAAAGGGATGGTCTGTCAAACAGAGAGTTGGCAAAAGAAGACTTGAATGGCTCCGCGAATTTATATAAGCACATCTAGGCGTGTCTCCCAATAGCTACACCCGAACCTGCTGCACCTGTCGTCCCTCTGACTGCGTGCGAAATCAGACTCATGGACAAATTGCAAACAGAATCTAGGGTTGCCACCTGAGAAGTTTGTTTTTCTCCAACCCCTTCAGCTACTGCTCCTGTCACAGTATCTGTTAGTTCCTTTATGACACCTTGTTGAAGTCTCGTGAAATGTGCCATGCAATTCAAGGATCTTGATGCGAAGGTCGATGAAGTGTATACTCGCTTCCCAAATCTAGCCATTGTCCTAGACTCTGTTAGGTGGATGGAGAGTAGGACTTTCATCAGCAAGTTCCTTTTTGGTGGCTGTCGCTACCACCATGGCATCTACTGCTATTCCTTTCACCCAATGCTGCTGATCCTGGGGAGCTGACAAAATACGGTTTGGGTCTCTTCAGGATTGGTTCAATAGAATCAGGTATCTTCCAAGCCTGCCGTGCAATCAATTTAATCAGATCATTAGTGGGCGGAGAGATTCAGGAGGTAGAGGGTCGGGCACGGAAAGCCTCCAGGTATACAGATCCCTGTGAAGGCAAGTCGGCCACAGAAAGCCTCCAGGTATACAGATTCCTCTGAAGGCAAGTCCAGCCACCTCTCTGTTTCAGGATCTCAAGAATGTCAGCGAAGGAGACATCTTCCGAGGGTAACCTTGGGGAACCTTCCCCTTCACTGAAATTGGTATCTTCAGTGAAAGACTCTTCAGGGGTGTCCAAATGCTTCCTCCTGCACTTCCTCTTCAGGGGTGGGATGGGCCAGAGAGGTATTTGAAGAGGTTGACCACAATAGATGGATCCTGAGGCTTCAGCTCCCACTGTCCCAGGGTAGAGACTGGAGGAAGCTCCAAGCGAGGGGAAGGGCAGGGCTGTTGGTCCGAGAGTGGCATTAACTGAATGCCTGCTGTGGGCAATGCCCTCTCCATGGCTTTGAAGGCAGGCCCCCCTCACAGACAGGAATGGGAGCCCGGAACTGAGAGACACTCCTTTGAACTGTGGTCCCAATCCCACACTGAAGGCCGCCTCCAAAGCCGGTGTCAAGCTAAAGTGTGCCGACACCCTGAGGGGCATGGACGGCTCCAGCAACACCAGAGTGGAACCATGTCCCCCGGAACTGGCAATGAAGCTGTGACCGCAAGAGGTCTCCGGTTCTGACAGAACCAAAGAGCTCAAGGCTGTTCTCGGCATCAGAGAAGTAATTCTGACTGGCACAGAGACAGTCAAAATTGGGAAGGTCAGCACTGGGAACAATGAAGGCTCAGTTGGAGTCAGAGGAGGAACAATCACTGGAGTCGAGATAGGTAAGGTTCCACAGCTAGAAAGGCTAGGAACAGCAGAAGTGGACAATCCCCTTGCCAACAAGAGCTGATCCAACAGTCTCAAAATATCAGACTCAATTTTGGCTCTTGGTGGAACGGACCCAAGAGACCAATGCGGAGATCTGGGTTTCTCCAAGAAGGGACTTGGAGGTCGGTCTACAAATGGGTCTAGTGAGGGAAAATACTGGGTATGAGGCCTATTTTTAAAGAAAAATTATTTCGGTTCCAGAAATATCCGCTCTGAACTAGCAGTGGTAGCAGTAGTAGTAACAGTAATAATCAGCACCGAAGTTATTGGTGCAGAGTTAAGCAGTGATGGAGAAATCACACCCCCCCCCCCAATGTGTTCCTAAAAAACTGCGGGAAATGGGGATATTTTAGACAATGGTGCTGAAGATACAGCTGGCACCAACCTGCTCCTCTCCTCTCTGAATGTTTAGAAGATGATGATGGAGGAGAGCTAACATCCGTTTTAGACTTAGGAGAACCAGATAGGGACTCGTCAAAACCAGTTTTAATAAGATCTTTTAGAATAAGCTTATTTTGTTCCTCTCAATAAGGGCCCAGTGACTGAAGCCATGACATATGGCACAGTCTTCCTGAAGGTGCACCAGGCCCAAACAATACACAGCATAAGAATTGTCTGTTCAAATTAGGTAGCTTGCAATCAAACTTCTAGCATTATCTGAAGCCAGAAGTTCCCTTGTTTTTCTCAGCCATTTCTAACCACACACAAATAAGACAAGAAGGGAAGGCAGAAAGAAAATTAAAATATAGTCTGTTTAGATTTTTTTTTTTTTCAAGGAAAGTTATACCAGCAATGGTACGAAGGATTACCTAATGGCAAAGAAGGAAAGGACAGAAAGAAAGAGGGTACCAATGATGGTTCAAAGAATTATCTTAACGGAAAGACGGGAAAACATACCAAAGACAGCATGTACAAGAATGAACACCACTCATGTTATGGAGCGAAAACAGGAAGAGAGGAACTGGCTACTATAAAGTAGAGAAAAGTCACTAAAGAGGTGATTAAAAGAGAAATTTGACTTCCAACCAAGTAGAAATAGCTTGCTTGAGAGCTGTTAAGACAGATGTGTCCGGCACTGAAAGCGGCAAACAAGATCTGAGGTAATCCTGTGAGAAGCATTATGGGTAAAGCTTAGCTCAAGAGTTTTAGAGGGCGTGAGCTGTAATAACGGCAGAGTCAGTTCTGAGATATGGAACCAAGCCCACAGTCAAAGATCAAGTGAAGACTGACATCAGATCAACAAAGTTCTAAGCTAAACTCACCAGGTGACAAGTCATAGAAAGGGACAGCCAACTTACACTGAGGGAAGATGGTGGAAGTTCAACTTTTAGATACCTCCAAGGTGAGGATAACCCTCATTTCCAGAATGCGAATATGTAAACTGCATTCATAAAGCCCCACTTGAGAGCACAGGCATCTATGATCATGGTTCAGCAGGGAAAGTACGACTTGAAAAGATTTACCTAAAAAAAAGATCGATTCTAGTCCACAAAAGAATGTGCTGTTTGCATTTCCTGGATATTTTCATATAACATCTAGTGGATCTGTAAGCTAGTCTTAATGAACTCTGTAGATCCACTGGAGAACTCTAATAAAGAACCTAACATGAGGGGCCATGAAAATTGTAGAAACCATGCAGGACAAGCCTTAGCAATTTTAGGGTCAAATATGAACAGTTTTGGTGGGCTCCCCAAATTGAACTCTCCCAACCTTCCACTTCCTAGCCCTCTTTTCACCCACGGACTTCTTGGACATAAGACTTCAGAATAGGTGTCAGGAATATATGCTATTATAGGAGATTAAAAGAAAAATAACAGCTTGTTGGCTTAAGAAAAATAACAGCTTGTTGGCTTATATTTTTATTATTAAATATATTAAAAAAACATATGATCAGCAACCTATTTTGGCAAGTATTCTGTGCACACACCACTGTCTTTAGATGCTGCACCAGACAACACTGAGCAGATCATGCTATCCTAAAGTCAGCTCATTTGAAACATGAAACCTTGTAAAACTAGGTAAAGTGTAAGCAAATAAACAAATATCTAACTCATCATAGTCCCAAAAGTCCTTCCATCCCCAATGTCCTTGGATGCCAGGAAATGTGGTTCAAATGAGTCAGTGGGGATGGACTTGACGGTTTTGGGGGAGAGTGGGAGTCAAAAAGAGAGGAAAAAGTTTTAACTAGATAACGTTCTCGTCTCATACTACCTCTTTCTTCCTTTATGGGTTTACAATTGTCACCTGCTTGAAACTACTAGAGTCTCTTGCTCACTTAATGTTTAGACTTTGTATTAGTTGGTGTGTTTCTACAATACCACATTAAACTTCCTCAAAATGCTTGGCAATAATTTCAGATCTCTTCATGGAAACAACACTGCTTACAAAATCCAATTATTTCTGAAGGTTTATTTTTGTTTAATTATTTGTTAAACTGGTAAGTGAACTAATGCTTACAGACCATTTCCAGCCATATCCCAAACCAAAAGTGCAAAAGAAAAGATTACAAACAGGGATCATTTAAAGTAAATCAATAAGTAGCACATTTTGGCATGTAAGAAGAAATCATAATGCTTAAAGGAAACTCACAGCTGTAGGAAGAACTAGAAAATCCCAACCTGTTCAGATTTTTAAAATACATCACCCCCCCAAAAAAAATCCAGATCCAGTTGAGTCCAACCATTCCTAGCTTATTCTGTTTGACTCCCCCTCCCAAAGTTCGCAAGCATACACTACGGTACATCTGCAGTACATTTATAAAGTAAATGACTTCTATTATTTTTCCTTCAGCCAAGTGGAATAATTTTCTATTAACCTCTGCATCCTGACCGTGTTTCACTTAATTGGGATTATTTTGCTCCTGCAACACCAGCAAGTGTTTCTCTATATATCACGATACTTGGCGACATTCTGTCACTAATCAGACATTAGTAACTACAGAGCTAGTAAGAGAGATGGCTAGAAGGGTGCTTGGTGTGACACCTGGAAAAAGGAAGGAGGACAAGGAGACCTGGTGGTGGAATGAAGAAGTACAGGAGAGTATACAGAGAAAGAGGGTGGTGAAGAAGTGGGATTGTCAAAGAGATGAAGAAAGTAGACAAGAGTATAAGGAGATGAGGTGATTGGCAAAGAGAGAGGTGGCGAAGGCTAAGGATAAGGCGTATGAAGAGTTGTATAAAAGGTTGGACACTAAGGAGGGAGAAAAGGACCTATACCGATTGGCTAAACAGAGGGACCGAGCTAATAAAGATGTGCAGCAGGTAAGGGTGATAAAGGATAATGAGGGAAACATACTCACAAACGAGGAGTGTGTGTTGAGCAGATGGAAAGAGTACTTTGAGGGGTTGATGAATGAAGAGAATGAGAGGGAGAGACTGTTGGATGATGTGTGGATAGTGAATCATGAAGTGCAGTGGATTAGCAAGGAGGAAGTAAGGATAGCTATGAAGAGGATGAAGAACGGAAAGGCTGTTGGTCCAGATGACACACATGGAGGTGTTTAGGTGAAATGGCAGTGGAGTTTTTAACTAGATTGTTTAATGAAATCTTGGAAAGTGAGAGGATGCCTGAGGAATGGAGAAAAAGTGTTTTGGTACAGATTTTTAAGAATAAGGGTGATGTGCAGAGCTGTAGTAACTACAGAGGGATTAAATTGATCAGTCACAGCATGAAGTTAAGGGAAAGAGTAGTGGAAGCTAGGTTAAGAAGGGAGGTGATGATTAGTGATCAGCAGTATGGTTTCATGGCAGGAAAGAGCACTACAGATGCGATGTTTTCTCAGAGTGTTGATGGAGAAGTACAGAGAAGGTCAGAAGGAGTTGCAGTGTACCTTTGTGGATTTAGGGAAAGCATATGACAGGGTGCCTAGAGAGGAGCTGTGGTATTATTTGAGGAAGTTGGGAGTGTCAGAGAAGTATGTAAGAGTGGTACAGGATATGTATGAGGGTAGTGTGGCAGCGGTGAGGTCTGCGGTGGGAGTGACGGATGTGTTTAAGGTGGAGGTGGGATTAAATCAAGGATCAGCTCTGAGCCCTTTCTTATTTAAAATGGTGATGGACAGGTTGACAGACGAGATCAGACAGGAGTCCCCATGGACTATGATGTTTGCAGATGACATTGTGATCTGTAGTGAGAGTAGGGAACAGGTGGAGGAGACCCTGCAGAGGTGGGGATATGCTCTAGAGAGAAGAGGAATGAAGGTCAGCAGGACTAAGACAGAATATATGTGTGTGAATGAGAGGGAGGATAGAGGAATGGTGAGGATGCAGGTAGTAGAAGTGGCAAAGGTGAATGAGTTTAAGTACTTGGGAGCAACAGTTCAGAGTAATGGTGAGTGTGGAAGAGAGGTGAAGAAGAGAGTACAGGCAGGATGGAGTGAGTGGAGAAGAGTGTCAGGAGTGATTTGTGACAGACGAGTACCAGTAAGAGTGAAAGGGAAGGTCTACAAGAGGGTAGTGAGACCAGCTATGTTATACGGGTTGGAGACAGTGGCATTGACAAAAAGGCAGGAGTCAGAGCTTGACGTGGCAGAGTTGAAGATGTTAAGATTTCCACAGGGTGTGACGAGGATGGACAGGATTAGGAATAAGTATATTAGAGGGTCAGCCCAGGTTGGAAGGTTTGGAGACAAAGCCAGAGAGGCAAGATTACATTGGTTTGGACATGTGCTGAGGAGGGATGCAGAGCATATTGGGAAAAAGATGCTAAGGATGAAACTGCCAGGTAACAGGAAAAGAGGAAGGCCTAAGATAAGATTTATGGATGTGGTGAGAGAGGACATGCCGGTGGTTGGTGTGACAGAGCAAGATGCAGAGGACAGGAAGAAATGGAAACAGTTGATCTGCTGTGACGACCCCTAACGGGAGCAGCCGAAAGTAGTAATTTTTTTTGTGCTTTATAGTGTTGTGCTCATGCATTCCTTATATATCCCACTTCTAAAAAACTACAATATCTATTTTTGGACATCAGAGATTTGCTTGGACTCGCACTCAAAATGTTTCCTCATATTTACAATGGTCTCTCCAAAGGATGCCTCTTCCACAGGCGAATCAGATAGGGAAATCCTCATTGTCAGAGGGCACCTGGTCAGGACAGTGAATTTGTCACGCATAAGCTAATGAATGGTCAGAGTGTGAGGCCTCCTCCTCAGAAGATGACGATGACGACTCCACAGTAATCTTCCTTTTCAGCTCTTCTACTTACTACACAGAAAAAGGTTTAAGAGCCATAATGGCCTTGAACAGGTCCTGAGAAAAAGCCATCCACTCCTTTTCCCTAGAAAGGGGAGTTGAAAAAACAAGCTTACTCTTTTGTCACTTTTTCTTTGAGGTGAAGTCCGCCTGAATCAAGTGTGGAGGCTCCAACCCCTGCTGTACCAAACTGGGGTTATTCCAAGACTGCTACATGACCAAGGAAACCATCCAGGAAGTTAACAAAAACTCTCCTGAAGAATCCTGTACATGGAAGGAGGAATGTTATACGGCTATCCTCCACTTTATGCATTAGCTCAAGGAATCCTCCCAACCCTGAACTTTTGGCCATTTGGAGGGGAGACTTGGAGAATCAGCTTTATTCCTGTCACCTGTATCTGGTACAGAAAACTGTAAACAATGTGTGAGATGTTTCCGTTTATGCCTTCACTTCTAATTCCTCAAACGGGAAGCGCACGAGAACAAAAGTGAGGGGAGACTTAGACCTGGAATGAGGACGTCTATGGTGGCATTCCATTCCTCTGGTCCTAGAGCTATTGGAGGCAACATGCTGAAAGTGTTCAGTCTTGGGTGGGAGTTGTAGCCAGTGTCTAGGTTAACCTATGCACTGATGGGTAGAATGCTGACAACACAGTGCCTGTAACTTGGCCAACATCATGATCAATGATGTGTAAGGGACTCATCTGGCACTGAGGATTTCTGACACCAAGTGTCACATGAGTTCCAACCCAAAAAACATAGAGCTTCTGCCCCCTTAGCATTGAAGGCTCTAACTCTGATGTCACCAAGGTCGAAAGCAGCACCAATACCTTACCTTGAAAAAACTGACCTCAAGCCCCCCCACCAAACACGATCTGCTACATCCAATGCCGAAGTAGTAAGTCTGTTTACATGCCAGTTAAATATGCTCTCTGATCACTTTGGATTTCTTCATTTATAGTTGATATACTATTTTTTTTTTTAAGTTAAATTATTACTGCAGTTTGGTTTACTTTTTTTTTTTAAATAGTTCTTTTCTTGGAGTTAAGAGAAAGATTTTGGTTAGGGCCAGCTAGTCAATACTTCCACTGCATTATTTCACTTCAAAATGATCAACTCTAACTCAACTGGGGGAAAGCTAAGCTGTAGCATTTTTAGTTGCATTAAGCAGGACAAGGTCAAGATTTAATCTGTCACACCAGCCTGCAACTACTCTCGATTTACTCAGTTATAACTTAAATTCATACACTGCTACTAGTGTTCATCTTATTTTAATGCACTTCGTTTAAAGCTAACTTGCTTTTAAATTTGTTTTTTCTTTGAGTTTTATCAATAGTTATTGGCTAAGCCCAACTAGCAGACATTGGTGCTGCATTTTACTGCAAAAGGATTAGCTCTAGCTGAATTGTGGGAAAAGCTGAGTAGTAGCACTAACTTAAAGCAAGCAGAACACAGCAAAATTTAATCTACGAGATCTAACACGTAAAACTGTTCTGTGACTACTCAAGTTCTTGATTCACAGTTTGTATATTTACTTTGCTTCCTGACAGTGTTTGATCCCATTAGAAGCTGAGGCATCTGTCAACATGAAGCCTCAAGCTAACTAGGCATGCTTAAATCCATCAGTAATCCACACTGAGAAAGGGGTTGGAAGAAAGAATGGTTGAAACCAAATCCCTGTCCACCTTAGAACCATAAGGAAACTAGAGGAGACAACTTCACCTAGGTTTGTAATAAGACCTCCATGAGTTAATTCTGTACTGACATTCACACTCCTATGAGAGGAAACAGACCTGATAGACCACAATGATCCAACAGAGGGAGGCCTACTCAAAAGTCTCATCAGCTCAGTATCAGAGGCTAGAGATGCATTAGCCTGAATAGGAGACTTTCCCCCCCTTTTTACTTTATCCATCGGCTCCAATAGTTGTACCCAATTGACTCATTTGTTCTACAACAAAGATGGGAGCTGGGTCACATTTCCTTTTCTTCACCATATAATGCCAGAGCAAAACTGATGCAAGTCTGCCTCTTTTACCAAAGCGGGATCAGTGCCACGTTACCTTGGACTTGGATTTAAAGCAGCAACTTGAACCGTTTCTTTCTAAAATCGGTACACCTTGTTTGCTGTAGCATAGACTAGATTCAGACTGGCTGGATCTAGCTTTGTTTGTATAACTTGTGCACTGATCCAGGACGTCTTTTTTGGAAAAGGCTTCTCTGTACCCTAGTGGCAGGACTGTGCAGTTATAACTTGTCTGATTGAAGACTGCTGGAACAGGGCTCAGTTTTGAGCTTTTTAACTGGTTAATTGGGTAAAGTGTTGTTTTAATTGTATCTGCTCTATTTTCCGAAAAAAAAATATATACTTGCTTCCCGCCTTTCTGAACTACTATAATCCAGTCTTCAGGTTATTCCTGAATCCAGGGCTGTGTTACAAGTTTCTGTGTTGCCCATACCTAACTTGGATAGAAGGAAGTTTCTCTGTTCACCTGTGAGAGAGGGGAGCTTTGAGCCGCCTATCTGTCCCTGGAGGAGTGGTTTCAGCCCAGAAGTTAGTAGTTTATTGGCCATTTTGGGCTAATTTTGATTGTATCTGCTCTATTTTCTGAAAAAAAAAAAAAAAAAAAAAAAAAAAAAAAACTTATTTCCCGCCTTTCTGAACTAGTATAGTCCAGTTTTCAGGTTATTGCTGAATCCAGGGCTGAGTTACAAGTTTCTGTGTTGCCCATACCTTACTTGGATAGAAGGAAGTTTCTCTGTTCACCTGTGAGAGAGGGGAGCTTTGAGCAGCCTATCTGTCCCTATTAGAGTGGTTTCAGCCCAGAAGTTAGTAGTTTATCAGCCATTTTGGGCTAATTTCCTATCTCTTTCACTTCCCTGCTATAAAAACCACATTTGTGTGGTTTTGTGCACCGGGCAGCACCGTTTAGCTAGAGTTAAACTATTCTCGGCTCCACAAAGTCTACTCTTCAATTTTTCCCTTGGAACTAGACAAACCTTTGACTTTAGCACACAAACCATTAATTTCACAGTCAAGCACTTGCTTAAAACTCATAGCAAGCCCTAATTAACCCTAGCACTGACCCCCCTATACTGTCTAGAAGGACAAGGCTCTCTATTCGTCCCCACCAGCCAATCAGAAAAACAGCTTATTCTACCTATTCAGGCATGTCCAAAGGGCAGTTTCTGGTGTACTCTCCAGTCCAACTGGTGAACCTGGGCATTTTGAGGCAATGTTACAACTGCCTCATGTACACAGACAACCCTCTGCCACTGTACCACTGTACCACTCTTACATACTTCTCTGCCACTCCCGACTTCCTCATACAATACCACAACTCTTCTCTAGGCACCCTGTCATATGCTTTCTCCAAGTCTACAAAGACACAATGCAACTCCTTCTGAACTTCTCTGTATTTCTCCAACAACACTCTCAGAGCAAACATTGCACCTGTAGTGCTCTTTCCTGGCATGAAACCATACTGCTGATCACTAATCATCACCTCCCTTCTTAACCTTGCTTCCACTACTCTTTCCCACAGCTCTTTCAAGCTGTGACTAATCAGTTTTATCCCTCTGTAGTTACTGCAGCTCTGCACATCACCCTTATTCTTAAAGATAGGTACCAAAACACTTTTTCTCCACTCCTCAGGCATCCTCTGACTTTCCAAAATTTCATTAAACAATCTAGTTAGAAATTCCACTGCCATTTCTCCTAAGCACCTCCATGCTTCCATTGGTAAGTCATCTGGGCCAACAGCCTTTCCATTCTTCATCCTCTTCATAGCTGCCCTTACTTCCTCCTTGCTAATCTGTTTCACTTCCTGATTCACTATCCCCACATCATCCAACCTTCTCTCTCTCTCATTCTCTTCATTCATCAGCCTCTCAAAATACTCTTTCCATCTACTCAACACACTCTCCACTCTTGTGAGTACCTTTCCCTCACTATCCTTTATCACCCTTACTTGCTGGACATCTTTCCCAGCTCTGTCCCTCTGTCTAGCTAATCGGTACAGGTCCTTTTCTCCCTCTTTAGTGCCCAATCTCTCATACAACTCTCCATATGCCTTATCCTTAGCTTTCGCCACCTCTCTCTTTGCCATGCGCCTCATCTCCTTATACTCATGTCTACTTTCTTCATCTCTTTGACAATCCCACTTCTTCGCCAGCCTCTTCCTCTATATACTCTCCTGTACTTCCTCATTCCACCACTAGGTCTCCTTGTCCTCCTTCCTCTGTCCAGATGTCACACCAAGCACCTTTCTAGCAGTCACCCTTACTAGTTCTGCTGTAGTTACCCAGCTATTCGGTAACTCTCCACTGCCTCCCAGTGCCCATCTTAACTCTTCCCTAAACTCCACTTCACAATCACCCACACGCACATATATACATATATAGTTATACATACATAGTTATATATACACACGCACATATATATATATATATATATATATATATATATATATATATATATGTGTGTGTGTGTGTATGTATGTGTGTATGTGTGTGTGTATTTTACATTTGTTGGCTAGTCTAATTGAATACATGTCCATTTTCAGTAGAGGCCCGGGGAGATAAGCTCCAACAACATAATTCTATACACACGCACACACACACACATATATATATATATATACATATACACACACACATACATATATATATATATATATATATGTATGTGTATATATGTATTATATATACACACACATACATATATACACATACATATATACACATACATATATATATATATATATATATACATATATACACACACATACATATATATACATACACACACACATACATATATATACATACACACACACACACACACACATATATATACATACACACACACACACATATATATATATATATATATATATATATAGATTTAGATATAGATGTATACATAAAATATATATACACACGCTTGCATAGGAGAGTTTTTTTCTTATACTTGGCTGACCGAAGGTGATGGTTGGGTACTGCCAGATAGTTGGCACACTAAGTTGCAAGATTCCAAATTTATATATTTTTTATTCTTCAATGGCTGATTTTCAGTTAATGACTTGGAATGTCTATGGTCTGTTGGATAAGGGGAAAAGTAACTATAGCTTTGCATTTTTTTTATACCTGTAAACCCCAATTCCTATTACAATAGATGCATTAACTGGATCATGAGCATAACAGTCTAATAAAAGGTCTTTATTCTGTGGGTTATGCTACCTCCCTCCCATGAAGTAGGAGAAGTGGGGGCTCAATACACTGGTGAGCATGAATGCCCCATTCAAAGTGAAGGATGTCTTTCCAAATGATGAGGGTAGATTTGTTCTCCTCAAGGGCCTTTATAGAGAAAATCTCATCTCAAATGTCAACCTTATCTCCTTCCAGGCATGTTATCACTGTCACTGGCTGAATTAATCACAATCTGGGTGATGCATCAACAAGGACTGGTGAGATGGGGAGGAGACTGAACAAGACCACTTCAACTGCAGATGTATCAGCAGGACTCCATAGACTAGCTTTATCGCTACTTTGGAATGCTTTAGGCAAACATGCCAAATTGTTCGGCATAGTGGGTATACATGAGTTCTTAGGACTCCTGTAGGATACCTCTTAGTATTCCCCCAGATATGCCAATTTCTCTAGAACTGACCATGTCAAAAGGGCATACTTACATGGATTTGACTATGGTGGTAGCCCCTACAATGATTACTGATGATGGTTTTTGCCAGTATCACTCAAGATTATTAGAGAGAGAAAATAATGTGGAGGGTGAATCTCTGTTTGTAAGGATCCAAATATCCACAAGTGGCTAACTACTGCCCTGTCCAACTGGAAAGAGTTGACTGGTTTCGGTTTCTTTGAGCATAATCTAGGGGAGGATTTAAAAATTCACCTGGCTGGCATTCTGCAATACTGTAAAAGATAGACCCTGAGTCATAGGAAAGCAAATTTAACTAACCTGTAGAGTGATTTATCAACAGAGTAGGATAAAATCTGCTGGCAAGGGACAGGGGGCATTAGACAAAATCCAGGAACTCTAGGAAAATTGGAAAAATACTTGGAATTGAGAGCATTCTATGTGCGCAAGGTGTTAAAAATAGAAGGATTTAAACCCTGTCACTCCAACTATAAGTTTTTGACCCTCCATCTGCAGCAGAAAGAGGTGGCAAGTTCTTTTGGTAGGATGAAAGATCCAGTCTCAAGACTGACCTATCCAATACCCCAGGATATTATGGCAGTTAGGAAAAGACTGTTTATATACTTATACACTGAATCAAACAGATCTGCTACAAGAAAGGGAACAACATCTATGCTCCCTTCCCATCCTTAATTTGTCCCCTCCACAGGCAAACAATCTTTGCTCCCATAACTTTCCAGGTATTAAGTGATGGACATTCTCAATGGCTCTGAACAAAACTCTGTGTACAGAGGGTCTCCCTGTAGAAACTTAATAGGGACACAAAAAAGATTCCATCCATTCCTTTCTCCCACTGATTAAAGGGATCCTACATGGAACCTGTCTACCCACCTTCAAGGAAAATGGCTACCACTGTACTTGTATGCAAACTGGGACAAAGTCCGAACCTGTCAGCATCCTATAAATCCACCTCAATTCTGAACCAAAAAATATTCATGGGTATACTTGCAAACAGATATCTAAAATTCTTCCCAGACTAGTTGGATTAGTGATAACATCAAAACATTACTATTGATTTAACATGCCATCTTTTGGCAGATCAGCCATTATTAATGCTAAGCCTTGATAACCAAGAAAGCATTTGACAGAGTTAACTGGATACATCTGTGGGCTACTATAAAAAAAATTTGGATTTCCAGAGAAGCTGATTCAGGCTCTTATCAAATTATTTAATGGTTCACTAGCAAGATTAACAGTCAACTTATACCAATAAGTAGAGGCACCAAGGGGGGACGATTGCCATCTCCTCAACTTTTTGCCTATATTTAGAACCACAGGGCTTGAAATTGAGCAACTCAGACATTAACAGGTACTGTCTAAAAGGCTGTACCTACAAGTTGTCTTTTGTTGACTTGTTGATTTATCTCACCAAGCCTGACTACAATTTGCCTAAACTGGTTAACCTCCGAGGGCTTTGGGCAATAATCTGGCTATACGGCAATACAATGTTTTTTATTCAGCTATTTGAATAAGTTTTAGTTGTAAATGTTTCTATGCATGAAAGAGTCAATATGCACTAGAGAAGTGATTTTTACCGGGAAACGTTGTGATTGGTTGGAGTTTTGTATAAGAAATTTGGAAATGATGCACTGTATTGTCTGATGAAGCAGCTTTGGCTGCAAAAGCGCTCACCTTTTTACTTGGATTAAATTGTTTGATTTTATCAACCGTGGTCTGGTATCTCCTATTCTTTTTATTTTGTGTTCTCTAAAACATAGTTCAGGTCCCATAGAGGGGGAGAGGGTTTCTTTGGTGGTCTGAGATGAAGTACTCCCTTAAGGAACAGCTTTGCAGGTAGTCTGGAAGCTAGGGTGGGATCCAAGGAAAAACATGAAAAATGGCAGACAAACAGGTCTTAATGGATGAGAAAGCTAACCCTGTCTGCAACAGTTCACACAGGTAAGACAGTACTAGAGGAGTCTCACTTTTCAGTGGGTCCAAATGCCTTCTGAGACACCATATGGAGAATCTCTTCCACTTTGATAGGTAAGATTTTCTGGTATTTTTCCTGGCCTCCTGCAGGAAAGTCAGCACGTCCTCATTGTAAAGGTGTCTGAAAGGGATCAGAATCCTATCACCCACAGGGTGAGGTGAAGAGATTGCCACTGTGGGTGTACTTTCGATTCCTTGTGTTGTGTGAGAAGGTCCACTCTGAGGGGTAACTTGTGGTGACTGCCCTTGGCTAGCTGTAAGAGGAGGGGGAACCAATGCTGTCTTGGCCAATAGGTAGTCACCAGCAAGATTTTTGGTCTGTCCTGCTAGAGCTTCAGCAGGACCTTCTGAACAAGGGGGAAGGGGGGGGGGGGGATGCAGAGAAACATTCCCTTCCAGGAAATTGAAAAGGCATCTGTTGCCATAGTCTGCGGTTCTGGTAGTCTAGTGCAGAAGGAAGGAAGTTGCCTGTTGATGGAGGAGACAAGACAGGTCTATTTGAGGTGGACCCCACCAGTGGACCAGGTCCAGGAAGACATCCCTGTGTAGCACCCATTTCTGTGCCTTTGTCATGGATTTGCTGAGGGAGTCTGCCTGAGAATTCTGTTGTGAAGGTATGTAAGCCGCCTGTAAGGTTCCTCCCTGGGGGGGTGGCCAGTTCCCACACCAGAAGAGCTAGTCTGCAAAGCAAATAAGATTTGGTTCCCCCTGCTTTTTGAGATACCACAGCACTGTGGTATTGTTTGTAAAGATTTTTAGGTGTCCTGGTCGGAAGGCCCGCAGAGCCCATAATATTGCTTTCACTTCTCGGATATTGATGTGCTCATTCCTGTGTGGCACTGTCCACACTCCCTGCACTTTGCTGTGTCCCAGAGCTGCTCCCCAGCCCAAGTCTGAGACATCTGTGTGCATGACCTGCTTAGGTTGAGATGGTTGGAGGGAGAAGACCCGGGTTGAGGTTCACCTGATTCAACCACCAATGAATTTCCTGTTTGAGGCAGGGCAGGAGGGTACCCTGTACTCAAGGAAGTGGAAGTGCTGGGTCTAAACTGACCTGAGGTACCACTGCAGATTCCTCACATGGAGTCTTGCTAAAGGTAACATGGGGACAGTGGACGCCATGTAGCCCAGGAGCCTGAGGTACTGCCTTGAGGTCAATTCTGTGGTCTGAAGAACCAGAAGTAGGTGTTATGTCAAGCTTTCCACCTTTTTTTTAAGGGGGGGGGGGTAGGTTTTTATGACATCTGCACATATCCCTGCACCCTAAGATGAAAATGCCTTGTTTAGGCTCCAGTTGAGATTTTTGGGAAATTTATCTGAAATCCCAGGGGCTGTAGGAGAGTAATGGGAACTTGTAAGTATTGCAGACGGGGCTGTTTGCAGTCTGCTTGTATGAGCAGGTCATCCAGGTAAGGGAATATCTGGATTCCTTTTGTCCTGCAGAAGGCAATAACTGGAGCCAGACATTTGGTGAAGACTCTGGGTGCAGTGGAAAGCCTAAAGTGCAAGGCAGAGAACTGAAAGTGAGAGGAGCCAACAGAGAACCTCATGTATTTCCTGAAACTGGGCCTTACAGGGATGTGAAGGTAGGCATCCTTGATATGTAAGGTGGCCATGAACCCTTGAGGGAGGAGGAGTGGAAAGAGAGTTGGTAAGGTTAGCATCCTGAAGGTTGGTACCTGAAGGAACAGGTTGAGTTGTGAGAGGTTCAGAATTGGCCTCCAGGGGCCGTCTTTTCTCAGAACCAGGAAAATCCTGGAGTAGACACGCCTCTTCCTTTTGCAGACAGTGGAACTGTTTGAATGGTGCCTTGAGCCATAAGATTGTCTAGCATTGGCTGTAATAGAGGGAGCTGTTCTTTTGGGGGCTGTGAAATACCATCTGGAGGCATGAGCCAGGTCATAAAATACCAGTCTTCTATTATAGAAAGGACCCAGTTGTCTGAAGTGACAAGTCTCCATACTTGGAGACTGTGAGAGACGTAATCAGAGAGGGATAGAGGGAGAAGGTGGGGGCTTGAAGGCTGGCAGGTAGTTATACACTACCTCCCCTGTCTTGAAAGGGTGGCCTCTGGCTGGTAGATAGGGAGGTTCTTGTAGGAGTGGGTTGCTTCCTAGAGGTTCTCCTCGGCCTTGTGGAGGCAGCAGGGCATGAGTGTTTTCTGATAAATTGTGTTTTGGCTGGATAATTCCTCTAATTTTGGAATAGGAGAAAAAAGCAGGTGTTTCAAATCCTGCATCTCTTTCCCCTTTTGTTGTAATGACTTAAGTCTGCCACTTTTGTACCAAACAGGGCTATAGTGTCCAAAGGAGCATCAACCAGCTTGGCTCTAAAATCATCTGGTAGAGGTTGAAGGCATAGCCAGGAGTACCTGCCTCAGGAGCATCGTGACTGCACTTGATAGAGTGCCTGGTAACCTGAGAAGTAAGGGCAACTAGGAAACAAGTGAAGCTTTGGTTGCAAAATCAGGAGAGTCAGGCAATTCCTTTCAGATTTTCCGCAAAAGGGATAAGGCATATTTAGCCATGTGACAATTAGTTGCTGTGAAAGCCAGAGTAGCAGAAATATATATTTTCTTACACAAGCGCTCCCATGGTTTTGCTGTCCTTGTCAGCAGGAGGGAGGGTGGTGGAAGGCAACAGTTTCGAAGTCTTGTAGTTGAAATGGAAACTGTGGCAGGGTCTGCAGCAGGACACTATTAGAAATTTAGCAGGCTCAGGGACTTTATAAAACCTGTAAACTCTGCGTGGGGCAGGGGGTTGCGAGCTCAGGTTTAAGGATACTGCTGAAAATGCATCCAGAAAAGCAGGCAGAATGGAAGGAACAGCAGTAGGAGTTGGGGAATCCATCTGAATGAGGTCATAATATCTTTTTTTGTATCTCTGTCATTTCAGATGATTCCCACTTAAAATGTTCCTTCATTTGAGCAATAGTTTCCCCAAAGGTTAGATTCTCTGCTGGGGAGTCAGGATCAACAGATTCTTCCTCTGGGAAGCCATATCCCAGGCAGCTGGGAGGTATATGAAAGGGATTCTTCAGAAGAAGAATCAGAGAATTCCTCCTCTTCCCTCTGAGAGGGATCTGATCTATGAGACCTGGGGCTCGGTATAGGAGGAGGAGGAATTGTGGACATCTCAGGAGTGGCAGGCTGTAAGGCCATAAAGGCATTAAACAGGTTTTGGCTGAAAGTCTGCCAATCCAGGGTACCTTCAGAAGCTGGAGAGATGTGTTTTTTCTTGAGAGATGGCACTTATCTGACTTCTCTAGAATCCGATGGCCGGGAAGGCAGGAACATCTGACGTTCGACTGGTGGCTGAAAAGTTCTGAGGGCTGGTGCGTGCAGATGTCACTTATGCCCCACGTTCTGCTACCATGTCAGATATCCCACGCACCATACAGTGACTTAAATCTTTTGTATACTGTCTGGACGTTCGGGTAGCAAAAAAAGAAAAGCCATACGTATTGAATACTGCAACATGTGAATAGGAAGATATCCACAGTTTCCTGTTTCATGACTTAAAAGTACTGGAATCCAATACGGACCTAGGCAGCACCACTCTTTTGGAAGTGGTGAGAGTTGACTAGGGGATGTTAAAGGAAAATCCAGGACACTGAAAGCACCCCATGGTGAAAGTACAGTTGTGTACACTTACTATAAATGTAGATGTTCGAGTGTATTCACTGTTGCAGTCATCACCTGTGGGTTATCCCTTGGTCAGCCCAAATATCAGAGCCAATGTTTTTCTGCGTCGGCTGCTGTCGCTTGCTGCCTGATGTCACATAGTCAGTGCTATAAAGGAAGGCAGCAGACGCCATTACATTAGTTTTTCATGCCCTAACCAGTGGGCCCAAGTAAATATGGTAAAGGTGGCCCTGGGTGGCTAAAAGCCACCATCAGAAACTTGTGTCTCCATAAAGGATGAAGCTAAGTGGGAAGGAGGGTGGGAAACCAGGACTGCAACAGTGAACATACTCTAACATCTACATTTATGGTAAGCGTACACAACTGTACTATGTTCTTCGTGTTTCACTGTTGCAGTCATCATCTGTGGGAGGATTCCCAAAGCTGAGGATAGGGGTGGTAGAGACCTTGGAATGGGTTAGCATGCCCTGCAGAACTGCAGAGGCAAACCCTACCCTAGCCTTAGAAAATAGAGATGGGTGGTAAAGATATGGACAGAAGTCCAGGTGACAGCTTCCAGGATGTCCCTGGTGGGAACTCCTCTGAGGAATGCTGTGGAAGTGAAGGTTGCCCTAATGGAATGGGTTCAAATAGACTTAGGGAGGTTTTCCCATCCAATCTATAGCAGAAATGTATACAATGTGATATCCATTTGGAAATGGTTTGTTTGGAAATGGGCTTCCCTCTCTGCCCCTGGAGCAAAGCTGACAAGTAGTTGGTCTGTTTTCCTGAAGGGTTTAGTACGGTCCAGATAGTATCTGAGCTATCTGTGCATGTCTAGTGAGTGAAGAATTCTTTCCCCCTTGTTTTGACAGTCAGGAAAGAGGGTGGGTAGATGTATGGCTTGGTTGCGAGTTACATTAGATACCATCTTGGGCATAAAGGAGGGATTAGTCCCCAGGGAGACCATGCCTGCATGGAAGATGATGGACGCAATGGCCATCAGTGCTCAAAGTTCCGAAACCCTTCTAGGTGAGGTGATAGCTAGGAGAAAAGCAGTCTTCTAGGAGAGGTATCTTAGTTCTGCTGAAGCAACAGGTTCGAAGGGTGCTAAAGTTAGTTTTTCCAAAACATAATTCAGGTCCCACGCTGGAGTGAGTGGCCTTCTGGGAGGTCTGATATTAGAAGCCCCTCTGAGGAACTGTTTAATCAAAGGATGGGACAACAGGGGCTGTTCTGTATCAAAATGAGATGAAATGGCCGAGGAGTGGATTTTAAAGGAGAAGGAGAGACCACTATTAAGTAGCTCCGCTAGGTAGCCCAGGATAAGAGGGATGGAAGGTTGTGAGGTATTGCCCCCTCTGTGGCTCCAGGAGCAGAATCTTTTCCATTTCCCTGCGTAAGAATTTATGGTGCTGGGCCTTCTGGCCTCTGTGATAATGTCCAGGACCTGCTTGCTTAACAGGGGTCCTTTTTTGCCTTTAGAGTATTAGCCATGCTGATAGTTTGATTCTGCAAGTCTGGGTGCAGCATCCCCCCCCACCTGAGTTAAGAGGTCTGAGATCAGGGGAAGCTGCTTGGGAGGCTGTAAGGTCAGGCTGCGCAGTAAGGGTACCAATGCTGTCTGGGCCAATCTGGAGCAATGAGGATGGCCTTTGGTCTCTCCTCCCTTATTCTGATCAGTACCTTGGGGATAAGAGGCAGAGGAGGGACTGCGTATGCAAAGAGGGTGTTTCAGGGGAAGGTCTAGGCATCCACCTTCCACGCTAGGTGGTGATGGTCCCTGGTACAGAATTTTTTCAGCTGATGATTGAGGTGGGAAGCAAAGAGATCCACCTCCAGAGTCCCCCATGCCGGAGTTATTTGTAAAGATTTTTCTGTGGCGCTTCCATTCGTGGGGTCCAGTAAGTTTCTGCTTAAGTGGTCTGCCAGGGTGTTGTTGATCCCGGATAGGTACTGGGCTATCAGGTGTAGCCGCAATGGAAGAGGCTGTCAGCCAGAGGTTCATGGCTAGCCTGCACAGAGGTTAAGATTGGGTCCCTCCCTGTTTGTTGATGTACCACATTACTGCGGTGTTCTCCGTTCTGATAAGGAGAACCCCTGGCTTGAGATGGGTTTTGAAGGATGTCAGAGCCTTTTGTACTGCCATAATTTCCTTCTGGTTGATGTGTAAGGGAAGGTGCTGGGCATCCCAAAGACCTTGGGTGCACCTGCCTTCTAGGTGGGCACCCCAAGCTATGTCTGAGGCGTCGGTGGTAATGGTCTGCCCGGTTGGGCGGTGGGTGAAGTAAAGACCCTTGTTCTGGGCACAGGCCCCTGCCCACCAGAGAAACTCTGCCCTTACACAGGGGATCAGAGGGAGAGAGGTCTCTAGAGGTTGAGAATGCTGACACCAAAGGCTATTTAGGTACCACTGAAGTTTTCTTATGTGAAGCCTGGCCAGACGAATTAGAAGGATGCAAGATGGCATGTACCCAAAGGCTTGCAGGAACTTCCTCGCAGTGAGGTGACTTCTGGAAGCCAGCTATGTTAAATAGAAAAGGCAGGAAGCTCATGTGGAGGTAGGCATAGATCTAGGGTGACTAACCAGGCATTTATTGTCAGCATAGGCAGCAGCTGCTGCAAAGTTAGCATTTTGAATTTGGTGACCAGCAGGAAGGTGTTTCATAATGGATAGATGCAGGATGGGTTGCCAAGTGCCCTCTTTTCTGGGAACAAGGAATAGTCTGGAATAAAACCCCTTTGCCTGTTTGTTCTGAGGGGACAGGTTCTACTGCCCCTTGGGATATAAGAGTTTGGACTTGTTTCAATGCCTCTGCCCACTGATTTGGAGGCAAGTCTGGATACCCTCTTGGAACTGGGAGTTCAGTGAAGGAGAATTTGTATCCCTGAAAAATGATCTTTCAGAACCATTGGTCCTTTGTTACAGAAAGCCAATTATCTTTGCAGAGGTAGAGCCTTCCTCCTAGGTTTTGGTGAGTGGAAAGAGGGCAGAGGGGGGAAAGGGAGTCATTGAGAGTTTTTGCCATAGAGGAAAGGCTTAGAACTCCCTGCCTTTGGAGCGGAAGTAGTCCACTGTTTGTTCTCTGCTGTCCCTGGGATAGGAATCTGGGTGGTCTGTCCCCGCAGGCCTTACCTTGCCGCGGTCTGCTAGATGCAGGAAAGGACCAGTGTTTTGAGGGAAAATTCCTGCTGAACCTAGGAGGTTGTACCTGAAGGAAATCTTTTACTGTCTGCATAGATTTTGCTTGGTCTTCCATCTTTAAGCACATCTTCTGCTTTTACTCCAAACAAGTGGGTCCTTATCCAAGGGTGCATCAAGTAATTTAGATATGACATGATCAGGGAGAGATTGTTCCTTCAACCATGCATGACTAATGACAGATCCTGACACTGCTACCCTGCATGAGGCTTCTAGGGTGTCATATCCACAGTGCAATGAGTGTTTAGCCACTTGAAAAGTAGACTGCAGTAAATCTAACAACTCTTTCGAATTGGCACAGTCAGGAAAGGTTGAAATATTTTGTTTTAATAGTTCCAAAGTGTGTTGTTGATATTTTAACATGTGGAACTGACAGTTGAGTGCTCAGATAGCTAAGGTTGCAGAGGTGTATACTTTTTTACCCCATCTGTCCAGAGCTCTGGACTCCTTCTCAGAAGGAGTAGGATTCTTTGCAGAATTAGCCTTAGCTCCTTTTGGTCCCTGTGTAATGACCTATTGGTTTGAAGCAGGATTTCTGTACAGGTATTTCTGAGAATCCGGTACTCTGTAATACCTGTCAGGTTTTCAGGGAGCAGGTAGGAGGGCATCAGGAGTTGAGCTGGATTCATGACATTCATCATCAACCACCTCTAAGATTGGAGGGATGGCCAAGGGTCTGTGCTGGGGCAGGTCTAGAAACTCTTAGTCTTTTCTTAGACTGAGAAAATCCCTGGGATTCCTAGTGAAAATGTTCCCTGAGGGTGTGAAGGGTTTCCCCAAAGGAAATATCTTCTGGTTGGGAGGCAGAAGGAATGGATTCCTCTGCATCTGAATCCTCATAAACAGTCAGAGGTTGTTCCTCTTCAAAATCTGAACCAGACTCCTCTGAATCCTTTTCTGTCAGTATTTCAGGAGAAAGGTCTCTTTTTCCTTTTAGAAGGTGTGGCCTGACTACCACTGATAAGGGAGATAGGATCCCCTGCCATTTTAAGCATTTCAGCTTGGGATGGTGGAGCAGGGGTAAAATGGTGGGTAGTTTTCCTAGGAGTGGCCTTGCCTCTAGACCTAAGAGTACCCAACGGTCTGAGAGAAACGGTAGTCGGAGAAGACTTCAGTTTTTGTCTAGATTCGGTAGTGTGAAAAATCTCCTCAGAAGCCAGTGCCTGCGTCGCGGCTCCGGACCCAACCAAGGTAGACACAACCAAAGGCTTGGAAGACTAAGAATATTTCTGTGGCATACCGGACTCCGAAAGGGTCTCAGTAGAGGCCTGTGAAGGTATCGAATCAGGCATCAGGGGCTGTGAAGGTGCCTTACAGAATTCCGGAGAACTGACGACCTGCTTAGTGGTAGAGTCATCGGAAGGCTTAGCATTGTGTGGTCTGTCTCTATCTTCATCCTTACTTTATTTGGAAAGTCTACAGATTGTTGGCTGATGGACACCATTTCCAAATGAAAATACCTGGCTACAACAAGAGCTCTACGACAAATGGTTCTCACGTTAAAGAAGGCACAGAACTGACATCGTGGTCTAGGCCTAAACAAGTGATGCAGTAAAAATGGAAGTCTCGGTGTGGTATTTGCTTTCCACAGGCAAGACAATTGTTAACTTTTTCAGACATCGGTTAGTGCAAGAAAAAAGCATTCCCAACGGGGTACTTAGCTTTAGATGTTTTCAGCTGTAATTCAAACTCTGGTACTGACCGACCAGCACACTTGCTAACTGCTTCTGCTATGGGCTCCACAGCAAGAAAGAGTGAAGTAATGGTGTTGGCTTGCCTTCCTTTATAGCACTGACGATGTGATGTCAGGCAGCAAGCGACAGCAGCCGACGCAGATAAACATTGACTATGGATTCGGGCCTGGAAAGGGCTACCCACATCAGGGATAACTCACAGGTGATGACTGGAACAGTGAAACACAAAGAACATCTGTAGAGTTTATCCAGGTAGGAATACAAGGGAACATCCCCAGTTCTGCAAAAATTACTTTAGCCAGTCAGTTTGTGCAGTAGTCAATCTAAAGGTCAATGGACAGTGGCAGTCCACCCCACCTCAAATCTTGAGAAAGCATCTGTAGTTCCCGTGAAGAGGAATATGAAAGTGTGTCCTTGAGGTCATTGGTAACATGAGTGGAAAGAGGGCTGACAATGTCAGCCTGTTGAATTTTGTAACCTGGGGTAGGTGCTCAGTTTTGACAGATCTACTGACCTAGGATTGGCCTTCATGAACCCTGTTTTCTAGGCACCAGCAAGTGACTTCAGCAGAATCCCTTGTTTTGGTCCTACACTGTCACAGACACTACTACTCTTAGAGCTTCTGCTAAAATAAGGAGACTAGAGGCACTTGGACTCTGGGTGGGAGAGTCATTAGGCATCTTTAGTTTTCTCAAGAACTAAAGTTTGTATCCATAGCAAATGATGTACAGCATCCATTTGCTTCTGTATTGCTTTACTATTTTTTTTTATACACTGGCTGACTCCTGCTATCTTCGGGGTGAAAAGGGTGGGTTATGAACAAAGCTACAGTGAGGATTTAGAGAAGGGAAGGGGGAAATATTTCATGTAGTCAAGATTCCCTAAGGGATATACTTGTGCATGGGGGACTGAAAATTTTGTTTTGCTGACTGCAGGGTCTTTCCAGTTTCACCTACTTTGCATATATCACTAGCCACCTGACTCGCAGTCAGAGAAGTTCAATAACTCAGCCCTCAGATCCACATCAGAGACAACCCCATTTCATATGAACAAGAACAATTTGAAACTTGGCCATTTCTGTCAAACAATTAATGGCTCTAAAGGCCAAATTGGCAGCCCTGTACACTTTCTTCACAAACTCGTCCAGCACTCCGTTTTCCTCATTAGTGGAAAAGGAAGAATATTGGGAATAGGAATCACTAAGCCCCTTCTCTGGATCCACAGACATCCACTGCTGGATATGCCACAGGGATTTTGTAAAGGAACTCATTGGCATCTCAGACCCTTTATAACCTATCAGGCTTCTTACAGCATGGGGTTGGATGTCTGGTTCTTTGGAGTCTATTAAGAGTGTATCCTCTAGAGCTCCCAAAACTGAAGCAAATGTTAAAGGTTTAGGGGTGTTTAGGGGCATTCAGACCCACTACATGCATACCTTTTTTTCTGGTTTTCTAATACCTCTGTGATATTCCATGCGAAGTAGTGGCTCATTGTTTCCAAATAAGATTCCTTATGAAGGTGAAACAGAAGATAAGATGTCATCTACGTCTGCATCATAGCTGGGGGGGGGGGGGGTTGGGAGTAGTTCAATTGTTCATCTTCACTTTTTGATGTAGGATTCTTCTTTCTCCTGACTTTCTCTTTGGAGGTGAGACCCCAGACACTGAAGGCAGATCTGTACCTGGTTGCAGGCTTGGCAGAACCTGAAGAAGTCTCTGAGCCAGGGAGGCCCACTCTTGTGAAACAGCCTTGAGGGAGGAGTAGTAACAGGGACCTGGCTATGGATGCCTTATGCTTGACCTTTTAAGTTCTCAAAATGGGGTACAGCTTTGGGGGTTAGTGACCAATGATGGGATTCCCAGACCTGAACATGCTTACCATGGAATACTTTCTGATTAAAATAGTGGGTACACTGCCTATTCTGAAATGACAGTGTGTGTGTTAGTCATAGGTGACTCAGCTGGGGCATCTGGTCTGATAATCAATTTAGGGACCTCAGCTTGTGGGATATGCCTTGATCTCATGTCATGATGGCCTCCAAAAGGGCTTTGCTAGGGGCCTCAGATTCCTGAAATGCCTACACATGCTACGACTGTGGGCTGGAAAAATGTCTCAGTCTCACATGCTTGAGTCAAGCAGGGCTACTGGATGCAGTGTCATCTGATCAGCTGGGTCCCTGACTGCCTCCTTAGATTACTTTTCTAATCTCTTCTTAGGGAAACATTTGACACTGGGAACAAACTTGATGCCACAGCAGTATGAGACAATGCCTTGGATCTCTTGCAGTCTAAGCAGTTATGCAGGGAACATTCTCTTCTAAATTTTTTGGCGCAAACCCTTGACAGACCCTACAACTCTCCTTATTGTGGCTCTGGGTCTAAACAGAAAGCACACAAATTATGGTAGACTTTCTAAGAGATCTGAAGACAGCAGGAACACCTGCATTTTATCAGGGGTGGCTGCATCCTAAAATCTCTGTTTGGGTGTCTGACCATACACACAAAAAAAAATAAACAAATAAATAAATAAATAGAAACTGTCACTAACAAAGGGCACTTATGTCACTGCGCTCTGAAGCGGACAGATCACCACCAGAATACGGATGGGATGCACAGAACCAAGATGTATGCTGTAAACTTCAGAAAGAATTTTATAATACAGACTGGGTAGACATCAGCTTTACAACAGGAATTTCTTGACTTCTATAAGGAGTGCTTGCCCTCCAGGCCTGTAAAGGGAAGGGTGCTGAGCTCTGGAAGTTGGGTTTGACATCAAGCACTCTGCAGCTAAAATCCCAGTAGTAAGGATGACAGCAACATTGTATTAAAACAAGGATACAAACTTGTATTCAGTATTCCATCTTCCCACTGCTACTTTTACACTGTTACAGGACACTGCATGCTCAAGTTTATAACCAAGCTAAAATTAAAGATCCAAGCTATTGGAGAGCTCAAGGAATTAACCAGGATGCAAGGTTCAGGGATTGAAGCTGAGGGTGCAGAATCTGGCCTGTCTTCTGGGACAGCGGGGAAGGAGTCTGAGGCAGGTACCATGGTTCCAGCAGTGTCATACTGCGCAAGAGGGGGTACCCAGTGCTGGCGTGACCAGTCTGGTGTAATCAGTACTGTCCTTGGTTTGTCCTGTATGATTTTTAGCAGAAACTTCGAGAGGACAGGCAGAGGGGCAAAGGCATAAACTGAGAGGCTTTCCCAGGTAAAGGACAGGGCATCCACTTTCCAAGCTTGAGTGTGGGAAGTCCTTGTGCAGAATTTGTCCAATTGGTAGTTTTGCAGGGAGGCAAACAGGTCCATCTCTGGAGTCCCCCATTTGTTCCTCAAGAGGATGAATATTTTTAGTTCCAATTTCCATTTGTGTGGGTCCATGAGGTTTCTGCTTAGGTCTGCCAGTGACTGTCAGGGAATTCTGTACAGCTAACATTTCTTTTTGGTTGATATGCAGGTGCATCTGTCTTGGGTTCCACTTGCCCTAAATGAACTGCCCTGCCACGTGAGCCCCCCCCCCCATGCATAGTCTGATGAGTCTGTTAGGGTTTGGGCGGCAGGGGGTAGAGTGAAAGGAAGCCCTTTTTTGTGGTAGCAGGCCTCTGCCCACCAAAGGAACTCTGTCTTTATGCAAGGAATGACAGGAATCATTGATTCCAGGTCCTGAGAATACTGACACCATAGGCTTTTAAGATACCATTGCAGATTCCTCATATGCAGGCTTGCGTATGGAATTAGTAGAATGCAAGAGGCCATGAACCCCAGGGCTTGCAGAATTTTCCTTGTAGATAGCTGGGTCTTTGTGGCCAGTAGTTTGAAGTAGGTTGTTAAATAAACTTGTTTCTCTGGAGTGAGGAAAGCCATCTGGGAAGTTGTATTCAAGCTTGCTCCCAGGAATACAATTTGTTGACAGGGTACTAGGTGAGACTTCCTTTTGTTTATGGTGCACCCCAGTGAGTTTAGAAGTTTATTTACGAATGCCAGATGTTTTAATAGCAATTCCCAGCTTTCTGCCTGAATCAGACAATCGTCCAAATATGGGTATATTTTAATATATCTCTGCCTGCAAAATGCAATGGCTGGAGCTAGACACTTTGTGAATGCCCTGGGCGCAGTAGAGAAGCCAAAGAGAAGTGCAGAGAACTGAAAGTGCCTGGAGCCTGCCCTGAAGCGTAGGTATTTTCTGCAAGATACCCTTACTGGAATGCGCAGGTAAGCTTCCTTTAAGTCTAAAGTTGCCAACCAGGCATCTTTGCCTATCATACGAAGCAGCTGTTGAAGTGTTAGCATCCTGAATTTTGGGATTACCAAAAAAGTGTTTAGAATAGAGGGGTCCAGGATAGGACGCCAGTAGCTCTCTTTTTGGGGTACCAAGAAAAATCTTGAATAAAAACCTTGTCCCCTTTCTGCTGGGACATGTTGAATAGTCCTGATACTTAGAAGACAGAGAACTTGCTGTTGAGCCTCTGCCACTGATTTGGGGGTAGGTCTGGCCAACCGTTTGGGGTTGGTAGGGTGTGGAAGTGGAATCTGTATCCTTGGGAAACTATATTCAAAACCCATTTTTCCTGGGTAATGAGTTCCCAGTTTTTTGCATGCAGGGCGAGCTTTCCTCTTAAGGGAGCAGGTAGTTGAGCAGGGCTTGGAAGGTTTAAGGTTAAGTCATTGTGCCATTTTTCTGTAAGGGGGTGTCTTACTACTCCCTGCTTTGGAAGTGGGAGCCCCCCACTGCTTAGGCCTGTGCGTAGCCTGAGGCTGTAACCTAGGTGGTCTGCTGTTCCTGAGAAGGCCTGTAAGAGGCTGGAAAGGACCAATTCTTTGAAGGTCAATGTCTACTGAATCTGGGAGGCTGTACTTGCAGGAAATCTTTAACAGTTTGCATAGATTTAGCTTTTTCCTCCATCTTTTTGAGGACTTATTCAGCTTTGCTGCCAAACAGGCGGTCTTGGTTTAAGGGAGCATCCAGTAATTTAGCGTTAACATGATATGGCAAGTTTTGCTCCTTAAGCCCAGCATGCCTTCTAAGTACAGACCCAGTGACAGCAGCCCTGCAAGATGCTTCTAAAGAGTCAAAACCACATTGCAAAGTATGTTTACCAACTTGTTCTGCAGAATGCATTAAATTCTGTAAATCTTTATGTTCAGCAGAGTCAGGAATCAACATCACTTTCTGTTTAAGCAGTCCCATAATATGCTGCTGGTACTTTGACATATGAAACTGGCAATTTAAAGCCCTAATGGCCAAAGCAGCAGAAGTATATACCTTCTTACCCCATCTGTCCAAGGCTCTAGAATCTCTATCAGAAGGGGTAGGGTTTTTGGCAGCAGAAGCCTTAATGCCCTTTGGTCCTTGTGAAATGGTCTCTGGATCCGCAGTAGGATTCTTGAAGAGGAACTTGTGAGAGTCGGGTACTCTAATACCGGTCAGGTTTTCTAGGCGCTGGAGGTAAAGTGTCTGGGGGAAATGCTAGATTCCAAGAAAGCATCATCTACAATGTCCAGAACAGGAGGGATAGCTAAAGGCCTTTGTTGAGGAAGGAGTAAAAATTCCCTAAGCCTCTTTTTGGGGTCAAAGTAATCCTGGTTTTTCCCTAAGAGTGTGCAAGGTTTCACCAAAAGAGAAATCTTCTGGAGGGGAAGCAGAGGGAATGGAATCCTCTGTATCAGAATCCTCATAGGTAGATGGGGCAAATCCTGATAATCAGAACAAACAGAAATATCAGATTCCTGATTAGAAGAATCAGAAGGAAAATCAGTTCTAGGTCTCAGAGAGGGAAGGCTGGCTTCCCCTAATTAAAGTAATAAGGTCTTCAGCCATTCTAAGCATGTTTTTTAGGCATATGGGCCTGAGCATGCGGTTTGGACTTTGATTTTCTAGGCGTGGATCGAGTTTTAGGCCTGGATGAAGAAGATGATGTCTGTTTGAAATGCAAGTCTGTAGGCCTGAATACAGCTCAGAAGCTGGTGCCTGCACAGCGGCTCCAGACCCAGCCAAGGTAGAGACATCCGCACGTTCCATAGTCGAAGAAGTATCTTGCGGCATACCGGACTCCGAATGGGTCTCAGTAGAGGCCTGCGAATCTGAAGTAGCGGGTATCAGGGGCTGCGAAAGTGCCTCACTGAGTACTGGCGGACCGGCAACTAGCATAACTCAAGCATCGTCGGCAGTTTTGGACCTATGTGGTCTGTCTCTGTCGTTATCCTTACGTTTTTTCGGAATATCGGTAGTCGGCTGGCTTACTGAAGCCATTTCTGGACAGTTAAACAGAGTACCAAAATAATTTGCTGCAAATATAGGCCGACGATAAACAGTTAGACGGTTGAACAAGGCACAAAACTGACAGTGAGGAATGTCGTGGTCTGGGCCTAAGCAAGGAATGCAGAAAGAATGAAAATCTTTAGGAGGTATTTGCATTCCACAGGTAATACAACCGTTAACTTTTACTGACATCGGTTAAGAGCACGAAAAAGGATCCCCAACGGGGTACTTAGCTTTTCTAAAGACTTCGGTTCTGAAACTCGAAAATGAAAATTTCAGGAGTCGGCCGACCGGCACTTGCGAACTGCTTCTGTTATATCCCTGACGACCTGACGTCATGGAAGAAGAGACAGCATCTGACGCAAGAATCCAAGACTCTGGTATTCAGGCCGGCTGAGGGCTACCTGCAGGCAGAAAACCCAAATGTGATGACTGCAACAGTGAAACACGAAGAACATCTGCTTATAAACCTATGAACCTAAAAGGGGGCTGAGGGAATGTAACCCTCAGTACATGAATTAGGAAACCTATTCCAGAGAAGCGTCAGTCTCTGGGAGACATATCTGTCTCTCCAGCATGTTCTGTTAAATGTCACAGGCTAGGATGAGATCTCTAGAACGAGCAACTACTACCCCATTTGACTTGTGGATGTGCAACATTTCCATTAGGGCAGGGTTGGAGATTTCCCTATAGACCAGGTACAAGTCGCTTCTGAGCAGCATACAATACAACCTGTCCACATACAGCATAGTCTGGAGTCCCTGTATTTTCTTAATGAGAAACCTCTGGGGTCTCTCCAGCTGCTGCAGGTAACTGATGTACATGGAAAAGGGTGCATTATACTCTATTAGTGGTACGATGAGGGTCGAATACAATGGAGTTCTACACCCCTTGACCTGGAT
The DNA here is from genome assembly GCF_019279795.1 of Protopterus annectens. Classification (NCBI taxonomy): domain Eukaryota; kingdom Metazoa; phylum Chordata; order Ceratodontiformes; family Protopteridae; genus Protopterus; species Protopterus annectens. The sequence goes on along the minus strand of NC_056727.1, from coordinate 913,637,524 downwards.
GCTATGCCCTTGCCTGTGAGGTATGCTATGTAGAAGGCTTTCCTCACCACTGTGGAAACTTGGTGGTCGAAGTTCAGATTGGTATGAACTTGTGTTCCCAAGTCTTGCACCACTGGGTTGGAACTCAGGAGGGTGCTGTCAATACTGTAATTTGTAGGGAATTCCATTTTGACAAAGGGAACAATGCATTTTTTTTTTTTGCATTTAGTTTTAGACCATGCCGTTGGCACCAATCATTCATTTGTGTTGGCCCTTCTTGTAATATGTTGACATCATTGGGGACTCAATGATTGCTTCTAGTATGCAATCATCAGCGAACTTGGTAAGCCAAAGGCCATCTACTTTGGCCTGGACTTCTGAGAAATAGATGCCAAACAGTAAGGGGCCCAGCACAGACCCCTGTGGTACTACAATGGTGTCGGGTCTAGTGGTGGAGGTGGAGTCACTAATTTTAACAGCGAGTGTTCTGTCAGTGAGCCAGTTTGGTTACCCATCTAGTAATGCAAGGGTTAATCCCCAGCTGGGAGAGTTTCTCAGTGATGCCAGAGTGGGGGATTGTGTTGAAAGCCTTGGCAAGGTTGAGACAAGCTGTGCGCAGTGTCCTACCTTCGTCCATGGCTTTGGCGACATTCTCAAAGAAGTCTACCAGGTTTAATAAGCATGATCTACTCAAAGCCAAACTGGGTTGGGTCCAGCATTTGGAGACCGTCTATGTCCTTGTTGATGAGGAGGTCCATAATAATTCCTTCCATGTGCCTGCAGATGAACCTTGTTAGACTTATGGGTCTGTAGTTCCCAGGGTCAGTTGACGGCCCCCATTTGTGCAGGGGAATTTCTATTGCTGTTCTCTACTCTGCAAGAACACTGCCAGTTCTCAAGTTACGATTAATGAGAATGCCAAGTGTCTCTGCTAGGTCTTGTTTTAGAAACAACTTGGGATATTATCTGGTCCAATTAAGTCCATATTTTTGGCCTTGACGAGTGCAGAGATGACCTGTTCTCTAGAGATACTAGGCAGAGGGGGTTAGTGTCAAGTACCCTCTGGGATATGGTAGGTGGGGACAGTTGAAGGTGACGTTTTCACAGAATCTGTCAGCTAGCAGGTTGGTGATATCTTCCAGTGTATTATGAGCAATCCCATCTACAACCAGTTCGGCACATAGTTGGGCAATCCCTTTTAGACTTTGGACATAGTTAAAGAATTGCCTTATGATTATCCTTTGCTAAGGATGCAATTTTAGTTTCATAATTTGCTTGAGAAGACTTTACAAGTCTTCTTTCCTAAAATTCCTGACTTCCTGTCAGAGGTGGACCCAGTCTGCAGGTGCTAACTTATAGAAACTTTTTCATTAGCATCCTGAATACAATATGGTCTTTGGAATGTGTCAGTTTGTATTAAAGCTGTCCCTAAAGCAATAGGGTGAGGATGTGAAGAACTTGCTAGAATGACGAGGACTGTAGTCTGTTGTACAACAGTTTTGAAGGTCAACAGTGAAAATGCTCTGACTTGAAGCTTCTGATTTTTGCCAAAAATGATACTACTGTATATGCTGCATTCAGCATTAGCATGTTTGCTGTAAACTAATTACAAACAGCTGTGAAGTCTGTTAATTACTTTTCTACTACAAAAAAAAAAAAAAAAAAAGGAAGGGCCAGATCTACGAAAATGCAGGCAATATCACTGAGGGGGACTACAAAAGTTTACAGCTTATGAACATGGAAAACATTAAGGGCACCAGCATTAGTCTCCGAGGAATACATGTAGCAAAACATTCCAAGTTCAGAGATACTGTGTTTTGTATACATTGCTGGCAAAGCTACAACAAAACATTACAAAACCCCCAGAATCGCTGCAAACTAACACTACAGGTCACACCACTGTCTAGCACTCAAGGAATTTAACTGGCTAGAACTATCCTGCTTCCTATCTTTATCCCAATTGGCTACCTAAAAAAAAATCTTGCATAAGCCAGACAAAGTACAGTTGTGTACACTTACCATAAATGCAGATGTTCGAGTGTATTCACTGTTGCAGTCATTACATTTGGGTTATCTGCTTGCAGTAACCCTCAGTCAGCCTGATTAACAAAGTCTTGGGTCCTGTGTCAGTTGCTGTCCCTTCTTCCATGACGTCAGGTCGTCAGGGGTATAAAACATGCAGCCGACACCACTACATCAGCTTTTCTTGCCCCAGATGTCAAGTGCCCCCCTAATGGGAAGCAATTAAATCTATAACACAAGGATATACCTCCAACAAAAAAGCAAATATACCAAAAAGCTTTTTGAGCATAGTAAGTGAGAGTACAGGTATAGCCAAAAGAAGAAAGGGGGCTGGAGGGAGGGTAACCAGGACTGCAATAGTGAATACACTCGAACGTCTACATTTATGGTAAGTGTACACAACTGTACTATGTTCTCAGTGTTTCACTGTTGCAGTCATTTCATTTGGGTAGATTCCCAAAGCTATGGTTGGGAGGCGGAATTTAAATAGAATTAGGACCAGCTATAAGGCCCTGCAAGACTGCAGTGGCAAAACCAGCTCTGGAGTTAGAGAAAATTGGCAAATGAGCATGCTTGGTGAAAGTATGTACAGAACTCCAGGTAGCAGCTTCCAGGACGTCCCTTGTAGGGACGCCCCTGAGAAAGGCTGTGGAGGTAGATGCAGCCCCTGGTTGAATGGGGTCTGATGCCCTGTGGGATAGGTTTTCCATGGTGCTTATAGCAGAAATGAATGCAGTGGCCTATCCATTTTGAAATGGTTTGCTTTGAAATAGCTTTCCCCTCTGTTCCTGCAGCAAATGCCACCAGCAGTTGTTCAGGTTTAGTCCTGTCCAAGTAGAATCTAAGTTGTCTGTGAACATCTAAGGAGTGCAGTATCCATTCCCCTTTGCTCTGTGGGTTAGGAAAGAAGGTAGGCAAATGAATGGACTGATTAAGAGCCACACTGGATACCACCTTGGGCATGAAGGAGGGATTGGTTTTGAGGGACACCCTGTCTGCATGAAAGATGATGAAAGGCTCCACTGCCATAAGGGCCTGTAATTCAGACACCCTCCTTGCAGACTGCTAAAAGGAAAGCAGTTTTCCAGGAAAGGAATTTTAAATCTGCAGTAACAGCTGGCTCGAAAGGAGGAACAGTGATATTCCCCAAGACAAAGTTAAGCTCCCAGGCTGGAGTAGGAGCTCTCCTCGGTGGCCTTAAATTTCTGGCCCCTCTGAGGAACTGCTTAAGCAGTGGGTGCGAGAAGAGGGGAGGCTCTGTGCTATAATGAGCTGAAATGTCTGAGGCATGAATTTTGATGGAGGTAAAGGACAAGCCCTTATGAAGCATCTCAGTCAAATATTGTAGAATCTGAGGTAAACTGGGCACTGCTGCACTCATCCCTTGAGACTGGTTCCAAGTACAAAATATTTTCCATTTTGCAGCATAAGATTTTCTAGTACTAGGCCTCCTTGCCTCTAAAATGATATCCATCACCGATTTACTGAGGGGTGGTAAAGGAGAGATTAGGTAATTCGCCAGGCAGCTAGGTTCAGTGTTTGCAGTTGAGGGTGCAGAATCTGGTTCTCCTGACGAATCAAACAGGGAAGGAGTCTGAGGTAGGTGCCATGGGACCAAGCGTGACACACTGCGCAGGAGGGGGTACCAGTGTTGGCGTGGCCAGTCTGGTGCAATTAAAATCATCCTAGGTTTGTCCTGTTTGATCTTTAGTAGTACCTTGGAGAGCAGAGGCAGAGGAGGAAAGGCATAAACTGATAGGTTTTTCCAGCTGAAGGATAGAGCATCCACTTTCCAAGCTAGTTTGTGGGGAATCCTTGTGCAAAAGTTGTCCAACTGATGGTTCTGGGGGGAGGCAAACAGATCTGGGCTCCACCATTTGCTTGTCAACATGTTGAAAATGCTTTGTTCGTTTCCACTTGTGTGGGTCCATGAGGTTTCTGCTTAGTCCGTCTGCCAGTGTATTTAGTTTTCCTGGCAGGAACTGAGCTTGTAGATTCACTTGGTAGCTCAAGGCTGTGTTCCACAATGCCATGGCTAGTGTGCAGAGGGAGTAAGAGTGTGTACTCCCCCTGCTTGTTCATGTACCACATGACCGTGGTTGTTGTCAGTCTTTACCATTAGTTGTCCTGGAAGAATGTGGTCCTTGAAGGCGGTCAGTGCATTCTGTACAGCTAACATTTCCTTTTGATTTATGTGTAGGTGCATTTGACTTGGGTTCCATTTGCCTTGAATGCACTTCCCTACCAGGCGAGCCCCCCATGCACAGTCTGATGCGTCTGTTAAGGTTTGGGAGGCAGGGGGTAGTGTGAATGGTAGTCCCTTGTTTTGGTGGCAGGCCTCTGCACACCAAAGGAACTCTAGGCGTAGGCAAGGTACGATAGGAATCATAGCCTCTAGATCCTGGGAATGTTGACACCATAAGCTTTTGAGATACCATTGCAGTTTCCTCATATGCAGCCTTGCATATGGAATTAGAAGAATGCAGGAGGCCATGAACCCCAAGGCTTGCAGTACTTGCCTTGCAGATAACTGGGATTTTGTGGCCACTTGTTTGAAGTAGGTTGTCAAATGAGTCCGTTTCTCTGGCGTGAGGAAAGCCATCTGGGAAGTTGTATTCAAGCTTGCTCCCAGGAATATAATTTGTTGACAGGGTACCAGGTGTGATTTCTTTTCATTTATGATGTACCCCAGACAAGTCAGTACCCTCTGAACAAAGGCCAGATGATTCAAAAGTATGTCCTGGCTTTCTGCCTGAATTACACAATCATCCAGGTATGGATATATTTGAATATTTCTTTGCCTGCAGAATGCAATGACTGGAGCTAGGCACTTTGTGAATACCCTGGGCGCAGTAGATAAGCCAAAGGGCAGTGCAGAGAACTGATAGTGCATGCAGCCTGCTTTGAAGCATAGGTTATCTTCTGCAAGACTCCCTGATAGGGATGTGCAGGTAAGCTTCTTTTAAGTTTAGTGTTGCCAACCATGCATCTTTGCCTAGCAAAGGAAGCAGCTGGTGAAGAGTCAGCATCTTGAATTTTGGAATCACCAGAAAGGTATTTAGAGTAGAAAGGTCCAGGATAGGATGCCATGTATTGCCTTTTCTGGGTACAAGAAAAAGTCTCGAATAGAAACCTTGTCCCTTTTCCTCTTCTGGTACCAACTGAACAGCCCCCATGCTTAGGAGATAGTACTTGATTTTGGGCCTCTGCCCACTGATTTGGGGGTAGATCTGGCCACCCGTTTGGTGTTGGTAAGGCGTGGAAGTGAAATCTGTATCCCTGGGACACTACATTTAAAACCCATCTGGGGGGGGGGTCCCCTGGGACTGAAGCATGGGGTTTCTGCTGTGTCTGGGTTTGGCTTGAGAAGATCTGGAAGGGGCTGGAAAGGACCAATTCTTAGAGGGCCAGTGCCTACTAAACCTAGGAGGCTGAACTTGTAAAAAATCTTTAACAGTTTGCATAGATTTAGCTTTACCTTCCATCTTTATTTAAGGGAGCATCCAACAATTTAGCTTTAACATGATCAGGCAAAGATTGCTCCTTAAGCCAAGCATGCCTTTTGAGCACAGACCCACTAACAGCAGCCCTGCAAGAGGCCTCTAATGAATGAAATCCACATTGCAAAGTATGTTTTTCAACCTGTTCAGCAGAATGCATTAAATCCTGTAATTCCTTATTTTCCGCACAGTAAGAAATCATTTTCTGTTTAAGCAATCCAATAACATGTTGCTGATACTTTAACATATGAAACTGGCAGTTTAAAGCCCTAATGGCCAAGGTTGCAGAAGTGTAAACCTTCTTACCCCATCTATCCAGTGCCCTGGAGTCTCTATCAGAAGGGGTAGGATTTTTAGCAGTAGAAGCCTTAATGCCCTTGGGTCCCTGTTAAATAGTCTCTGGATCCGCAATAGGATTTTTAAAAAGGAACTTGTGTGAATCAGGAACCCTGTAATATCGGTCAGGTTTTCTGGGAGCAGGAGGCAAAGAATCAGGGGCTAAACTAGATTCTGAAAAAAACATCAACAATGTCTAGTACAGGAGGAATAGCTGAAGGCCTATGCTGAGGCAAGAGTAAGAAATCCCTAAACCTCTTTTTTGAATGAGAAAAATCCTGGCTTTCCCAGTGGAAATGCTCCCTTAGAGTATGTAAGGTTTCACCAAAAGAAAAATCCTCTGGAGGGGAAGCAGAGGGAATAGTGTCCTCTGCATCAGAATCCTCATAAGTAGAAAAGGGCAAATCCAGATCATCAGAAGAATTATGAAAAAGCAGAATTCTGGTCAGAAGATTCATAAACAACTTCAGTCCTAGGTCTCTTAGAAGGGGGAGGTCGGCTTCTCCTGATCAGAGTTATAAGATCTTCAGCCATTCTTATTTGTTTTTTAGGCATACAGGCCTGAACATGCGGCCTGGGCATCGTTTTTTTAGGCATGGTTCGAGATTTAGGCCTAAATGAAGAAGGAGGCATCGGTTTAATATGCAAGTCCATAGGCCTGAATAAACCCTCCGAAGCCAGTGCCTGCACAGCGGCTCCGGACCCATCCAAGGTAGAGACATCCGCAGGTTCCATAGTTGAAGCATCTTGCGGCATATCAAACTCCGAATGGGTCTCAGTAGAGGCCTGTGAATCAGAAGTAGCAGGTATCGGGCTGAGAAAGCGCCTCACTGAGTACCGGCGAACTGGCGACTGGCTTAGGAGAAGAGTTGTCGGCAGTTTTGGACCTCGGCAGCCTGTCTTTATCTTTGTGTTTTTTTTCAAAATCCTGGTAGTCGGATGGCTAACAAACGACATTTCTGGGTGATTAAACAGAGAACCGAACTATTTAGCGGCAAAAATATACAGACGACGGATAGTGCGCTGATTAAATAAAGCACAAAACTGACAGCAAGGTACATCGTGGTCAGGTCCTAGGCAAGGAATACAGTACGAATGGAAATCTTTATGAGGTATTTGCTTTCCAAAAGTAATGCAATTATTAACTTTTACTGACATCGGTAAGGAGCAAGAAAAAGTTTCCCCAACAGGGTACTTAGCTTTAGTTGAAGACTTCGGTTCTGAAACTCAAAAATGAAAATTTCAGGAGTCATCCCACAGGAACTTGCAAACTACTTCTGCTTCGGGCACCGCACGGCAAGAGAGACTGATGTAATGGCGTCGGCTGCATGTTTTATACCACTGACAACCTGACGTCTTGGAAGAAGGGACAGCAACCAACGCAGGACCCAAAACTTTGTTAAATCAGGCCGACTGAGGGCTACTGTAAGCAGATAACCCAAATGTAATGACTGCAACAGTGAAACATGAAGAACATCTGTCCAACCATAAAAAAAACAAAAAAACTCTATTCCTCTGAAACACAACTAAGATCAAAAGAGAAATACCTGACAAACATAACAAAATAAAAAAAAAAGTTATGTACTCACCATAATGCTCCATTGGTGTTGTCCATTTTCATTCTTCCTGAACAGTTGGGTTTAGATCAGACTCTGTCGCTTCTTTCATATCCTAGAATACTTGAACTCTCGAGCTCCTTCCTTTATCCATAATGCCCTAGGGACCTACACATACCTCACATCTAGTTTGCTGCGCATACATTGATAGAGCAGTGGAAAATAAAAAAACTGGAGTGCATACAAGGAATAGAGGTTCCTCCAATACCCTTTGATCTTTCCAGGAGTAAAGCAAGGAGGGTACTAGTGGGTGGGAAGTTGAGGAAGAATGAAAATGGACAACACAGATGGAACGTTATGAGAGTACATAACTTTTTTTTTTAATTATCCGATATCATTTTCATTCATTCCTCAACACTTGAGGCAGAGTTCCCAGCTACCTAAATCCTGGGAGGACTAAGGAAGCATGTTCCATAGCATAGCTGAGCCAAAGGCTGCTCTTGCCCTAGAGACTAGATCAAACTAGTAATGAGCAATAAAGGTATGACAATTAGTCCAAGATGGAGCTGCACAAGTATCAATCCAAGGAAGTTCTAGACAAAGAGAGTCAAAGTTAAAAAGTCAAAAATCAAAAAAAAAGAAAAAAGTTATGTTCTTACCATAACATTCCATCTGAATAGTAGACTTCATTCTTCTGCACATATGGGTATACGGATCCGATTCGGATCAGAGCCGGCAAAAACTTTTCAAGCATCAGCTCCGAGCTCCAAGCTCCCCCCCCCCCTACATTACCTCACTTCCTCCTATCTAGCCCCAGATAGAGTTTGCTTTCAATAAAAAAGCGGCACAACCAAAAACCCTGGACAGGATAACCTGAAGAGTGAGGGGAACGGAGGGAGGGAAAGTGCAGAAGAATGAAGTCTACTACTCAGATGGAACGTTATGGTAAGAACATAACTTCTTTATCTGAAGTAGTTGACTTCATTCATTCTGCACATATGGGACAGAGTCCCCAGCTACTAGAATTCCTGGGAGGCCCTTATGGAAGGATATTTCTGAGCACCGCAGAGCCAAAGGATGCTCTCCCTCTAGAAATAAGATCCAATTTGTAATGAGAGATGAACGTGTGCGAATTTGCCCAAGTCGCTGCTGCACAAATATCTAATGGAACTCTTGACCAGAAAGCTGCAGAAGTGGCCATAGCTCTAGTGGAATGAGCCTTCAGTACACCAGGAGGAGACAACCCTTTGTCCTTATAGACCTGCGCAATACACAGGGTGATCCACCTTGCTAAGGACACTTTCGAAACTGCTTTGCCCAAAAAGGGTTTAGAAAAGGAGACAAAATTGATCCGACTTCCGGAAGGGTTTAGTCCTATGGAGGTACAAACGAAGCTGTCTATGGACATCCAACAACTGAAGCTTACGTTCATCTCTATTCTGGAAATTTGGGAAGAAGACTGGCAAATTTATGGATTGATTAATACTGGCTGCTGAAGATACTTTGGGAAGAAAAGAAGGGTTCGTGCGCAATTAAACCCTATCCTTGTGGAAAACCAAATAGGGGGGCAAGGAGGATAATGCCTGCAACTCAAACTCTTTTAGCTGAAGTGATGGCGACCAAGAATGCTGTCTTCTATGACAAAAACTTCATCGGAACTGAAGCGGCTGGTTCAAAAGGGGGAGAAGTTAAGGCCTGAAGGACTAAGGTCAAATCCCAGGGGGGCACTGTTTCTTTAACTGGAGGTCGCAATAAAAAGGTGCCCTTCAGAAAGGCTTTACAGAGTCTGGCCGAAGCTAGAGCAACCTTATTTTCACCCACATGAAAATTAGAAATGGCAGCTAGTTGAACCTTGATGGTGGAAGCACTAGAGCCTGACCAAAAAAGATCTGCCAAAAAATCCAGTATGACCGGAACAGAGGCTGTAAACGGGTTCTGATTGCGCTGAGAGGCCCAAACGCAAAAACGTTCCCACTTGCTATTGTACAGTTTCCTAGTGGAGGCCTTAAGAGAAGCTACCAGAATATCTTTAACAGGGGATGAAAGTCTGGGAGTCCTAATGATCATGGGAACTGGAGCAGCCAAGCCATCAGCTTGAGACTGTCCAGGTTGGGCAGGGGCAAGCCCGACGGGTGAGAAATTAGATCCAGACATGGATCTAGAGCCCATGGAGAGGCAAGTGAGACCATAGGAAGGGAAACCACACTTGACGCGGCCAGAAGGGAGCTATGAGAATGACTTTGCACTGCAGCCAGCAAGCTCTCTGAAGGAACTTCGGAATCAGGGGTAACGGGGGATAAGCATACAGTAGCCCAGGAGGCCAAGCATGGATCAGAGCGTCCCTGGGGGAATCCCCCGGAGGGGGGATCAGAGCAAAGAAATTGCTGCATTTCGTGTTGGAAGGAGATGCGAAGAGATTGCAGCAAGGTTGACCCCAAACACTGAAGATCTTCTCCGCCACTGATTGTTTCAGGGACCACTCGTGAGGAAGGAGGATTGCCCTGCTGAGACTGTCCGCCAGAATGTTGGAGCATCCCGGGATATGCGTTGCTACGAGAAACCGGCTGGTGGATATGGCCCACTCCCAAACACTCATGGCCTCGCGACAAAGGGGGTAGGATCGGGTCTCTCCCTGTTTGTTTATATACCAGACTACAGACATGTTGTCTGATTGAATGGCTATCGTCCCCGTAGGTAGGACCGGGTGTGGAAGGCTCTCAATGCTAACAAAACTGCCCTCATTTCCAGGACATTGATGTGTAGCTTGGTCTCTGGAGGGGACCACGTGCGTTGGACCGTTCTTCCCAGGAAGTGCCCCTCCCACCCGAGCTGGGAAGCATCCGTGATCACCGTGGCTTAAGCCTGAGGGGCTAGAAAGCTGCACCCCGCCAATATGTCCGCAGAGTGAATCCACCACAGGAGTGCCGTTCTGCATGCCCGATTGATACGGATGTGGAAACTCATCAGAAGGTCTAGCCAGGACCATTGGACTGCCAGATTCCACTGAAGGACTCATGTGAAGACGTGCAAGAGGGAGTATAGAGATTGCTGCTGCCATGGAGCCCAGGGCCCTGAGAACATCGGCTGCTGCGACTACCACGTGATCCAAGATCACGGAAACATGGAGTCTGAGATTCGCTATCCTTTTCGGAGTGAGAAAAATCTTTGACTGAATTGAATCCAACCGAGTCCCGATGAAGTCTATGATCTGAACGGGAGTCAGGTATGACTTGTTGAGGTTGATCTAGATGCCTAGCTTGTGAGCCAGACCAAGGAAGTAGAGTAGGGCACGATACAGGAGACGCTTGGTGGATGCAGCGAAGAGCCAGTCATCTAGGTAGGGGAATACCTGAATGCCGTGAAGTCTCAGGTGAGCTGCTACGACCGCCATAACCTTGGTGAACACCCTGGGGTCTGTGGTGGGACCAAAGGGTAGGGCTCTGAACTTAAAGTGACTGGCCCCTAGCCAGAAGCGGAGAAACCTCCTGGAGCTCCTGTGGACCTTGATGTGATAGTAAGCGTCCTGGAGGTCTAACGAGCACATCCAGTCGCATTCTCTTAGAAACAGTAGAATAGACTATAGAGTGACCATCCGGAATTTTTGTTTATCTACCGACATGTCGAGGATGGACTGGTCCAGAATGGGCCTGAGGTCCCCCGTCTTCTTTGGCAATAAAAAGAACCTGGAGTAGATGCCTAATCCGGATTGATCTGGGGGGACTGTCACGATGGCTCATTTTTGTAACAGCTTCGAAACCTCTAAAGCTGCAGCCTCCCTGTGAGCGGGTGGAACATCTGGAAGGCGAGCTGGAGTTATGGGATGTGAAATGAAGGGGATAGAATATCCTCTGTATATGATTGTTTAACACCCAGCGGTCTGTAGTAATGGACTCCCATGCCGCTGGATGTAAGGAAAATCTTCCCCCGACTGCCTCCAGAGTAGAGCAGCCGGGCTACCCCTCAGGGTTGCTGAGTGGGTCTGTCAGAAAAAGATTCTCTAGACCCAATGTTTCTGGGACCCCCTCTGCCCCTGGGGCGGTGTCGGTCCTGTCCCCCTCGGCCTCTGGGGGACGAAAACTCCCGAGTGTCACGAAAGGACTGTGATTTCCGGGAACCACATTTTCTTTTGCCCCTTTTGGTTCCTGGAATAGGAACTCTGGGGGCTAGAGAAGCGAATTCCGACGGCCGACAAAGTGTTTCCGTCCTTCTCACTCTGGGTTAGTGTGTCACGTACGGTCTTCCCAAAGAGGGATGATCCATCGAATGGGGCGTTGATGAAAGTCGCCTTAAAGGGGTCTGCAAATTGACACAGCCTGATCCAGGCGTGTCGCCTCAAAGCAACGCCTGTATCTGCAGCTCTAGCGGCGCCCTCCGTGGCATGAGAGAGGAGACGCATAGAGGTATTAGTCACTGATTTTAGCGTAGTCATCTTGGCAGTAAAGGACTGCTTGTCCTGCTGAGACAGATTCCACGGGCGACTTAGCTCTGATACAAGGTCTCGCTGCAGTCGAATGACGTGTGTCAAGTAATTCAGCGCACAGATAGAAAATGTCGCTGACCAGTACATGCGCTGCCCAAAAAGATCCATTGACCTGGACTCCTTGTCCGGTGGATGAACCGAGGAACTCTCCTGTGCCAGTTCCTTCTTTGTGGAAACTGCAACCACCAACGCGTCTACCGGGGCTCCCTTGGACCATGCCTGCCTGTCCGATGGCAGAGAAAGAATTTTGTCTAGCCTTTTGGGGACAGGCTCTGCGGTGTCAGGATCCTTCCACGCCCTAGTGGTGATGAGGTCCACCAAAGGGACAGCTGGTGGGGAGACCCAGGAAGTAGATGGGCCCGTGCCAAAGGCATCCAAGAATATGGACTCATCCGCAGAGGGTTTGGGAGCTGACTAACTCCTCTTTGGTGAAGGATCTCCATGATGTCTTAGAACGAGACGCCCTCGGGAGGTGATCTGGGGGAACCCTCTCATTCATCCAAGTCCGTATCAGTGGTAATGGACTCGGGGGAGTCCAAGTGCCTCCTCTTGCACTTACGCTTACAAGGTTCCTCCCTAGTGTGACTCTCTGGAGAGGATACGTAAGCCTCTGGGGGGAACGACCTGGGGCTGCCTTGGCACTGGCTGTCCCTGAGACAGGGCAATGGGAGCAGAATCCAACATCAGGGGGGTTTGGGCCGGATCCGAGGATGTGAGCAGTGGTCTCAACCATTGGGAGTGGACCCTTACCACTGCCCCGAATGCCGAAGGAGAGCATGCCACCGTAGAGCATAAGTAAGGGGCTCTCCCTGGCACCGAAGCAGGCACCGGAGCAGACTGCGGGGTAGTCCGGGCGCCGAGGGTAGATCCAAAGGAACGAGATCCAGACCTTCTGGTCCGACTCCCCGACCACGGCTCCGAGAGTCCCCTGGATCCGAGATAGGATCCGAGGAACTCAAGGTGACGGCTGGCGTCGAGGAAACTAAAACCATCGGCGCCGACCCCACGGCTCCAAAAGGTCTCGGATCTGAAAACCCCAAGGCATCGAGTCAGATCGGGGGAAGGAGCAATAGGGTGGAACATAGTAGCAGAAGAGCAGCCCTCACCAATGGGAGACGGTCCTGGTAAGATCCCCATCTGAATCTGGTTCTGGACGAACCTCCTTATCAGCCTGTCCATATCAAGTTCGGATACACTCCGAGTCGATCTGGAGGAAGCGAGAGACTCAGGTCTGGGTCGGATCAGAGGAGAGTGCCTCGGCTCCGGCGAGAAACTGGGAGAGCGGAGCCAAGGGGAACGAGACCTACATACCTTAGCAGAAGGACTGGAAAAAGACTCCCTGCCCGGAGACCTTTTCTGGGCCTGTCTCTCTCCTTATGACGCCTGTCTTTCTCCCTTTTGTCCCTACCTCTGTGGGACAACTCCGAAAAAGCAGGCCTGGCAGGAGGTTGAGTCCCTGCCTGCACCGAATCACTGGTTGGGGAGAAAACCGAGGCAGACTCCAGGGCAGAAGCAGGTAGCAAACCTTTGGCCACTAGCTTAGCCGGACGATCCTCCAACGCCCTTGGGTTAAACCCTGAACAAATGTCACAGGGTACTGACAGATGTGCAACCCCTAAACACAGAACACACAGTGTGGCCATCAGCTGGAGAAAGCTTATGACCACACTCTGTGCACTTTTTGAAGAGAACCTTAGCTTGTTCTGCCATGACAATAACAGAAAAAAAGCCCTAAACGGACCACACGCACACACACACTAAACCGGGATGGGCCTAGGCGGGAATCAGCAAAAAACCTACTGAACGCTAAAAACTTTTTTTTTTTTTTAAATAATACGACCAAACGTGATGTAAGGGAAGATAAAAGGGAAGGAATTCACTCTCAACAACTAGCCAAAAAGTACCAAAAACCTTACCACTAGCTAAGAGCTCAGAGACCACAATGCTGACTCATAGAGCGGCAAACGAGATGGGGCTAGATAGGAGGAAGTGAGGTAATGTAGGTAGGGGAGGAGCTTGGAGCTGATGCTTGAAAAGTTTTTGATGAATCGGATCCGTATACCCATATGTGCAGAATGGATGATGTTATGTTCTTATCTGTGTTGTCTATCTTCATTCATTCTTGACAGTTGGGTTTCGGTTTTGTCCTCGGAACCAACTCGGCCGATATAACAAGTTTGTGCCAGCCAGAAACTCTCAAGCTAAGGTTACCTATACTGTCTCTCTTCCCTTCAGATCGAGTTTGCCCATAAAAATATTAAAGTGGAAGCTTTATCTGAACAACTGCCCTATCAGAGAAAAAGGACTAGTTCTGAACTTCCAGGAGTCTTTGCAGGGGGTAGGAGGGTGGGATGTCAAGAATGAATGAAGATCAACAACACAGATGGAAAGTTATGGTAAGATGATAACTTCTTTACCCGATGTTGTCAATCCTCATTCATTCCTGACAGCTGGGACAGAGTCCCTAGCTACTTTACATCCTGGGAGGCCCTATGGAAGGATATTCCTGAGCACCACTGAGCCAAAGGATGCTCTTCCCCTGGTGACCATGTCTAACTTGTAATGAGTGATAAAGGCTTGAGGGATAGCCCAAGTAGCTGCTGAGCAAAGGTCATCCATAGAGGCTCTTGAATGAAAGGCTACTGAAATGGAAACTGATCTGGTGGAGTAAGCTTTGACTTTAACGGATAGTCAATTTATTTTGTAGATAAACAAAGGTGATGCAATCTCTCAACCGTTTTGACAAAGTGACTTTGGAAAATGGCTTGCCTAATCTAGGACCTGAAAAAAAACAGGAACAATTTATCCTATTTTCTAAAAAAATTAGTCCTAAGTAAATGCGTAATTGTCTATGCATATCCAACAAATGCAAACAATATTCCCATTTGTTTGAAAAGTTTGGGAAGAAAACTGGCAGGTCAATGGAGTGGTTAATATCTGAATCAGAGACAACTCTGGGTAGAAAAGAGGGGTTAGTCTGAAGGGGTGCTCGCTCTGTGAAAAATGATGTATGGGCGCTTTACACACAAGGCCTGTAATTCTGACATTCTCCTGGCTGAGGTGATGGCTACCAGGAATAAGGTCTTCCAAGTTAAAAATTTTATATCACAGGTGGCTGGCTGGCTCAAAAGGTTGACGAATCAAAGTCTGTAAGACTAACATCAAACTCCAAGGTTCAATGGGTTCTTTAAATGGTGGTTTTAAATGCATTACTCCCTTTAAGAAGGTTTTGCAGAGATGGTGCGATATCAAGGAAAAATCATTGAAACTATTATGGAAATCTGATATAGCTGCTAAATGCACTCTGATAGTTGAACCTGAGACTCTTGATTGGAGCAAAGTTGACAAATATTCTAAGACTTTATGAATCGGGGCTGAAAAAGGGTCCAGTCTTCTTTCTTGAGACCAGATCACAAATCTGTTCCATTTACTATGATATCCTGATGGACAGGTTTATGGGAAGCCAGAAGTATCTTTTCTACTGGAGAAGACAGATTATTCTGCCTGGCAATTACCAGAAGTGGAGGTACCATGTGGTCAGCATGAGACTTGGTAGGTTGGGATGGACCAGCCACTGTGGATAAGACAGCAGACCCGGGAGTTGGGTCCAGAGTCCACTGGCTGTGAACTAGTTGAGGTCAAAGAAAGGGAAATCAGACTTGACGGGGCCAATAGGGTGCAATGAGGATTACTTTGCTTCTCATCTATTGCGCTTTCTTCAAAAACTGTGGTATCTGGGAAAAGAAGGAAAAGCATAAAGCAGTCCCGGGGGCCAATCACGTATTAGAGTGTTGCTCGGTGACTCCACCTGAGGGGGGATTAGGGTGAAGTAGCTGCTGCATTTGTGGCTCGTGGGAGATGCAAACAGATCGCAGTAAGGCTGACTGCAACAACGAAAAATCTCCGTCGCTACTATGGGATTGAAAGACCACTCCTGAGGCAGGAGGATGCTTCTGCTCGGTTTGTCCGCAATTACATTGGAATTCCCAGGAATGTGCATTGCTATCAGAAAGCAGTTAGAAGCTCTCGCTCATTGCCATACTCCAAGGGCTTCCCGACATAACAGACAGGATCTGGTTCCTCCCTGTTTGCTGATGTACCAGACGACCGAAATGTCTGATTGGACAGCAACTGTCCTGCTTGCAACGTTAGAAGCACTGCCCTCAGTTCTAGGACACTGATTTGCAGATTGGCCTCAAACGGGGACCAAGTGCCTTGGACAGTTTTCCCCTGAATATGCCCCCCCCCCCCCACATCAGGGATGTGTCCATGGTTACAATGGCCTTGGGTTGAGGGGGTGAAAAAGGGTGACTCCATAACTCCTGTTCTGGCTTCATCCACCAATTCAGATCTGGTTTGCAATGGTTTATTATGCGGATTGGATAAGACATGGGGTGTATTAACAGAGACCAGTGTGATGCTGGGAGTCATTAAACCAGCCTCATGAGGAATCTCACCAGGTGAACTAGGGTGATTGTCACTGCCATTGACCCTAGTAGTTGTAAGACTAAACAAGCTGGGACTAAGTCTTCAGAGAGTATCACTTGGAGTTGGGATCTTAACCTTTGTAATCTGTGATGAGGTAGATCAACCAGACAGGATCTTGTGTCGAATGTTGCTCTAATGAATTCTAAGCTTCGAGCAGGTGCCAGTTTTGACTTCTCCTTGTTTAGTGAGATGCTTAAGATCTCTGCTAGCTCTAGAGTATAATATAAGGCATGAAGCAGTAGACGCTAAGTGGGGGTGGTAAGGAGCCAGCCGTCTAAATACGGAAACACCCAGAATCCTTGCAGTCTCAACTGATCTGTTACTACTGCCATACATTTGGTGAACACCCTGGGGGCTGTGGTGAGACCAAAGGGCAGTGCCTGAAACTGGTAATGACTGGCTCTCAGCCGGAAGTGGAGATATCTTCTGGAGCGTTTGTCCATTTATATGTGGTAATACACATCTTGAAGATATATATCAAGCACATCCAACAGTCTTTTTCCAGGAAAAGAAGGCTAGATTGAACCGTGTCCATCCGGAATTTTGCCTGCCTGACAAACTTGTTGGTCCAGAATTGGCCTCCAGTCCCGTGTCTTTTTTTGGCACTAAAAAGAACCTCGAGTAAAATCCGGATCTTACTGGTCTGGTGAGACTGTTCGGATGACTCTCTTCGAGCAGCTTTAGAATTTCTTGAGCTGCTGCATCCCTCTGACTGGGTGGAAAGTCAGGGATTCGCCTTTGTGGCCTTGGATAAAGATTGAAGGAGACATGGTAACCTCTGGTAAATATCATTTGCACCCAGGAATCTGACGTTACTGAATGCCAGGCTAAGTGGTGCAAAGAGAGAATCGTCCCCCCACTGGTTCCAGAGGCAAGCAATCGGGCTGCTCTTCAAGATTGCCTATAGGGCTGCCCAAAGGAGGAATCCCTGGAGCTCTGGTTAAGCGGGCCCCCTCTGCCATGGGAGGGGCATCTTCCTGATAAGTTCCCCCCTCTGACACGGGGGGGGGGGGGATGGACTCTCCACGTGTCTCACAAAAAGGCCCTTGGGACTTCTGGAACCACATCTTTCCACTTCTCCGATTCCTGGTATAGGATTGTTGAGGAGTGGAAAAATGTACGTCCGCAGCAGTGTCTTTCCGTCCTCCTCACACCTGGCTAATGTGTCTAACTTTTGGGCCGAACAGAGAAGGAGCACCAATGGGAGCCCTGATGGAGGAAGACTTGAAAGGGTCCACAAAGTTGCACAAGCGCATCCAGGAGTGACGTCTCATGACGTCGCTTGCACCTGCTGCTCTGGCCGCCCTTTCGGTTGCATGTGCAATCAAATTCATGTACGGGTTAGAGATGGATTCTAGGGTGCCAAGCTGGGAAGCAACCTTGTCGCGTACCACGACAGACACGGCTTCTGCTAAGGTTCCAGAGAGTTCCATGATCAGGTCCCTTAGAAGATGGGTAAAATGTGCCAAACAATTCAACGATAATATGGCAAAGGTCATTGAAGCATAAACCTACTTCCCTAATCTGTACAACTTCTGACATACTCTGCTTGGAGGACGGACAGTAGCGCTCGCCTCTGCACCGCCACCACAGCATCTACTGCTAAACTCTTAGACCACTGGGGTTGATCATCTGGGGGTGGGGTTGGAAAGTATTTTGTCAGGTCTCTGGGGGATTGGCTCAATGATGTCAGGGGCCTTCCAAGCACACTGCACAATGAGCTTGACTAACTCATCTGCAGGCAGGGTCACCCAGAAAGTAGAGGTTCGGGCAGAGAAAGCCTGCAAGACGGCAGATTCCTCAGAGGAAGGGCTGGTGGGCTTCCAAGTCAGCCCTATGCTTTAACATTGTCTAGTATGTCTCCAAAGTAGACATCTTCAGGGGGCAACTGTGGGGACCCTTTCCCTTCATCGTAATCCATATCTTCGGTAAGAGATACTTGGGGTTAATCAACGTGCTTCCTCTTACACAAATTTGTTAAGGGGTGGTTCATCAAGGGGGAGGTCCGAAAAGGACTCCTAAGAGAGGGTACCTTGCTGCTCCCATGCCCGTTGCCCCAGTGTAGTAGACTGACAGCTGCAAGCCAGAGGACACATACATATGACATTCTGGCACCAAAGGTGCTGACTGTGAGCCTGCTGAAGCAAACTCGCTCTCCATAATCTGGAAGGCAAAACCGCCTGAAGAGGGATGGGAGCCCAGAAAGTACAGTTGTGTACACTTACCATAAATGTAGATGTTCGAGTGTATTCACTGTTGCAGTCATTACATATGGGTAATCCTACTGGCAAGGTTGCCTTCAGTCGGCCTGAATTCCAAAGTCCTGGGTCCTGCGTCGACCACTGTCGCCCCTTCCCTGACATCAGGTTGTCAGGGGGTATAAAAGATGCGGCAGACGCCATTTTCTTTAGTTTTTCTTGCCCCCAGATGTCAGGTGCCCCCTAAAAGGGTAGCCAAAATTTATATACATATAAATACATGCACCAATATAAACTTTACCTTCATCTACAAGCAAATACACCACATAGGTTGTATAAATCAGAGAAGGAAAGATAGGTTCCATCAGAAGAAAAGTGGGATGGCGGGAGGGTAACCTGGACTGCAACAGTGAATACACTCGAACATCTACATTTATGGTAAGTGTACACAACTGTACTATGTTCTTCGTGTTTCACTGTTGCAGTCATTACATTTGGGTAGAGTCCCAAAGCTATGGATAAGAGGCTGGAGCTACACAGCATTAGGAGCGGCTATGAGGCCCTGCAGAACTGCAGTGGCAAAAGCCTGCCCTGGATTTAGAGTAGAGTGGCAGATGATAGTGCTTGGTAAAGGTGTGCACTGAACTGCACGTAGCAGCCTCTAAAATGTCCTTGGTTGGTACTCCCCTGAGAAAGGCTGCTGAAGTGGCTGCAGCTCTGTTTGAATATGGCCTAATGCCCTTAGGCACTGGCTTGCCATGGTGTAAGTAGCAGAAACGAATGCAGTGGCCTATCCACTTTGAAATAGTCTGCTTTGAGATAGCCTTTCCTTGTGATGCTGCAGCATATGCCACTAGTAATTGTTCCATCTTTTGGAAAACTTTGGTTCTGTCCAAGTAGAATCTAAGCTGTCTGTGTACGTCGAAAGAATGCAGAATTCTCTCCCCCTTGTTCTGTGGATTTGGATAAAAAGTTGGCAGATGAATAGTTTGGTTAAGAGCCACATTGGACACCACCTTAGGCATTAATGTTGGGTTTGTCCTCAGAGAGACCCTGTCTGGATAAAAAAATGATAAAAGATTCCACAGCCATGAGTGCCTGAAGCTCTGAAACTCGTCTTGCGGAAGTTACTGCTAGGAGCAGAGATGTTTTCCAAGATAAAAACTTTATATCAGCCATTGCAGCTGGCTCAAAAGGTGGCAGGGTGAGTTTTTCCAAGACACACTTGAGGTCCCATGCAGGCATTGGTGATCTTCTTGGAGGCCTTAAGTTTTTGGCTCCTCTGAGGTACTGTTTTAGTAAGGGATGAGAAAAAATTGGTGGCTCTGTATTGTAATGAGCCGATATGGCAGAGGCATGAATTTTAATAGATGAAAAAGATAGACCTTTGTCCAGCATCTCAGTTAAGTATTGCAAAATCTGTGGAATATTTGGCACAGCTGTATCATTTCCCTGTGCCTGGTTCCAAGCACAAAATCTCTTCCATTTTCTAGTACTAGGCCTTCTGGCCTCCAAAATGACATCCATCACAGCTGTACTGAGAGGTGTGTTTTGAATGACTATATTATCCGCCATGCTGCCAGGTTTAAAGTCCTTTGGCTGCGCAGGATCTGACTGTTTTGCTGGGATAGTAGATGAGGTATCTGAGGCAAGGTCCAAGCTGGGCATTGAGACAAGCTCCTTAGAATTGGATACCAGTACTGGCAGGGCCAGTCTGGGGCAAGTAGTATCATCCTTGGCTTCTCCTGTCTGACCTTTAGTAGTACCTTGGGGAGGAGAGGCAGAGGGGGAAATGCATATACTGATAGGTTTTTCCAGCTGAAAGATAGGGCGTCCACTTTCCATGCTCGTTTGTGATAAATCCTTGTGCAGAATCTTTTTAGTTGGTAGTTGTGAGGGGAGGCAAATAGATCCATGTCCGGGCATCCCCATTTCCTTGTTATCATGCTGAAAATTTGTGGATCCAGGTGCCACTCATGGGGATCCATGAGGTTTCTGCCTATGTCATCTGCCAGAGTATTCTTCCTTCCTGGCAGGAATTGTGCCTGCAGGTGTACTTGGTAAGCCAATGCGGTGTCCCACAAAGTCATGGCTAGTCTGCAAAGAGGGTAAGGATGAGTGCCCCCCTGCTTGTTTATATACCACATTACCGTGGTGTTGTCTGTCTATTAGTAGTTGTCCTGGATGTAGTAAGTCCTTGAAGGCCGTCAAGGCATTTTGAACTGCTAGCATCTCTTTTTGATCGATATGTAGATGCATTTGGTTTGAGGTCCATGCGCCCTGAATGCATCTTCCTACCATGTGGGCCCCCCAGGCGTAATCTGATGCATCCGTTGTTAGTGTTTGCCTGGCTGGGGGTAATGTGAATGGCTGTCCCTTGTTTTGGTGGCAAGCCTGTGCCCACCATCGAAACTCCTGTTGCAGGCAGGGAATGAGAGTACTCATAGTTTCCAAGCTGTGGCAATGTTGAGTCCAAACACTTTTTAGGTACCATTGAAGTTTCCTCATATGCAATCTTGCATATGGAATTAGTAGGATGCAGGATGCCATGAAGCCCAAAGCCTGCAGAATTTTTCTTGCATTTAACTGGGTCTTTTTTGCCAGCATTTTGAAATAGGTAGTTAGTTGCCTTTGTTTGTCTGGCGTGAGATAAGCCATCTGGGCAGTTGTATTTAAGCTTGCACCCAGGAATATTATCTCTTGAAAGGGTACTAGTTTTGATTTCTTTTCACTGACTGTGTACCCTAGGCATGTCAGAAATCTTTCCACAAACGCCAGATGCTGTAGAAAAATGTCCTTTTTCACTGCTTGAATTGGGCAGTCGTCCAAGTAAGGATATATTTGGATTCCTCTTTGTCTGAATGCAATTACTGGTGCCAGGCACTTTGTAAAGACCCTGGGCGCAGTAGATAAGCCAAAGGGCAGTGCAGAGAATTGGTAATGCATTGAGCCAGCCTTGAATCTGAGGTATCTTCTGCATATTTGTCTGATGGGGACATGCAGGTATGCTCTTTTAGGTCTAAAGTCACAAGCCAAGCGTTCTTGCCCAGCATGGGCAGAAGCTGCTGCAAAGTCAACATCTTGAATTTTGGAATATCCAGGAATGTGTTCAAAATAGATAGGTCCAGTATTGGCCTCCAGGCCTTGTCCTTTCTGGGCACCAAGAACAGTCTTGAGTAAAATCCTTGTCCCTGCTCTTGCTCTGGTACTAGTTGAATGGCCCCCATGTCCATGAGGGATGAGATTTGTTTTTGTGCCTCTGCCCATTGATTTTTTGGCAGATCTGGCCAGCCGTTTGCTTTTGGCAGGGTATGGAAATGGAACTTGTAGCCTTGTGACACGATATTTAAGACCCACGTGTCCTGGGTTATAATGTGCCAATTTTGTGAAAAAAAGTGCTAATTTCCCCCTTAAGGGGGCTGCCAGGAGAGAAGTGCTTGGTGCAGGCAGGGGGAAGTCATTGGGACCGTTTCCTGAATGGTTGTGATTTGTCTTCTCCAACTCTGGAGGTAGAAGCCCCCCATTGCTTTGAGCGTAATGAACCTTGCGCCTGGGATCTGCCTCTAGGGCATCTGGGTCTGCCCCTTTGAGGTCTGTCTGACACAGGAAAGGACCAATTCTTTGTTGGCCAGTGTCTACTAAACCTAGGTGGCTGTACTTGTAAAAAATCTTTGACCGTTTGCATAGATTTAGCTTTGTCCTCCATTTTCTTTAACACCTCTTCTGCCTTAACACCAAAGTATCATGCTGTAAAGGTGCATCTAATAATTTAACTTTAACATGATCAGGCAGATTTTGTTCCTTTAACCAAGCATGCCTCCTAATTACAACATGTAACTGCGGCCCTGCAGGAGGCCTCTAAAGAATCAAAACCACATTGCAAAGTATGCTTTCCAATTTGTTCAACTGCATGCAATAAATCCTGCATTTCCTTGTTTTCTGCACATTCAGAGTTTAACAACATTTTCTGTTTAAGCAATACCATGATATGTTGCTGATATTTGAGCATATGAAACTGACAGTTTAAGGCCCTTATAGTCAAGGTAGCAGATGTATAAACCTTTTCCCCCCCATCTATCCAGTGCCCTAGAATCCCTGTCAGAGGGGGTAGGGTTTTTTGCAGCGGAAGCCTTAACTCCTTTGGGACCCTGACAAATAGTTTCTGGGTCTGCAGCAGGGTTTTTAAAAAGGAATTTATGTGAGTCAGGAACCCTGTAATATCTGTCAGGCTTAACAGGAGCTGGAGGTAAGGAGTCAGGGGTAAGACTAGACTCCGAAAACACATCTACAATGTCTAACACAGGTGAGATGGCTAGTGGCTTGTGTTGAGGTAGTAAAAGGAAATCCCCGAGCCTCTTTTTAGATTCTGAAAAATCTTGGCTCCCCCAGTGGAAATGCTTCATCATGGTATGTAAGGTTTCCCCAAAAGAATAGTCCTCTGGAGGAGAAGTTGAAGGAATAGATTCTTCAGCATCAGAATACTCATAGGGGGGAAGAGAATATTCCTGATCAGAAGAGGAATCAGAAGAAATGGAAACCTGATCTGAAGATTCATAGTCAGTCTCTTGCCTAGGCCTCTTATCAGGAGGGGGATGGGAACCCCTGATCAAGGTAATCAAGTCTTTGGCCATTTTGAGCATCTGCTTTTTGGGCATGGAGGCCTGTCCACGTGGCTCTTGAGTTTGCTTCTTTGCCTTTGAAGGTGCTTTAGTCTTTGCCTTTGAAGTTGGTTTAATGTATAGATGCTTAGGTCTGAATACACCCTCAGAAGCCAGTGCCTGCTCAGTGGCTCCGGACCAATCTGAAGGAATAGCGTCCGAGGCTCCAATACCTTGAGTTTCCAGCGGCATAGCCGACTCCACGTGGGAGTCAGTAGCGGCCTGCAACTCTAAAGTAGCGGGTGTCAGGGGCTGCGAAAGTGCCTCACTGAGAACCGGCGACTAGCTTAGGAGAAGCTTAGTTGTCGGTTTTGGGCCTCAGTTGTCTATCTTTTTCTTTGTGTTTTTTGTGAACTCCGGTAGTCGGATGTCTTTCAGACGACATTTCTGGATAATTAAACCTGAGTCCAAAATAGTTTAATGCAAAATCATACTGACGCTCAATAGTGCGTTGGTTAAATCTAGCACAAAACCGAAAACCTGAAACGTTATGGTCAGGGCCTAGGCAAGGAATACAATAAGAATGAAAGTACTTATGAGGTATTTGCTTCCCACAAGAAATACAATTAACTTTTTTTGACATCGGTCTGGAGCAAGAAAAAAGTTTCCCCAACAAGGTACTTAGCTTTATAGAAGACTTCGGATCTGAAACTCGAACTCAAAAATCTCAGGAGTCGGCCGACCGGCACTTGCGAACTGCTTCTGCTTCGGGCACCGTAAGGCAAGAAAGACAAAAAAAATGGTGTCGGCCGCATCTTATACCCCTGACGACCTGACGTCAGGGAAGGGGTGACAGCAGCCGACGCAGGACCCAGGACATTGGAATTCAGGCCAACTGAAGGCAACCTGCCAGCAGGATTACCCAAATGTAATGACTGCAACAGTGAAACATGAAGAACGTCAGAGAAAGACAACTTCGGAACCAAAGCCACACCCAGCTCCAACGAGCCTACCTCCAAAGAAGGAGCTGTGAGGGGACTCAAAGCTGTCAAAGCAACTGGAACCATAGACCACACAGTAGGTTCCAGAACTACAGTGAGATCCACCAACAGTACCAAAGAAGCTGGCACCGGGAGGGGCGTTGGCATCAAGGGCTCCAAAACCTGCAGGGAGGTTGAAGGAGGAAGACAAGTTGGAGTCTGTGGAGAAAAACCCTCAGCTCCGGGTGGGATGAAGTCCTAGATGGGATTGGCTTGCCTCTGGCCACTAAGAGCGGATCCATAAATCTCACTATATCACGCTCGAAAAGGCTCTTGGTGGAAGGAAAGGGCATCCCTGATGGAGATTCTGGTCGGTCAATAAAGGGAATGAGCTGCTGTCCAATAAAGGGGTTAATGAATGGGGAATATTGAGTCCTGGCTAGGGTTTCGACCTTTGGCACCATGGTGGAATGACCAGAAGGTTGTGATGGAGGGGAAATGACCGATTTCAATGGGAAAGCTATTGTTGGTGCCGAGAGGGTCTGTGGTACCGTGAAAACTGTCAGTACCGTGGCGACTGTAGTAGTCAGTTCCGTAGTGAAGGACAGCACCGTGGAGGGGGTCTTAGGCTCTGATACCAACTTAGGCTTAGTCTTTGGTTCAGTATGAACCTGGCCTTTAGAAGTTCTCAGTTCCTATGAATGAGGAGACGCTGGGACCGAATGGCTCCTCTTCATTTCTTTCTTAGGAGGTTTTGACACCTCCGTCTCAGACAAACACACTGAAAAAGCCTCCGAAAAAGGTTTTTTTAATAAACCCTTTAAGATTAACTTATTCCTACGCTCTGTTAGGATACAGCACTAAAGCCGTCACAAAGCTTGCACAGAGGTTGGACCTATAGATGTGGCACTCCTAAACAGTATACGCAAGAAAGATGCCTGTGGTACCTTTTTTGTCAGCCATGTCAAAAAAAAAAATTACCAGACTGAAAGTCGTTCACGCGATCACTCACACAGACACACAGTGCACGCGATCACTCACACAGACACACAGTGATGGAGAATACAGCAAAGATTTTTTTTTTTTTTTTTTTTTTTTATATATAAAAGACACCAGCAATAGTAACGCTGAAATACCCTAGAAAAGAAAAAGGGGGGAAGGATACCAGTGATGGTATTAGGGAATTAACAGAAGTAAGGGGGAGGGGAGGGGCAATACCAACTATGGTTATAAAAAAAGTAATACCGAAAACGGTAATAAGAGAAGATAAACAGCAGTCACACAGTAGTTTATTATATATGAAAGCGACTTGAAATAACATGGTTTAAAATATAAAAATTAGCAAAATAGTGAAAAAAAAATATCAACACTTTGCTTGAGAGTAGGCCTGACGTGTCTTGAAACTCTACTCCACAAATGAGACCTGAAGAGAAGACCGGCAGTATGGGTAACCTTAGCTCAAGAGTTTCTGGCTGGCGCGAGCTTGTTATATCGGCCGAATCAGTTCCAAGGCAGAACCGAAACCCAACTGTCATGAATGACTGAAGACTGACATCATCAGATTTAACTTTGTCAATCAGACCATACACAAGTGCATAACTGAATGAAATTACGTTTCTCCAGGCTCAAGTACAAACAGAAACACAATACACTTGAACAGCAACAACAGTGACCAAGCCAACCGAAGGCACAAAAAGCATAGAAGTATCATCAGCAAAACATTACTTGCGGACTACAGCAATCCACTTCATCCACATTGCAGACAACTCTCGCTCCAACACCAGCAACATTCCAAAGTCCAATCTGGTCTTCTGGCACCACAAATCTAAGCTGATTTAACCAACTGACAAGTCAGGTTCTTTGCTACCTGCATTCAGTGCAACCGCCGCTACAGGCCCGAACAGTCACAACCAGTTCAACGATCTTCCCACAGATTTTCACCATCCACATCACAAACAACAGCGTCCCCAATCCAGTCCGGTTCCCTCTAACTCACCTACTTAGTCCTTTTAATTATTTTTTTAATACTTAAAAATTGTGCCTGGCGACAAAAGGTTTCCACCTCCACAACTTGCCACCAAGGCCCAACTACCACGATTAGTTTAACTATCGTAACAAGACACCACTGACATTACGGACATGATGGTTTCAACTGCACACACAGCAATGGACTACCAATCGATAATTTCAAAATTACTAAATTTCAAAACATAAAACTACATAAACACACCTTGGGAGCCGGAGAAGCCGTTGCCACACAAGGCACCCCCCCCCCTTCTAGACTGAGGAATTGAGATCTGAAAGACTGAGGAAGTCTCCAAAGACCTTGTGGAATGAGCTTTTAGAGGCTTTGGTAAAGGCAAACCCACTTTCTTACAAAGGTAATACAATCAAGCCAGCCATATGGCCAAAGTCACTTTAGATAATGGTTTTCCTAGCTTTGAATCAGAAAAGGAAACAATTGTTCAGATTTTCTCAAATCTTTGGTTCTGTGAAGTTAGAAAAGTACTGCCTGTGGACATCCAAAATTTGCAACATATACTGTCCATGGTTTGAAAAGTTAGGAAAGACGACTGGGAGGTTGATACCTTGACTAATATTGGATTCAGACACCACCTTTATTAAAAGGGAAGGACTGGTCAGTAGAGAAACCTTATCCTTGTGAAAAATTAAAGGAGATTTAGAAGACAGTGCTTGAAGTTTGGGCACTCTTCTGAAAGAGGTGACAAACTAGGAAAACAGTTTTCCAGGTCAAAAACTTTAGACCAGCCTTTGCTGGTGGTTCGAAGGGGAGGCTGACTCAAGGTCTGAAAAATATTTAAACCCCAAGGAGGAATAGGATCCTTTAAAGGAGGTCTTAGTATGTAGGTTCATCTGAGAAAGGCTTTACAAACCTTGGAGAAGGCTAAGGCAGAATTATTTACTCCTACATGAATGGCTACTAGTTGTACTCTGATTGTTGAGGAGTTGGTACTCTCATTGAAAATTGCTGATAAAAGTCTAGAACCTTTGAAACTGGTGCTAGAAAGGGGTGTAAATTATTTCTATGGGCCCAAAAAGCAAATCTTTTCCATTTACTTTTGCATAATTTTCAAGTGGAAGCTTAGACAGCAGAATATGACATACTGGAGAGGACAGCCTGGGCTGTTTAGCAACCAACAGAACTGGAGAAACCATGCGGTCAGTTTGAGGCCTGATATGTCCAGATGAGTCAAGCCTGTTGGGTGAGACAGGCTGTCTTGAGTCGCAGCCAGATTCCAGGGTGGAAGTAGAAGATAAGCCAAATGAAGGGAAACCAGATCTGATAAGGCCAGTAAGGGGTAATGAGGATAAATGTGTTCTTTGATATGGTTTCTGGAGAAATTTGTAAATGAGGAATACAAGGTGATAAGTGTAAAGGAGATTGGAGGGTCACACTTAGTAGAGCATCCCTCAGGGACTCCCCCACTGAGAGAGATCAGGGCAAAGAACCCGACGAACTTGTT
The DNA here is from genome assembly GCF_019279795.1 of Protopterus annectens. Taxonomy (NCBI): domain Eukaryota; kingdom Metazoa; phylum Chordata; order Ceratodontiformes; family Protopteridae; genus Protopterus; species Protopterus annectens. The sequence continues at coordinate 913,609,902 of NC_056727.1, read as the reverse complement.
GAGGGGAAATGCAAAACAATCGCAGCATGGTTGGATATTTTGACAGAAAATCTCCGCCACATTGATATTGAGACCACTCCTGAGGCTTGACTTGTCTGCAATCACTTTGGATTTCCCTGTGATGTGCATTGCTATTAGAAAGTGATTGAAAGAGGCTGCCCACTGCTATACTCTCGCAGCTTTTCAACAAAGAGGGTAAGATCTGCTTCCCTCTTGCTTGTTGATTTACCAGACTGCCGACCTATTGTCCACTTGAATCGCAATAGTCACTGTTGGAGAGTGTCTGGAAAGGCCTGTGGTGGCTCTCATTTCCAGGACACTGATATTCATGTTGGCCACTCCATGTACCTTGGAGTGCTTTCCCAAGTAATGCTCCCCCCCTCCTGACTTGAGAGCTGCCCATGGACACTGTGGCCTTGGGCTGAGAGACAACAAAGGGATGGCCTTCATGCATCTGACCGGAGTGGATCCACCAGAGAAGGCAATCCTTGTAAGCTTGAGTTATCTTGACTGGCCTGGATAATGGGTGTTGGAGAACAGACCAGTGTGCTGAGTGTCCACAGAAAGATTCTCATATGGAATCTGCCCAGCAGTACTAGGGTGATTGCCGTTGACATGGATCCCAAGGCTTGCATGGGCTGAAAGAGAAGAATTCTGAATAGTTTGAATTCAAGGCAAAGGAAGAGAAGCTATACGACTTACTGTATTGAAAAGAGCACCGATAAATTCCAAAGTTTGAGCTGGACTGAGATGAGATCTGCTGTAATTGATGGATATCACCAGATGAGAGCACAGCTGGAGCAATGGACTCTTGCATGAATTATATGATGCCTGGTTGGAGCGGTCAGGAGCCAGTCGTCCAGGTATGGAAACACTCAAAACCACAGTTTTCTCAAGTGAGCTGCAACTACTGCCATACACTTGGTAAACACCCTGGGGGCTGTGGTGAGACCAAAGGCAGTGCTCTGAATTAATAATGACCGGCTTCCAACTAGAAGCATAGATACCTTCTGGATAGTCTGTTCATTTTGATGTGCTAGCATGCATCCTGAAGATCTAGTGAGCACATTCAATCGTCCTTGTGCAAAAACAGCAGAATGGACTGAACCGTGACCATCCAAATTTGTATACTGAACTGATTGATTTATTTTGCTGAAATTTAACACGAGTCTCCAGTCTTTTGTCTTATTTTGGCACTATACTGAATAAGTTCTGGACTGACTCTGGTCTGAGGGGACCTCTTGGACGAGTCTTTTTTCCTAGCAACTTGTTTATTTTTAGTGCTACTGCTTCCACTTGACTGGGTGGAACATCAAGGATTTTCTTTAAAACTGATGGAGAGGATGGGAAAATGCCATGATACATCCTCTGGATATCATGTTCCGTACCCATGAATCTTTTGTGATTTCTAACTAGGCTCTCTGGTGCAGGGACTGCTTCCAGAAATGCACAGTCGGGCCTCCTTTCAGGAGCACTGATAGGATCTGTCAGAGAAGAAAACCCTAGATCCTTGGTTACAGGGACCACCTCTGCGTGGGGAGGGCTTCTTCCATTTTAATTCCCCCCTCTGCCCCTGGCGGAACTGTCTCCACATGGATCTTGAAAGGGACCCTGGGATTTCTTTAACCACATTTTTCTTCCACCTCATTGGTTTCTACAAAAGGACCATTGAGGACCTGAAAAATTTACGCCCACAGCAGACAGGGCTTCCCCTTCCTTTTCACACCTAGAGTGTGCATTTTTCACACTGGGGCCAAACAATGAAGTTCTGTCAAAGGGTGCACTAATGAAAGAAGATTTGAAGGGTTCTGCAAAATCACATAACTGCATCCAGGCGCGTCTCCTAATGGAAATGCCTGAACCTGGCTCCTGTGAACTACCTTCAGCAGAGTGAGAGACGAGCCACATGGATGAATTTGAAACAGACTGAAGAGTAGCCAACTGTGAGGAAATAATACTCTTCCTTAGAGAATACGGTCCCAGAGAGAGATTTGGAAAGCTTGATCAAATCTCTCTGAAGCCCTGTGAAATTTGCCAAATAATTCTGCAACCTAAGAGTGAAGGTTGCTGAAGCATAGGCACTCTTCCCAAATCTGTCAAACCCCCTAGACTCCCTGTTAGAGGAGTGGACACAGGAACGTTGCTCTGTCAGTTCCTTTCTAGTGGCTGCTGCTACTAGAAAGACATCAACAGGTACTCATTTACTCCAGTGTGGTCTATTTTTAGTGGTGCCGGGATCCTGTCTGGTCTTTTGGGAATAGGATCAAGCTGTGTCTATTTTTTTCTTTGCCCATCAAGAGACAATCTACGAGTTCATTGGTAAGCGGAGTCACCCAGAAGGTATACGGGGCCACAGCTACAGGCACTAAAGAAAGAGAGATTCCTCTTGGGAAGGGTTACCCAGGGACCAACCACCCCTTTGTTTGAGGAGTTCTAAGATATCTCCAAATTAGTCATTGGGTGGTGACCTGGGGGACCCTTAACCCTCATCAAAATCAATGTCTTCAGTGACAGACTCTTGTGGAGAGTCTGTGACTCCTTTTGCACTTTCCCTTCCAAGGGACCTCCTCAGTGGGGTGTTCTGGAGAGATATCAGAAGTGATAATCAAACGCTTCTGGGTGGCCTGGAGACTGCTCCTGGGTGTTTGTCCTAGTGAAATGGATGACTGAGGCTCTGGATACAAAATTGAATGAGAGTGGGAAGTCACAACTGATGTGAACAGAGATATCTGAGCTCTAGACAGAGAATGCTTTCTCCACTACCTCAAAAGCGGAATGCCTGGGAGAAGCAGAAACTGACAGATCCGACAAAGCAGGCTTTGTGGATCGTCAGCTCCAGCTGTCCTGCAGGTAAACCACCAGAGAAGGGAACTGGAGCAGAGCTATCCAATGTCGATGCTCCAGGTGGAAGAGATGGCCCTGATAACTTTGAAGCAGAACCCAACAACCCTGCAGCCAGAGACACTTTCTCCCTGAGGTACTCAGGGCTGGACAGCTCAGATATCAATGGAGTCGAAGATGCCAATATCTTTGGATCCAAGGAAGACAACTCCAAAGGTTGTGGATTGGAGAATGAGCTATAAGCAGAGGTGTAAGCTCTAAGGAGGATTTCCAGACCCAATGGAGTTTGAGCCGAAAGGACTCCCGTTTGGATTTGCATCCTGAAGATCATCATCTCCACATCTGCCTCTGATAGACACCTGGAAGACTGAAGGGAAAAAGCCGTGGATGATGGTCTCTAGTGATGACAGTGAGACTGATCTAGAAAGGGTGACGGAAGCCTAGAAAATGGCTCTGATATAAAGGAAGACAAGAGATCTGAGGAGATTTTTCGGATCTTGCCTTCAGATCTGATGCATTCAGATCACTTTTTTGCTTGTTTAATTTGTGGCTCTGAGGATGGAGCTGAGGTAGAAAACGAAGGGCGTTCTGGTAATCTCATAAGCGATTCTTAGGAAAAAGAATCTCCCCTTTTTTCTCGTCTTTTGGGAGATTACAGCTCCAGTAGCCACTAATGAAGATTTAGAAGGTAGTAAACCCTTGAGGATTAACTCATTTTTCCTGTTTTTTAGAGCAAGGAAGTTGAATCCCTTACAAATGTCAGTCGATATCCAGATGTCTAGGTCTTAAGCAATAAACATGCCCAGTGTGTGTGTGTCTGCATTTGGAGTGACCCACCACACACTTCTTAAAACTTCAGGGCTTATCCAACATTTTACAATTGCAACTAAACTAACACAGAAAAAGGATAGAATGTTTTTTTTTTTGTTAGAAATTTAGAAATAGAAAAGATAAAAGAAAGGGGACAGAATTACCAATGATGGCAACTGAGAGTATTACGTAAATATGAGAAGGAAAGGAATATACCATCAATAGTAATACAAGTACTCAGAGTACAAGAAGAAAGGCTAATATTATTGAAAAAAGGGTTAAAGGGAGGAAAACAAAATGAGTATAATAGGAAAGTAATAAAGGAGATTAAAATCACTGACTTTTGAGCGGTAGAAGAAATGAGAAATTCCTAACCACTTAAAAGTTCACGATCTACATCTGAACACTATGGTACCAAATGAGAACTGAGGTATTAAGGTGGCTAGAGCATTATGGGTAAAGGGAGGAGCTTGAGAGTTCAAGTATTCTGCGATCTGGAAGAATTGGCTGGATCAGATCTGAACCCAACTGTTGAGGAATGAATGAAAATGACATCAGATCTTACAATTCTGCAGGGGACTCCCCTACACTCATTTCAGAAAGGTAGAACTCCATCCCTATAGCACTGAAAACCAATCTAAATGGAAACTCCTTTAAAAAGCAATTAAAATGTCATTTTTTTTTTTTTTTTTTTTTTTTTTTTAAGCAGATCTGCGTCTGCATCTCACCAGGCTGACTGCCATAATACAGTTTCTCTCTCCCCATCTCTAGAACAATAATGACTGCACTCCTTTCCACACTTCCAATTTCATTAGAGTAATTTCCTCCTACTCTAAGGCAACTGTAGCTTTACTATTCCTATCTCCATAAAGTATTTTTTATCTCCTCTTAGAAGTAATTTCACAAAAACTGACTTTACTACATCAAGGACCTTTACTGAGACTAATGTATTCCCATAAAGTCAGCTTGTAACTGTTCCCCTGTACAAATCTCTATGTATGTGATGCACATGTTTGATGTGGATTCTTGTACTGTATTTAATGCATTTTTTTAATCTATTTTATGCATAATCTTATGCTCTACATAACTCCTCAGTTTATGTTTAAATGATTGGAGAGTTTTCCTAAAGGTCTAAGACAGACTATCCTGGTAAACAAAGGTAAAACTAAAAAAATGAAATAAATACTTAATGTTTTATGAAACGCGTTTGATTTGAAGCCCAAGACTGAATTTCTGTAAGAAAATTTTAAACTACAGCCTCAAAGGCATGCTTTACGTCAATGAAAATTCCCTTTGAGAGATGTCCCTTCTCCATACTACAGTAAATTTCATCAGAAATATAGAAAACTGCTCCAAGGGTATTATGTCCTGTTGGAAATCCATGTTGGGGATTAATGAGAAGTCTGTACTTGTTCGGAAATCTGGGTACGCAAGATTTTGTGAACATCTTTATTGCAGTTAAAGAATGGAAATGAGTCTGTAATCCTGTAGGTTTGACGGGGGGGGGGCAATTTTTTTCAGAAAAGGAATGATTACTACAGGTCTGAACTGTTGCAGTACAACTCTTAACAGTTATGAGGACACTGAAGATACGGAAGCGTATCTTATGCTCCTAGTCATTAGAATAACAGAAGTGTGTGATACATTGGAGTTAATGTCATATTTTATTTCAAGTTCCTAGCTCCCTAACTCTCTCAGAAAAAAAAATGAGTGAAAGTAAAAAAGGGCTTAGTTTTTGGTAGCATCATTGTTATCTGGGAGAAATGTGTGGAAATTTATTGAAGTTTTTCAGCAAAAAAGTTTTAAAGGTTTTTGTTGCGAACAGACTTGCCTACAAGATGCTATATACATATGCCAAAAATACTGTAGTTATAAAGGCATGACTTCCTGCTTAGGGCAGAGCTATCTTGATTTGGCCACCTTTACTCAACTTGCTATTGAGGTCTTGAAGTCCAACGGTCAGCTATAAGGTCAGACCTTTTCCACTTATGCCAAGCTTTGCCCCTTTGCTTAAGCATAGCCTTCAGTTCCCTTTATTCTCAGGGACTTGCTTTTCTACAAATATATCAAATAGTGCTTGTGAAAAATATCCGTGACATTCTAAAAACATCTGAGGCATGTGAAAAAAGTTTTCTGCTACATTGTGGACTAATTAATATTCTGCAAGAAACCCAGATTCCTTTGATTCGGGGAAGATTCTAGAGTAATTAAAAGTTATGTACTCACCATAACTATGCATCTGTGTTGACCATTTTCATTCTTCCTCAACGAATGGGTCTCAGATCCAACCTTGGATCTGGCTCGGACACATTTCTTTCAAACTCTTGGAGACAACTCTCAAGCTCCTCCCTTTATCTATAACGTCCAACACCCCTGTATTATCTCAGATCTAGTTTGCTAGTCTATCAGAAAAAAACAGGTCATAGTCTACATAAAAGATAAAGACAGAAAAAAGGGCTCAAACAGGAACACTGGTTCCAATATTTCTATCAGGTCACTCACAAACAAAAGGGGAAGGGAAGGGGAGTGAAAATTGAGGAAAAATGAAAATGGACAACACAGACAAAACCATGGTGAGTACATAACTTAAAATATGATGTCATTTTCACTCATTCCTCAATGAACAGGATAAGATTCCCCAGCAATGATAACCTTGGGTGGCCCTCATGAATATTCTGGAGTACTGTAGAACCAAAGACAGCTCTGCTTCTGTTGATGAGATCCAATTTGTAATGAGCAATAAATGCATGAGCACTGCACTAAGCACAAATATCATCAATAGAAGCTCTGGCCCAAAAGGAAGATGAAGTAGCCATGGATCTACTATAGTGAGCTTTTGGAGTTCTCCGTAAAGACAAACCTAGTTAAGAATGAGCATATGAAATAAAACCTGTTAACCATTTAGCTGAGATAACTTTGGAAACTAGTTTTCCCACTCTATTGGGGCAAAGGAGACAAGCAACTTGTCAGTTGTTCTAAAAACCTTCATCGTATGAAGATAAAAACAAAGCTGTATGTACAGCTAAGAGGTGAAACATGCATTCTCCTTTATTAGAAAATGTGAAAAGAGCACAAGTAAACTGATCACTTAATGGATGTTCGCCTCAGAAGCTACTCTGGGCAGAAAAAAAATGGATTAGTATGTAAAGTGACCCTATCTTTGTGGAATAGAAAATAAGGTGATTTTTCAGGACAGTGCCTGGATTTCAGAAACTCGCCTAGCTGAGATGATGGTCACTAGGAAGACTGTCTTCCAGGAAAGAAAAGTACAGTTGTGTACCTACCATAAATGTAGATGTTCGAGTGTATTCACTGTTGCAGTCATTACACTTGGGTTATTCTGCTGGCAGGCTACCCTCAGTCAGCCTGAATTTCAAAGTCCTGGTCCGGCGTCGGTTGCTGTCGCCTCTTCCCTGACGTCAGTGTGCCAGGGGTATATACAAGATGCAGCAGACGCCATTTTCTTCAGTTTTTCCTGCCCCAGATGTCAGGTGCCCCCAATAAGGTAAGCAATACATACTGCTTATAAAAACAAAGTAAAATAAAAATACCTTCATCTACAAGCAAATACACCACATGGGTTTGCATAGGATAGAGAAGTATAGCTAAGTCCCAGCAAAGCAAGAGGGATGGAGAGTGGGTAACCTGGACTGCAACAGTGAATACACTCGAACATCTACATTTATGGTAGGTACACAACTGTACTATGTTCATCGTGTTTCACTGTTGCAGTCATTACACTTGGGTTGAATCCCAAAGCTGAGGTAGGGCGGTTGGGTCTAAATGGGATTAGGAGTGGCTATGAGGCCCTGCAGAACTGCAGTGGTAAAGCCTGCTCTGGATTTAGAGTAAAGAGGCAAGTGATAATGCTTGGTAAAAGTGTGCACTGAACTCCAAGTTGCAGCCTCCGAAATTTCCTTGGTTGGTACTCCTCTGAGAAAGGCTGCTGAAGTGGCTGCTGCCCTGGTAGAATATGGCCTAATATTCTTAGGCACTGACTTGCCATGCTGTGCATAGCAGAAACAAATACAGTGTCCTATCCATTTTGAAATAGTCTGCTTTGGGATAGCCTTTCCTTGTGATCCTGCAGAATATGCTACAAACAGTTGCTCAGTTTTTCTGAAAGCTTTTGTTTTGTCCAAGTAGAAGCGTAGCTACCTGTGTATGTCCAACGAGTGCAGAAGTCTCTCCCCTTTATTCTGGGGATTTGGATAAAATGTTGGCAAATGAATGGTTTGGTTAAGAGCCACACTGGATACTACCTTTGGCATAAAATGTTGGGCTTGTCCTTAGAGAAACCTTGTCCAGATGAAACATGATAAAGGGTTCCACTGCCATTAATGCCTGCAACTCTGAGACTCTTCTTGCTGAAGTTATTGCTAGAAGCAGAGCAGTTTTCCATGATAAGAATTTTATGTCCGCTGTATTGGCTGGCTCAAAAGGAGATAGTGTGAGCTTTTCTAAGACAAAGTTGAGGTCCCATGTAGGTATCGGTGCTCTCCTTGGGGGTCTTATGTGTTTTGCCCCTCTGAGGTACTGTCTTATCAGTGGATGAGAGAAAATAGGAGGTTCCGTATTGTAATGAGCTGAAATGGCAGAGGCATGGATCTTAATTGATGAGAAGGATAGGCCTTTGTCCAGCATCTCAGATAGGTATTGTAAAATCTGAGAAATATTTGGAACAAGTGGTTCAAGTCCTTGTGCCTGGTTCCAAGCACAGAATCTCTTCCATTTTTCTGCATAAGATTTCCTGGTGCTGGGCCTCCTGGCTTCCAAAATGACATCCATAACAGCTTTAGAGAGAAGTGTGTTCTGAGTGGCTATATTATCCACCATGCAGTCAGATTTAAAGTTCTGAGTTGGCTGTGCAGGATCCGATTGTTTTGTTGAGTCAGAAGATGAGGAATTAGACGTAAAGTCCAGGCTGGGCCTTGAGACAAGCTCTTTAGGATTGGGTACCAGTGCTGGCGTGGCCAGTCTGGGGCAATCAAAATCATTTTTGGTTTCTCTTGTCTGACTTTTAAGAGCACCTTGGGAAGGAGAGGCAGTGGTGGAAAGGCATAAACTGCTAGGGTTTTCCAGCTGAAAGATAGAGCATCCACTTTCCATACTTGTGAGTGGTAAGTCCTTGTGCAGAATCTCTGTAGTTGGTAGTTGTGAGGGGAGGCAAAGAGACCTATGTCTGGGCATCCCCATTTCTTTGTTATCGTGCTGACAACCTGTGGATTTAGTTTTCACTCGACTCGTGAGGGTCCATGAGGTTTCTGCTTAGTTCGTCTGCCAGAGTATTTTTCTTTCCTGGCGGGAATTGTGCCTGCAGATGTACTTGATAGGTCCACAAAGTCATGGCTTGCCTGCAGAGGGGGTAGGAATGTGTGCCCCCTTGCTTGTTTATGTACCACATAACTGTAGTATTACAAAAAATATATATCATACATTTGTTTATATATACTTTTTATATAATAAATTTTAGAAAATAGCGCTGTTAGGTTATGTTTCGTAAACAAAGCAGCCGATTCTCTGAAATGATATTCTTTGTAGCTGTAGCTATTGATACTTTAAGTGCAGATACTAATGTATATTTTTTATATATATATATATTTTAATATCTGTACATATATATATATATATATATATATATATATATATGTATTTTATAGTGTTTGTGTACATATATATACATTTTGTGAGACCACAGTCAATTTTGCAGCGATTAGTTAGCCGAGTTACTCTATTTTATACGTAACTTTTGTTTACTAAAGTTACCAATTGTAACTGAATATATTTACATTTCAAGGCTCTAAGAAGTTTATGTTGACTATCAGTAGTTAGAATTTATATCAGAATGCATTACAGTTAGTTCGGTAATGAATAAATTATGCTGCTACGGTCTTATTGAGTTTCTTATTGAAACTGAAACTGAAGTAATTGACGCTATCATATATATTTGTAATTCTTAAACATCAGTTAATTTAGAAATAGATGTACCTTTTATAACAGCACTATATTTATGGTTCACTTTTAAAAGAAAAAATCTTTTTACAATTTATGCTTCAATGTCAGATAATTCGTGCTCAATGGTTTTAAATGAACACTTATGCTTTTGTAGGTTTGCAGTCGGAGATCTTTCCACTGCAGAAATCTTTTATACTTATAAGTGTGTGAAAGTACAGTTTTTATATAACCTGTGATTTTCTAACTGTCTGTTCTGTTTTGTGAGCACATTATGGTTAGACATTATGCAATGAACTGCTTGCCGATTTTACCTTCATCAGTCTTAAAAGAACCTTTGGAATGAGAACTTTTTGTCTGTTTGTTAACAATGTTTCTTTAATTACTGATTGATGCAACTAATTAAATGGGGTTGATTCTTAATTGTTACATTATTTAAACTATGTGTGTGGGGTTATTCATTGTCTGAGGAAGCGTGGCTGTGACCACGCGAAAGCGCTTACCTTTACCCACTGTGTTTTAGATTAAAGAAGATTTTTTATACCATTACTACGTCTACTGATCTACTTTTTGGATTATTGACTGTAATTCTGCCTGCTATAAGACTACATCGTGGTTGAGATCAGGTTTGTGTGTTTAGCATAACTGTAGTATTGTCCGTCTTTAGTAGTAGTTGTCCTGGATGTAGTAGGTCCTTGAAGGCTGTCAGGGCATTCTGAACAGCTAACATCTCTTTTTGATTGATGTGAAGATGAATTTGGTCCTTGGGCCACGTGCCCTGAATACATTTTCCTGCCATGTGTCCCCCCCAGGCATAATCCGATGCATCTGTTGTTGGTGTCTGCCTGGCTGTGGGTAAAGTGAAAGGCTGTCCGTTGTTGTGGTGACAGGCCAGTGCCCACCATCGAAACTCCTGTTGCAGGCAGGGAATAGGAGTTATTGCTTCCAGGCTGTGGCAATGTTGAGTCCAAACACTTTTTAGGTACCATTGTAGCTTCCTCATATGCAGTCTTGCATATGGAATTAGCAGGATGCAAGTTGCATGAAGCCCAAGGCCTGCAGAATTTTTCTTGCAGGTAGCTGGGTCTTTGTTGCCATCACTTGAAAGTAATGAGTCAATTGCCTTTGCAAGTCTCACGTGAGATAAACTATCTGGGCAGTTGTATTTAAGCTTGCACCCAGGAATATTATCTCTCGAGAGGGCACTAGTTTTGATTTCTTTTCGTTTACTGTGTACCCTAGGCCTCTTTACTCATCCCTCATCAGGCCCATAATTGAGTACAATGCCCCTTTTGGGATGTACCTTACCAGACACCTGCAGCAACTGGAAAGACCCCAAAAGTACCTCACGAAGAGGATCAAAGGGCTCAAACAGATGCCATATGCTGCCCGGTTAAAAAAACTCCAGCTCTACTCAGTGGCATACCGCCTACTCAGAGGCGATCCGTGCCTGATGTATAAAGCCATGTCCAACCCGGAATTAATGGACATGCTGCACCTCAGAAAATCCAAATCCCATCGAGCTACGTGCTCAAGAGACTTGAACCTCAGCACTGAAATAAATAGGACATGCTGGAGGGACAGATTCATAACCCAGAGGCTCCCTTCACTCTGGAATAAAATCCCAGTCCAGGTTAGGCAGAGTCCCTCATTGACTCTCTTCAAGAGGAATCTTGATGAGTGGATGGGAGATCGTAGGTTTACCCCGGGTATCACTTCTGTGTCACTGTTAGACAGAGGCACAGTATACTAACCTCGGAAAAGGGCATAGCAAAATTAATTTAAAATGGGTGGCGAAAGCCAAACACACTCTGGCTAGGCTTGTAAATGCCTTAGGGCAGATAGCCTAGTATGAACCTATGAAGTGGAGGTATCTTCTGCACCATTCCCTTATTGGGATATGCAGGTATGCCTCAAGTCTAGAGTCACTAACCAAGCGTTCCTGCCCAGCATACGCAATAGCTGTTGTAAAGTCAACATTATGAATTTTGGAATGTCCAGGAACATGTTCAAAATCGATAAGTCCAGTATTGGACACCATGATTTGTCTTTTTTGGGTACCAGAAAACGTCTTGAATAAAAACCTTGCCCTTTTTCCTTTTCTGGCACTAGTTGAATAGCCCCCATATCCATGAGGGACATAACTTGCTTCTGAGCCTCTGCCCATTGACTTTGTGGCAGATCTGGCCAACTGTTTGGAACTGGCAAAGTATGGAAATGAAACCTGTACCCCTGGGATACTATGTTTAATACCCACTTGTCCTGGGTAATTAACTGCCAATTTTGAGCATGAAGTGCTAGTTTTTCCCCAAGGGGGCTGCCAAAAGTTAAGTGCTTGGTGTAGGCAAAGGGAAGGCATTAAGATTGCTTACTGTAGGTTGTGCTTTGTTTCCTCCAGATTTGTAGGTGGAGGCATCCCATTGCTTTGACCTGTAAAAACCCTGTGATTGGTACCTACAGCCTTTTCAGCGTCTGGATTTTCCTTGAGAAGCTCTGTTGGACACTGGAAAGGACCAATTTTTAGTAGGCCAGTGCCTACTGAACCTGGGTGGCGGTACTTGTAAGAAAACTTTTACAGTTTGCACAGATTTAGCTTGGTCTTCCATTTTCTTTAAAACCTCTTCAGCTTTATTACCAGAGTATCATGCTGCAAAGGGGCATCCAACAATTTAGCTTTAACATGATCAGGCAGATTTTGCTACTTGAGCCAGGCATGCCTTCTAATCACAGATCCAGTAACTGCGGCCCTGCAAGAGGCCTCCAAGGAATCAAAACCACATTGCAAAGTATGCTTTCCAAGCTGTTCTGCTGAATGAAATAATTCCTGTAATTCTTTATTTGCCACAAAATCAGAAATCAGCCTCATTTTCTGTTTCAATAAGCCCATAACATGCTGCTGATATTTAAGCATATAAAAACCAGCAGTTTAAGGCCCTAATTGCCAAGGTTACAGACGTATAAACCTCCTTTCCCCATCTATGCAGCGTCCTGAAATCTCTACCAGAAGGGGTAGGATTTTTGGCTGTATAGTCTCAGGATCAGCAGCAGAATTTTTAAATAGAAATTTGTGGGAGTCAGGAACCCTGTAATATCTGTCTGGCTTACTAGGAGCCGGAGGTAGGGAATCAGGAGCCATGCTCGATTCCGAAAACAGATCATCAACAATTTCTAATACAGGAGGTATAGCCAAAGGCCTATATTGAGGAAGGAGGAGGAAATTCCTAAGCCTCTTTCGATTCAGAAAAATCCTGACTTTCCCAATGAAAATATTCCCTTAAAGTATGCAAGGTTTCTTCAAAAGAATAATCCTCAGGAGGAGTTACAGAAGGGATGGATTCTTCTGCATCAGAATCCTCATAGGGTGGAATAGAAAATTCCCGATCAGAAGAGGAATCAGAAGAAATAGAAACCTGATCTGAAGATTCATAATCAGTGTCTTGCCTAGGCCTCTTAGCCTCTTAGGTCTAGGCGGGGGGGGGGGGGGGGGGGGTTGGGAACCCCTGATAAAGGTAATTAAGTCCTCAGCCATTTTGATCATCTGTTTTTTAGACATAGGGGCCTGAGCACGTGGCTCATACGTCAGTTTTTAGACGCAGATGTTTTTGATCTTGTTTTTGAGGCTGGCGTCGGTTTTATATAAAAATGTTGAGGCCTGAAAACACCCTCAGAAGCCGATGCCTGCTCAGCGGCTCCGGATCCATCCAAGGGAGAGGCATCCACCGGTTCAATACTCTGAGAATCCAGTGGCATACCGGACTCTGCATGGGTCTCGGTAGAGGCCTGCGACTCAAAAGTAGCAGGTATCAGGGGCTGCGAAAGCGCCTCACTGAGTACCGGTGACTGGCTTAGGAGATGTTTCGTCGGTTTTGGACCTAGACGGTCTCTCTCTGTCTTTTTCTTTGTGTTTTTTGTGAACTCTGGTAGTCAGATTGCTAACCGACGACATTTCAGGGTAATTAAATCTGGATCCAAAATATTTAGAAGCAAAAATATACAGATGCTTAATAGTGCGTTGGTTAAATCTAGCACAAAACCGACAGCAAAGCACGTTACAATCTGGGCCTAGGCAAGGAATACAGTACAAATGAAAATCCTTATGAGGTATTTGCTTCCAGCAAGTAATGCAATTATTAACTTTTACTGACATCGGTAAGGAGTAAGAAAAAGTTTCCCCAACGGGGTACTTAGCTTTAGTTGAAGACTTCGGTTCTGAAACTCGAATGCAAAAATTTCATGAGTCGGCCGACCAGCACTTGCGAACTGCTTCTGTTTCGGGCACTGCGCGGCAAGAAAGACTGAATAAAATGGCATCAGCTGGATGTTTTATACCCCTGATGACCTGACGTCATGGAAGAGGAGCCAGCAACCGATGCAGGACCCAAGACTTTGTTATTCAGGCCGAGTGAGGGCAACCTGCCAGCAGATTACCCACATGTAATGACTGCAACAGTGAAACACGAAGAACATCCATGGTCTTAAGCTCAATGCCAAAAAATGTGTTGTCATCTCCTTTGGGAAAACCCCGGTTCCCATGAATTACCACATCGATGGTAGTTCACTGAACACAGAAGGCATCATAAGAGATCTGGGAACACAGGCTGACAGCAAACTCTCTTTTGACCACCACACTGCCACTGTGGTCAGAAAGTCCTGTGTGGCATATCTCATTACCAAGGGTTTTACATCCAGGAAGAAAGAGGTCATTTCTCTCTCTCTACACTTCCCTTATTAGGCTAATCATTGAGTACAATGCCCCATTTGGCATGTACCTCACTAGACACCTGCAACAAGTGGAGAGGCCGCAAAAGTACCTCACAAAGAGGATCCTAGGCCTTAAACACTTGTCCTATATGGACAGACTCAAAAAACTCCCAACTATTCTTCGTCTCATATCACCTACTTAAAAGCGATCTCTGCTTGACTTACAAAGCCATGCCTGACCCAGTTCTGTTAGAAATGCTACATCTAAAGAAATCCCAATCCTTCCGCACTACATGCTCCAGAGACCTCAACCTCATTATCACAATCCACAAACAGAATGAAAGGCACACCACGACAATCTAAGTAAACCTTGTAGTTAATCAATCCTTTTATTGAAGTCTGAGGAAGCGCCCAGTGAGGCGTGAAAGCGCTTACTGAAATAAAGGATTGATTAACTACAAGGTTTACTTCGATTGTCGTGGTGTGCCTTTCATTCTGTTTGTGGATATATTTTTGTGACTTTGTTTGGAGGCACTTTACCCCAGCAGTGTATATTTCTTCTTTTCATTATCACAATCAACAGAACATGCTGGAGGGACAGGTTCATAACCCAAAGACTGCCCATGTTATGGAATAGACTTCCCATACATGTCAAGCGGAGCGCCTCACTGGCCCTCTTCAAGAGGGATCTTGATAAGTGGATGGGAAATAGAAAATTCACCCCGGGGATCACTCCAGTGGCTCTACTTGACAGAGGCAATGGGAACTAAGGTCGGGTGGCACAATGCCAGGGTAATCCTATGGGCTACACTTGCAAAGGCTCCAGGGCCATTAGCCTAGTACACACCTATGAACCTATGTCTGTAAAATGATAAAGGATGACAGGACAAAATAATTTTAGCTGTTACTGAACTCAATGGGATAGACAGTGATGGGCAAGTCAGGATAACATAAGCAAGGGCTATTGCTTTGTCTAGCAATCACCAAAACGTGTGGAACAGAAAGCAATAAATATAACTGAACAAGTTACCAGACAGAAACTAACAGCCCTGTTTATTACTAGGGTGAAAGAAAAGAGAGAAGGCTGGAAGCAAAAGAAGATTACAGCTGCTAACAAAGTTGTGTGGTACAAACAGTGGTAGACTGGAGAGAAGGTAATAAAAGTAAGAGGACTGGAATAAACAGAACATACTATGAAGGAGGACAGAAGAGCCACCAACATTTATAGTGTGGAGAGGGACAGGACAGAAACTGACAAGTTTGCTGTTGCCACAGTCTTTGTTATAATAAATATGGATTAGAGGAAGGAACAGATTATGATGACAATACAGTAAGGTTGTAGAAAGAAAAACTTAAATGATTATAGGTTCAGGACAGATAAACTTAGGTGACAGGAAGAAAGTACAGCTGTCTAAAATATCACTATAACAGCAGAAGTCCTTATCACTGCTGCAGTATTCCTTACCTAAGGGATCTCCTGCCATTGATCACCCAACATCCAGCGAGTATACAAAAGCCTTTAGTTCTTACAAGCATTGTATGTCTCATAAGTATGCTCCCCATGCAAGACATAGGGCATAAAGGTGATGTATGCACCCACTCAGTAGGGTTACCACCTGTCCCACTTTGCGAGAGACAGTCCCTCCTTGGGCAGTTTTGTCCTGCAAAAAAATTGTAAAAATGGCATGTCTTCAGATATTAGGGAAAAATGATTTCCTATATTTTATGTAACAGTTGTATAAAAAAAGAAATTATGTACTCACCATAACATTCCATCTGAGTAGTTCTACTTCATTTGTCTTCAACCTGTGCGTACTGGATCTGAGCCGGCAGTTTCACTAGCATGTGCTCCAAGCACCTCCCCTAACCCATAATACACCTCCACCACCTTCCAACCCCAGATTGAGTTTGCTGACCTTCATACTGATAACCTGACCTGAAAAACACTTCATGACCTACAACTGCAGCCAACAGGCTGTTCATATGATAAGGTCAGGGGGAAGGAGGGAGGGATGGTTGAAGACAAATGAAATAGAACTACTCAGATGGAACGTTATGGTGAGTACTTAACTTCTTTATCTGAAGTAGTTTACTTCATTTGGTCTTCAACCTGTGAGACAGAGTCTCCAGCTACTAAACTCCTGGGTGGCCCTCAAGGAAGGATATTCTGGAGCACCGCGGAACCAAAGGAAGTCAAATCCAATTTGTAATAAGAAATAAAGGTATGAGATGAGGACCAAATAGTTGCACAACAAATATCATCCAATGAGACTCTAGACCAAAAGGCCGCAGAAGTAGCCATGGACCTAGTGGAATGGGCTTTCACCTGACCTGGAGGAGACATGCCTTTGTCCTTATAGACCTGAAGAACGCATGAAGAAATCCACCTAGCAACAGTGACCTTGGAGATTGTGTCCTTCTATAAACCTAACAGCTGATCAGATTTACGGAAGTTTTTGGTCCTGTGTAAATAAAAATGTAACTGTGTATGAACATCCAACAAGTGGAGTTTGTATTCCATTTTGTTAGCAAAGTTAGGAAAGAAGACAGGCAAATTAATAGTTTGATTGATATTAGCTTGTGATGCCACCTTAGGAAGAAAGGATGGATTGGTCCGAAGGGAAACCCTATCTTTGTGGAAAATCATATAAGGAACCTTTAATGGACAAAGCTTGGAGTTCTGAAACCCTTTTAGCAGAAGTGATGGCCACCAGGAATGCTGTTTTCCAAGGTAAGAATATTAGATCTGTGGTTGCAGCAGGTTCAAAAGGCAGAGCAACCAAAGCTTGAAGAACCATAGTATGGTCCCATTGGGGAACAGGATCCTTGACGGGGGGCGCAACAAAAGGCCCTTTGACAAAGGCTTTACACAGTCTGGAGGAGGCTAGTGAGGCAGAATTCTCACCCACATGAAAATGAGAAATGGCAGCCAATTGAACTTTGATAGCAGAAGAACTAGCTCCCTGTTGAAAAATATTGGCTAGGAAATCAAGAATGGCAGAAATAGGAGCCGTGAAGGGGTCTAAACTCCTTTGAGAGGCTCAAAAGGAAAAAACGTTTCCATTTGCTGTGGTAAACCTTCCTGGTTGAAGACTTATGAGCAGCCACCAGAATAGACCTAACTGAAGAAGATACTCCATGAGTCCTAGCGATCATGGGAATTGGAGCAGCCAAGCTGTGAGCTTCAAACTGTCCGGGTTCGGATGAGGAACCCCCAATGGGTGTGAAATCAGATCCTGAATGGGATCCAAGATCCAGGGCAGAACCAGAAGGTGAGACCCAAAGGAAGGGAAACCATACCTGGCGAGGCCAAACCGGGGCCATGAGGATCACTGTGCTCCCCAGTCAACGAGCTTTCTGCAGAAACCTTGAGATAAGAGGTACTGGAGGGTAAGCATACAGAAGACCAGGAGGCCAAGCATGGACTAGAGTATCTCTGGGGGACTCCCTTGGCAGGGGGTGCAGAGCAAAAAAACTTGCTGCACTTAGCGTTGGAAGGAGATGCTAAGAGATCGCAGCAAGGCTGACCCCACTCCAGGAAGATCTGCTTCGCTACTGAAAGATTCAGAGACTACTCGTAAGGCATGAGAATAGTCTGACTTAACCTGTCCGCTAGAATGTTGGACCATCCCGGAATGTGCATTGCTATGAGAAAAAACGACCACTGCCCATTCCCACACTCTCATGGCCTCGCGACAAAGGGGGGTAAAGATCTGGTCCCCCTCGGTTTGTTGATATACCAGACCACCAACATGTTGTCTGATTGAATTGCAATGGTTCCCAGAGGAAGAAAGGCATGAAGGGCCTGCAACGCCAAAAGGACCGCCCTCATCTCTAGAACGTTTATGTGCAAGCTGGTCTCTAAAGGGGACCACAGGCCTTGGACTGTCCTGCCCGAACAATGCCCCCACTTGAGTTTGGAGGCATCTGTGGTCACTGTGGCTTGGACAGGGGCTGAATCAAAGGGTCGTCCCTCCAAGATCTCCAGAGAACACATCCACCACAGAAGGGACGACCGACAGACTCGACTGAGCTGTACTGGATAAGACAATGGAAGTTCCAACAGGGCCCATTGTACAGCTAGTGTCCACTGTAGAATTCTCATATGTAACCAGGCGCATGGAAGCATTATGGTCGCTGCCATTGAACCTAAGGCCCTCAACATTGATTCTGCGGATGGAAGATGAGAATGGTAGATCAGATAGACATGCATCCTCAGGTTTTGTACTCTCTCCAAGGTCAGGAAGATTTTGCACTGTAAGGTGTCTATCCTTGTCCCAATGTAGTGTATCATGTGGACAGGATTTAGAAGGAATTTGGATGTGTTGATTGTTATCCCTAAATGCAGGGCAGGCTTTAAGAAATAATCCTTGGTTTGAGAAAGTAGTCCAGGTATGGGTAGACCTGAATCCCCTTAAGCTTCCCAAAACTTTGGTGAACACCCTGGGGGTTGTGGTGAGACCAAAAGGTAGAGCTTGAAATTGGTAATGACTGACTCCTATCCGGAAGCGGAAGAACCTCCTGGAGCTTCTGTGCATCTTTATGTGATGGTAGGCATCCTGGAGGGGAAGGACCTGCGGTGGTGGTGCTGCGGTAGCGTTGTCGCCTCACAGTAAGACGCTGTCCGGTTCGATTCTCAGCTAGAGCGTCTTCTGCGTGGAGACATGCGTGAATGGGCGTACCTTCATTGAAGGTTGTGTGTCAGGGCTGGTAACTCAGCACGTAAAAATCAACTACCAATCATTAGCGGACTGGAGTTCCGCTGTGGCGACCCCTAACCGGGAAAAGCCGAAAGACACAACAACAACAACAAGGCATCCTGGAGGTCTAACGAGCACATCCAGTCGCTCTCTTGCAGGTATGACATGATGGACTGTAGTATGACCATCCGGAAGTTTTCTTTGGCAACTGACAGGTTCAGGGTAGATAAGTCCAGAATGGGCCTCAAGTCCCCTGGTTTCTTCGGCACCAAAAAGAACCTGGAGTAGAAGCCCGATCCAGACTGATCTGGGGGGACGGTTTCGATGGCTCGTTTTTCTAGCAGCTTGGAAATTTCTTCTGCTGCTGCCTCCCTTTCTGGGTGGTACGCCCAGGAGGTGTTTGGGAGGAGCAACAAAGGGGATAGAGTATCCTCTGGATATGATCTGAAGCACCCAGCGGTCTGATGTTATGGACTCCCATGCCGCCACGTGCAAGGACAATCATCCCCCGACTGCAGTCAGGCAATCCCTCAGGGTTGCTGTTCGGGCCTGTCCGAGAAGAGTTCTCAAGACCCAAAATTCCTCAGACCCCCTCTGCCTCTGGGCCGGCGTCCATTCTGTCTTCCTCTGCCTCTGGGGGAAGAAGAGCCCCGAGTGTCCCGGGAATATTGTGACTTCCAGAACCACATCTTTTGCCCTCGCTGATTCCGGGAAAAGGATCTTTGAGGGTTCAAAATGCAAATTGCGATGGCAGACAGTGTCTTCCCGTCCTTCTCACTCTGGATTAATGTGCCGTCATAAGGGGTGTTGGAAAGGATGCCTTGAAAGGTTCTGAAAACTGACAGTCTGAGCCAGGCGTTGCACCTCATTGACACGCTGGACCCAGCCACCCTAGCCGCTCCTTCAGTGGCATGTAAGAGGAGTTGCATGGACATGTTGGAGACTGCTTTCAAAGTGGCTATCCTCATGGAGAACGAGTCCTTGTCCTCCTGCAACATGGACTTAGGGGGAAACTTAGCCAGCTCCTTGACCAGGTCGCGCTGGAGTCTTATGACGTGGGCCAGGTAGTTCAGCACCCTAATGGAAAAGGTGGCTGAAGCATAAACACGCTTCCTTAAGTGGTCCACCATCCGCAACTCTCAGGAGGATGAACTGAGAAACTCTCTTTCCTTCTTTGTGGCTGCTGCTACTACCATAGCATCCACGGTGGAGCCCTTGTTCCACACTGGCCTGATGGTTGGCTCAAGATCTTATAAGGACGGTTAGGGATTGGTTCCACAGTGTTCAGCTCCTTCCAGGACCACGAGGTGACCAGGTCCATCAGGGGATCTGCGGGAGGGGACATCCAGGAAGTAGATGGGCCTGTGCCAAAAGCCTCCAGGAACACGGATTTGTCAGAAGAAGGCTTGAGGCAGACCAACCTCCCCGCTGGCATAGGATTTCCATGATGTCTCCAAAGAAGACCTCCTCGGAAGTTGACCTGGGGGAACCTCCCCCATCATCCTCGGGAGGTGACCTGGGGGAACCTCCCCCATCATCCAAATCCATATCCTCGGTGAGGGACTCGGGGGGGGGGGGGGGGTGTCCAAGTGCCTCCTCTTACATGTATGCTTGTGAGACACATCTCCGGTGGGGCTCTCTGGGGGGAACTCGCAAGCCACTTGTTCCTCAGGGGGAACAGTCTGGAGCTCCTCGAGCACGGGGTGTCCCTCTGGAAAAAATGATGGGATGCATAAACAGAGCTGAGGGGGTTGGGGCAGAATCGAGGGGATAGTCAAGGGTCTCGATCCAGAGGAGAGAACCCTTTCCACCATGTCGAACGCAGAGGGAGAACGAATCCCCTGGAGTACCAAAACGGAAGCCGCTCTCCCCAGATCCTAAGTGAGAATCGGAGCTGGGCCCAAAGTGGACAGAACTCAGAGGGAGAGAACTTGGCCCGACAAAGCCAGAGCCAATGAAAAAACTTCCGCTCCCTCGGATCCGACACACAAGCTCCGGCTCAGAGAGCCACTCTGATCCGAACTGGTCAGATCCGATGAGCTCCAGGCAGTTGCCAGCGTCGAGGAAACAGATACCATTGGCGCAGACCCCCTGACTAAGGAATCCTCAGACCAGAGTACTCCGAAACCGGTGGACGGATTGAAGAAATTGGTGTGAAAAAGGGAAGCGAGCTCCCCCCTCCAGAGGGAGAGGAGCTGGCAGGACCAATACCCACAGCTTGAAGACCAAATGAAGTAAACTACTTCAGATCAGTTATTCTGTATCTGAAACACCTAAATGTTACAAGAAACAGAATAAGCAACTAAAATGCTACAAGACTAAGCTTTTATTAAGCCAAAAAAGTGAAGTTCTGTCCCTTGTACTGGATGTGGGTATGTTTTGGCCTGCAAAATCTGATGTTTGCACCAGAATTTTCCCACTTTGGGCATTTGAAAAGGTGGCAACCCTACCACTCAGAACTGAAAAAGCCACAGGAGGAACAGAATGCCCCTAGGGTAAAGGATACATGTGCATCCAAAAGAAAAAGGAAGAAAACAAGCCACTTGGCCAGGAGGACAAGAAAGGTACAGAGTAAATGATAGAATGGGGAGTAAGATGAGGGAGCGAATAATGCAACTCTGAAGAAGACATCTACTGTTACGTCAAGATTTTACACAACTGTACTGTGACCTTCCATATCACTGTTACAGTATACTTTACCTTAGGAAGAGTATAAGAGTTCAAGACGAAGCCTGGGAGGAGGAAGGCCCAGAAGAGCCCTCTACAAACCCATGCAGGATAGCCCTGGCAAAAACTGTCCCTGCCTTGGAAAAAACATCTAACTTGTAAAGCTTTGAGAAAGTATGAACAGAGGACCAAGTAGCAGGCTCAAGGATGGAAATGCTACCCAGACCCTTGAGAAAGGTTTGACTATATATCACTGAAGAAGGCATTTTTTGCCGTAACCTGTCTGGTCAATAAAGTCATGTTTTTTCTGTAACCCTCGGGGTTTTCATTATTTTTTCACTTCGATTCACTTTTCTGCTGGCCAACAGTGGTTTTCGTATCCTTGAGAAAGAGCACCAGAGTTGTCAACTGCCCTAGTAAAATGCTCTTTTACCAATATGGAAAGACAATTTCCATGAAAGGAGTATCAAAAAGAAATGGCCTTAGAAAACCAGGAGGAAATGGCTTGCTTAGAGATGGAGAAACCCAAAGGGCGGGAGTGAAAGGAAACAAAGTTGCTTAGATTTGCAAATAACTTTAGTTGTATACAAATATCAGAGTTACCTATGTAAATCCAACTTGTGATGAACGTTCTCACTGGCAGACTGTGGAGAAGGAAAAAAGGAATGAAGATCAATAGACTGATTAATGGACAACTCATTGACCATCTTGGACATCAAATCAATAGTATGAAGAGACACCTTGTCTTTGTGGAAAAGTAAAGTACAGTTGTGTACCTACCATAAATGTAGATGTTCGAGTGTATTCACTGCTGCAGTCATTACACTTGGGTTATCCTGCTGGCAGGTGACCCGCAGACGGCCCGAGTTCCAAAGTCTTGGTCCGGCGTCGGTTATTGTCGCTTCTTCCCTGACGTCAGTGCGCCAGGGGTATACAAGATGCAACCGACGCCATTTTCTTCAGTGTTTCTTGCCCCAGATGTCAGGTGCCCCCCAAATAGGCAAGCAATACATATCGCTAATAAAGACATACAGAAAAATATAAACAATACCTTCAGCTACAAGCAAATACACCACAAAGGTTGTATAGAATAGAAAGGTATAGAAAAGTCCCAGCAAAGAAAGTGGGGGTGGAGGGTGGGTAACCTAGACTGCAACAGTAAATACACTCTAACATCTACATTTATGGTAGGTACACAACTGTACTATGTTCGTGTTTCACTGTTGCAGTCATTACACTTGGGTAGAATCCCAAAGCTGAGGTAGGGTGGCTGGGTCTAAATAGGATTAGGAGTGGCTATTAGGCCCTGCAGAACTGCCGTGGCAAAGCCTGCTCTTGATTTAGAGTAAAGAGGCAAGTGGTAATGCTTGGTAAAAGTGTGCACTGAACTCCAAGTTGCAGCTTCCAAAATGTCCTTGGTTGGTACTCCTCTGAGGAAGGCTGCTGACGTGGCAGCTGACCTGGTAGAGTGTGGTCTAATGTTGTTAGGCACTGGCTTTCCATGTTGTGCATAGCAGAAGCGAATACAGTGTCCTATCCACTTAGGAATAGTCTGCTTTGCGATAGCCTTTCCTTGTGCTCCTGCAACATAAGCTACAAACAGTTGCTCAGTTTTTCTGAATGCTTTTGTTTTATCCAAGTAGAAGCGTAACTGCCTGTGTATGTCCAAAGTGTGCAGAAGTCTCTCCCCTTTATTCTGGGGATTTGGATAGAATGTTGGCAGATGAATGGTTTGGTTAAGAGCCACACTGGATACCACCTTTGGCATAAATATTGGGTTAGTCCTTAGAGAAACCCTGTCTTGATGAAAAATGATAAAAGGTTCCACTGCCATTAAAGCATGTAGCTCTGAGACTCTTCGTGCAGAAGTTATTGCTAGGAGCAGAGCAGTTTTCCATGATAAGAATTTTATATCAGCTGTATTGGCTGGCTCAAAGGGAGGCAAAGTGAGTTTCTCCACGACAAAAGTTGAGGTCCCAAGTAGGTGCCGGTGGTCTCGGGGGGGGGGGGGGGTCTTATGTTTTTAGCCCCTCTGAGGTACTGTCTTAATAGTGGATGAGAGAAAGAAAATAGGAGGTTCCGTGGTATAATGAGCTGAAATGGCGGAGGCATGGATCTTAATAGATGAAAAGGATAGGCCTTTGTCCAACATCTCAGTTAGGTATTGTAAAACCTGAGGGATATTTGGTACAAGTGGGTCAAAGCCTTGTGCCTGGTTCCAGTGGCAGAATCTCTTCCATTTGTCTGCATAAGATTTCCTGGTGCTGGGCCTCCTGGCCTCCAGAAGGATATCCATAACAGCTTTAGAGAGAGGTGTGGTCTGACTGTCTATGGTATCTGCCATGCAGCCAGATTTAAGGTTCTGAGTTGGCTGTGCAGGATCTGATTGTTTTGTTGAGTCAGAAGTTGAGGGATTTGAGATAAAGTCCAGGCTGGGCCTTGAGCCAAGTTCTTTAAGATTGGGTACCAGTGCTGGCGTGGCCAGTCTGGGGCAATCAATATAATTTTTGGCCTCTTTTGTCTGACTTTTAGGAGCACCTTGGAGAGGAGAGGCAGTGGTGGGAAGGCATAAACTTTTAGGTTTCTCCAGCTGACAGAGTGCATCCACTTTCCATGCTTGTGTGTGATAAGTCCTTGTGCAAAATTTTTGAAGTTGGCAGTTGAGAGTGGAGGCAAAAAGATCTATGTACGGGCATCCACATTTCTTTATTATCATGTTGAACACCTGTGGATTTAGTTTCCACTCGTGAGGATCCATGAGATTTCTGCTTAGATAGTCTGCCAGAGTA
Source organism: Protopterus annectens (assembly GCF_019279795.1). NCBI lineage: Eukaryota > Metazoa > Chordata > Ceratodontiformes > Protopteridae > Protopterus > Protopterus annectens. The sequence goes on along the minus strand of NC_056727.1, from coordinate 913,585,442 downwards.
TTTTTCTTTCCTGGCAGGAATTGTGCTTGCAGATTAACTTGATAGGTCAGTGCTGTGTTCCACAAAGTCATAGCTTGTCTGCAAAGGGGGTATGAGTGCGTGCCCTCTTGCTTGTTTATGTACCACATTACTGTGGTGTTGTCCATCTTTAGTAGCAGTTGCCCTGGATGCAGTAAGTCCTTGAAAGCTGTCGGGGCATTCTGTACAGCTAGCATCTCTTTTTGATTGATGTGAAGATGCATTTGTTCTGCGGACCACTTGCCCTGAATACATTTTCCTGCCATGTGCGCCCCCCAGGCATAATCCGATGCATCTGTTGTCAGTGTTTGCCTGGCTGTGGGTAAAGTGAAAGGCTGTCCCTTGTTGTGGTGACATGCCAGTGCCCACCATCGAAACTCCTGTTGCAGGCAGGGAATAATAGTTATTGTTGCTTCCAGGCTGTGGCAATGTTGAGTCCAAACATTTTTTAGATACCATTGTAACTTCCTCATATGCAGTTTTGCATATGGAATTAGTAGGATGCAGGATGCCATGAACCCCAAAGCCTGCAGAATTTTTCTTGCAGGTAGCTGGGTTTTTGTTGCCATCATTTGAAAGCAATTTGTCAGTTGCCTTTGCTTGTCTGGCGTGAGATAAGCCATCTGGGTAGTTGTATTCAAGCTTGCACCCAGGAATATCTCTTGAGAGGGCACTAGTTCTGATTTCTTTTCGTTTACTGTGTACCCTAGGCCAACTAGTAATCTTTTTACAAATGCCAGATGCTTTAGAAGAATGTCCTTGCTCTCTGCTTGAATAAGGCAGTTGTCCAAATAGGGATATATTTGAATTCCTTTTTGTCTGCAAAATGCAATTACTGGTGCCAGGCATTTTGTGAAGACCCTGGGCAAGTAGATAAGCCAAAGGGCAGTGCAGAGAATTGGTAATGCATTGTGCCAGCTATGAATCTGAGGTATCTTCTGCAATTTTGTCTGATTGGGACATGCAGATATGCCTCTGAGGTCCAAAGTAACAAGCCAAGCCTTTTCGCCCAGCATGGGTAGAAGTCACTGCAGTGTCAACATCTTGAATTTTGGAACATCCAGGAAAGTGTTTAGAATAGACAGATCCAGAATGGGTCTCCAGGCTTTGTCCTTTCTGAGAACCAAGAAAAGTCTTGAGTAAAAACCTTGTCCCTGTTCTTGCTGAGGTACTTTTTGAATAGCTCTCATTCATGTCCATGAGAGCTGTAATCTGTTTTTGTGCCTCTGCCCATTGGTTTTGTGGCAGGTCTGGCATTCCTTTTGACCTTGGAAAAGTGTGAAAGTGGAACCTGTAGCCCTGAGAGGCAATATTCAGTACCCATTTGTCCTGGGTGATAATGTGCCAATTTTGTGAGAAGTGCTAGCTTTCCCCCTAAAGGTGCTGCCAAGAGATAAGTGCTTGGCTTTTGAAAGGGGAAGTCATTGGGACTGTTTCCTGTAAGGTTGTGACTTGTCTTCTCCTCCCTTGGGGGTAGAAGCACCCCATTGTCTAGGGCTGTACGAGCCTTGGGGCCGAGATCTGCCTCTTGGGCGTCTGTATCTGCCTCTGAGGCCTGTCTGACACAGGAAAGGACCAATTTTTAGAAGGCCAATTTCTGCTAAATCTTGGAGGCTGTACCTGTAAGAAATCCTTTACTGTCTGCATAGATTTTGCCTTATCCTCCATTTTCTTTAACACCTCTTCTGCCTTAACACCAAACAAGGTATCATGCTGTAAAGGAGCATCCAGTAATTTAGCTTTAACATGATCAGGTAAACTTTGTTCTTTAAGCCAGGCATGCCTTCGAATGACAGATCCTGTAACTGCGGCTCTACAAGAAGCCTCTAATGAATCAAAACCACATTGCAGAGTGTTTTCCCACTTTTCAGCAGCATGCAATAAATCCTGCATTTCCTTATTGTCAGGACATTCTGAACTTGCAAACATTTTCTGTTTTAACAAAGACATTAAATATTGTTGGTATTTCAGCATATGAAACTGGCAGTTCAAAGCCCTTACTGCTAAAGTTGCAGAAGTGTAAACTTTTTTCCCCCATCTATCCAGTGCTCTGGAATCCCTGTCAGAGGGGACTGGGTTTTTTTGCAGTGGAAGCCTTTACCCCTTTGGGACCCTGAGAAATAGTTTTTGGGTCAGCAGCAGGGTTTTTATAAAGAAATATGTAAGAGTCTGGGACCCTATAGTACCTGTCTGGCTTGACTGGTGCTGGGGGTAGAGAATCAGGAGACAAACTAGATTCAGAAAATACATCATCAACAGTATTTAACACAGGGGGAATAGCAAGAGGCCTGTGCTGAGGTAATAAAAGAAAATCTCTCAGCCTTCTCTTTGATTCTGAATAATCCTGGCTTTCCCAATGGAAATTCTCCCTCATGGTGTACAAGGTTTCCCCAAAGAGTAATCCTCAGGAGGAGAGGCTGAAGGAATAGACTCTTCAGCATCAGAATCCTTATAGGGAGGAAGAGAGTATCCCTGGTCTGAAGAGGAATCAGAGGAAAAAGAAACCTGGTCAGAGGATTCATAGTCTGTATCCTGCCTAGGCCTTTTATCAGGAGGGGGATGGAAACCCCTGATCAAAGTAATTAAGTCTTAGGCCATTCTGAGCATCTGTTTCTTAGGCATGGATGACTGTCCAGGAGAATGCTGTACTTGTTTCTTTGTCTGTAATGATGCTTTAGACTTTGCTTTAGCTGCTGTAGTGGACTTGATAGTAAGCTGTGTAGGTCTGAAAACACCCTCAGAAGCCGATGCCTGCTCAGCGGCTCTGGACCCATCTGAGGGAACAGTTTCCATAGGCCCAATACCTTGAGTTTCCAGAGGCCTAGATGTCTCCACGTGGGAGTCGGAGGCGGCCTGTGGCTCTGAGGCAGCGGGAAGTCAGGGGCTGTGAAAGCGCCTCACTGAGCACCGGCGAATCGGTGACTGGCCTGGAAGAGACTTTGTCGTCTATTTTGGGTCTCGGATGCCTGTCCTTTTCCTTGTCTTTGCGCTTTTTATGAATTCCGGTCGTCGGTTTCCGACGGCATTATGTAATTAAACCTACGGCCAAAGTAATGCAATGCAAAATCAAATCAACGCTTAATAGTGCGTTTGTTGAATCTAGCACAAAACCTAGTGACGTCGTGACAGGGCCTAGGCAAGGAATACAGTAAGAGTGAAAATCCTTATGAGGTATTTGCTTCCCACAAGAACTACAATTGTTAACTTATACTGACATCGGTCTGGAGCAACTTGTGTTTGTGCAGGTCGACTAACTCGTTGAATTTGTTCCTTATTACTAAAATAAGGTTTAGCCCTACCTGCCCTTAGGTAGGGCTAAACCTTATTTTAGTAATAAGGAACAAATTCAACGAGTTAGTCGACCTGCACAAACACAAGTATCAGTAATGTTGTCCTATACAGAAGATGTGAATAGAGTAAAGGAGATGGTCAAGAACAATTGGCATATTTTGGCCACTGATGAACGAACATCTGAAATAGTAGGGGTACAACCCCTTTTTATGTATAAAAATAAGAAGAATTTACAACAGTCCTTATGCTATCCTAGACTGTATACACAAGTTTTGATATGCCTAAAGGTACGCATAAATGTGGACATTGTGCACAGTGTCAATTTGTGGATGAATCCTTATTTTTTAGGCATCCTGAAACGGGATACCTTTGGCAATTGAGAGCAGCAGCAGACTATCAGACTAAACATGTGGTTTATGTGGCACACTGTGTAGCATGTTTTAAGTTCTACATTGCAAAAACTAATAGACATTTAGGTGAATGGATTAGGGACCATATGTATTGTACTACTAAGAAATATGATTATAGTGCATTAGCTAAGCACACTATGTTGATGGGTGAGGATCACAGATTTTTATTTCAAGTTTTGTATGTATTAAGGGAGAATGGTACGATGGGGGATAAGACAAATATAGTTGAAATGGTAGAGCTGCAGTGGATTCTTAGATTGGGTGCCCGTAGCGGGCACAGACTTAATGACAGTGTTCCACTTAAACCGGTTTTGAAATCCAGAAGACTACAAAAGAAAAAGGGTGCGAGTTCATGTGGGGCAGATGGGATAGAACATAATGCATAGAGATAGATTTCCTATGCATATATATATATATATATATATATATATGCATATATATATATATATATATATATATATATATATATACACACACACACACACACACACACACACACACATACATATATGTGCATATATGTAAATGTATTTACATGTGTATATGTATGAGGAACTTTTAACCTTTAATATGTATATTTTAGGAATGAAATGTAATCTGAATGTTACTAAATACATGTGGTTTTATTGCTTTCTTGCTTTTCAAATGTAGTATTCCTTTAAGGGTTAATTGGTTAGTTTTGGAGGGCTTTTTTTAGAGAAATGAATGGATGTAAGGTGTATATGCTACTATTTAAATAGATTCTGGTTTAGTGATGGTTGTCTGATGAAGCAATTTTTATTGCGAAAGCGCTTACGAATAAATTAACTGTTTTTATTGATTTAATGACTGTAGATTTCGTTTTTTGGATGGTCTCCTTTTCCTCTGCACAAGGGATCTTTTATTTCTTCACTTCGTTTGTTTTACTACTGGGGTTTGTTTCATCAATCTCAGATCAGTCAATATTTTTTCAGCACCACAAAATTCTCAGTTACAAAAACAATTTGTACCTGGTCAAGCCCATAACGAGAGCATTAACTAACACTTTAAACTGTTCGTTTAGCGCACACACCCTACATATGTCCGCTATTCCTCCTATTTTTATACATTTCCCTCTTGCCCCCCCCCCCCCCCTTCCCATTCTTACACACACCAACTAATCAAAAAACACTCATTTCTACTGGTGGTGTAGTTCTTGTCCCACCTTTCAAATACATAATAGTTGACTGTCAACTCTTAAACACGTCCATTTTACACAGCATTTCTTCTTGCAATTTGCACGATTAACTGAAAAAAGGTCTCTGGTGATCAGTTCAGTTACCTACACAACAAATGAGTGAACTAAAAAAAGCTAAGCAGCACATTTTAGGACTATAACCTCTGCTGCAAATTATCTTTCCTTTTAGCTAGAGATTACCCTAGTCTTCTAATGAGGCTGTGACACTTCAGCTAAAAAAATGCAGCATTCATTTCTTGCATTTAGAATGAGCAAGTCCAAGACAAGCAGACTTTCCTCAACCAATCCCAACCACAATTTAAAATTCAATAAGCTGTATTTGCACATGTTCCATTAATATTCCAAAATTGCCAATTAGGAGCGCAAATGTCAGACATTTTACACTATATTTTTTAAACATTGTTCAAAAACTCTAAAGCAACACTTGTATCAAATCACACTTACGAGTCAACAGCCATGATCTATGAACAATATCAAACCTTTACAACATCTACAAGAGTACATTTAAATAATTACCTGTCCATAGTCAATTTCAATAGGGTAGAACTTGTTTGGATATTTATTGAAATTTTTTGAATGCCAGGAGTTTCCAGTTTTCTCTTCATAAAGATCCAAAAACTGATCAATTGCTGATTCTTTGGAAGATGCAGACTCTAATTTGTTGCCTCCGATCTGGGTACCAACACGACCCCAAGATCTAAAAACCCAGTACCTAGACAAACAAAAACAATAACAATCTCAAACAGATGGCAAGTTCCTCTGCAGGACAAATTCATTTTCATATTTGACACATTCATGCAAAAATAACATCTTTTTACTTAATGTGTCAATCTACTACTTAAAGGTAATGTAGAGCCTAACACACCAATTTAATAGCAGTTGTGTACTTCAGACAATTAATGAACTATTTAGTCTCCACATTAATTTTCCCCACATTAAGTGTTGCCTTCTGAAGTTTCTGCCAGGTATTTGTGGCCCAGCTAAGAAGTTAGTTTTGAGACCGTTTACTTTCCCCTTATAGACCACATTTATGACAGTCTACTCTTCTAGAGCAGAAGTGATACAGAACTCCCTCCCTAAATTTTTAAGGGAAGTTGGTACTGTCAAAAGTTCCTGACAGACAAGTGGTACAGAAAGTTGTGTTTATACACCTGCTTTAACTGTTGACAACTGTTAAATGGCTCCTAGAAGCCTTGAGTTTGAATGTCTTCTACAGTGAGCAAGTTCCTGCTTTTAGGGACTAACATTCCATAACATTACAAACTATACAATTACACCCATCCCCCCAGTGGTGTCAGGTCACCCTATCCATTAGCAACTGCCTTCCTGCAAATCAAGAAACAATGATTATTTAAAGCTCCCACTGATAACAGACAGGTTTATTCATACACAATTTGTGTGTATGCAAAATGGATTTCAAGAAATTTACAGCAAAAGTGAAGCATTATTTGAAGAGTTTATTAGAAATGGACCCTCTCTGCCTGCCTAGTAGGAAATCTACAAAGAGTTGGAAACTTTGTCTAAAATACTCTGTTATGTTTAGGTACAAATCTTCATATCTATGCACATCCAGATTTGTGCAAAATTCTTCTACTGTGCTTCCATGATCATTTTCAGCACAAATGAAACACTGATCCAAAGGGCCACCCTGTCTCAAAGATCATACAAGGCCCTCCTGCCCATAAGAGACTACAATTATGAGGTTATTCTAGCGGAGACGATGGCTATAACGAAGATGATTTTTAGGAAAGGGACTTCAAAGTAGTTGAGGTTGATGGTTCAGAATGAGGTGGGGGAATGAGGGTACGTTCTTCCAAGACAAAATTTAGGTCCCATGGATGAGGCACCTGCTTCCTTGCTGCCCTAAAATGAATGACCCCCATTTAAATAAATGCTGAAAGGGGAGTTACAGCAACCCCAAAATCAGCTGTAATTGTTAAGTATAATGAAACTAAACAGACAGGTACCAAAACAAATAAAGAAAGGCACTTCTCAAATATTATAAAAAGGCAAAGGACAAATGGTAGACCATAGCTGTCTTGGGCTTAAAGCTATTCCAGTTTACACCAAGCTGAAAAATCTGATATACTTTGAGAATAAGACATTTTTCTACCATTAAAGCATTCAACATCCGGAAACATATTTTACATCATTCTTCATCCAAATCACAACTGATTACTAACAATTCAATGCACGTCAACAACATATAAACAAATGCATCTACTGCCTTTGTAAGTGCATATACTCTGTCACATATCAATCCATTATATCTAAACTAACTTAAAATACAAACTAAAACTAACACTATATACACATTTCTGCCTTGGATTTACAAATCTCTGTACATCTGCCTGCAAGTTATCACCCCACTGCAAAATAAGCAGACCAATATTAATTTCAATTCAATAATCATATTATCCAAAAGTTTATAATGTAATTCTATCAATTCTCGACATAAATTTCCATGGCAACCATTTGGTCACACAATATTTTTTGTTGCCAAAAGACTGTCCCTATGGTCCACCTCATCCATTAACTGAACCATATTTCCAGGTGTAAATATTAAAGCCGAAGTCCATTTCTGTAAAATTTTCACTGCTACTAAAGTATCAAGAATACCACTCATCATAGCCTAAATACAAACAGTTTAGTCAGCTGTATTGTTTAAATTTCAAATGACCCTTCTAAGTCATCTTTAAAGGTATTTAAACATGTATATGACCAGAATGTCTGTTCCCACATCCAACAAAGTGAATCTACACTTGATAACGTACTCCACAATCTTTGCGGGGTATAAAAGTGCTTGGGGACACACTTCCACTCAAATTCTAAACCACAATGACTCTGTGGCATATCCGATCATATGCATTAATTTCCACAGTACCTCAAATATCACCTTAAAACTAACCAGAGCAGACTCCCCTAATAACTTCCAACACCTCTTAATTTATACCTCTTTACAGCTTTGCCAATCAGGTCCATATTAATCGGTAATCACTTACTTCCAACAATGAAACTATTTTAGGTGTTTCCCATTCAACAGCTTCCTCAAACCCATTAGTTCTAACTGTACTAAGCAGCACAACATATTCAATCCATGAAAGAAAACTGGCAATACAGGTCTTCTCTTTATTTGCTGCCACGATCCTAATAAATTAGTTTATTCTTACTGTTCTTCCGGTTATGTACACACATTTCCTCTGGGATATCAAGATCTGCTTAAGGTCTCCTTTTTAAAAGGAGAAACACCTTTATTAAACAACCACTTACGACACAGGCAATCATACATTTATATAAATGAAGACAAACAGCACCGACACAATCCTAGTTGCAAGCATTTCACAAACCATACTGACACACTTCCAGTTGCAATCTACTCAATCATTCTCAGTCAAACATTACATAGCTCATTTAAGTCCTGCCTTCTTTTAAACCTCATTCCTCACCTGTATGCACAGTGCCCACAATTCCCATTTTTCCTATGTAATTTGCTTCTACCCTTTTCTAAAGTTCTCACTTCTAGTTGCTTATGTCTTACTATATTCATAACTTTAGTACAGGTGGTTTAGATTCTGATTTCCATTTTCTAGTAATGTTTTTTTTGGCAGCCACTACAATTAAGACACAGCAAGGCCTTACCATGTCTAGGCAATTCCGATTCTGTATAACAGCTCAGAAAAATCATCTCCCTCGTCACTCCAATCTGCCCACCCAACATCTCCAAGTCCACCAACTTGCCGCAGTCACAGAAAATGTTTCCAATTACCACTTTCTTCCTTGAAACACCTCCAACATTTGCTGTCTACAAAATCCATTTAAGGTCTCTTCTTAACTCTGTAGACAATATTGCTCATCACATGTGACAGCTCTGTTCTATATTCTTAGCACATTCAGAGGTACAGCTTTCAAACCTATGCAAACTCTCTCATTAATTTAACCAATCTTTTCCACTCACTGCTGCATTTCATTAGTAACATTTTTAACTGAACCATATCAAAATGCATATCAGGATCAAGGATATTCTATTTGCCCAGCTGCTTTGTACATGGTTGGGGAGCCTGTTCCATGGACGGGGTAGTCTCTAGGATACATACAGTGGATATAAAAATTGTACACACCCATGTTAAAATGCCAGGTTTTTGCGTTATAAAAAAAATGAGACCACAATAAATCATTTCAAAACTTTTCCCACCTTTAATGTGATCTAATAACCTGTACACTTCAACTGAAAAACAAACAAATCTGTTAGGGGATAAAAAAAATAAAAAATGTACAATAAGCTGGTTGCATAAGTGTGCACACCCTTTAATACTTTGTTGAAGCACATTTTGATTTAATTACAGCAGTCTTCTTGGGTAGGAGTCTGTCAGCATGGCACATCTTGACTTTGCAATATTTGCCCACTCTTCCTTGCAAAAGCGCTCCAAATCTGTCAGATTGTGAGATCATCTCTAGTGTACAGCCTTCTTCAGATCACCCACAGATTTTCTATTTGATTTAGTTCTGGGCTCTGTTTGGGCCATTCCAAAATTTAAATTTTCTTCTGGTGAAGCCATTCTTTTGTTGATCTGGATGTATGCTTGGGGTCACTGCCGTGTTAAAAGGTGAAATTCCTCTTCAGCTTTCTAGCAGACGCCTGAAGGTTTTGGGCCAAAAGTGACTGGTATTCGGAACTGTTCATAATTCCCTCCACCTTGACTAAAGACAGTTCCAGCTGAAGAAAAGCAACCACAAAGCATGATACTGCCATCACCATGCTTCACCATGGGGGTGGTGTTCTTTTGGTGATGGAAGTGTTGTTTTTGCGCCAAACATATCTTTTGAAATTGAGGCCAGAAAGTTCAACCTTGGTCTCATAAGACCATAACACATTTTCCCACATGCTTTTGAGAGACCTGATGTATTGTTTTGCAAATTTTAGCCAGGCCTGGCTGTTTTTCTGTGTAAGAAAAGGCTTCCTTCTTGCAACCCTACCCCATAGGCCAGACATATGGAGAATACGGGATATTGTTGTCACATGTAGTACACAACCAGTACTTGCCAGAAATTCCTGGAGCTCCTTCAGTGTTGCTGTAGGTCTCTTGGCAGCCTCCCTGACCAGTTTTCGTCTCTTTACATCAATTTTGGTGGGACTTCCAGTTCTTTGCAATGTCAGTGTTGTCTCATATTTTCTCTACTTTTTGATGAACCATCTTCACTGTTGTTCCATGGTATATCCAATACTGCGGAAATTTTTTTGTACCCTTCTCCTGACTGATACCTTTCAAAAATTAGATCCCTTTGATGCTTTGTAAGCACTCTGCAAACCATGTCTTTTGCTGTATCAGGCAACCAAGTAAATGTCAGGAAAATACTACTAGGACAGCTGAACTTTACTTGGGGTTAAACAGTCTCTTTAATTGATGGCAGGTGTGCACCCAATAAGACTGAATGCTGTAATTGAATTAAAAGGTGCTTCAACAAAGTATTAGTTTAAGGGTGTGCACACTTATGCAACCAGCTTATTGTACATTTTTTATTTTTTACATTTTTTCCTCCAACAGATTTGTTTTTCAATTGAATTGTAAAAGTTTATAGGTCACATTAAAGGTGGGAAAAGTTTTGAAATGATTTATTGTGGTCTTTTTTTATATCAACAAAAACCTGGCATTTTAACAGGGGTGTGTACATTTTTTACGTCCACTGTACTTGTCTCTCAAGCAGGTCCTATTTTTATCACAGGCAAGGTTCAAGTCTTTAGAACAGGTAAATCTGGCACCGTTTGATCTACCCAAATGTGATGACTGCAACAGTGAAACACGAAGAACATAGTACAGTTGTGTACACTTACCATAAATGTAGATGTTAGAGTGTATTCACTGTTGCAGTCCTGGTTACCCTCCCTCCAGCCCCTCTGACTTCTTTTAGCTATACCTCTATTCCTTTCTACTATGCTTAAAGCTTTATGGTGTATTTGCTTTTTTGTTGGAGGTGTAACCTTGTATATATATATTTAATTGCTTCCCATTAGGGGGGCATCTGACATCTGGGGCAAGACAAACTGTTGTAATGGCGTCGGCTGCATGCTTTATACCCCTGACTACCTGACGTCATGGAAGATGAGACAGCAACTGATGCAGGACCCAAGACTTTGATAATAAGGCCGACTGAGGGCTACTGCAAGCAGATAACCCCAAATGTGATGACTGCAATAGTGAAACACGAAGAACATCTGAAAGTGTTGAGATTTTGCCCTGAAACGGAGATATTTTCTGCATGATTCCCTGATAGGAATGTGGAGGTAAGCCTCTTTTAGATCCAGGGTGGCTAGCCAAGCGTCTTTGGAGTGCATGGGTAGCAGCTGCTGGAGGGTGAGCATTTTGAATTTTGGGATCACCAGGAAGGTGTTTCGAATGGATAGGGAGCCAGGTGCCCTCTTTTCTGGGCACCAGAAAAAGTCTGGCGTAGAAGCCTTGGCCTGCCTATCTATCTGTTTTAGAGGAACGTGCTCTACTGCCCTCAAAGAGAGCAAGGAATGGATTTGCTTTTGAGCCTCTGTCCACTGATTTGGTGGTAGATCTGGGAACCCTTTTGTGGATGGGAAGGGTGGGGAAGGAAAATTTGTATCCCTGAGACACAATGTTCAGAACCCATTGGTCACTGGTAATGGCGGCCTAGGTGCTTGAGTGAAAGGAGAGATTTCCTGCTAGGGGTAAGTAAAGGTGGGCAGAGGGGAGGTCGGGAGGAGGGGAGTCATTGTGAGTTCTTACCATAAGTAGGTGGCTTAGAACTCCCTGGTTTTGAAGTGGAGGTAGTCCACTGCTTAGATCTCTGCATTCCATGGGGCTGCTGTCTGGGCGGGGGGGGGTCTGTTTCTAAGGGGCCTAGACTGGGCCTGTTTACTCAGAGTAGGAAAGGACCAGTGCTTGGAGGGAAAATGCCTGCTGAACCTAGGGGGCTGGACCTGTAAGAAATCTTTAACTGTTTGCATAGATATTGCTTTTTCTTTCATCTTTTTTTAAGACCTCTTCTGCCTTAGTGCCAAATAAGTTATCTTTGTGCAAGGGTGCATCCAACAATTTAGATTTGACATGGTCTGTCAGGGGTTATCCCTTAAGCTATGCATGTCTTCCAATGACAGATCCAGTGACTGCTGCTCTGCAAGAAGCTTCTAGGGTGTCAAAACCACAGTGCAAAGTGTGTTTAGATACTTGACTTGCAGAATACATTAAGTCTTGTAAATCTTTAAATTCTGCCCCAGCAGGAAAGGACATTTTTTGTTTAAGGAGTTCCAAGGTATGTTGCTGATATTTAAGCAAATGGAACTGACAATTTAGTGCCCTGATAGCAAGAGTAATTGAGGTGTATACTTTTTTTTTTACCCCATATGTCCAATGCTCGGGAATCCCTGTCTGAGGGGGTGGGATTCTTAGAGGTTGCTTTAATCCCTTTTGGCCCTTGAGAAATTACCTCAAGGTCAGCTATTGGATTTTTAAAAAAGATATTTGTGCGAGCCAGGGACTCTGTAGTACCTGTCTGGTTTTCTGGGAGCAAGAGGTAGGGCGTCAGGAGTCAAGCTGGATTCAAGGAAAACATCGTCCACCACATCCAGGACTGGGGGGATGGCCAAGAGTGTGTATTGCAGAAGATCTAGGAATTCCAAGTCTCTTTTTAGACTGAGGGTAGTGCTGACTCTCCCATTGGAAATGCTCCCTTAAAGTATGCAGGGTTTCCCCAAAGGAAAAATCCTCTGGGGTAGATTCCTCTGCATCAGAATCCTCATAAGTGGAGAGGGGCTGCATGTCATTATAGTCAGCTGCATCAGATTCATCTGACTCATGTTCAGACAAAACTACTGGGGACAGATCTTTTCCTTTATGAGGTGGTAGCTTGGCTTCCCTGATCAGAACAATAAGGTCTTCTGCCATTTTAAGCATATGAAACTGAGGCAAGGTAGCATGCGCCTGAGAGTGGGTAGTTGGTTTCTTGGGTGTGGTTCGAACCCTGGGCCTAAGGAACTCAGTTGTTTTCGAAAGAACAGTGGTCGTGAAAGAAGACATCAGTTTGTGTCGAGATTCGGTGGTGTGAAGGACTTCCTCGGAAGCTGGTGCCTGCTCAGCAGCTCCGGACCCATCCAAGGTAGAGACGACTGCAGGATCCTTAGACGAAGAAAAGCAAACCGGACTCCAAATGTGTGTTGGTAGCAGCCTGCGAATCAACTGAAGCGGGCATCATGGGCTGCGAAAGCACTTGAGTACCAGAGTACTGACTACTAGCTTAACGAAAGCGTTGTCGGAAGGTTTGGACCTGTGAGGTCTGTCTCTTTCTTTATCTTTATGTTTTTTCGGAAGATCTGCTGTTGGATGGCTTACTGAAGCCATATTGAAATTAGAGGATTGTAAACGAAAATATCTGGCTACAATAAGGGCCCGACGACAGATAGTTCTGGTGTTAAACAAAGCACAGAAGCGACAATGGGGGACGTTGTGGTCTGGACCTAGACAAGTGATGCAGTAAGAGTGGAAGTTTTGGTGTGGTATTTGCTTTCCAGAGGCGAGACAATTATTAACTTTTTCTGACATCGGTTAGTGCAAGAAAAAAGGATCCCCAACAGGGTACTTCGCTTTAGAAGACTTCAACTTCAATTTGGAAACGAAACTCAGGTAGCGGTCGACCGGCTCTTGTGTGAACTGCTTCTGCTTCTGGCTCCACGGTAAGAAATGTAATAGCGTCTGCTGCCTTACTTTAAACCACTGACTACCTGATGTCAGTCCTCAGACGACAGCAACTGATGCAGAAATACTAAGTCTCTGGTATTTGGGCAGGCCGAGGGCTACCCTGGCAGGGATAAAGTACAGTTTTGTACCTACCATAAATGTAGATGTTCGAAGATCCACATTGCTGCAGTCCTTACACTTGGGTAGTCCGCTGTCCTCGGTCGGCCCGAATATCAAAGTATAAGGCTGACGTCCGTCAAGGCGCATTAGACTGACATCAGGACGTCAGGGTACAAATGCGCATGACCGACGTCATATCCTCAGTCTTTTCTTGCCCCAGATGTCAGAAGACCCTAACAAGAAAGGTCAAAACCCAAAGACAACAAAACCAACAACCAACCATCCTAGCACTAATAATATGTACAATATATACAATATACACAATATTTACAATCCAACCCACACAACCGCCTCTAACTACAGAGGGGAAGGAGGGAGGGTATTGGACTGCAGCAATGTGGATCTGCGAACATCTACATTTATGGTAGGTACAAAACTGTACTATGTTCTTCATCTCACATTGCTGCAGTCCTTACACTTGGGTAGAATCCCAAAGCAGAGGTAAGGGAGGCTGGCACAACTATAAAGAAGCAGGAGCTGCCAAAATGCCCTGTAAAATAGCAGTGGCAAAACCAGCCCTAGATTTAGAGTAAAGTGGAAGGTGATAATGCTTAGAGAAAGTATGCACAGAACTCCAAGTAGCTGCCTCCAAGATATCTTTAGTTGCCACCCCCCTTAAAAAAGCTGTTGAAGTGGCAGTAGCCCTAGTGGAATGAGGCCTAATCCCAGCTGGAACCTCCTTGCCATGATGGGAATAACAGAAAGAAATGCAAAACCCAATCCACTTTGAAATAGTTTGTTTTGACACAGGCTTGCCCTGAGAACTCAAAGCAAAAGAAACAAATAACTGCTGAGACTGCCTGAACCCTTTAGTTCTGCTCAAATAATATCGCAACTGCCTGTGTATATCCAAAGTGTGCAAAATCTTTTCCCCTTTATTTTGGGGGTTTGCATAAAAGGTAGGCAAATGAATAGTTTGGTTTAAAGACACACTAGAAACCACTTTAGGCATAAAGGAAGGATTAGTACGCAAAGATACCCTATCCTTATGGAAAATTAAGAAAGGCTCAACTGCCATAAGGGCCTGTAATTCAGAAACCCTTCTCGCAGAGGTAATGGCTAACAAAAAAACAGTCTTCCAAGATAAATATTTCAACTCAGCAGTAGCTGCAGGCTCAAAAGGTTGTAGAGTGAGTTTCTCCAACACAAAATTGAGATCCCAAGCAGGAGTAGGAGCTCTCGTGGGGTCTTATATTCTTTGCCCCTCTAAGGAATTGCTTAAACAAAGGATGAGAAAACAATGGTGGGTCACAATCATAGTGAGCAGAAATTGCTGCAGCATGAATCTTAATAGAAGAGAAGGACAAACCTTTGTCCAGTAACTCAGTAAGATATTGAAGAGCCACACTTAAATTAGGCTTAGAAACATCAAATGCTTTTGCTGCACTCCAAAATAAAAATCTCTTCCATTTATCTGCGTACACTTTCCTTGTACTAGGCCTTCTGGCTTCCAAAATAACATTCAAAACTTGCTGTGGAAGCTGAAACCCTCCAGGGTTTAAAACAGAATATGCCAGGCTGTTAGGTGAAGAGAGTGAAGTTTGACATTGAGTAAATGACTGCTCTCCTGAGTCAGCAGGTGTGGAATCGAAGGTAAAGGCCATGGAGGCTTCCGTACCAGACTTCTCAGTAGTGGGTACCAATGCTGTCGAGGCCAATCTGGAGCTATTAAAATCATCTTTGGCTTGTCCTGTTTGACCTTCAGAAGTACCTTTGGGAGGAGAGGCAGAGGTGGAAAGGCATACACATGGAGATTGCTCCAATTGAATGAAAGAGCATCCACTTTCCAAGCTGTGGGATGAAAACTTTTTGTGCAAAACTTTGGCAGCTGGTAGTTTAGTGGAGAAGCGAACAGATCTATGTCTGGAGTTCCCCATGACACTGTCAATTTCTGAAATACATGAGGATCCAATTTCCACTCGTGGGGATCCATAATTTGTCTGCTCAACACATCTGCTAAGGAGTTCTGTGCTCCCGGCAGAAACCTTGCCTGAAGATTTAGCTGTAAATTGAGAGCAGTCTCCCACAAAATCATTGCTTGTCTGCACAGAGGATAAGAATGTGTTCCCCCTTGCTTGTTGATGTACCACATGACAGTTGTGTTGTCTGTTAGAATCAACACCTGCCCTGGAAGAAGTAAATCCTTGAAAGCTATTAATGCAAATTGGACTGCTAACATCTCCTTCAGGTTGATATGTAGATGTAGAAGTCTGGCAGGCCACGTGTCTTGTATCCACTTTCCATTTAGATGAGCTCCCCAAGCTTTGTCTGAGGCATCTGTCGTTAGAATCTGACTTGCCTCTGGCCGGGTCACAGAGAGTCCCTTGTTTAGGTGACATTCCTGAGCCCACCACAAAAATTCCTTTTGAATGCAAGGTATTATCTGAATGACAGTGTCCAAATCTTGGCAGTGCTGTGTCCATACATTTTTGAGATACCATTGCAGCTTCCTCATATGCAGTTTGGCATTGGGAAGCACCAGAATACAAGATGCCATGAACCCCAAGGCTTGAAGGACTGTCCTTGCAGTCAGCCTGGACTGATGAGACAATTGATGGAAGTAAAGAGAAAGATTCTTTTGTTTGTCCGGGGTCAAAAAGGCCATCTGGGATGCTGTATTCAGTCTCACACCCAGAAAGCACATGTCCTGAGAGGGTACTAGACTGGACTTTATTTCGTTCACAGAATACCCCAGGCATCTTAGCACTGCTATCACATAGTGTAGATGATGAAGAAGTTCTTCTTTTCCTTGAGCCAGAATCAGACAATCGTCCAAATAAGGATAGATCTGTATTCCTCTTAGTCTGAAGAAAGCTATCACTGGAGCCAGAACCTTCGTGAATACTCTGGGCGCAGTAGATAAGCCAAAGGGCAATGCAGAGAACTGATAATGAGAAGTCCCAGCCCGGAAACATAGATACTTCCTGCAACTTAGCCTGATAGGAACATGAAGGTAAGCCTCCTTGAGATCCAGAGTCACCATCCAATGATCTTTGCCCAGCAGAGGTAAAAGCTGTTGTAACGTCAACATTTTGAACTTTGGAATGTCCAGATAAGTGTTGAGGATAGATAAATCCAAAATTGGTCTCCACGTGTTCCCCTTCTTTGGTACTAGGAACAGGCGAGAATAAAATCCTAGGCCCACTTCTGACAGAGGGACCGGCTGAATGGCTCCTATTTGGAGCAGCAGAGAAATCTGTTTGTGAGCCTCTATTCTTTGCTGAGGAGGAACGTCTGGCATGCCTTTGAAGGGAGGTAAGGTATGGAAATAAAACCTGTAACCTTGGTGTATGATATCCAACACCCATCTGTCTTGGGTAATTAAACTCCAATTTTCTTTGAAAAGTGCCAACCTTCCTCCCAAAGGTGCTGCCAGTCGAGAAGACTCTGGCAGCTGAAAAGGTAGGTCATTGGGTCTGTTTACGAAAGGACTGACCCCTGCCCTCACCGAAGACTGTGCAGGTGAACTCCCTGTCCTAGGCCTGAAAGAGCCCTGAGCTCTGCCCCTACCCCGTCTAGACCTGCCCCTAGACTGGGAATCATAAGAAGGATCGTCCACCCTTTAGTAGGCCAATTTCTGCTAAACTCGGAGGCTGAACCTGCAAAAATCTTTAACAGTCTGCATAGACTTAGCCTTGTCTTCCATTTTCTTTAAGACTGCCTCAACAGGTGAACCAAATAACACATCAGATTGTAAAGGAGCATCCAAAATCCTTGTCTTAACATGGTCAGATAAATTCTGATCCCTCAGCCAGGCGTGCCTGAAGAACTGACCCTGTGGCAGCCACCCTAGACGAGGCCTGCACAGCATCAAAACCACATTGCAAAGAATGCTTACCCACTTGTTCAGAGACATGTACCAAATCCTGTAACTCTTTACAGTCAATACCTTCCGCCAGAGCATCTACCTTAGACTTCAATTGAGACAGTAGATAGTTTTGGTATTTCAACATGTGAAACTGGCAATTTAGAGCCCTCATAGCTAGGGTGGAAGACGTATAAACTTTCTTTCCCCATCTATCCAAAGCCCTAGCCTCTTTATCTGGAGGAACCGGATTTTTAACAACAGAAGCCTTAACACCCTTAGGCCCCTGACTAACAGTTTCTGGGTCCGCCCTAGGACTCTTAAAAAGAAACTTATGAACTTCAGGCACTCTATAATACCTATCCGGCTTAACAGGAGCAGGAGGCAAGGAATCAGGATTAAGAGAAGCCTCTGCAAACACATCCTCCACAACATCCAGAACAGGAGGTATAGCCAAAGGCCTATGCTGGGGTAAAAACAGAAATTCCCTAAGCCTTTTCCTGGAATCAGAGAAATCCTGACCTTCCCACTTAAAATGCTCCCTCATGGAATGGAGGGTCTCTGAAAAAGAAAAATCCTCAGGAGGAGAAGCAGGAGGAGTAGAATCATCCACATCAGAATCAGAATAAGGAGAATACTCCTGTAAGTCTTCAGCCGAAGACTCTGAAACATCTGAAGCCTGCTCAAAACTCCCCAACTCAGGTTCCACCCTAGGCCTCTTATCAGGAGGGGGCAAAGAACCTCTAATTAAGGTAATCAAATCTTCTGCCATTTTAAGCATATGCTTCTTGGGCACAGATCCTGAAGAACTAGGAGTGACACCAACTGAAGCTAAACCTGGCCTGCCTCTGGGAGAAGCCTTAGAAACAGAAGGCCTAACCACCCTAGGAAGGGAGGGGAGTACAGTAACCTGAGAAGCCCCTTCAGCCTGACTTGCCTCCTGAGAGGCCACATCCTGCAATAACAAAGTCTCCCCCTGGGCCTCCAGAGAAACCTCCAGTGGAACCACCGGCTCCACCGATACCTCTAAAGAACCGGCGTCCGGTACGGACGACTCGTCTACCCTGGGCTTAGCTGCTTTATCCTTGCGCTTCTTAGAAGAAGCGGACGCCGGAGCATCCGACGGCGTAGTGTAATTGCACCGCTTCCCAAAGACTAACCTGGCACAATCTAACCTTCTCTTAATAGTACGCTTATTGAATCTAGCACAAAAGCGACACCCAACAACGTCGTGCTCAGGCCCTAAACAAGGAATACACAAAGTATGATAATCTCTATGCGGTATCTGTTTCCCACAAGAAATACAATTATTCACTTTTTCTGACATCCGGTAAACCACTGAGGCAAGAAAAAAGCCAAATATTCCCCAACGGGGTACTTAGCCAACTTTGACTCGGTCTGAAACTCCGAACTCTAAAAATTTCAGAACGCCGAACGGCACTTGCAACGCTGCTTCTGCATCGGACCATGCGGCAAAAAAGACTGAGGATATGACGTCGGTCATGCACATTTGTACCCTGATGTCCTGATGTCAGTCTAATGCGCCTTGACCGACGTCAGCCTTATACTTTGATATTCGGGCCGACCGAGGACAGCGGACTACCCAAGTGTAAGGACTGCAGCAATGTGAGATGAAGAACATCCCAAATGTGATAACTGTAACAGTGAAACACAAACATCGGGTGGCACCAGATGGACCACTGAACCGTCAGAGTCCACTAGAGAACTCACATGAAGAACCTGGCTAGAGGCACCAGAAGGATGGCAGCCAGCATGGAGCAAAGGTTATGAGAACTAGGCGAGCCGAAGGAAATGGTGCATTTAGTAGGCATTGTACCTGCTGCCTGAGAGATTATATCTTCTGTAAGGGAACAGCTGCAACTTGCATTACCCTGTTCAACAGATTCCCAATGAATTTGATATCCTGGACTGGGACCATCTTGGATTTTGCCATGTTCATTGTGATTCCCTGGTGAGAAAACAGGCACATCACTTAAATTGCCTGGTGTAGTTGATGCCTTGTGGGTGCCATTAGGAGCAAATCATCCAGGTAGGGGAACACCTGGAACCATTGCAGACAGAGATGTGCTACAACTACTACCAATGCATTTGGTGACCACCCGGGGGTGGTTAGGCCAAAGGGCAGTGCTCTGAAATGGTAAGGATCAGCCCCTAGCTGGAAGCGTAGATATCTCCTTGATTGCCTGTCTAGTTTGATACGATAGTACTCATCCTGGAGATGCGCCAAGCAGATCCAGTAGTCCTTGTGCATGAGCGGCAGAATGGATTGAACCGTAGCATGATGAACTTTGTCGTCTTGACAAACATTTTAAACTGCAAAGATCCAGGATGGGTCAAAGGTTCCCTGTCTTCTCTGGCACTAAAAAGGAGCAAGTTCCACATTTTCGCTATTCGGATGGTACCCACTGGATGACTTGTCTAGAAGTTTTTGTATTCTAGAAGGGCATTCTCCCTCTGACTGGGTGGCACTTTGGGGAGACTATACCTAGTGTGGGGAGGAGGAAGGAAAAAGGGATTATAATAGCCTTTGGACATAATGTTTAACACCCAAGGGCTGTTTATGTCTATCCAGGCTGCTGGGTGCAAGGACAGTCTGCCTCTGCCTCCAGAGTAGGGCAGTCGGGCAGCACTTCTGGAGTGCTGAAAGGGCCTGTCAGAGGAGTTTTCCCTGAAGCCCTGGTTCTGTAGACCCTATCTCCCTCTTAGGCAGCATGTACCACTGAATCCTCTCACTCTGCCCATGGAAGAGGATTCATCCTGTGACTCAGGAAAAGTCCCTTAGGATATGCGGAACCACATCATCTTCCTGCTCAGATGGTTCCTGGTAAAGGTCCGTTGGGGGGAGGAAAATTTAATCTCTACGGCAGACGGAGTCTTGCCCTTCTGTACACTGTGGGTAAGAATCTCCTTAACAGACGGTCCAAACAAACAGGAGATGTTAAAGGGGGTGTTAATGAATGATGCTTTTAAGGGGTCCGCAAACCCACATTGTCTCATCCAGGCACGTCTCCGGAGTGCTATGCCTGAACCAGCCGCTTGACAGGCTCCCTCCTCAGAAAAGGAAGTACTGGATTGTGGCATTAAGTTTGCTCCCACAGTCCTACCACGGTTGTTTTTGTTAAAGGGTGACGTATTTAAGTGTTAGAAAAATCTAAGACTACATTTTTCTAGAAATGCTTTTACTAATAATTCTGAGAATGTAGATACAGATGAAAATGAAGGTAATGAAAGTTTTTACTCGTGAGTCAGACTTTGCTGCAAATGCATATTCCCTGTTAGAAGTGAATTTATTCCACCTTTTAATCATGAAACAGTACAACAAATGATTGACAGACCACGATGCTTTGCCAGAAATGGTCTGCACCTGTCGCCCCTGGGATTCAGGTTACTGGCTAAGGCTCTTGCCACCCCTATAGTGCCTTTTTTAGGCAATGTTCAAAGGAAAAAAACACCACCGTAACAGGTACAAGCATGCAAAATCTAAAGGTAATGCTACTCAATGCTAGAAGTCTAAACCTCAAAATGCACTCTCTCGAGGCACTCCTAAAAATGGAGAACATTGATATCGGTGCAGTAACCGAGACCTGGTTCAAGGCTCCAGACAGAACCCCTGCAATACCAGGCTACAACTCTTACCACACTTTTTGGTCACCAAACCAGGATCAAAACACTAAATATGGAGTGTCCATATTCACCAGGGATATTCACACCACCAGGTTAGTTGCCCAACACAATGCATCTGAAATTCTCCAGGTGCAACTAACACTAGGTAAGACTGCAATCCAAATAGCTTGCTACAGATCCCCAACCATGCCCCAAAATTCTCACTACACATTTCTAAACACACTGGAAAATATTAAGATACAACCAAACACCCCAATACTGGGTGATTTGAACTACCCTGCCATTGATTGGGAAAACTACTTGTGCACCAACACCTTTGCCCAATGGTTCTTGGAATTCATAAATTCCAATGCCCTGGATCAACTAATCCATAGTCCCACCAGGGGCTCCAATATCCTAGACCTGATCATTACCAACATGGGAAATCGATGCTCCACACCTATGGTCACCCCCTCATTGGTCAGGTCAGACCATAAGCTAATCACCCTTAATATCCCACCCCCACCCCCCAGTAAGGAAACCTCCATAAAAAACTTCTCCAAGGCTAATGTCATGCTATCAAGTCAGAAGTTACAAACTTCATGACACCCATGCAAGAAGGGAACTGAAAGTTCGACTGCTGAGTCCTACACTACGGCACTGTACGAGCACATCCACTCATGTATGAATGGTGCCATCCCCAATAGAACCAAGATGCTCTCATCCAAAAAAAGGAAGCCAATCTGGTGGTCCTCTGACAAACAAACTTTACAACAAAAGTAAAAGACTGTTGCAGAAAACAGGAAAATCCCAGGATGCAAAAAACTCCCTTACCAGCCTCAGTAAGAAGCTGAGATCCCTCATAAAATCCTCCAAAGCTAAAATTGCCAAAGATTCCAAAGACAACCACAAGGCATTCTATAACTATGTCAAGAATCTAAATAGCAATGCTCAGATCTGCTCCGAGCTACAACAGAATGGCATTAAATATACTGACCCCAAGGATATTGCCAATATCCTGGCAGATCGATTCAGTGCCAACTTCACCCCCCTCTCACTCCCTAAATGGCCCATCTCAATACTGGAGGATTTCCAAATTCCAGTAATAACAGCCACACAGGTAAAAAAGGCACTCACCAAAGCTAAGAATAAAGCATCCATGGGACCAGGTGACATCCCGGGCTGTGTACTACATGAACTACAAAATAAACTGGCACCTCACCCAAGTGTCATGTTTAATCATACCCTCACCTCAGGCTTCGTGCCTGAGTGGCGCACAGCTACAGTTATCCCACTCCACAAAGGGGGATCCACCTTGGATCCTGGGAACTACCGCCCCATCAGTCTGACGAGCCTTGTCTGCAAGGCCATGGAACTTATAAACAAAGACATTGGCAACCTTAAAACACTGGACCCACCCAGTTTGGGTTCGTGAAGGGCCGATCTCGTCTCCTGAACCATACTGACTTCAATCTCCAGAGCTGTGGACGAGGGTAAGGCAGTCCCACACAGCCTATCTGGACCTCGCCAAGGCCTTTGACACCATCCCCCACTCTGGAATCATAGATAAACTTACTAAGCTGGGCATTAATCTCTACGTCACTCGATGGGTTGCCAACTGGCTTACTGACAGAACCCACACTGTAAAAGTAGCTGACTCCAAATCCAGCTCCAGACAAGTGGAGTACCTCAGGGTTCAGTCCTGGGACCTCTCTTGTTTGGCATCTACGTCTCTGAAGTACAGGCCAAAACTAAGGGACTCTGGCTAACAAAGTTCGCAGATGACTGCAAATTGGGAGTCTTTATTAAATCCCCAAATGATGTGGATAATCTACAAAAGGGCCTTACAGAAACAGATGCTTGGTGCCAGAGCAATGGGCTCAAGCTCAATGCCAAGAAATGTACAGTTATCCCCTTTGGGAAAAAACATGTATCCATGAAAAGGTGGCAGTATACTAAACACCTAAAGTGTGATAAGAGGAGGTCATTGTCCCACTGTACTCATCCCTCATTAGACCCATTATAGAATACAATGCTCCATTTGGTATGTACCTCACAAGACATCTGCAACAACTGGAAAGGCCACAGAAATACCAAACTAAAAGAATCACAGGCCTAAAGCAGATGCCCTATGCTGACCGCCTTAAAAAACTCCAGCTATACTCTGTTGCATATCGTCTACGGCAGGCAGAGTCGTGCCCTCCTGTATACTATGGGTAAGAGTCTCCTTAACAGATGGTCCAAACAAACAGAAACTGTCAAAGGGGGCGTTAATAAATTATGCTTTTAAAGGGTCCGCATACTGGTATGATCTCATTCAGGCATACCTCCCCCAAGGGCTACGCCTGAACCAGCCACTCAAGAGGTTCCCTCTGCAGAGTGGGAGATCAGCCTCATCTCATTGAGGAGTTAGCAATCGAAGTCATAGTATTCAGCTGTGTGAAAACCTTTTTGAAGTTTTCCTCAGACAGCAACTGTGCCAGAGATGTGGAAAGTTCCTTCACCAGGTCTTTCTGGAGGCGAGTCAAGTGTGCCAGATAACTCAATGCTCAGAGTTGAAAAAGTGGCCAAGGCATAAACCCGCTTCCCATATCTGTCCAAGGCTCAAGATTTTTTTCAGTGGGTGGACTGTAGAGCTCTGTTCGGCGAGCTCCTTTCGGATGGCTGCCGACACCACAATGGTATCAAGCGGGACACCTTTACTTCAAAAAGGAAGATCCTGCGGGGGACTAAGGCACTTATCCACACAAGCTTTTGGGAATGGTTCCATGGTGTCATGCTCCTTTCAAGCACAGCAGGTGATGAGGTCAATAAGTTGTTCCACCGGTTGGGTAACCCAGGATGTAGAAGGTCCCATCCCGAACACCTCCAGGAACACCGACTCCTCCAAGAAAGGGGGTTGGGAAGACCATCTACCCTTTTGTTTCAGGATTTCTATGACATCTCCAAAGGAGATATCGCCAGGTGGAGATCGGGGTGGGGACTCTTCCACTTCTTCAAAGTTGGTGACCTCTGTCAAAGACTCGAAGGGGGAGTCTATGTGCTTCCTTTTGCACCAATGTTTCTAGGGGATCTCCTCCATGGGGTACTTGGGGGACACTCGGAAGACAGGGGAAACTCTTGCTGAGGGGTTGGCTGACGGCTCTCTGGGAGGGGCTGACCATGGATCAGACAGAGAGGAGCAAAGTTTCGATCCACAGAAGACTGGGAAGGGCCTGGTAGAGGAAGGACCATGTCTCGAGGTGTCGAGAAAGCCCTCTCTGCCACCTGGAATGGCAAGGATGCCATGGGATCCCACCCCCCACCCAATCCGAGAGGCTGAATCCCCTAAGGGAGAAAAAGATAAGTGTATCGTGGATCCAACATCACGAGGGTACCGGACCAGAGCTGTCAAAGCCCGAAGCCCCCAGAGAAAAGGACGGTTCTGAGAAGATCAAGGTCGGAGCAGACACTAACTCAGAGGATCCAGCATTGATCCCTCGGGCTCTGGGACCCGCTCTGCTCAGAAAGAATCGGAGCAGAGCCAGTCTGGGACACAGTTGGAGTTGGGGAAAGGAGAATCCCACAATCCGATGTCGGTCCACTCAGGATCACCAGGACTTGCGAATACGAAGCTAAGTGGATCGGAGGAGGCTAAGGTATTGAAATTGGAGCTTTCATGGATCCAGTGTGGGTCAAAGAAGGCAAAATCCTCAGCTGGATCTGGACTTTAAGGAAACTCATCATCTGATCCATATCAGTAGAGAGATGAGAGAACAGGGAAAAATGTGTCGACATCACCAGTGATAAGCTTGGATGGCCAGTCTGAGTGGGGGAGAGGGACTTACTCTGGTGCAGAGTATGACTCGGAGACCTGCGATTCGAGTGGGTGTGACGGAGTCCACTCCAGAGAAGAGGAGCGACGGCTCCTAATGAACTCAGACAGCCCAGAAAGGCTGCTCGGACCCACGGTCAAGGGATCCAGGCAGGGTGGGAGGGTTGGATGGTGCAGAACTCCCCCGGATCCGTGGGACCTCTTGGATAAGTAGAGAAGCAAACTGTGGATGGATCTGATAGGGACGGACCTGAAAGCTTCCTTCGTTTTTCAGAAGTAGAAATGAACATCCCCAGGGAAGCAGAAAGGGGGGGAGGTTGCTTCTTTTGGGAAGAAGTCTGGGCTCCAGAGGAGGGAAGAACCCCTCTCTCAAGACAAACTTATTCCTCCTATCAGCAACAGCCCTAGGTCTGAAGGCCGAGCAAATGTCACACTGCATCCCAAGTTCCCCAGACCCAAGCAACAAACTCACCTCTTGTGGGCATCAGATTAGGGAATCTTATGCTCACAAGAGGCACACCTCTTAAAACTGGAGGGTTTCTCTGGTTTGTCTGACATGCTGCCAGGTACTCATACAAACATGCACTCTCAGACACCAGCCACACACTAACTACAACTATAGCTTAAAAATAGTGGGAAAAGCCCCCTTTTTTTTATATAAAGGAAAAGGGAAAGAAGAGAAAATGAAAAGGGTGGGAAGGACCTAACGCCAGGGAAAACTGAATTAGCCTAGCGGGAGGGGAGGTAGTAATTAACTTAAAGTTTAACTTTAACTGTTTAGCTCTAGACTATGGAGGAAAGAAGGAAGAATACCTAGAGAAAATCTGAAAATGTTACCTTAACTGGAAACAGGCTAGCAATCGTGTCTGCCCATAATGGCAGTAAAAGATTTGAGGGATTCAGGAGGAGTGAGGCATCATGAGAGACTAAGGAGTTTGAGGCTCGGATCGTATGCCTGAGAAATGGCCGGCTTGAATCCGAGGACAGATCCGAAGACCCATTCGTGATGCATAATGAAATGGACATCAGATGTATAAAGTAAAACCCATCACAGCATTTATTCAGAAACTAACCAATCTAAATCTATTAAAATGTCTTTTTACTCAACTTAACTGACATCTTTGTAATGTAACCAAATCAAAATCATGCCAAGTGCCTCACAACTCCCCCAAATCAAACCACATTAGGAACATTTAAAAAATATTTTTATAACATCCAGAGTAGTATATAATTTCCTCTCGTTTAGTCCAAGAAGCCATTGCCTGAATGTATGTCTGTATTATCAAAAAGAAAGAAATAAAACTAACCCTCTCAAATCTTACAACTCATTAAAAACAAGTTTTCAAAACCAATCCAAAGGGCCATTGTTGCCTGTCATCATTTCTTGCCCAATCTGTAAACATTTATCCATCATACTGTTAGTTGAAACACTGGTAAAGATTTCTCCCCAACAGTCAGACCATAGTTAGACTTCTTACTATTTAAAAAACTGACACCAGGGAAATACTGCCTGTCCAGCTATCAGGAATTTTGTAAATAATCATAATTCATTTGTGAATATTAATAAGATTCATATACCTGTCTTACGTATGCAAGAGAAAAAGTAGTTATGTACTTACCAAAACGTTCCATGTTTGCTGTCCTTGATCTCGCCTTCTTGTTGTTGTTTGGGTTCGGAGCCGACCCTCGGTTCCGACTCGGCCATATTCTAACACTCGAGAGCTTCCACTGGCTCGAGGCTAGTCTCTATCCCATCATGCCTAGCGCTAGTTACCCAGATCTCATTTGCGATAACCCATAACACTAGGCCACAATGTGTAGATATATAAACTATAGACATATCTAAAAAATACACGTACATGTACATAAGAAGAAACCCTCAAGCCATAAGTAGAAATTCTTATTCTATCCAACTCATAAGGCAGAAAAGGGAATCAAGGCCTATATAGTCAAATATGGATACCTCCTCGCGATCCTCCAGGAGGGGGAAGGAGGGTGGGGATGCAGGAAGGAAGGCGAGATCAAGGACAACACACATGGAACGTTATGGTAAGTACATAACTTCTTTATGTTATGTTGTCTCTATCTTGCCTCCCTTCTTGTTAGTTGGGACAGCGTCCCCAGCACCTTCTTCTTGGGTGGCTCAATGGAATATACTCTTCAGAACTGTGGAACCAAAGGATGCCCTGTTCCGGGAGGCCACATCGACTTTGTAATGAGTAATGAAGGTATGGAGGTTAACCCACATAGCCATCACACAAAATGAGTCAAAAGGCAGTCTGGCCTGAAAGGCAGTAGAGGAAGACAAAGCCCTGGTTGAGTGACCTCAAATTTTCCCTGGTAGTTGCTTGTTCTGTAAATTATAAACGTAAGCAATGGTATCCGACATCCATTTTGATAAAGCCACTTTTGATACTGGAGTTCCCTTTTTGTTCTCTACAAATGATACAAAGTACAGTTGTGTACACTTACCATAAATGTAGATATTCGAGTGTAATCACTGTTGCAATCATTACATTTGGGTAATCTGCTGGCAGGTTGCCCTCAGTCGGCCTGAATATCAAAGTCTTGGGTCCTGTGTCGGTTGCTGTCTCCTCTTCCATGACGTCAGGTCATCAGGGGTATAAAACATGCAGCAGACACCATTTTCTTCTCAGATGTCAGGTGCCCCAAATACACCACAAAGGCTGTAGAATACAGTAAAGGAAAGAGAAGTTCTAGAAAAAAGGGGGATGAAAAAGGGGGATGGCGGGTGGGTAACCCAGACTGCAACAGTGAATACACTCTAACATCTACATTCATGGTAAGTGTACACAACTGTACTATGTTCTTCGTGTTTCACTGTTGCAGTCATTACATTTGGGTAGAATCCCAAAGCTATGGATGGGAGGCTGGAACTAAATAGCATTAGGACAGGGTATAAGGCCCCTGCAGAACTGCAGTGGCAAAGCCTGCCCTGGACTTGGAGAAGAGAGGCAAATGATAACGCTTTGTAAAAGTATGAACAGAGCTCCATGTAGCAGCTTCTAGAATGTCTTTGGTTGGCACCCCTCTGAGAAAAGCTGCTGAGGTAGATGCAGCCCTGGTGGAATGCGATCTGATTCCCTTGGGCAGTGGTTTACCATGATGCAAATAGCAGAAATGAATGCAGTGGCTTATCCACTTTGAAATAGTCTGCTTTGAAATAGCCTTCCCCTTTGATCCTGCAGCAAATGCCACCAGTAGCTGCTCAGACTTTCTTAGAGTTTTGATCCTGTTTAAGTAGAATCTTAGTTGTCTGTATACGTACAAGGAATGCAGAATCTGCTCCCCCCTTGTTCTGCGGATTTGGGTAAAAAGTTGGCAGGTGAATAGTTTGGTTAAGAGCCACACTGGATACCACCATAGGCATAAAGGAAGGATTGGTCCTGAGGGACACCCTGTCTGGGTAAAATGTAATAAAAGGCTCCACAGCCATGAGGGCCTGTAGTTCGGAAACCCTTCTTGCTGAAATGATTGCCAGAAGGAAAGCTGTTTTCCAAGGTAAAAACTTTATATCTGCAGTAGCTGCTGGTTCAAATGGAGGCAGGGTGAGCATTTCCAACACAAAACTGAGGTCCCATGCAGGAGTTGGTGATCTTCTGGGAGGCTTTAAATTTTTGGTCCCTCTAAGATACTGTTTTAGCAGAGGATGAGAAAAGATGGGAGGCTCTGTGTTGGAATGAACCGAGAGGGCAGAGGCATGGATTTTTATTGATGAAAAAGATAGGCCCTTGTCAAGCATCTCAGTCAAGTAATGTAAAATCTGAGGAATATTTAGCTTTGCTTTATCCGTCCCTTGGGCTTGGTTCCAAGCACAGAATCTCTTCCATTTATCAGCGTATGATTTTCTAGTACTAGGCCTTCTGGCTTCCAAAATGACATCCATCACAGATTTACGGAGAGGTGTTGTTTGAATAATGACATGATTAGCCATGCTGCCAGGTTCAGGGTTTGGAGCGGAGTGTGCAGAATTTGACTGCTCTGCTGAGACAGTAGATGAGGTATTTGAGGCAAGTACCAAAGAGGAAGTTGAGACATATTCCTTAGAATTGGGTACCAGTGCTGGCGAGGCCAGTCTGGGGCAATTAGGATCATTTTTGGTTTTTCCTGTCTGACCTTTAGTAAGACCTTGGGAAGAAGAGGCAGAGGAGGAAAGGCATAGACTGATAGGTTTTTCCAACTGAAGGATAGGGCATCCACTTTCCATGCTTGTCTGTGATAAGTCCTAGTGCAGAATTTGTCCAGTTGATAATTCTGGGGAGAGGCAAATAGATCTATGTCCAGACTCCCCCATTTCTCCGTTATGCTGAAGACTTGTGGATCCAGTTTACACTCGTGAGGATCCATAAGATTTCTGCATAGGTCCATCTGCCAGAGTATTTTGTTTTCCTGGCAGGAATTGAGCTTGAAGATGTACTCGGTAAGTCAAGGCGGTGTCCCACAATGCCATGGCTAGTCTGCAAAGGGGGAAGGAATGTGTGCCCCCCTGCTTATGTACCACATAACCGTGGTGTTGTCACAGTCTTTCAGTAGTTGTCCTGGATGAATTAAGTCCTTGAAGGCTGTCAGGGCATTCTGAACAGCTAACATCTCTTTCTGGTTGATATATTGATGCATTTGTTTTGGGCTCCATATGCCCTAAATGCATCTCCCCACCAGGTGGGCCCCCCCAAGCATAGTCTGATGCATCTGTAGTTAGTGTTTGGGTGGCAGGGGGTAGAGTGAAAAACTGTCCCATGCTCTGGTGACATGTCTCTGCCCACCAAAGAAACTCCTGTTGTAGGCAGGAAATGAGAGGAATCATTGTTTCCGGACTGTGACAATGATGACTCCATAAACTTTTTAGATACCACTGTAGTTTCCTCATATGTAGTCTTGCATATGGAATTAGTAGAATGCAGGATGTCATGAACCCCAAAGCCTGCAGAATTTGTTTTGCGCATAACTGGATCATTGTTGCCATCTGTTTGAAGTAAATAGTCAGTTGCCTTTCTTTGTCTGGCATAAGGTAAGCCATCTGGGCAGCTGTATTCAAGCTTGCACCCAGGAATGTAATCTTTTGAGAGGGTACCAGTTATGATTTCTTTTTGTTTATTGTGTACACTCGGCATGTCAGAAGCCTTTTTAGAAACGCCAGATGTTGAAGAAGAATGTCCTTGTTTTCTGCTTGAATGAGACAGTCGTCCAAGTAAGGCTAGATCTGTATGCTTCTTTGTCTGCAAAATGCAATTACTGGTGCCAAGCACTTTGCAAAGACCCTGGGCGTAGTAGATAAGCCAAAGGGCAGTGCAGAGAATTGGTAATGCAAAAAAACAGCCTTGAAGCGGAGGTATCTTCTGCACGATTCCCTTATTGGGATATGCAGGTATGCCTCTTAAGTCTAGAGTCACTAGCCAAGCGTTCCTGCCCAGCATGGGCAGAAGCTGTTGCAAAGTCGTTATTTTGAATTTTGGGATGTCCAAGAATGTGTTCAAAATCGATAAATCCAGTAATGGGTGCCAGGCATTGTCTTTTCTGGGTACCAGGAGCAGTCTTGAGTAACACCCTTGTCCTTTTTTTCCTGTTCTGGTCCTGGTTGAATAGCCCCCATATCCCTGAGGGACGTAACTTGTTTCTGTGCCTCTGCCCATTGATTTTGAGGCAGATCTGGCCAACCGTTTGGAATTGGCAAGGTATGGAAATGAAATCTGTATCCCTGGGATACTATGTTTAATACCCACTTGCCCTGGGTTATTAACTGCCAATTTTGAGCATGAAGTGATAATTTTCCCCCTAAGGGGGCTGCCAAAAGATATGATGTGATGGCAGAGGGAAGTCATTGAGACGGTTTACTGTAGGGTTGTGCTTTGTTTCCTCCAGATTTGGAGGTAGAGGCACCCCACTGCTTTGACCTGTAAGAACCCTGTGATTGGTATCTAGAGCCTTTTGAGTGCCTGGATTTGCCCAGTGAGGCTCTGTTGGACACAGAAAAGGACCAATTTTTTGTAGACCAGTGCCTACTAAATCTTGCTGGCTGCACTTGTAAGAAGTCTTTTATAGTTTGCATAAACTTAGCTTTGTCTTACATTTTCTTTAAAACCTCTTCTGCCTTATTACCTAACAGAGTATCTTACTGTAAAGGTGCATCCAACAATTTAACGTTAACATGATCAGGCAGATTTTGCTCCTTGAGCCAGGCATGCCTTCTAATCACAGATCCAGTAACTGTGGCAATGCAGGAGGCCTCCAAGGAATCAAAACCACATTGCAAAGTATGCTTTCCAACCTGTTCTGCTGCATGCAATAATTCCTGTAATTCTTTATTTTCCACACATTCAGAAATAATCATTTTCTGTTTCAAAAATCCCATAACATGATGTGATATTTAAGCATATGAAACTGGCAGTTTAAGGCCTTAATTGCCAAGGTTGCAGAGTATAAACCTTCTTTCCCCATCTATCCAGCGCCCTGGAATCTCTATCAGAGGGGGTAGGATACTTAACTGTTGAGGCCTTTACACCTTTGGGACCCTGTGAGATAGTTTCTGGGTCAGCAGCAGGATTTTTGAATAAAATTTTGTGGGAGTCAGGAACCCTGTAATATCTGTGTGGCTTACTAGGAGCCAGAGGTAGAGAATCTGGAGCCATACTTGATTCGGAAAACACATCAACAATGTCTGATACAGGAGGTATGGCCAAAGGCCTATGCTGAGGAAGAAAAAGGAAATCCCTAAGCCTCTTTTTTGATTCTGAGAAATCCTGACTCTCCCAATGAAAATGTTCCCTCAAAGTATGCAAGGTTTCTCCAAAAGAATAACCTTCAGGAGGAGATGCAGATGGGATGGATTCCTCTGCATCTGAATCCTCATAGGTTGGTATAGAAAATTCTTGATCAGAAGAGGAGTCAGAAGAAATAGAAACCTGATCTGAAGATTCATAATCAGTGTCTTGCCTAGGCCTCGTAACAGGGGGGGGTTGGGAACCCCTGATCAACGTAATTAAGTCTTCAGCCATTTTGATAATCTGTTTTTTGGGCATAGAGGCCTGAGCACATGGCTCATGCGTTGGGTTTTTTGCCTCAGAAGTTGCGTTTGTCTGTTTTTGAAGCTGGCGTCAGTTTTATACAGAAATGCTGAGGTCTGAAAACACCCTCAGAAGCTGGTGCCTGCTCAGCGGCTCCAGACCCATCCGAGGAAAGAGACATCCACGGGTACAATACTTTGAGAATCACACGGCATGCCTGACTCCACATGGGTCTCAGTAGAGGCCTGCGACTTGAAAGTAGTGGGTTTCAGGGGCTGCGAAAACGCCTCACTGAGTACCGGCGAACCGGCAACTGGCTTTGGAGAAGCTTTGTTGTCAGTTTTGGACCTCAACAGTCTGTCTCTGTCCTTTTCTTTGCGTTTTTTGTGAACTCCGGTAGTCGGATTGCTATCCGACGACATTTCAGGGTTATTAAATCTGTTTCCCAAATATTTTGATGTAAAGATATACAGACACTTAATAGTGTGTTGGTTAAATCTAGCACAAAACCGACAGCAAGGCCCGTTATGATCTGGGCCTAGGCAAGGAATACAGTACAAATGAAAATCCTTATGAGGTATTTACTTCCCACAAGTAATGCAATTATTAACTTTTACTGACATCGGTAAGGAGCAAGAAAAAGTTTCCCCAATGGGGTACTTAGCTTTAATTGAAGACTTCGGTTCTGAATCTCGAATGCGAAAATTTCAGTTGTCGGCCGACCGGCACTTGCGAACTGCTTCTGCTTCGGGCACCGTGCGGCAATAAAGACTAAAGAAAATGGCATCAGCTGCATGTTTTACACCCCTGACGACCTAATGTCATGGAAGAGGTGACAGCAACTGACGCAGGACCCAAGACTTTGATATTCAGGCCGACTGAGGGCAACCTGCCAGCAGATTACCCAAATGTAATGACTGCAACAGTGAAACACGAACAACATTAGTTTGCAAACCACAGATTTTGCTTTCTGAAGAACCTTGGAGATCTCAAGAAATGGAGGAAAGGCATACAGAAGTCCTGGGGGCCAATCGTGAACAAGTGCATCCCTGGGTGACTGTCCGTGGGGCTACAGCGAAATTACTGCTGGATTTGGCATTGATGGATGTGGCAAAAAGATCGCAGCAAGGCTGGCCCCACTTGCGAAAGATCTGATTCGCAATGTCTTGTTTCAGGGACCACCCTTGAGGCATAAGGATAGCCCTGCTTAGTTTGTCCGCTATCACGTTGGATTTTCCTTGGATGTGCATTGCAATCAGAAAGCGTTGGGAGGACATCGCCCATTGCCATGTTCTTAGGGCCTCTCCACATAAGGGATAAGATCTGATTCCGCCTTGTTTGTTGATGTACCATACCAATGACATGCTCTCCGTCTGAATCGCAATCGTCCTCGTGGGGAGAGAGCTGTGAAGTGCTTGCAACAACAGGAGCACCGCTGTCATCTCGAGGACATTTATGTGCAAATGGTACTCGTGTTGTTGCCAAGTTCCGTGAACAGTCTGTCCCAGATAATGCCCCACCCCATCTGGTAAGCGTCTGTGGTCACTGTGGCCAATGGCTGGGAGAGAACGAACGGTCTGCCTATTGTCAGCTGGGTGGACTGAAGCTACAATTTCAGGTCCTTCTTGCAGGTCTCCGTGATGAGAATTTCATGAGACATGGGTAGATCTTGCATGGACCATTGAGCAAAGAGGGGCTACTGCAATAACCTCATGTGAAAACACGCCAAAGGAACTAGAGTTATAGCTGCTGCCATTGAGCCCAGGAGTTTGAGAACAAATGTTGCTAGAGTCTTTTTCCTCCCGATTAGGGTTGCAACTTGGTGTCGAATGGTGGACACCCTTCTCTTGAGGCAATTTTGCTATCATGTCTTTGGTGTCTAGATCTGCTCCTATAAATGTAACATATTGACAAGGCAGACTTTTCGTAGTTTATAGTGATGCCTAGCTGAGAGCAGAGGCATATTGTGGTGTCCCTTTACTCGGATAGTCGATGCTCGGTGGCAGCAGTAAAGTGCTAGTCGTCTAGATGTGGAAACACCCGGAATCCTAGATGCCTCAGATGAGCCGTGACTACTGCCATGCATTTGAACACCCTGGGGGCTGTGGTGAGGCCAAAGGGCAGAGTTATGAACTGGTAGTGACTGGCTCCCAGCCAGAAACGTAGAAATCTCCTGGATCTCCTGTCCATCTTGATATGGTAGTACGTATCCTGGAGATCGATGGAGCACATCCAATTGTCCTTTCCCAGGAAGGGAAGTATGGACTGCAGTGTCACCATCCGGAACTTTGTCTTTTTGACAGACTTGTTGAGTCTGCTGAGGTCTAAAATGGGCCTCCTGTCCCGTTTTCTTTGGTACTAAAAAGAACCTTGAATAAGTTCCGGATCCGATTTGGTCTGCGTGGACTTCTTGGAACTCTCTAACAACTTTTGAACTTCTAGAGTTGCTTGTACCCTCAGACTGGGTGGCACATCTGGGATGGATTTTTGTTTTTGGGGAAGAGGTGGCATGGAGAAAGGAATATTGTATCCTCTGGATATTAACTGTACCCATGTGTCTTCTGTGATCTCTTGCCAGGCTTCTGGGTACAGTGACAATCTTCCCCTGACTGGCTCCAAAGGTGGACAGGCAGGCCCCCGTTCAGGAGCGCTGGAAGGACCTCACAGAGAATGCATTTCTGTTGCCCTGACTCTGCTGATCCCTCCCATTATTACTCCTCCCTCTGCCCTGGGGGAAAATTCACCATGTGGGTCAGATGAAGTTCCTTTGGATTTCCGGAGCCACATTTTTCCACCCTTTTGACCTTTGGGGTAAGGTCAAGAAGGCGCAGAAAAATGTACTCCCACGGCAGAGAGAGTCTTGCCATTCTGTTCACACCTGGTTAGTCTCTCTCTTACCTTAGGCCAGAACATTGACAAGCCATCAAAGGGGGCATTGGTAAAGGAGGACGTGAAAGGCTCCGCAAATTGACAAAGGTGCATCCAGGAATGCCTTCATAAGGCGACTCCTATGCCTGCAGCCCTGCTCGCTCCATCGGCTGTAGGGGAGACAGGCCGCATGGAAGAGTCAACTAATGAAGAGAAGACTGCTTCTCAGCTTGCAATCTTATCTGCAGACCCCGCAGCTGAAGGATCCTATAGGGTATCTCCTAGCTCCTTCAGGAGATAATGAAGACGGGTAAAATGGCATTGATAATTCAGCGACCTGAGAGTAAAGGCTGCTGAAGAAAAGACACGCTTCCCGTATCTATCCATCGTACGTGACTGTTCGGCAGATGGACAAATGTAGAAGTCTCTGCCAATTCCTTCTTAGTGGCAACCGCCACCACCACCATAGCATCAACGGGCACACCCTTGGATGAGAAGGATTTGTCTTCTGGGGCCGTTATGAATTTATTGGGCCTCCACAGAACTGGTTCCATCGATTTCAGAGAGCACCACACCTTTCGACTTACTACCCCTAGCAGTGGGTCGAACAGCGGAGACACCCAAGAAGTGGAGTGTTGGGAACCGAATGCACCCAGGTACACAGACTCATCCTCAGAAGAGGAAAGGTACTTCCAGCCACCCCTCTGCCTGAAGATTTCCAGGATGTCGGAGAATGAGTCATCCCCAGAGGGGGACCACGGGGACCCTTTTGAGTCCTCCAAGTCTGTGTCCGATGTCAGAGTCAGGGGAGTCCACATGCTTCCTCTTGTGTGTCCTCTACTGGGGGACCTCCTCATTGGGGTGCTCTGGGGAGGTTTCGGAAGGGGGGGGTCATCCAATAGGGCGTCCTGCAGCACTGGTTCCCTGCATTTAGAATGGAGGAATGGGGAGAGGGAAAACACTGGCTCTGTACGAGCGTGTCCCTTGCTCTGAAGAGTCAACAGACCTCTCCCACACAGACGGTGATGGCTCCAAGGCTGATGTGGGAGCCAAGCTCACCTGCGCCGCACCTCCAAGAAGGAGATTGGGGTCGGACAAAGGTCCGATGCTGCTCCCTCCCTCTGATGAGACGAGGGAGTGTCTGCTCCCAGATCCCTCAACAGAAGGAAGTATCGACGAGATTGGAGCGAATATCGGAACTGAGACACCAGAGATTTTTGGAACTGAAGGTTTCACTACAATGACTTCCATGCACTCTTGCTCAGAGCTCAGGTGAGCTGAAGGAGGAATAGACTGTCCGGGAGGAAGAGTAGTTGGCTCCACATCCATACGGGCTGGGGTCGAGAATATTTTTGCGAGAGCCAGTGTCTTGAGAAGCCTCTTCACCACCCTCTCCGTATCATCCAAAAGACTCCTGGACGATCAAGAGGAATGGGTGAACGATCAGTAACTGCCCACCACAGACTGCAGGAGCGGTGACTGTGGAGCAAACCGTCCCAGTTCCAATGAAGGAGATCTAGTCCTTTTATGACTCCTAGATGGCTCTGAGGACACTGATGGAACCGTAGCGGATAAGGTCTTGTCGGACTCGAGAGGTTTCAGATCCGATGAACTAGTAGATTTCTTTAAGTGTCTAGACGGCTCCAAAGTCGGAAAAGAGTGATTTCCCTAGTTTAATAGCCTGATTCTCTTCAGCTGGAGTGTCAAAAGGCACTTTCAATAAACCTCGCAAGATAAGCTGGTTTTTGGGCTCCTGCAGGATTCTGGCGGTGAAAGCATGACAAACATAACATGAGTCCTGCAGAAACGCAACTCGTATGTTCAGTCAGGGACATTTTCTGGGAGCATGAGTCACATTTCTTAAATCCAGAAGGTTCGGATTCTTTAGGTGCTTCTTTAGACATCACAAAAAACAAGAACAAAGCCCAATACAGTAACTACGATACGCAAAAGCTATAGGTATCAGACAAACAACTTTGCAATAACCACAAAATACTAAGAACTAACCTTTTTTAAGCAAAAAACAGAGGGTAAGAAGGAAACGGAAGGGGGAGAGCCTCTAAGTTAAACGACAACTCCCCTGATGGAGGACAGCCTCTAACTTAAACTACTCCTTACCAGAAAAGGAAAAGGAGGGTATAAGGAGAAAGCCCTCTAACTGAAACAGGCTAAGAGTATGGGGGAATCCTCCAAGAAGAAAATAGATATGACAACGGGAATAAGGCTGGAGAAAGAATGACGGCCTAAAAAACAGCAACAACCAGAAGGCGGAGATAGGGGGCTAAACAAACACTACTTAACTACAGAGAAACCCTGAAGAAATATCAAGATTTAAACCAGAAAACAATAAAATTCAAAAAAACTTAGCCTGAGCCAGTATCCAGCAATCTCAAAGCTTCAAGCAGCAAACGAGATCGGGGTAACTAGCGCTAGGCATGATGGCATAGGGACTACCCTTGAGCCAGTGGAAGCTCTAGAATATGGCAGAGTTGGAGACCAGGGTCGGCTTCGAACTCAACCAACAAGAAGGAAGGTGAGACAGGGACAACATAACATCTATATGTTACATGGATATTAAACTACTGATGCCGAAGGATGTGTTCAACTGTATGTTATGTACTGAGTTTCAAGAATGTAACCACAGTGTACTCTACTGGAAAAAAACAGAAATGTATATAAACTACCTGTGCAAATGTATGTTTTAATAGTAGAAGCTGTAACATACAGAGTTAACTTGAAAACCGTCAAGAAAATAAGTTAAAATTGTTTTATGATTGTGTTATCTCTCAGTTTCAGCAAGAAGACAGGATATCTACAGCTAGAAGTTTTTCTATTATCTTGAAACAGAAATAATTAGGTTTAAAATGTAAAAGTGTGTTTTACGACTTCCACTTCTGAGCAAACATCTGAGAGAGATGTACTTCTCATACAGAGATGCTAAAATGTTGTTGGTATCCGTTTGCCTGGGAACTGAAGGCAGGTGACAAAGAGTGATGTCATCCAGCTGACCCAGCAGTAATGTTTGATAATGTACTTTGTAGTCACTGTGTTGAGCTACTACGCATTTTTTTTATTTATTACTAAATATATTTAAACCTTTTGATTGCGGCTGGTTTGTTTACAGATATTTAAGCTCTTAGAGTACTTGCATATGTGCTTGGTGACACTGTACAGGCCACTCCTAAACAGCCTTGGTCTTGGTGACACTTACCATTTGGATAATAGTAACATCACAAAGTAGGATTGGTTACACTTTGGGAAGGGTCTTATAGTAGCTGATTAAAGAGCTGATTGATGACAGTGATAACTACCTTTTAGTTTGGGCAGAAGGGGGCATAGCTAGTAAACCTGTGCCACCCTTTCACAGTGTGTGTGTGTTTGTATATAAATCAAATCTCAAAGTGTGTGTGTGTCAGCTACTTGGGCAGGGACACGATGCACTGGCTGGACAGAGGGGGGTGCTGGAGGTTTTGGCTTGACCATTCCGCTGACATCTTAACCCTAGAGCTGTGCCAGTGGGGAGTCCTATTGGGGATCTGGAGAGAGGGATAAATCATCCCCAGACTGACTGTGATCTCTGTGTGCTCTTAAGGGAAATTGTACTTTACTGTGTGTACTTGTCATCCTCCCAATGTGTATGTTCCTCACTGGTGCTAGTGGTGAGGATTGAGGCTCCCTGATTACTGGGCCAGTGCAGGGGCGTCAAGAAAACAAACAATTAAATATGTAAGCAAAAACTGCATCTTCCAGTTCTCTCAATCATAGTATATATATTATATAAATATATAGTTACATACAATTCTTGTAGCTCCACAAATCCAGTCTTGCTAAGGGAATGGGAGCCCCTTACCCACTCAGTCAATGAGATCTAATTCAGCACAATACGTTTCAACTCAAAATGTGATGACTAATTTTTACAACCCTACAAAGAAAATACTTTAAAACACTTACTCCAAGACTCCTATTCAAATAATCAGCAATTAAAGTGTGAGAAATGGCTCCCCCTTATCAAATTTTCTCTAACAGCCAAACAATTATAATCTCATGTTGAAAGAAAAAAAACTTTAATTGAACAAACAGATGTTTGAAGGGAAATTAAGATGCAAGTACATTATGTCAATTCTTCATTTCACCCATCTTGCGCTATTGCAAAATGTGCATCTTTTTGTCTCTTAATATTATGCTCTTAAAAAGTTGCCAAGCCTTGATTTGGCAATACCACCTACTTTGTTTATTCAAAGGATGGTCACTAGTCACCAGTTCCTCAATTGATCTTTATTTTCCAATTTCTTATGGTCATATTCATGAACAGCATGCAAAGCACCCTCTAAAATTGAAGCGTCTTAAATCCACTACAAAAATGCACTCAACGCTGACCCAAAATCTCAACGTTTCTAAGTCAGCATCATCTCACAGACATTAAAAAAGGCACCTTTTATTTACCTGTAAGTAAGCCATAACCATTTGGGACTGACTTTACAAATCTTCCCAGAATGCCAAATCAGTAACAAAAATAAAGAAGTTGTGTACTTGCCATAACGTTCCATCTGAGTAGTTCTACTTCATTTGTTTTCAATCTATAGGGTATCAGAGCCCAGCCGGCAACTTCACTGGCATCTGCTCCGAGCTTCTCCCCTTACCCATAAAACACCACCACTACCTTCCATCCCCCCAGATCGAGTTTGCTGAAACTTACACTGAACATCCTGACCTCAAAAAACACCTTGCACACCTAAAACCAACTAAAATGCTGTCCATATGGTAAGGCCAGGGGGAAGGAAGGAGGGACGGTTGAAGACAAATGAAGTAAAACTACTCAGATGAAATGTTTTGGTGAATACATAACTATTTTATCTGAAGTAGTTTACTTCATTTAATCTTCAACTTGTGGGATAGAGTCCCCAGCTACTAAAATACCTGGGTGGCCCTTAAGGAAGGACATTCTGCAGCAATGGAGAACCAAAGGATGCTCTCCTTCTAGACATCAAATCCAATTTATAGTGAGAAATAAAGGTTTGAGATGAGGACCAAGTAGCCACAGAACAATGTCATATAATGATACTCTCGACCAAAAGGCCGCAGAAGTAGCCATGGACCTAGTCGAATGAGCTTTAACCTGACCCGGAGACAAATGTACAGTTATGTACACTTACCATAAATGTAGATGTTCGAGTGTATTCACTGTTGCAGTCATTACATTTGGGCTATCTGCTTGCAGGTAGCCCTCAGTCGGCCTGATTAACAAAGTCCTTGGTCCTGCGTTGGTTGCTGTCCCTTCTTCCATGACGTCAGGTCGTCAGGGGTATAAAACATGCAGCAGATGCCATTACATCAGTTTTTCTTGCCCCAGATGTCAGGTGCCCCCCTAATGGGAAGCAATTAAATATAAAAGTACAAAGATATACCTCCAACAAAAAAGCAAATGCACCAAAAAGGCTTTTAAGCATAGTAAAGGAAAGTAGAGGTATAGTCAAAAGAAGTTAGCGGGCTGGAGGGAGGGTAACCAGGACTACAACAGTGAATACACTAACATCTACATTTATGGTAAGTTTACACAACTGTACTATGTTCTTCGTGTTTCACTGCTGCAGTCATTACATTTGGGTAGATTCCCAAAGCTATGGTTGGGAGAAGGAATTTAGATAGCATTAGGGCCAGCTAGAAGGCCCTGCAAGACTGCAGTGGCAAAGCCAGCTCTGGATTTAGAGAAAATTGGAAATGATAATGCTTGGTGAAAGTATGTACAGAACTCCAGGTAGCAGCTTCTAGGATGTCCCTGGTAGGGACACCTCTGAGAAAGGCTGTAGAGGTAGATGCAGCCCTGGTGGAGTGAGGTCTGATCCCCTGGGGATAAGTTTTCCATGGTGCTTACAGCAGAAATGAATGCAGTGGCTTATCCATTTAGAAATGGTTTGCTTTGAAATAGCATTCCCCTCTGTCCCTGCAGCAAATGCTGCCAGCAGTTGTTCAGATTTCCTTTGAGGTTTAGTCCTGTCCAAGTAGAATCTAAGTTGTCTGTGCACATTTAAGGAATGCAGTATCCATTCCCCTTTATTCTGTGGATTGGGAAAGAAGGTTGGCAAATGAATGGATTGATTAAGAGCCATACTGGATACCACCTTGGGCATGAAGGATGGACTGGTTCTGAGGGACACCCTGTCCGCATGAAAGATGATGAAAGGCTCCACTGCCATAAGAGCCTGTAATTCAGATACCCTTCTAGCTGAAGTGATAGCTGAAAGGAAAGCTGTTTTCCAAGAAAGAAATTTCAAGTCTGCAGTAGCAGCTGGCTCGAAAGGAGGTAGAGTGAGTTTCTCCAAGACAAAGTTAAGGTCCCAGGCTGGGGTTAGCTCTCCTGGATGGTCTCAAATTTTTGGCCCCTCTGAGGAACTGCTTGAGCAGTGGATAAGAGAAGAAGGGAAGTTCTGTGTTAAAATGAGCTGAAATGGCTGAGACGTGAATTTTGATGGAGGAAAAAGACAGGCCCTTGTGAAGCATCTCAGTTAAGTATTGTAAAATCTGAGGTAAATCGGGTGCTGCTGTGCTCATCCCTTGAGATTGGTTCCAGGCACAGAATCTTTTCCATTTTTCAGCATAAGATTTTCTAGTACTAGGCCTCCTTGCCTCTAAAATGATATCCATCACAGGTTTGCTGAGGGATGGTAAAAAACAGATTAAGTAATTAGCCAGGCTGCAAGGTTCAGTGTTAGAAGCTGAGGGTGCAGAATCTGGTTCTCCTACTGAGACAGCAGGGAAGGAGTTTGAGCTAGGTGCCATGGAGATAACAGTGACACATTGTGCAGGAGGGGGTACCAGTGTTGGCGCGGCCAGTCTGGAGCAATCAAAATCATCCTTGGTTTGTCCTGTTTGATTTTTAGTAGTACTTTGGAGAGCAGAGGCAGCGGGTAGAGGCATAGACTGATAGGTTTTTCCAGCTGAAGGACAGAGCATCCACTTTCCAAGCTTGTTTGTGGTGAGTCCTTGTGCAAAATTTGTCCAACTGGTAGTTCTGGAGAGAGGCAAACAGGTCTATATCTGGGCTCCCCCATTTGCTGGTCAACATGTTGAAAATCCTTGGTTCCAGTTTCCACTTGTGTGGGTCCATGAGATTTCTGCTTAGTCCGTCTGCCAGTATATTTAATTTTCCTTTTAGGAATTGAGCTTGTAGGTGCACTTGGTAGCTCAAGGCTGTGTTCCACAATGCCATGGCTAGTCTGCAGAGGGGTTAAGAATGTGTACCCCCCTGCTTATTTATGTACCACATAACAATGGTGTTGTCCGTCTTTACTATTAGTTGTCCTGGAAGAATGTGGTCCTTGAAGGCTGTCAGAGCATTCTGTACAGCTAACATTTCTTTTTGATTGATATACAGGTGCATTTGACTTGGGTCCCATTTGCCCTGAATGCACTTCCCTGCCAGGTGAGCCCCCCATGCATAGTCTGATGCGTCTGTTAGGGTTTGGGCGGCAGGGGTGGTATGAAAGGTAGTCCCTTGTCTTGGCGGCAGGCCTCTGCCCACCAAAGGAACTCTAGGCATAGGCAAGGTATGATAGGAATCACTGTTTCGAGGTCTTGAGGATGTTGACACCATAGGCTTTTTAGACACCACTGTCGTTTCCTCATATGCAGTCTTGCATTTGGAATTAGAAGAATGCAGGAGGCCATGAACCCAAAGGCTTGCAGTATTTGTCTTGCAGATAGCAGGGTTTTTGTGGCCACTTGCTTGAAGTAGGTTGTCAAATGAATTTGTTTCTCTGGCGTGAGGTAAGCCATCTGGGAAGTTGAATTCAAGCTTGCTCCCAGGAATATAAGTTGTTGACAGGGTACCAGGTGTGATTTCTTTTCATTTATGGTGTACCCCAGACAAGCCAGATGATTCAAAAGTATGTCCTGGCTTTCTGCCTGAATTAGACAATCGTCCAGGTATGGGTATATTTGAATATTTCTTTGCCTGCAATATGCAATAACTGGAGCTAGGCACTTTGCAAATACCCTGGGCGCAGTAGATACGCCAAAGGGTAGTGCAGAGAACTGATCATGCGTGTGGCCTGCTTTGAAGCGTAGGTATCTTCTGCAAGATTCCCTGATTGGGATGTGCAGGTATGTTTCTTTTAAATCTAGTGTTGCCAATCAGGCATCTTTGCCTAGCATAGGAGGTAACTGGTGAAGAGTAAGCATCTTGAATTTTGGAATCTCCAA
Source organism: Protopterus annectens (assembly GCF_019279795.1). NCBI lineage: Eukaryota > Metazoa > Chordata > Ceratodontiformes > Protopteridae > Protopterus > Protopterus annectens. The sequence continues at coordinate 913,542,299 of NC_056727.1, read as the reverse complement.
AAAGGTGTTTAGAGTAGACAGGTCCAGGATCAGCCGCCATGAATTGTCTTTTTTGGGTACCAGGAAAAGTCTCGAGTAGAAACCTTGTCCCTTTTCCACTTCTGGTACCAGTTGAATAGCCCCCATGCTTAAGAGACAAAGTACTTGTTTTTGGGCTTCTGCCCACTGATTTAGGGGTTGGTCCAGCCACCCGCTTGGTGTTGGCAACGTGTGGAAGTGAAATCTGTATCCCTGGGACACTATATTTAAAACCCATTTGTCCTGGGTAATGAGTTCCCAATTCATTGCACGAAGAGCAATCTTTCCCCCCAAACGGGCAGTCAGTTGATAAGTGCTTGGAAATTTTAAAAGGAAGTCACTGAGACAGTTTACCATAGGGGGGAGTCTTATTCCCAGAACTGGAAGTGGAGGCCCCTCACTGCTTAGTTCTGTGTCCTCCCCTGGGACTGAAACGTGGGGTTTTTGCTGCGTCTGGGTTTGGCTTAAGAAGACCTGGAAGGGGCTGGAAAGGACCAATTCTTAAAGGGCCAGTGCCTACTAAATCTAGGAGGCTGAACTTGTAAAAAACCTTTAACAGTTTGCATAGATTTAGCTTTATCTTCCATCTTTTTAAGAACTTCCTCAGCCTTGTTGCCAAACAGCCAGTCCTGATTTAAAGGAGCATCCAACAATTTAGCTTTAACATGATCAGGCAAAGATTGCTCATTAAGCCAAGCATGCCTTCTGGAGTACAGACCCAGTAACAGCAGCCCTGCAAGAGGCCTTTAATGAATCAAAACCACATTGCAAAGTATGTTTTCCAACTTGTTCGGCAGAATGCATTAAATCCTGTAATTCATTATTTTCCACACAGTCAGGAATCAATATTTTCTGTTTAAGCAGTCCAATAACATGTTGCTGATACTTTAACATATGAAACTGGCAGCTTAAAGCCCTAATGGCCAAGGTTGCAGAAGTGTAAACCTTCTTACCCCATCTATCCAGCGCCCTGGAGTCTCTATCAGAAGGGGTAGGATTTTTTAGCAGTAGAAGCCTTAATGCCCTTGGGCCCCTGTGAAATAGTCTCCGGATCTGCAATAGGATTTTTAAAAAGGAACTTATGGGACTCAGGGACCCTGTAGTATCAGTCAGGTTTTCTGGGAGCAGGAGGCAGGGAATCAGGGGCCAAACTAGATTCCGAAAAAGCAGCATCGATAATGTCTAGTAGAGGAGGAATAGCTAAAGGCCTATGCTGAGGTAGGAGAAGTAAATCCTTATGCCTCTTTTTTGAATCAGAAAAATCCTGGCTTTCCCAGTGAAAATGCTCCCTTAGAATATGTAAGGTTTCCCCAAAAGAAAAATCCTCAGGAAGGGAAGCAGAGGGAATGGAGTACTCTGCATCAGAATCTTCATAAGTAGATAAGGGCAAATCCAGATCATCAGAAGAATCAGAAACACAATCCTGATCAGAAGATTCATAACCAACTTCAGTCCTAGGCCTCTTAGAAGGGGGGGGGGGTTGGCTACCCCTGATTAGAGTTATTAGATCTTCAGCCATTCTTGTTTTGTAGGCATAGAGGCCTGAGCATGTGGCCTGGACGTTGGTTTTTTAGGCATGGCTCGAGATTTAGGCATGAGCAAAGGCGGCGGTGGTTTAACATGCAAGTCCGTAGGCCTGAATATACCCTCAGAAGCCGGTGCCTGCACAGCGGCTCTGGACCCATCCAGGGTAGACACATCCGCGGGTTCCACAGTTGAAGCATCTCGCGGCATACAGGACTCCGAATAGGTCTGAGGCCTGCGAATCAGAAGCAGCGGGTATCAGGGGCTGCGAAAGCGCCTCACTGAGTACCGGTGAACTGGCGAATGGCTTAGGAGAAGCGTTGTTGGCAGTTTTGGACCTCGGCGGCCTGTCTTTGTCTTTACCTATGCATTTTTTCAGAAACCCAGTAGTCGGGTGGCTGACCAATGACATTTCTGGATAATTAAACCGACAACAGAAATATTTAGAGGCGAAAATATACAGACGACTGATAGTGCGCTGATTAAATAAAGCACAAAACTGACAGCAAGGTACGTCATGGTCAGGGCCTAGGCAAGAAATACAGTACGAATGAAAATCTTTGAGGTATTTGCTTTCCACAAATAATGCAATTATTAACTTTTACTGACATCGGTAAGGAGCAAGAAAAAGTTTCCCCAACGGGAAACTTAGCTTTAGTTGAAGACTTCGGTTCTGAAACTTGAAAACGAAAATTTCAGGAGTTGGCCGACTGGCACTTGCGAACTGCTTCAGGCACCGCATGGCAAGAAAGACTGATGTAATTGCGTCGGCTGCATGTTTTATACCCCTGACGACCTGACGTCATGGGAGAAGGGACAGCAACCGATGCAGGACCCAAGACTTTGTTAATCAGGCCGACTGAGTGCGACCTGCAAGCAGATAACCCAAATGTAATGACTGCAACAGTGAAACACGAAGAACATCCTTTATCCTTGTAGATCTGAAGGATACATAAGGACAGCCACCTAGCAATGGTAACCTTGGAGAGGTTTACCCAAAAAAGGTTTAGAAAAGTGCATAAACAATTGGTCAGATTTGCGAAAGGTTTTGGTTCTGTGCAAATAGAATGGCAACTATGAACATCCAAGTGCAGCTTGTATTTCATTTTGTTTGTAAAATTTGGGAGGAAAACAGGTAAATTGATAGTTTGATTGATGCTAACCTCTGATGCTATTTTTGGGAGAAAGGAAGGATTGGTGTGAAGGGAAACCCTGTCCTATCCTTATGGAAAATCATGTATGGAACCTTGAGAGACAATGTTTGCAGTTCTGAAACCCTCTTAGCAGAGGCGATGGCCACTAGAAATGCTGTTTTCCAAAACAAAAACTTAAGATCCATGGCTGCTGCAGGTTCAAATGGTGAAGCGACCAATGCTTGAAGTACCATAGTAAGGTCCCATGGGGGAATGGGATCTTTGACCGGAGGATTTAAGAGGAAGGTACCTTTGATAAAGGCTTTACACAATCTGATAGAGGCTAAAGAAGCAGAATTCTCACCCACATGAAAATGAGAAATGGCAGCTGGTTGAACCTTGTTTGTAGCCGAGCTAGCCCCTTGTTGAAAAATATTAGCCAGAAAATCCAGAATAGCCAGAAAAGGAGCAGTGAAAGGATCTAAGCTCCTTTGAGATGCCCAAAAGGAAAAACATTTCCATTTGCTACGATAAACCTTCCTGGTGGACGACTTATGAGCTGCCACCAGAACAGACCTGACTGAAGACAAACCAGGAGTCCTAGCAATTAAGAGAACTGCAGCAGCCAAGCTGTGAGCCTCAGACTGTCCAGATTTGGATGAGGGACCCTTGAGGGGTGTGAAATGAGATCCTGAATGGGATCAAAGATCCAATGCAGAGTTAGAAGGATGAGACAAAGGAAGGGAAACCATACCTGGCGAGGCCAAAACGAGGCAATGAGGATCACTTTGCTCCCTAGTTGACAAGCTTTCGGCAGAAACTTCGAAATAAGGGGTACAGGAGGATAAGCATACAGAAGACCGGGAGGCCAAGCATGGACTAGAGCGTTTCTGGGGGACTCCCCCGGTGAAGGGTTCAGAGCGAAGAACTCGCTGCACTTTGTGCTGGAAGTAGATGTGAAAAAATCGCAGCAAGGCCGACCCCACTCTAGAAAGATCTGCTCCACTACTGAAGAATTCAGAGATCACTCATAAGGCATCAGAACAGTCCGGCTTAGTCTGTCCACTAGAATGTTGGACCATCCCGGAATATGCGTTGCTATCAGAAAACGACCGGTGGAGATCGCACATTCCCAAACTCTCTCAGCCTCGCAACAAAGGGGGTAAGATCTGGTCCCTCCCTGTTTGTTGATATACCAGACCCACTGACATGTTGTCTGACTGGACTGCAATGGTTCCTAGAGTTATAAAGGCATGAAGGGCCTGCAGTGCTAAAAGGACTGCCCTCATCTCCATAACATTTATATGCAAACTGGTCTTGATAGGGGACCACATGGCTTGGACTGTCCTTCCCGAACAATGCCCCCATCCAACCCTAGTTGGGAGGTGTCTGTGGTCATTGTGGCTTGGGCAGGAGTTGGAACAAAAGATTGTCCCTCTAGAATTTCTGAAGAATGCATCCACCAAAGGGACGACCTGCAGACTTGGCTGAGGTGTACTGGATGTGACAATGAAAGATCCAACATGGACCATTGCACCGGTAGAGTCCACTGTAGTAGTCGCATATGTAATAGAGCACACAGAGGTGTTATGGTCGCTGCCATAGAACCTAGGACCCTCAAGACAGATTCTGCTGAGGGAAGGTAAGAATGGCAAATGAAGGCGACATGCATCCTTAGGTTTCGAACTCTCTCAGTGGTCAGGAAGATTTTTGTCTGTAGCATATCTATCCATGCCCCTATGTATTCCATCACCTGGACAGGATTCAGAAGAAATATGGCTGTGTTGAATGTAATCCCCAAGTACAATGCAAGCTTTAGGAAATAATCTCTGGTCTGACAAAGTAGACGCTTGGTGGGAGCAGTAAGGAGCCAACCATCCAGGTAAGGGAAGACCTGAATCCCCTGAAGCCTCAGATGAGCTGCTACTACTGCCATCACTTTGGTGAACACCCTGGGGGGCTGTGGTAAGACCAAAGGGTAGGGATCAGAACTGATGATGATTGGCTCCTAGCTGGAAGAGGAGAAACCTCCTGCAGCTTCTGTGCATCTTTATGTGATAAGCATCCTGGAGGTCGAACGAGCACATCCATTCGCTCTCTTGCAGGTACGGCATGATGGACTGTAAAGTGACCATCCGGAACTTTTCTTTGGCAACTGACAGGTTCAGAGTAGACAGGTCCAGAATGGGCCTCAAGTCCCCCGTCTTTTTTGGCACCAAAAAGAACCTGGAGTAGATGCCCGATCCGGACTGATCTGGAGGGACAGGTTCGATGGCTCGTTTCTCTAGCAGCTTGGAGATTTCTAGTGCTGCTGCCTCCCTTTGTGTGGGTGGTATGTCCGGGAGGTGTTTGAAAGGTGTGGGAGGAACCACAAACGGTATTTAATAACCGCCGGAAATTATCTGAAGCACCCAACAGTCTGATGACACGGACTCCCATGCCGCCAGGTGCAACTACAGGAGACCCCCCCCCCCCGACTGCCTGCAGAGCAGTCAGGCAACCCCTCAGGGTTGCTGGGCAGACCTGTCCGAGAAATGTTTGAGACCCAAAATTCCTCTGACCCCCTCTGCCTCTGGGCCAGCACCTATCGTGTCCCCCTCTGCCTTTAGTGGAAACAGATCCCAGAGTGTCCCAGGAATACTGAGACTTCTGGAACCACATTTTCTTTTGCCCTTGCTGATTCCGGGAAAAGGATCTTTGAGGGTTCGAGAAGCGGATTCAGACGGCAGATAGCGTCTTCCCATCTTTCTCTCTCTGGACCAATGTGTCTTGGACGGTCTTACCAAAAAGGGTAGAACCGTCATAGGAGGCGTTCGTAAAAGACGCCTTGAAGGGTTCTGTGAACTGACAATGTGAGCTAGGCATTACACCTCATGGACACGCTGGACCTAGCTGCCCTAGCCGCTTCTTCAGTAGCATGTGAGAGGAGTCGCATTGACGTGTTTGAAACCGCTGTCAATATAGCCATCCTTGCGGAGAACGTGGCTCTATCCTCCTGCGACATTGGACTTTGGGGGAGACTCAGCTAGTTTCTTAACCAGGTCGCGCTGTAGTCTAGTAATGTGGGCCAAATAAGTTCAATGCTCTAATAGAAAAGGTCGCTGATGCATAAACCTGCTTCCCTAGGCGGTCCATCATCCTAGACTCACAGTCAGGGGGATAGACCGAGGAACTCTCCTGGGCTAGTTCCTTTTTGGTGGTGGCTGCTACCACCATAGCATCTAGAGGGGACCATTTATTCCACGCTGATCTGTCTGTAGAGGGGCTCAAAATTTTGTCTGGGCATTTAGGGATTGGTTCCACAGTGTCCGGCTCCTTCCAAGCCCGTGAGGTGACCATGTCCACCAAGGGATCTGCGGGAGGGGACACACGGGAAGTAGATGGGCCCATGCTGAAAGCCTCCAAGAACATGGATTCGTCTGAGGAAGTTTTGTGGCGGACCAACCTCTCCGCTGGCGTAAGATTTCCATGAAGTCTCCAAAGGAGACATCCTCAGGAGGTGATCTGGGGGAACCTTACCCCCTTCATCCAAATCAGTGTTCATAGTGAGGGACTCGGGGGAGTCCAAGTGCCTTCTCTTGCATGTATGCTTGCGAGGTACCTTTCCAGTGGGGCTTTCCGGAGGGAACTCGCAAACCACTTATTCCCTCAGGGGGAACCGCCTGGGACTCCTCTAGCACGGGCTGTCCCTCTGGGAAAATGATGGGATTCGCACACAAAGCAGGAGTCGTCGGGGCAGAGTCTTAAGATATAGTCATGGGCTTCGATCCAGTGGGGAGAACCCTTTCTACAACGTCAAACGCCAAGGGAGAATAAGCTTCCTGGGACACCAGTAAGGAAAATGCTCTCCCTGGATCTGATGCGAGAATCGGAGTCGGGCACGAAGTAGACGGCGCTCCAAGGGGGGAACTTGACCAGACAACGTTGGAGCCAATGGAAAAAGCTCCACCTCTCGGATCCGACACCCAGGCTCCGGCTCTGACAGCCACTCGGATCTGAACTGGTCGGACCCAACACGCTCAACGCAGCTGTTGGCGTAGAGGAGAAAGGTACCATTGGCAACGACCCCTCAGACTAGGGCCAACCTCAGATCCATGTACTCCGAAACCGGGGGGGGTTGGATCGGAGGAGGAGATATTGGTGTAAAGAAGGGAAGTGAGCTCCCCCCTTCAGAGGGAGAAGGGGCTGGCAAGACTCCCATCTGAATATGTGCGCGATTGAACCTCCGCATCATTTTATCCATGTCGACTTCAGAGAGGCTGTGGGTAGACTGCGACGAAGCCATGGACTCCAACCTGGCAGGTCGAGGAACCGAGGCTCTTGAGAGCGTTCAGGGCTCCTCCGGCTCTGGAGAAAATCTAGATCATCGGAGCAGAGGGGAGTCACGGTGCCTAGACTGATTCTTAGTGGGAGGTCCTAACTGAGCTGATAGGTCCTGGGACCTCTTTCTCTTTCTGGACGGTGCTCTCTCTCCTTCTCTGCCTTTTCTGCACTCCGCTTCCGCAGGCTTATAAGTATGAGGGTGAGTCCCAGCCTGGGAGGGATGAGAGGGAAGGACAACAGTAGAATGAGAGGCGGCCACAGCAACAGCTGTGACCGAAGCAGAAGAGGAGGCAGCCGCCTCCGTAGAAGGTAGCAGGCCCTTCAAAGCTAACTTGGCCTGCCGATCCTTGAGGGCACGCGGGTTAAAACCTGCGCAAATAGAACAGTCTGTATTCAACTGGGCCACACCCAAACACAGCACACAGAGTGTGGCTCATCAGCAGGTGACAATTTGTGGCCACACTCAGCGCACCTCTTAAACACTTGCTTGGGAAGATCTGCCATGTCCCACCACAAGCATAAACTTTTAAACAGGATAGGCTACTTAAACAAGTTTTCACAACACATGCCATTCACCACACACTCAGAGAAGCACACGGAAGGATGAGGGGGAGGGGAAGACAACTATACACAAACTACCTAAAAGCTAAGAAAAAATGCTTTAACTCAATGCACCAGCGAGGGGAGGAGGAGAGGAGACCTACACTATCAAGAACACACAGAAAAAACGCTAATAAAGACAAAAACCCTACTCACGACTTAAAGCTCAGAATAACAATGCTTAGGCTAGCCGCGGCAAACTCAATCTGGGGGATGGAAGGTAGTGGTGGTGTATTATGGGTAAGAGGAGGAGCTTGCAGCAGATGCTAGTGAAGTTGCCGGCTTGGATCCAATATGGATCCGGTACCCCACAGGTTGAAGATCAAATGAAGTAAAGTAATGCACAAAAAACCAAAGACAAGCAAAGAATAATCCACGACCTTGAAGAAAGGAACCAGAACTCTGCTAAAGTCCACAAGGCTGTATTTTTATTTCTGAAGTGTTCCAAAAGTCACAGATAAAATCACACTGAAGTATTCCAAAAATCACAGATAAAATCACACAAGCGCTTTCGCTCAGGCAGTCCTGAGCTTTATCAAGTGAAAACAAAATGCAGTATGCAGTAACCTCCATTAAATAGCCTAGCAATTATACAATTAATTAATTAGTAAGTCTAGTACTAAGGTGTGGTGCTTTGGAGTTGGATGTTAAAAAGTTAGTCATTATACCAACTCAAAAATGAAATGTTTGCAACAACATCTGCACTTAAATAAAATGACTAATCATAAAAACATTTTAAAATACCAGTTTCCTAGGTTTCAGAACATAAAAGTCTGAAGTCTGGTTGGGGTTGTAGATTGTTAAGGAATATGCTTAAAGATGTGTTTGGATTGTCAGTGAATTGTTAAAACTTTTTCTTTTATTATTACTTTGCACTGATAAAGACATGCAATAAAATGTGCGTGAGATATTTTTGATGCCCATCCATATACCATTTCATATAGAATTTGATTTATTAGTCAGAATCCTAAAACCGTGGATGTTCAGTAATTTAATATGCTGTGTGGGGATGCTGTAGTATGAAGGGGTCAAGTATGAGAGTTATAACCTAGCCCTCCTAAGCTTGAGGACCGGTTTAATGCTGATCATCCCATTCAGACCTGGTGGCTTCCCTGCATTCAGTCTCAACTGCCATAATAGTTCACGGTAGCCCAAGGTGGATTCCCAGTCACCACCTCTTGCATCTGGCTCAACCTGTTCCAGAACTAGAAACTGAATTTTGGGATCTGGGCAGGAGAGTGAGTGTTTATAGAAGGCATTGGTTTCCTTCTTCCTGGTCATGTCATAAAGATGCTCGTAGATACGTTTCCTTAATTCCCTCTCAGTTTTGCCCACATAGAAACTTTGACAGTTGGTGCACATCCCCAAGTATACGACCCTCTAGAGGCACAGGTGTAAAATCCAGTGGGGTGTATCTTGTAGTTCCTAGACGGGAGGTATGGTGCTGTTTCTTTAGATATGGCATGACATTGGGCACAGGCACCACATCTGAAAGTGCCCAGCCTTGGTTGTTTTACCTTCATCTTTTTTCTTTGATTTCTTTCAAATAATTCCTTTAGATTGGCCCCTCTTTTACGAACAAAACTGGGTTTAGGTGGTATATAGTCTTTTAGTTCTTCAAAGAGGGTTAAAACCGGCCAGTGATGTAAGATTGTTTCTTCCAATTCATAGGAATTTGATGAGTATGTGTGTGCAAAACTGTTAGTGTGAACAGTATCCTTGTTTTGTGTGTTGTTGGTCACTGGTACAAACCCCCCCCCCTAGTATTGGTTTGTAGAGGGAATGTCGTGCAGATTTTACCTCTGCTGCTAGAGTTAGAAATAGTTCCAGAGGGTAACCTCTCTCCAAAAAAAGCTTTTTCAAAAATTCCACCTCAGAATCAAAATCTTTCTCCGTACTGCATATTCTACTTGCTCTGATGAGCTGCCCCTTAATGATCCCCCTCTTTTGATATGGTGGGTGGGCACTTTCGAAGTGTAGCAAGGAGTTGGAAAATGTTGCCTTGCGATGTAGTTTGGAATGGAAAGTTTTCTGATTGTAGTCCTTGTAAAGAGTAATGTCCAGATAATGAAGTTCGTGCTGATCCACTGTGTGTGTGAATTGTAGGAAATTCGTTGTTGAATTGATGTGTATAAGGAATTCAGATAAGTTCCCTTCAGAGCCAGACCATAAAATACAGATGTCATCCAAATAGCGTCTGTAGAACAGAATGTGATCTTTCCATGGGGGTATTAGAACGAATGTATGCTCCCACATGTGCAATATTACATTTGCGTAGAAGGATGCACAAGATGCCCCATGGCAACCCCTTGCATTGCTGGTATAATTCACCATTAAAAAAGATGAAGTTGTTGGACAAAACCATCTCCATCATTTCGGTGAGCAAGTTGGACATTTTGTTACTAAGGGTTGTCTTCTGGCCTAGAAATTGGGCAAACCATTCCAAACCTATTTGATGAGGGATGCTGGAAAACAGATCTTTGATGTCCACTGTGACCATTAAGGTGTCTGGGGAGTAGCAAGAGGTGGGAATGTCCCGGAGGAAGTGCCAAGAATCCTTGCAAACGTGGGACAATAAAGATGTGTATTCTTTAGTCATGTAATCAATAAATTTTCCCAGGGGCTCAGTCACTCCACCTGCTCCTGATACAATCGGCCGGAATTGTAGTGGGTTTATTCCTTTATGGGTTTTAGGTATCCCAAAGATGACTGGTATTCTGGGCTTTTCCACATGTAAATAGTTATAGACCTTTTCATTGATGGCCTGTTGTAATAGAAGGTCAGTAAGATGGTACTTAATCTCAGCAAAGGCTATATTGATCTCGTTTCGTGAAACCGTCTCGTATTGTTTGTCATTCTGCAACATAATGTGCATGTGGGCTTCGTAGTCCTCTGAGAACATAAGGACAATTCCCCCTCCTTTATCAGGTTTCATGACCCTGATTTTCTCTTCATGCAAGTGTTCAATAAAATTCATTTCTTGTTCAGAAAAATTTGGATGAAGTAGAATTTCTTGATTATTATATACTTTCCTGAAGTCATTCTCCACTAACTTTTCAAAGAAGAGAATTATTGGGTGTAGTGGGGGGTTAAAGAGACTTGTACGCGTTGGGCCTGCTGCATTAAGTGTTTGCCCTTTAAAAATCAAATTTAAATTTAAAGCTCTGGTAAACATTTTTAAATCTATCAGAGCTTGTGTTAAATTCATGGGTTTAGTTGGGACAAAATGTAACCCTCGGGTGAAAATATCAAAAGCATTTGTAGGAAGGTTCATGTCCGTGTAATTGTATATGGCAAAGTTGTTTCTCGTTAAAATAGTGCAGTTACCCTCAATATTAGTAGGGTTTTGGTTGTGTAAACCCAGATTTGGGGCTTGGTCAGTTGTAGGGTCATCCAGGGATGTTAGGGTAGTGGGTGTGTGGTGGTTTGTTAGTGAACAAAATTCCAAGACCTCGGTGCCTGTCTTTGTCTCTGTCCCCAAACCCGGTCTGGCCGGGGTTCTGCTGAAAATCCTGGTTGTTAGTACCCCTTCTGTTCTTCTCTGCTAGCCTTTCACTTCTTCTAAGGGGTTCCTCTTGTCTGTCATATGTGTCACTAGCCCTATCTGTGTTTGTGGTGTTGTTTTTGGAAGAAGTTTTATTGTAACCATTGGGGCTAGGGTAGGCAAGGCCATCCCTGTATTCGATGAGATCACGTTCTAATTTTCTTAGTTTTCTGTTAAGAATCTTATCACAAAAACATCAACATTATCAAAAACCTTGTCATAGTTTGATTTAAAAGCACTAAAATTAGTACTAGATGTTAACTCATTGTTTAAAGTGTCTAGCTCAGTCATTAATGCTTGTGCTTTCAGTTCATATTCCCCTACCATTAAATGCAACATCTCCAATCCAGCTTTATCAAAATCTCACACAAGTTAAAATAATAATCAGTACCATACTGAACATTGTTTGGAAATTTAAAAGCGTAGCCCTTCGGGACACGTTTTACTCTCAGACATTCATTCAAATAGTCTATCTCTAGCTGTGTACTCCTTAAGGAGTATAATTTGTCCTTGAACAAGTCCATGCTCTGATCAAAGTTAGAAAAATTGTTAGTGTTGTTACTACCTTTAGAAAAGGTGAAGCGTTGTCCAGCCCATTTTGTAAAGTTTACATCCTTGTTTCTATGTTTCAGAGCAGGATTACTAGTTCCATTGGTCCCTGGTTGTACGTTTGTTTCAGGAGCTCTGGTAGCTTCATGGCGACGAGTAAAGTTGTTTCTTTTGGATCCGGCGCCAGACATGTCCGTGGAGGATATAGTGGAGCTTGTACCCTCTTCCGGGTCCGCAATTACCGGTAATCCAAAGTTGTTTTGTAGTGCTTGCTGCTGGTTGCAAGCTAGCCCTGGTGAAGCAGCCGTGGTGGGTTTCAGCAAGTTAGTGAGCTCCTTGAGTGCAACCAGTACTTGGTTGAACTCCGCTCTGCTCACCGGAAGATCATTTGTAGTGTTTTTCAGCATTTCAGGAGTTTCTCCTGGGTTAAAGGTTTCTTCTCCATTGGCCATGGCAGACAGGATCAAGTGAAGTAATGCACAAAAAAACAAAGACAAGCAAAGAATAATCCACGACCTTGAAGAAAGGAACCAGAACTCTGCTAAAGTCCACAAGGCTGTATTTTTATTTCTGAAGTGTTCCAAAAGTCACAGATAAAATCACACTGAAGTATTCCAAAAATCACAGATAAAATCACACAAGCGCTTTCGCTCAGGCAGTCCTGAGCTTTATCAAGTGAAAACAAAATGCAGTATGCAGTAACCTCCATTAAATAGCCTAGCAATTATACAATTAATTAATTAGTAAGTCTAGTACTAAGGTGTGGTGCTTTGGAGTTGGATGTTAAAAAAGTTAGTCATTATACCAACTCAAAAAATGAAATGTTTGCAACAACATCTGCACTTAAATAAAAATGACTAATCATAAAAAACATTTTAAAATACCAGTTTCCTAGGCTAGCTCAGAATAACAATGCTTAAGCTAGCCGCGGCAAACTCAATCTGGGGGATGGAAGGTAGTGGTGGTGTATTATGGGTAAGAGGAGGAGCTTGCAGCAGATGCTAGTGAAGTTGCCGGCTTGGATCCAATATGGATCCGGTACCCCACAGGTTGAAGATCAAATGAAGTAAAGTAGTTCAGATCTGATGTTTACTCTGCAACTTTAAAACTTGTCTTAGTTCCTGATGCATCAGGAAGAAAGTCTATCTGCTCTCTCAAGTTCTCCACTGAATAAAAAGTTACAATCCCATACAAATTCTATTTCTAGAACCCCAAAAGAATACTCGTCAGTCATGCTCTGCCTTCAAACTCCACCTGCCCATCTCATAATTCTTACAAATCAGATGTAATGGGAGTATCTGTCTTAAGTCTCAATTTTTATTCTGCAGCGACTCAGTAGGATCTGAATTCAAGTTCAGTGAAGCAACTCAACTTCTCATGCTTTACTTTCTGCCACAGAAAATTGCAAGCTGTTTATTCATCTCCCTTTCTTTCCCTCTCTATCCTTCATTGACTGGGTTAGTCCCACTAGGCTAGTAAGCCTCTTTTCAGGGGAGATCAGAGGTGGTATTTATACTATTAGAGGAAATTTTGGCCAGGGCATTCAATAAATTCCCCTACTCTTTTCAACAGATGCCATAGGATCATTTACATCCACCTAAACTACCACAAACTCAGGCAGATGGGGCCTTGGTTTAAAGTCTCATCCGAAGGATGAGTGCAGTATTCCCTTTATGTTGCACCACAGCAATCCATCTACCTGGTGTGGGAATAGAACTCTCAGCCTTCTAAACCAAAGGGAAGTATGCTATTTGTTATGCCACTGATATTTACGTTCATACTTCTCTTCCAGCAGTTTGACTCAGGGCACTTCAATATCTCTCTTTACATGAGAATTCTCGAAATGCGCATCTACCAGTCCCATCAGCTGATCTTCATTTGCCAAGCTGTCCATCTTCACTATTAACTGCTACATTTAAAACTGCTTTCACATCAACAGTAGTTTTTTTTTTTTTTTTTTTACAAGGTCTGTGAATGAAATTCAGCTTTTCTCTTTCTTTAACCTTTATAAACTAAATAGTTCCAATTTTACTATTTTTTATAGAAACATGGTAATTTCAGAACAATTTGACATTGTTTCCATCAAATAACTACTACTTTGGAGCAACTGACAGTCATCTATTCAGTTTTGCACCAGTCTCAAAGTCCCACCCTTGTTGCATATTTTTCTGCAGAGGAAGTACAGTAGCTCAGCAGTCAAGACCTTTGTCTCAATTGTCTCATTGGTATACTGGGACAGAACATTGACTATGGCCTAGAAACCACAGGTCTTAGTAGCAGCCCAGGTTCTGGAGAAGCCAGTCAGGTTGGGAGAGGAGTCAAGATGCACTGTCCATTTGCCTTTGGTGGGGAAACTGAAATGTGCATTATGGAGGACATCTTATGCTACAAAACCTGGTTTGCAAGCACTCTTTTCCCCCAAGGTACTCCAGTTTCCTCCCACTACCTATAAACATTAGCCAGGCTGGCAGCTCTAAACAATCCATTTGGGTGGACAAAGAATCATCTCGGAGAGCTATAGTGCTCCAGCAGGACTGTTTTGGAAATGAGCATAGGGAGGGGAAGGGACAAAAGTCATAATGCAAAAACCCCTCTCTTTTACAGAATTACACATCGACCCCGGCCTGGATTCAGTGTTAGCCCAGGGGGTAGGACAAAAAAGTACATGCTGGAAGACCTAGTGATGGACAGGAGAACTGGAGTAGAGACTACAAAGTATGAATGGGGAGTCTGTTTCACCCCAGCCATTTTAAATGTTCCTGCACTAAATTCAGCATTTACCAAAGGACACTAACTTGACAAAGGAGGTGGGGAATAAAGACAAGAGACCCCAGCTTTTGACATGATGAAAAATAGAACGAAAAACTTTCAAAATCAACCATGTTTTACCTTCCTATTACCAAACAAAACACATTACCCTTCTAAGCAGGATCATAACCTATCAGCAAGTGGATTCTCAGTAAAGTGGGCTGTGTCTACTACCTTTGCCTATGACAGAGTCCGAAAACTCAAGGAACCACTCCTTCCTCTTCAATTCTAGGGTTCTCTTAAAATTAGGTTTGCCAAGAGACACTGGGAGATATGGATTCTTTGTCATGCCACAACATACTCAAAGGTAACTGCAGTCAAAGAGAGCTGAAGCAGACATCGGCAGAACTTTTTAGACAGGCTGTGGACTCTCTTGAAGAAAGGGGTCACCAAATAACTTTCTTTTTGGTGGAAAAGGAATGATTTTTTTTTTTACTCCTAAAAGTTCTAGGATCTGAAGAAGTCGGACAGTTTTTGTAGCTTATTTCAGATCAAACTTTCACGTTTAGTGCAGCTGGCTCAAGATAATCATCTTAGTGATTATAACCTTGCTCCAACAGAATGCCTGGATGGAGTTTGTGGATACCACGGATGTACTTAAGACACACGTGTATGTGGAGTCTACACATATGGTTCTGGTTTGCTCAAGGTAGGCTGGGTAACATTTGCAGTAAAGACTGGTGACATCTGAGATTTTCTCAGATTTCAAAGCCAACACCAATATTGCAGGTGAAAATATGCAAGAAAGTCAAGTTTCTGCACTTCACTGACTACCTCTTTGCAGCCTTCATGTGTGTGCTCCCATGCATGCTTGCCCTAGAGGTCATCAGAAAATGTATGTAGTCCTCTCCCATCTAAATTCAGAGAAAGTCCTAAAAGTGCAGTACATACGAGCACATACCAATGTCAGTCATTGCTCCTCTTGGAGGGGGTCCAATAATATGCCAGACTCCAAGCTCACAATCCACTGCTGTGCCTTTTTGTCTTGACAATCATCGTGATCGTCATAGTTTCTTTACATGTAAGATGATAAAAGTGCTACAGTGGACTGTAAAGGCATCACTGGCTTCGCAGTCGTCCATGCTCACGGACTTACTGATAGTTTTCAACCAATGTTGCTAGGTCACAGAATGGTGGACTATAAATATGCATCTTGTGGTCGGTCTTTCTTTACTGCAAACCCATTACAAAGCTTGATGACAAGATGCTGTAGAAGCATGCTGGGGAAGACATCTGGACTTCTGCACAGTGTAGAAGTGTGGTCTAAGACAGGGGATTTCAATATCAAGTAGATGGAGCTCAGAGCAGTGCTACAGGTCTTGAAGGCCTTGGAAATCTGTTGCCTGCAGGGCCTTTCTTCATCTAATCCAGCTAATACAACTATATAGTATCAGAGTCAAGTACATGATCATACTCTGTGTAAAGAAGAGATGCTCATCTGTTACTGGACAATGGAAAAAGATGAACTTTTTTCCACAGTTCACATCCTTGGAGAAATGAACAAGCTGAAAAATGTTCTTATAGACAGGCCTACAACCCTCTCAAGAGGCTTTGGAATCCAGGACCACACCTGGTCTGGGTCTTCCAAATATGCAGCACTCTGACCTGGAAAAAACACCACCTTCCTTTTTCCACTTGGTTCAGCAAGGTAAAAAGAGGTTGCATTAGACAGGTTCTTTCTCTGGTCACAAAATCCTCCTGTTATGTCTTCTTGCCAACAGCATGCTTTACTGTAAAGTTCAGAGAAGAAAGACCAAAATATACACAACACTGATGCCCGAGAACAGTAAGGTTTCAAGTACCTTACAGAAACTTTCTTGTCCAAATCAAGGTTACATGTCCAGGAGGAGGTGGACAGATGCTCCACTTCTTGGTGTAGTTGCACGCAAGACGCCTTATTCTGCTGGATTTGAAAGTAGTGTCTGAGGTGATGGAGATCGCCAGGAACCTTCTATTCAGCAATCTCATGTCTCAAGAGTTAAGAAAAGCTCTCAAATAAGACAAAAATACACTGGCCCTCAGTCTATACATGATTTTGAACCATCTCAGGCATTTGGTATGATTTGGGCTATAATTGTACTGCAGACAAGGTACAGAACTGAAAGTCAGTATGCCTCAAAAGGATACCACAGCTATAAGGACACAAGCCCTGACCTTTGCAATGATTGATCAAAAGCACCCCTCAGAAGAGCAAGGCTCAATGACCTAGAATCAAAAGAAGCTAGACAAGATTAAAACCCTTAAACAAATTCCCTTTTAAAAAAGCAAGAAAAACTAATGTTCACCCATTGTTTTTCTAGAGACTGAACACCAATACAGAGCCCAAGATTATATAGAAAATGTGGTGGCTTTACAATCACAGACTGCTCATTATGTAGACTGCTGATGGATTCTTTCCCACAGAACACAAAAGGATCAGAGTTCAAGCCTATAGTTATGACCCCACACTGATTTCCAAACCAAGAAATCCCTGGCCTTCACAAAGGGCAAGGACAGCTGGTAAGGAAAACATGAATTTCTGCACCTAAAAGGGTAATCAAAAGAGGGGAAAAAAGTTTCCGAAAAACATGGAAGCAAGCAGAGGTCTCTCTCCTCAAGAATGGTTACAAGAAGCTAGTGACCCCATAAATGGGCAAGTACATATTCCACTCCTGCCAGAGCAAGCTATAGCAGCAAACACCTGTAAAGGCACTGAATTCTAAGGGAAACTCAAAGGACAATCCCCTACTACTTGGGATGCCATCCACAGGAAACCAGCCACTAAGCCACAAAAATGTCCAAAGGTTTAACCACCATCTTTGCCTCCTACAGCGGTAGGGAAATATGGGATGGAAAGAGTCCACTATAGGTAGCAGAGAACTCCAAGCTAGAAACCAGAAATAGAAAAGATCACCTTCCCCATTCTTGGAACAGAGAGGATGATCCTCCAACACTAATCACCAAAACTTGGCACCTAATCACAGGGCAGGTATGACTCAAGAGCTTCAGTACAGAGGAACCACTTTGCAGGACACAAGAAGAAACTCATGAAGGAGGGTGGGACCAGTCAAATCACTATTCTATGGATATCAAAATATAGCTACCCCAGATTTGGGGGGGGGGGGGGTCAGTGTAAGTGCAAACTGAAGTATGGTCTACAGCAAGGAAGCCAATACGTACATAATGACAAACGACTCATAACAGCACAAAAGACAGGAATACTAGTACATAGGGCACCTATAAGGAATCCTCATTTTCTTGGGGGGGGGGTGTACCTTCTTAATCAATCAGCTGATCTACATGAGGACTCTTCTTGAGGAGTTCTTTGTTATTCATTAATCAGAATTTAGCCTTTTTAGCTACATTTTGCCTGGCTATATGTCTATGCTCCTGGGTGAAGTATGCAGCGACTGCAGCCTTGTTATATTAAAGATGTTTATCCTTAGAATTAGTCAGTCCATTCCATACCACCAGCATGTACCATCTTACAGATTAATAATGCTGATTACAAAAGTACATTATTAAACATGCAATCTGCCTGACTTGCCCAACACTTTAACTGCATCATGCACAGAGATAGGAAAGTTGTGTAAAATCTTACCATAACCATAGATGTTCTCTTCCATGTTGCAGTATTCACACTAGTGGGATTACCCTTCTTCCGATCAGCTTGTCCGGACAGGTTTCCAAAGCTTTGCCAGTCCCAGATGGTGTGTCAGACTTCTGATGTGTTGGCAGGTACATGGGCCACAAATGTGACATCTGCATGCACCAGCCCTCAGAACCAAAGAAGCCCCAGACGGAGCCAGTCCTGATGGCCTAGCCTGTACAGAAGCCAAAGAGAGCAAGTGCAAGGATAAGAGGGGGATGGTGGGTGGGAAGGAATACTACAACATGGAAGAGAAGGACATCTATGGTTATGGTAAGATTTTACACAACTATGTCTTTCTATTCCAATGTTGCAGTATTCACTAGTGGGCGAGTACCAAAGCTGACTGCTGGCTGGGGGGTGGACTGGATAAGGATTCCAGGAGCCCATGCATTGCAAATCCTGCCCTGGCGATGTGGTCCAATTTATAGTGTCTGGTGAAGGTGTGCACAGAGGACCAGATAGCTGCTTCCAGAATGGAGTTTGTGTCTAGGCCTTTGAAAAAGGCTCCAGAGGAAGCCATGGCTCTTGGGCTCTTGTGGAATGGGCTCTGACGTTGCCTGACTGAGTCTTCCCATGGTGGGTGTAACAAAAGGAAATGGCTTTAGCAATCCAAGAAGAAATGGTTTGTCTTCCCACAGCTTTCCCCAGAGCCCTGGGGTGGAAGGAAACAAACAGCTGGTCTGATTTGCGTAAAGGCTTGGTCTTATGCAAACAGAACTGAAGTTGCCTGTGGACATCCAGGGTGTGTAGGATCCTCTCACTGTCTCCCTAAGGGTTAGGAAAGAAGGTGGGTAGGTGAATAGCCTGATTCAGGGAAAGGTCATTGATCACCTTGGGGGTGAAGGAGGGATTAATCCTGAAGATGATCCTGGTCCATATGGAAAACTAGGAAGGGTGGGGTAGCCAAAAGGGCTTGGAGCTCCAAGACCCTCTGGGCTGAGGTCAGAGTTACTAGTAGTACTGGCTTCCAAGTGCAAAATTTCAAGTCAGCCTTGCCAGCTGGTTCAAAGGGGGGGCAGAGTAAGTTTTTCTAGGACATAGTTAAGATCCCAGGAAGGAGGGGTTGGTTTTCCGGGGGGTCTTAATTGTAAAACACCCTTTAGGAATAGCTTGGCTGGAAGTCTGGAAGCTAGTGGAGGTTCCATAGGCAAGCATGCAGAAATGGCAGACAAGTGTGCTTTTATGGATGTGTAAGACAAGCCTGTCTTCAAGAGTTCATACAGGTAGAACAGAATCGGAGGCAGGTCAATGTCCAGCGGCTCCATCTGTCTTTTGCAACACCAGATAGAAAACCTTCGCCATTTAGAGAGATAAGACTTCCTTGTGTTGGGTATCCTGGCCTCCTGCAGGACTGAGAGCATGTCCTCGTTGTACAGGTATCTGAAGGGAATAAGAATCCTATCAGCCACAGGTAGTAGTGCAGGGATCTCCACTGTGGGTGAATCTGTGTCCCCCCTTCTGCTATGAGTAGATCCACTGGGGGGTAACATGTGGTGATTACCCTTCGAGAGATGATGAAGTAGGGGGAACCAGTGCTGCCTTGGCCAGCAGGGAGTCACCAACAAGATTTTTGGTGAGTCCTGCTGAATATTCAGTAGGACTTTCTGGATCATAGGGAAGAGGGGGAAGGCATACAGGAATCGCCCCTTCCATGACATTAAGAAGGCATCTGTTTGCAGTGTCTTCGGGTCGTGAGCTCTGGAGCAGTAGCTCTGGAGTTGGCTGTTTGTGGAGGCGGCGAACAGGTCTATCTGTGAATACCCCACCTGTGGATCAGATCTAGGAACATATCTTTTGACAGCATCCATTCGTGACTGTCTGAGGCGGTTCTGCTTAAGGAGTCTGATTGGCAATTGTGTTGGGATAGGATGTAGGTTGCCTGGAGGGAGATCCCCTGAGAGATAGCCAGATCCCATACCTGTAGAGCTAGCCTGCAGAGGAGGTAGGACTTTGTCCCTCCTTGCTTGTTCAAGTACCACATCACTGTGGTGTTGTCTATAAAGATCTTCAGGGTGCCCTGTCTGAGGAAAGGCTGGAAGGCCTGTAGGACAAAAAGAATGGCCGACATTTCCTTGATGTGCCAGTGTCTGTGTTTATCCACAAACCTTGCACCGGTTCTTGTGTCCAGTTGCCCCCCAGCCCAGATTTGATACATCTGTGTGCATGATTTGGGAAGAGGAGGGCATTTGTAGAGGGAGGCCTGGGTTTAGGGCAACCTGGGTCAGCCACTACTTCAGTTATTGGTGGAGACAGGGGAGGAGTGAGATCCTGAACTCAAGGAGGTGGGAGTGCCGGGTCCATACCGAGCACAGATACCACTGGATTTTCCTCATGTTTAGCCTTGGCAGGGGTAGCATGGGAATAATGGCTGCCATGTACCCAAGGAATCTGAGGAATTCCCTCACAGTCAGGATGGGTGAGAGGGCTGCAGACTGTAGATGGTGGCTCAAGGAAAGTACTTTTTCCTCCGGTAGGTAGGCCATCCTGAGGTCTGTCCTGATTCTGCATCCTAGAAAGACTGTCTTGTGTAGGATTTAGTCGGAATTTGGGAGGTTTAGGAGGAACCCTAGAAAAGTACAGTTTTGTACCTACCATAAATGTAGATGTTAGAGTGTTCACCCTGCTGCAGTCATCACACTTGGATTATCCTATCGTCAGGCGGTCCCGCAGTCGGCCGGATTTTAAAAGTCTTGGTCCGACATCGGTTGCTGTCGCCTCATCCCTGACGTCAGTGCGCCAGGGGTACATATACTGCAACCGACGCCATTTTCTTCAGTTTTTCTTGCCCCAGATGTCAGGTGCCCCCAAAAAGGTGATCCAAATTAGTACCAAAAGGTGAGAACACTGTACAGACACAAAAAACCCTTCAGCTATAAGCAAATACATCAGTAAGGTATAGCAAACATTTAGTCAGTAGATCAGAGGGGTTGGAGGGAGGGTAACCTGGACTGCAGCAGGGTGAACACTCGAACATCTACATTTATGGTAGATACAAAACTGTACTATGTTCATCGTGTTACCCTGCTGCAGTCATCACACTTGGGTTGAGTCCCAAAGCTAAGGTAGGGTGGAGGCATTATAGAGGGTTAGAGGAGGCAATGAGGCCCTGCAGAACTGCAGTGGTAAGTGATAGTGTTTGGTGAAGGTGTGTACAGAACTCCAAGTTGCAGCTTCTAAAATTTCCTTGGCAGGAACCCCCCTGAGAAAGGCTGCAGAGGTAGTTGTTGCCCTGGTAGAGTGGGATTTAATGGTAGGAGGAACTGGTTTCCCATGATGGGTATAGCAGAATCGTATGCAATGGCCTATCCATTTAGAAATTGTTTGCTTGGATATGGCCCTCCCTTGAGAAGCTGTAGCATAGGAAACAAAGAGCTTTTCAGTTTTTCTGAAAGCCTTAGTTTTATCCAAGTAATATTGAAGCTGCCTGTGAATGTCCAAGGAATGCAGGAGTCTCTCACCTTTGTTCTGTGGATTGGGGAAGAAAGTGGGTAGATGGATGGTTTGATTTAAAGCTACACTGGAAACCACCTTAGGCATGAAGGTAGGGTTAGTTCGTAGAGAAACTCTGTCTTGATGAAAAATGAGGAAAGGTTCCACTGCCATAAGTGCCTGTAATTCTGAAACTCTCCTAGCAGAAGTTATTGCCAGGTGCAGGGCAGTCTTCCAAGATAGGAACTGAAGGTCTGCAGAAAAAGCTGGTTCAAAGGGAGGTAGTGTTAGTTTTTCCAGAACAAAGTTGAGATCCCATGTTGGTGTAGGAGCTCTTCTAGGTGGTCTAATGTTTTTTGCCCCTCTGAGGAACTGCCTTACTAGTGGGTTTGAAAATAAAGGTGGATTTGTGTCATAGTGAGCTGAAATAGCTGAAGCATGGATTTTAATTGAGGAGAAGGAAATTCCTTTATGCAACATCTCAGCTAAATACTACAGAATGTGAGGCATATGAGGCTGAGTTGTGTCTTGGCCTCTAGCTTGGTTCCAAGCAGAAAACCTTTTCCATTTGTCCGAGTAAGCCTTCCTGGTGCTTGGCCTCCTGGCTTCTAGGATAACATCCAGCACTGCTTGTGAAAGAGGGGCTGGTTGGCTGCTTAATTGATTTGCCATGCAGCCAGGTTTAAGGTTTTGATCTGGCTGTGTAGAATCTGCTTGTCTTGCTGCGTGAGCAAATGAGGTATTTGAGGCAATATCCATGGTGGGCTGTGAGCCATATTCTTCAATAGCGGGTACCAGTGCTGGCGTGGCCAGTCTGGGGCTATGAGAGTCATTCGAGCTTTCTCCTTTTTGACCTTCAAAAGAACCTTTGTGAGAAGAGGTAATGGAGAAAAGGCATATGCTGTCAGGTTTTTCCAACTGAAGGAGAGAGCGTCCACTTTCCAAGCTTGATGGTGGAATGTCCTTGTACAAAATTTTGTCAGCTGGTAGTTTTGAGGACTGGCAAACAGGTCTATATTTGGTAGGCCCCATCTTTGAGTTATCACTGCAAATATTTGTGGGTCTAGCCTCCACTCGTGGGGATCTTTGATGTTTCTGCTTAGGTCGTTTGCCAATGTGTTTTTCTGTCCCGGCAGGAAGTGAGCTTGTAACTGAACTTGGTAGGCCAGAGCTGTGTTCCATAAGATTATTGCTTGCCTGCTAAGAGGGTAGGAATGTGTGCCCCCTTGTTTGTTTATGTACCACATTACTGTGGTGTTGTCCATCTTTATTGCCAGTTGTCCAGGCTGTAGTAGATCCTTGAAGGCTGTCAGAGCTTTCTGTACAGCTAGCATCTTATTGGTTTATGTGCAGTTTTCTTTGTTCTGCAGTCCATAGGCCTTCAATGCATTGCCCTGCCATGTGTGCCCCCCAGGCATAATCTGAAGCATCTGTTGTGATAGTTTGCCTGGGTTGGGGCAAGGTGAAAGGCTGACCCTTGTTGAGGTGACATGCCTGTGCCTTGTTGAAGGCAGGGAATGAGAGATATCAGTGTGTCCAAGCTGTGGCTGTGTTGAGACCATACGCTTTTTAGGTACCACTGTAATTTCCTCATATGCAGTTTTGCAAATGGTATTATCAGAATGCAAGTTGCCATGAAGTCCAAAGCCTGCAGAATTTTTCTTGCAGTTAATTGGGTCTTTGTTGCCATTGTCTTGAAATATTGAGTCAGTTGTAATGCTTGTCTGGTGTAAGATAAGCCTTCTGGGCCGTTGTGTCCAAGCTGGCACCCAGGAATGTCATTTTTTGTGAGGGTACTAGTTTTGACTTCTTTTCGTTTACTGTGTACCCCAGACAATTTAGTAGATGCTTCACAAAAGTCAGATGTTGTAAGAGAATGTCTTTTCTTTCTGCTTGGATGAGGCAGTCGTCCAGGAATGGATATATTTGAATATTTGGGGTTGGGAGGGTGGCCTAATGGTTAAGGTGTTTGACTTACAAACACAAGGTGCTGGGTTTGAGTCTCACAAGGGATAATTGGCTAGGCTTAAAATGGCTCGCAAAGGCAGTTAGCCTAGTACTAACCTATGAACCTATAATTCCTCTTTGTCTGCAGTATGCAATTACTGGTGCCAGGCATTTTGTGAATACTCTGGGCGCAGTAGATAAGCCAAAGGGCAGTGCAGAGAATTAATAATGGGTTGAACCTGCAATGAAACTGAGGTATCTTCTGCAACTTTGATAGGGACATGCAGGTATGCCTCCTTGAGGTCCAACGTTACCAGCCATGCTTCCTTGCCCAACATGGGAAGTAGCTGGTGTAGTGTTAGCATCTTGAATTTGGGAACTTGTAAATAAGTGTTTAGAATTGAAAGGTCCAGAACTGGTCTCCAAGCATTTTCTTTTCTGGGTACTAGGAAGAGTCTTGAGTAAAATCCTTGACCTTGTTCTTGAGTTGCTACTCTGAATGGCTCTCATGGCCATGAGAGCTGTAATTTATTTTTGAGCCTCTGCCCTTTGATTTTGTGGCAGGTTTGGCATTCCTCTTTTTATTGGCAAGGTGTGAAAGTGGAATCTGTATCCTCGTAAAATTATGTCTAGGACCCATTTGTCCTTTGTGACCATGTGCCAGTTGTGTGCAAATAGTGCTAGTTTTCCCCCCAGGGGGGCTGACAAAAGAGCTTTGCTTGGCCAGCTGAGGTGCAAGTCACTGAGTTTGCCTTCTGGTGGGTTGAGACCTGTCTTCTCCTCCCTTCTGAGTTGGAGTGCCCCATTGGCGAGGTTTATACTGAGCTTGTGGTTGTCCTCTGCCCCTTGGGTGCCTGTATTTACCCCTCTGAGGCCTGTCAGTGGCTGGAAAGGACCAATTTTTTGTTGGCCAGTTTCTGCTGAAGTGAGGGGGTTGTACCTGTAGGAAATCTTTGACTGTCTGCATTGATTTTGCCTTATCTTCCATTTTCTTTAAAACTTCTTCTGCTTTAACACCAAAAAGAACATCCTGCTGTAAGGGAGCATCTAGTAGTTTTGCTTTAACATGATCAGGCAGACTTTGTTCCTTTAACAAGGCATGCCTACGTATAACTGATCCAGTGACAGCTGCTCTGCAGGAGGCCTCCAAAGAATCAAACCCACATTGTAAGGTATGTTTGCCCACCTGCTCGGTGGCATGCAACAAATCCTGTACTTCTTTCAATTCAGATTGTTGAGGGAGTGTGGTTATCTTTTGTTTTAATTAAGAGATCAGAAATTGCTGATACTTAAGCATATGAAATTGACAGTTTAGAGCTCTCATAGCTAAAGTGGCTGAGGTGTAAACCTTTTTCCCCCCATCTGTCTAGTGCTCTTGAATGCCTTTCAGAATGTACTGGATTTTTAGCCATGGAAGCCTTAGCCCCCTTCGGACCCTGGGAGATAGTCTCTGGATCAGCTACTGGGCTTTTGTAAAGAAATTTGTGGGAATCAGGCACTCTGTAGTATCTGTCAGGCTTAGCCGGGGCAGGAGGCAGAGAGTCAGGGTTGAAACTGGATTCTAAATAGACATCATCCACAATGTCCAAAACAGGAGGGATGGCTAGAGGCCTGTGCTGGGGGAGTAAAAGAAACTCTCTGAGCCTTTTCTTGGAATCAGAGTAATCCTGACCTTCCCAGTGAAAATGTTCCCTCATAGTGTGTAAATTTTCCCCAAAAGAGTAATCTTCTGGAGGGGAAGCTGAGGGAATAGAGTCCTCAGCATCAGAATCTTCATAAGTAGAGAAGGAATAGTCTTGGTCCTCAGAGGAATCCAAAGAAATAGACAGTTGTTCAGAGGAAGCAGATTCTTCCTCTTGTCTAGGCCTTTTGTCAGGAGGAGGCTGAGAACCTCTGAAAAGAGTAATCAAATCTTCAGCCATCTTGAGCATCTGTTTCTTAGGCATAGGGCCTTGAACAGGAGATTGAAGTGAAGCCTTTTTCGGTTTGGAAGGAGTCTTGGATTTGGAAAATGTTTTGACTGTAAGAGTCGTCGGTCTGAAAACGCCTTCATTAGGCGATGGCGTTTCAGAAGTACCGACGTCCTTGGAAGGTAAGTAGTCTGCAGGGCCTGAAGTAAAAGGCTGCGTCGGCCTAGTACATTCCGTCAAAAAATCCGTAGCGGTCTCGGATTCCTGAACTGCGGTAGTCAGGGGCTGCGTCAGAGCCTCATTGATAACCGGAGACCGGATCAACCGGGGCCTCGGAATCGGGTTTAGGCCTGGGCTGTCGATCCTTATCCCTGCGGTTTTTGTGCACACCGGTAGTCGGTAGCTCCGACGGCATGTTATAATTAAATTTTCTGCCAAAAAAGTGTCGTGCGAAATCAAATCGTCTTTTAATAGTACGTTTATTAAATCTAGCACAAAAACGACAAGAAGTGACGTCGTGATCAGGGCCTAGGCAAGGTATGCAATAAGAATGAAAATCCTTATGAGGTATTTGCTTCCCACAAGAAATACAATTGTTAACTTTTTCTGACATCGGTCTGAGGCAAGAAAAGGGGTACTTAGCTTTATAGAAGACTTCGGTCTGAAATTCGAATTCGAAAATCTCAGGAGTCGGCCGACCGGCACTTGCGAACTGCTTCTGCTTCGGGCACCACGCGGCAAGAAAGACTGGGGAAAATGGCGTCGGTTGCAGTATATGTACCCCTGGCGCACTGACGTCAGGGATGAGGCGATAGCAACCGATGTCGGACCAAGACTTTGGAAATCCGGCCGACTGCGGGACCGCCTGACGACAGGATAACCCAAGTGTGATGACTGCAGCAGGGTAACACGATGAACATCTGCAGCAGGAGCAGGAGGTCCTTTGTGTGGGCGAGGAGGGTTTGTTTGTCTGGTGCCTGAATGAGGTGGTCTAGGTATGGGAAAATTTGCATTCCCCTTGTCCTGCAGTAAGCAATGACTGGGGCTAGGCATTTTGTAAATACCCTTTGTGCAGTGGAGAGTCCAAAAGGCAAGGCACAGAACCGAAAATGAGAGGAGCCTGCTTTGAATCTGAGGAATTTCTTGGAGGACAGTTTTATGGGAATGTGCAAGTAAGCCTCCTTGATGTCCAGGGTCACCATGAAGGGCTGAGGAAGGAGGAGGGGAAAGAATGGATAGTGTTATCACCCTGAAAGAGGGGACCTTCAAGAAGAGGTTGAAGCGGGAAAGATCTAGGATGGGACTCCTTGGGTCCTTCCTTCCTGGACACCAGAAAGATTCTGGAGTAGAAGCCTTTCCCTCGAGCCAAGAGGGGTCTAGTTCTATGGTGCCTTGGAGTAACAGCTTGTTTAGAACCTCGGGTAGGAGGGACCCTTGGGAGAGGGTGGAAGAAGGATAGGTAGTCTTGGAAGAGGAGAGATCCAAGATATGAAGTAACCCTACCTTCAGGATTGACAAAAAACATTTGTCGGATGTCACTAGGGCCAATGCATGGAGGCAGTGAGACTGGAAGATAGAGGTACGGTGTGGGGGGGGGGGGCAGGCAGTCAGACACTGCCTGCCCTTTCTGGAAAGGGAGGTCTCTGGGCAGTTGTCAGAGGAGTCCTAGGCTGAGTAGATCATCTCTCCTGTGGGGTCTTTTAGACCTGGAGGGGGCAGAGGGCCTAGAAGATTTCCTTATGAATTGTGTCTTAGCCGGACAGCTTCTCTGGAACTCTGGGATTGGTGAGACAAGGAGATGCTTTAAGTCTGGGAGTTCTTTCCTTTTTGTTGGAGTGACTTGAAAAGGTCATCCACCTTGGTGCCAAAAAGGGCACAGTGATCCAAGGGTGCATCCAAGAGTTTGGCCTTGAAGTCATCTGGGAGGGGCTGTAGACACAGCCAGGAGGATCTCCAACACAGAAGCAGATTGACCTGGCAGAGGCCTCAGCTGCTTCATATGCACACATTAGAGAGTGTTTATGAACTTGAGAGATGAGCCTAAGCAAGGAGGACAGGAATGCCTTTGCAGCACAGTCAGGGAAATCATTGAGATCTTTAGTGGCTTTGACTAGTAAAGCCAATGAGTATTTGGCCATGTGTGACTGGTAATTCGTAGCCTTAAAAGCTAGGGTAGAAGTGTAAATCTTCTTTCTCCACCTCTCCGTGGCCTTGCTGTCTTTATCTGCAGGTAGGACAGTGGTAGCAGGGAGAAGTTTGGTTGCCCTATCAGTAGCAATAGAAATGGTAGCTGGGTCTGCTGGAGGTCACTTGAATAGGAATTTCTCTGCATCAGAAACCCTGTATAATCTGTCTGTCCTTCTAGGGGCATGTGGCTGGGAATCTGGATTCAAGCATGCTGCAAGAAAAGCATCCAAGAAGGCAGGCTGGACAGGTGGAATAGGAGCCGGGTTAGTAGATTCCATCCGGATCAGGTCATAGAATCTTTTTTTAGCCTCAGACATGTCTAAGCATTCCCATTTATAATGTTCTTTCATAAGGTTGGCTGTGTCCCCGGAGGTAAGGTCTTCCACAGGGGAGTCAGGTTCTGCAGAGGCTTCTTCTGGGGATCCATACCCCAGAGGGGAAGAAATCTGTGAAGAGTATTTCCTCCTCTGCAGGGTGGCTAGATGTTCTCTCAGGCAAGACAGGCCTTAGGCTAAGAAGAGATGGAGCAGCCAAAGTAAAGTCTGTATAAGGCCTAAGGGCCAGGAAGGCATTGTAGAGGCTCTGGCTAAAGGTCTGCCAGTCGGGCAAGGCGTCTGGGGTTGGGGGAATATGCCTGGTCTTTCGTTTCTTCTTGGTAGGCCTAGCCGGCGTCTGGCTGGCGGTAGGTCTGGAAGTCACAGAAGGAACAGTGGAGGCCTGGTCCAAAGCACCCATCTCAGTTACTGGTTCACCCCTGGCGTCTGAATCAGGCGCCGGGATATCCTCCTCGGACGTGTCGTCCACTCTGTATTGTGTGATCTCCTGACAGGTGCCCACTTTATCCGAAGTGGCAGACGCCGGTTCCTCGGCCAAGCTGACGATGGCAGGCTGAGAATCGGCACAAGTAGACGGCCACATGGACTTGGCCCTTTTCCTGGGTGGTTTGGATGGGGCGGAGGCGACTTCCATACCGAGAGCGATCTAAGGCGTTGGTTTTCAAGGTACAAGTCTAGGGCCTGAAGTCAACGATGAAGGGTCTTAGGGACGAGCGACTTACAAATGGTGCAGTTTTTATAATCATGATCCCTGCCCAAACATGAGAGACACTGGTCGTGGGTGTCTTTATGGGGAATTTGGCGACCACAGCTGCACTTGCTCTTACCGGTCATTAACAGACTATAGTACTACAAAAAAGGACTTAAAGAATCCCCAATGGGATACCTATCTTGATGCGAAACTGATCAGACGTCCACGAGTAGCAGGAACACCTGGTGTAGGCTGGTGGAAAAGTTCTGAGGGCCAGTGCATGCAGACATCACATTTATGGCCCACATACCTGTACCTGCCAACATGTCAGACGTCTGATGCACTATCTGGGACTGGAAAAGCTTTGGAAGCTTGGCCGGACAAGCTGATCGGAAGAATGGTAAACACTAGTGAATGCTACATTAGAAAAGAAGGACATTTAAGGACAGTGGGGCTAGAAGTACATCAAGAAGGCAACATACACTGCTGTACTGTTTAACAAAAAGTTATGCACACTACAACAGATTCAGAGGAGGCAGATTAAATTAAAGTGTATTCAGATGCTGTAAAAACAATAGCTGCATAGAAAGCAGCTACACAGTGCAAATGAGACAGGGATATGAAAATAAATATACAACCCTACAGCTCTTATGTGCTGCTTCTTATCACAGAACTAACACAACCTAGTGCTCTGCCACCTAATATGACCTACAGCTGTGCAGTGCATGATATAGTCATTGTACTGTTGCAGAAGAGCTGTGCAACATTTTTAACAGATGTTTCTGTTGCGCTGACTTGTCTGCTAGCAAAACTGCTACCAAAATTGTAATGAAATAAAAACTAACCTCAAATATAGCATCCGTGAACTTTATTTCTCCCAGTACAACTGTTGCTCTGTAATAACAAATGCAAATTGCATATTTTGTGGGCTAAAGGGTTCTGCAAGTTACACACTCAATTTTACTACATCTCGTAGTGCTAATTTTATTACGTAGAAGTACACTGTCTCTTAATGTCAGTGGATTTTTCCCTTTCTTAGGTTGCCTGTTGTAATCATTTTCTCCTTTGTTTTTTTTTCTTCAAAATCTGTTTACATTCATTCTTGTGGATTTGTTTGGCATTGATACATGGGAAACTGGTGTGAATTGTTATCTGATGCATTCATGGTCTGCTTTGTTGCTATTGCTGTGATTTATTTATTTATTTGCTTATTTCAAGAACTGGCATATCTTTTTAATCAAATGACTATTTTTCTTGCAGCAGTTATGACAAATAAGGGAAAAGAAGCTAATAATATCCAACCTACAGCTCTGTAAAGCTACATGCAATTAATGCGGCTTAAATCTGTCTGGAGCTTCACATAGCCAACTCAATGCACACACAGCTATACTGAACTCTGGAGTACAGGGAGGAGGTGGAAACATTCTATTTGCCCAAATAAGGAATATTAGACATTTACTTTAGGTCAGCAAACATCACATGGTGCACTGTGCAATGTGAAGGCAACATCCAACACAACCCGCTCTATGTGAGAAAGTACAGTTGTGTATGGTCTTACCGTAACAGTATTCTTTACTCTTAGAATATCTTGCAGAAGATAACTGAACATCTGGCCATTATATCAAAGCCTTTACATCTTCCAGGCATTGTATGCCAGACGTGTCCTACGTGCAAGCTTAAGGTACACATGTGATGTACGGACACCTAATCTTCAAACTTGATGTGTCCCAGAATCACAACAACCCCAGAGAATAGCAACATCTAAATCAAGGAATAGAAAGAGAAGTATGCAGCCCTCTGCTAGGAGGGGGGGCAACAAAGTAATGGGGCAGAAGGGAGGGATGGAATACTGCAATTTTGAGAAGTATAACATCAACCATTATGGTAAAATCATACACAACTCTGCTATGTCCTTCCTAACCACTGCTGCAGTATTCTTTACTTTTAGAAGAGTACAAATGCTACTGGAAAGTATGGGAGGAAGAAGGCACAGAACAGCCCGCAAAGGATGGCCCTGGCAAAACCCACCCTGGTCTTGGAAAGGATATTCAACTTGTAATATTTGGTAAAAGTGTGAACAGAAGACCAAGTAGCAGCTTCCAATATGGATCTAGTATCCATACCCTTGAAAAAAGCACCAGAAAAAGCCATTGCCCTGGTAGAATGAGCACAAACAGAAGTGGAAAGCCGCTTACCATGAAAAAAAGTCAAAAAGAAATAACTTTAGAAATCCTGGAGGAGATGGTTTGCTTAGGCACCACCAAATCCAATTTCTTGGCATGAAAGAAAACAAAAAGTTGGTCAGATTTCCTGATATGTTTTGTCTTGTGCAAGTAACATCAGAGCTGTATATACAAATCCAAGGTGTGAAGAATTCTCTCGCTGGTAGCCTGGGGAGAAGAGGAAAAAACAAGGAAGATGAATGGAAAGATTCGAGGACAAATTACCCACTCTGGGCATAAAAGGATTGATATGAAGAGACTCCCCCTGCCCACGTGGAAAAAAAACCAAAAAAGTAACTGCCATGAGTGCCTGAAGTTCCGAGACCCTCTTGACAAAAGAGAGCCACCAACAAAAGTCTTCCAAATTCAATGCTGCAATGAAGAAACAACACTGACTCTCTCCCTTTTTAAGCTTATTTCTCAAGAACAAAATTAAGGTCCTAAGAATGAAGAATAGGTTTTCTTGGAGGCCTGATATGAAGGGCATCTTTTAAAAATGGTTGGACTTCAAAGCTAGAAGTCAAAGGTGGATTCAGAGAAAGGCAAGTGGAGATGGTAGACAAATGTACTTTAAAAAATGAATATGCCAAACCAGAACTGAGCAACTCACACACAGAAAAGACCATATGGATCCCCACAGAAAAAAAGTTCCAGGTCATGCTTGAGACATTAAAAAGAAAATATTTTCCATGTAGTCGCATATAATTTTCCAGTAATGGGTTTTCTAGCCTCCTACAAAACTTGAAGCATGTCCTCTGAAAACTGGTGCTTGAAAGGAATCAAAACCCTATCACCCAAATCGCCAATTAAAGGGTGGACAAGTAAGAGTGAATGAGAGATTGCTTGTCTTGTGTGGTAAGACTCATCCTGTGATGTAACCTGCGATGATTGCCCCTGGCCAGACGAAACAGAAGGGAGATACAGTGCTTTCGGGCTAAAAGGGAGTCACCAGCAAGATTTTGGGTGTGTCCCACATGAACTTTTGCAGGACTTTTAGTACAGAAGAATGTGATGGCATACAGAAACATCCCCTTCCAAGAAAAAGGCATGCAGTCCACTTTCCAAGCCAGAGGACATGGCATTCTGAAACAAAACTGGGAAATGTGTCTGTTCAGTGGGTAAGCAAAGATCTACCTGAAGCGTGCCCCACTGATGTAAAATGTCCAGAAACACCTCCCTGTGAAGCATCTTTTCATGAGGACTTGCCCTGGACCTTCTCAAAAAGTCTGTCATCAGATTGGGGTCTGAAGGAATGCAAACTGCCTAAAGAATAACGTAACAGCAGACTGCATAATCCCAAGCCTGAAGAGCAAGCCTGTGAAGAAGGCAAGATTTTGTGCCCCCTTGCTTGTTAAGTACCACAGGGCTGTGGTACTGTCTGTAAAAATCTTTAGAGGACTTGGAACCCAAAGGGAGAGAAAATCCTGGAGAGCTAGAAGTGCATCATCTCTTTGATGTTGATATGGTCCGTCAGTTGTTGATGGGACCAAAGACCCTGGACTTTGAGGTTATTGGAGAAAGCTCCCCAAATATGATCAGAAGCATCAATGTACAGCACCCGAGTAGGGAGAGGAACCTGAAAAGGCAGACCTGGATTCAGAAAAATTTAGCGAAGCAAACAGTGGAAATTGAGCTTGAGACAAGGTTAAGAGAGGAAGCAGAGACTCTGGGTGGCAGTGCAGCAGCCAAACAGCCTTGAGATACCATTGAAATTTCCTCATGTGGAGTTTGGCAAAAGGAATCATTGAAATGGTGGATGCCATGTACCCCACGGCTTGAAGACAATTCCGTTGCAGGGAAGACTGGAGGAGGAGACTGGAAACAAAGAGGACCTGGACAGGCAGGAGACAAGCAAACACCAAAATAATCTAAATATTGCAACCCCAAAACACCTGGTCCCGAGAGGGAATCAAGACTTTGAGATTGAGGGTGAACCCCACACTATACAGAAGTATAATGCGAGGGGGCTTAAAATTAAGGTCAACCAAATAAAAGAATATAGGAATTCCCTGAAGTTTGCAGACAGCTAAAACAGGGGGCCAGATATCTGGCAAAGACCCTTGGAGCTGAAGAAAGATCAAGAAGCAAAGCAGAGAACAGATTGATGAGAGGACAAAACAGAGAAACATAAAAACTTTCCTGAAGAGAGGGCTAAGTGTCTTTCAAATCCAGAAATACCAGAAAGGCTTGAGGAAGCAACAGAGAAGGGTCCTTGAGAAAGGTGTTGAGAAAAGACAGGTCTAGAACAGAGCTACATAACCACTTGTTCCTGGGAACCAAAAACATTCTGGAGTAAAAATCTGCCCCTGCTAAGACAAGGGGACAGACCGCACAGAACCATAGGAAAATGTAGGAACTGGCAAGGAGGAGGATGAGAAGGCCAGAAAATGAAGGAAGGAACTTCCAAGTCATAAAAGAACCATTTTGAATAATACAGAGAACCCAGGCATCTGAGGTTATCTGTTGCCAAACAAGAAAAGAAAGCCTGAGGAACAGAGGAATCTGGCGAGGTGGAGGGGAGGCTGGATGTCAGATACAGGCAGATTTGTCAGGAAAAAAAGGTTTTTGGCCCACAGAACTCTGAGTGGGTTTGTCTGGGAAAATTTGCTTATTAACCCTCTTCTTGTTAGGTTGCTCAGGCTGCCTACAGACAAAAAAAAAAAAAAGATCTGTATGGGTAATTCCTCTGGAACTTGGGGACAGGGGAAACAAAGATATGTTAAATACTCAAATTTGATCATATACTAAAAACAAAAAAGCAAAGAACACAGCTCCACCGCACAGACCATTCCATTTTCCTTTAGTCTGTATCCCGGCCATTTGCCTTCAAGGAATAATTTAATACAAAAAGGTCATATTTACACAAACCCAGTGCCAATCAAATTAATCCAACAATTACCCAATTAAACCCGTGAAAGATATAAACCCCAATTTTAAAACACCAAGGAAAATTCACTCAAAATACATTATGATAAATGAATAAATACTTAATCTACAATGTCAAATTAGCTTCTAAATTCAAACCCCTAGGATGTAATGTTCTATAATTTAATATTTTACATTCCAATTTACTTAACTCTTCCCTAAAGTTACCTAACCCTAGACAAATGAGGGCGGGCTAGGGCACATACTTTCTCCAGACCTTCAGTGTGCTGCTGAAAAATGTTCAGCCACAGGACGCAAATTACACCTTCTAATATCTCCTTTTGGATACTTATACCACAAGCAAAATTTAAATCCTTGGAGCTAGTGCTTCTAATGCTGTTCATTCATGTGCATAAGGTCCAACAGAGCTGGATCTGAGGATGCCTTGTATGCTAGGCATAGACAGACTCTCAGTAACATGTAGGAGACGGAGTATAGAGACAGGGCTTTAAGGCGATCCAGACAAGACAATGAGTTTATACTCTGGATTCTCTGAGTAAGAAATCTTAATGGGAATTCCAACTGTTGCACATGTCTGGCAAAGTGGCATTACACTCAATGATGGGTCTGATAAGGGACAAATAAAGTGGCACTGTGACTTCCTTGGATCTGGATGCCATGTCCTTACTTATAAGTTGGGCGACAGAATGACATTCTTACTACCTTGGCCACATGTTGATCAAAGGCCAGATTACGGTTTACATATGTTTCCAGTTCCCTGACTACTGGGTCAACTCTAGCCTGGGTAGCCATTCTCCCAAAGTCACTATAATGCATTTCTTAGCCTTGAGTTTTAATCAGTGACCAGACACAATCACTTGTCTGTGTCAGACCCTCTTTTAAGATGTTTATGTCATGGGGAAAAATCTATGATGGCTCCCAGTTTGCAATCATCTGCATATTACGTGGGGAAGACGAATACACATTTTAAAGAGCGTATTTTAGAGCATGTGAAAAAAAAGAAGTGTAGGAGTGCCATTGCACAGCATGTCATTGACAAAGGTGAGGAACATAGTTTCGAATTTTTAGCCCTATAAGTTCTGGCAGTCAACATGAGATGGGGTGATTTTAAGAATTTTACTGAGGAACAAGAGTGGATCATATTATTAGATGCCGATAGGTTCCCTGGGATCAATGAATGAGTCTCTCTCTAACCCCACTTGAAATCACGTTCTTTGAAACATTGAATTTATTCTGTTCTATGGTTTTATGAATAATTACTTTTTGGACAGTTTGTGAAATATATGTATAGACCGTTTTAATATATCTTGCTTTTAGAGCAGCTTTAAAAGCCACCTTTAGGTTGTTTTACAATTGTCACAGTATGTTTTACTGATTTGATGTGTTGACTGAATTGCTCGTTTCACTGGTTCCTTTAGGATTTAAATAATTAACAGTTGGGAGTTTTAGATTAAGTCTGAAGAAGCTGTAGTTATGGCAGTGAAAGCGCTTACTTTCTTACTTTTTTGTTTTTTAATAAAGTTTACATCCCTACTGTGGTATGCACCTGGCTTTGTCTCCTTTTGGATTTTACTTGCAGCCTCAGTTGCATTTTGCCAAACAGAGAACTTTTTTGTGGAATACTTGAAGAATAGTTCTAGCAAACCTTGCCTTGGCTCTAGAGAGACAGTTCATTTATAGTGCTTGGTAATATTACAAAGAGAAGGCCAAGTTGTTTCCTTCAGAATAAATATATCAAGAGGACATACTTTTCCTAAAAGCAGCAGAAGCAGCTGTAGCCCTGGTAGAAGGGGCTCCAAATATGCCTGGAATGGCATGATAGGAACAACTGAATGGCATGGCACAACCATTTTGAAATCGTCTGTTTTGATACCAATTATCCTTTTTCTTATCTTTTATAAGAAATAAAAAAAAAATTGTTTAAAATTTCTGAGGTACTTTGTTATGTGTACTATTAGAGTTGTCTGTAGACATCAAGAGTGTACAGAATTCTCTCATATTTTTTGGTTCTGGAAAGGATGAACAAATTGAAATTGTACACTGAAACCATGCTTAGCATAAAAGGAGGACTGACTCACCAAGAAATGTTATCTTTATGAACAATGAGAAGGCTTAATCTCCATAACAGCTTGCAGCTCAGGCACTCTGCAGAAGTCATAGCAACTTTAAAAATCAGCATCATAAGTTGGTTCAAAAGGAAAAATTAAGTTTTTCTAGTACAAAGTTAAGACTCCGAGGAGGATTCACCTGCTTTCTAGGTGAACAAACATGCAATACTCCTTTCAGAAACTGCTTCACTTGAAATAAAGGAAGGAGAGGGAGGATTCACAGACAGAGAGGCATAATGCTCAAAAAGATGAATCATAAAGTACAGAACCAAAGATGTTTGAGCCATAAAAGTATTATTTACAAACTAGAAAATCTCTTCCACTCCGCCATTATGATTTTCTGTTAGCAGGGTTCTTAGCCTCCTTTAATACCTGCTGCACATCCTCAGAGAAAAGATGCCTAAAAGGTTTTAAAATTCTATCGTTCAGGCTGTGAGTAGAAGAACTTGAAGGTTGGGATGGATCAGAGAGCTTGTCTTGTTTATGTCCATCCTGTGGGGAAACCTGTGTAATTGCCCTTGGTCATTTTCAAAAGGGAGAACTCACTGTTGCCTGGGCCAAAAGGGGGTTATAGTAGTGTTATTTTTAGAAAGTCATTTGGGGTCTTTAAAAGGACTGTGGCTATTAGAGGAAAGGTATACAGAAGCATTTCAGTCTATGGGAATAAAAAGGCATTTGTCATCCAGGCTTTTTTGCAAGGAGTCCTGGAATAGGACTTCTTTCCCTGTTGTGAGTGGAGACACACAGATCTACCTGTGGAGTTAACCAATGGTAGGTGGGTGGCTTCTTGGAAAACTGCAGGATGCAACTGCCATTTGTGGGGATCTGTCCTTGTCCTGTTCAGCTTGTCTGTCACATACTTCTGCTCCGACAGGATACAACTAAGACTGTGTTGGAAGGCTAATTTCCAGGCTAGTAGAGCTAATCTGCAAACAGGATTAAGATATGGTCCCTCCCCCATTCATGTACCACATGACTACGTGTTGGCTGTGATGAACAAAGGTCCTAACTGTAGAAACAGTTTCATCGTTGACTACTTAATGCCATAATTTCTTTGATGTTTATGTGCTTACTTTTACCCTGATGGTTCCACAGACCTTGCAATTTAACCTCTTCAGATACAGCTTTCCATGCAAAATCTGATGCATTGGCGGTTACACTGAGGCAGGGGCTGGGGCAACCAAGACTCAGACAACCTATTCACCCACCAATGAACTTTCAACTTGACAAAACTCAGCACTGGACGCTGAAAGAAGGGAAGCTGGTGTTGGGTTTAAACTGATTTGAGGAACCACTCAATATGCAGGCTTGCTAGGGAATTATACAGGCCATAAACCTTCATATACAAAGATAATTATTGGCTGTTGTATGGGTCTGACAAAAATATCAAGACCTGTTCCTTATAAAAGTCCACTCTGTCCTGAGGTGGAAAAAACATTATGAGGGATGCATCTAGGAGACAGCTTGCAAGATGGAATGAGGGATGATTTTTCTAAGTTTATTGGAAAACCCATGTTGAGGAGGAGGTTCTTGACCAAAAGAAGACATTCTTGACAACTTAGAAAAAGTCTTGTAATAATAGGGAAATTGTCTAAATGAGGAAAATGTGAAAGCCTTGTAACAAGCTATTACTGGAGCCAGGCACGTCAAAGATTTTTGCGGCTACTGACAACCCAAATGTCAAAACAGAAAATTAAAAATGTCAACCAGACACAGAAAATCTTAAAAAGCACAAAAGTTCTTGTGAATTGAAATGTGATGATATGCATCTTTTAGGTTCAGAATTACTAGGAAACTGAAAGACGGAATAAGAGATAACAGACTGAAGAGAAAGCATTTTGTATTCTGGAATTTTGATGAGGGTTTAAAAATGAGAGGCAAGGCATGGGTCTCCAGGTTCCTTCCTTCCTTTCTTTGACACCAGAAAAATCATTAAGTAAAATACTCTTCCTCGTTTGATCTGGTGGAACAGGCTTAAGACAGCACTGGATCCAGCATAAGTGAAAATAGGGAGGTTTGATTGACTGGAAGGTAAGAACTCCCTTGAAACTGGGACAGAGTGTCCCCACTGCCAGTTTTATAATTCTCAGTACTCAAGCATCTGAAGTAATATGGTGTCAAACAGGGAAGTAGAGATATAGGTTTTGAGAAAGGTTTTAAAAAAACAGGGTAAGGAATGGACAGAGATGGTCATGTGGCACAGTCAAACTGCTTTTCTGGATTGTCCTTGGTCTTGGGAAGAACCTTCTTTTTTAGAACCTCCCTGCCACTCCTCAATAAAAGTTTGCCTATCTTTTGTGGAGATCGTTTGAAATATTTCATATAAAATGGCCCTGGGCTAGGAGGGCAGTTCTACTATATTTGGGGTGGAAGACTGAAAAATGTGAGGAATTCCTTGGGTTAACTTTCCCCTTTCAAATTTGAAAACCTCAGCAGAGGAAGACCCCAAATAGCACTTCTTTATCTAGAGGAGCATTCAAACATTCTCTGTTAAAGTCAGTGTGTGCAGGCAAGTAAATATCAACATAACTAATCCAGAGGCAGCAGCTCTGGAACTAGCAACAGCACTGTCAACAGGACATTTAAGAGAATGTTTGGTAATTTGAGACACTGAGGAAAGTAAATTTAAGAATGACAATATCTGAAGAATGGATATCCGCAATCACTTTAATATCAACTGAAGACAGAAGATCTGGAATATGTACTTGACAATTTACTGTTTGGAAGGCTAAAGGAGAAGTGTACGCCTTCAAACACCCATCAAAGGCTTTCCCATACTTGTCTAAAATAATGGGGTTAGTAACCACATCATCTTAGAAAGAAACTGATTTAGAAAGGTTCTTAAACAGAACTTTTGCGTGTGTGTGGACATTTTGTACAATTTATCAGACTTCTTACAGTCAGGAGGCTGTCTGGACGACTGCTGGCTGCTTTGAAAGCATCCTCTAAAGCTGCTGAAAAGATGAACTGTGACTACTGAACAAGATGAACCCATCAAAAGACCCATCAAGGAAGGTCTTATAATTTATGTGTCAAAATTCTTTACTAAAACATATTCCCACTATCAGTGTCACTAAACTCCAGGGAAAACATCCCATTGGGGGTAGGGATGCGATTCCTGTATTATTCAAGAAAAATAAACCACCAATATCTTTACAGAACAGAATCAACAAAACTGTCAAAGTTGGTTTTAAATGGTCACTCTAACTCAGAAATGTTCAGTCTTGACTTCCAGTCCTTCAGAACAATTACTTTTTGAAAAGATTAAGAATGATTCTAACAAGGCTCAAATTTAAAATTAGCTTCTGCTTCTGAGCTCAATCTTTTCCAGTACACCAGGTAAAAGAGAGACTTCCACAATGCCTTCCTTTACTAGAATAAAAATTGGCATAAACTTATCTTCAATTTACTTTTCAAGTGACATTGGTCTCAGTTTTAAAAACATATTTCAAACCAAGTCTTCTAAGAAAGAAAATAGAAACAAAGAATGGCCTTTTCTTCAAAACAGGAAAAAGTTGCAGACCTAAGGAACTTTTTATATTATCCTTCACAAAGCTACAGTTAGTGGCAAAAAAAAGCAAAAGACATGCTTACAATGTTAAAAGGACATTGGGTCCAAAGTGAATGTGTTCTGAGATGTTTATATTTATGTACGAATGTTTGGTTAGAGCATCATCTCTCAATTCAGCATCTCTAAAGCTGGCTCTGGGTGGCCATAATGACATCATTCAATGAAGCATGATGAAAACAAGAAGTTATGTACTCACCATAACGTTCCATGTATGTAGTCCATCTCGCCTCACATTCTTACTCACGGGTTCGGAGCCAAATATCGGCTCCGACTCGGCCAACTTTTATTTTCTAGCACAAAGTCTCTAATTGGCTAGGCAAAACAGGTATCCCCATATGTTGCACTGCTCCATGGCCCCAGATCTAGTTTGCTGCAAAACCACAATCGCACCTCATGCATAGCAACAACCCACTACAGTAGAACTCTATCAAGGGGAATAAGAAAAAATAACTGCCACTGAAGGGTACTCAAACGCCAATTTCAGCCTCCAAATCCTCCAAGAAGGGGGCAGGTGGGAGGGTACGTAAGAATGTGGGGCGAGATGGACTACATACATCGAACGTTATGGTGAGTACGCAACTTCTTGATGTTATGTAGTCCAATCTCGCCTACATTCCTACTCACGGGACAGCATCCCTAGCACCTCTATCCTGGGAGGCTCAAAGGAAGATACTCCTGAGGACTGTGGAACCAAAGGAAGCCCGGCCCCTAGAAGCCACGTCCAGTTTGTAATGAGTAATAAAGGTGTGTGGGGAAGCCCACGTGGCTGCAGCACAAATATCATCCAAAGAAAGTCTGGCATGGTAAGCTGCTGACGCAGAAACAGCCCTGGTAGAGTGAGCCTTGACTGGGAATGGTAGCTCTTCGCCCGCAGAGGAGTAAATAAAGGAAATACAACTTGAAATCCATCTGGAGATTGTAACCTTGGAAATGGAGGATCCCGCTCTACTTTCCGAAAAAGACACAAACAATTGGTCAGCTTTCCGTATTTGTTTTGTCTTGTGTAAGTAGAATCGTAATTGCCTGTGCATGCCCAATTGATGAAATCTAAACTTTGCTTTGTTCGAGAATTGAGGGAAGAAAACAGACAGCTCAATAGACTGGTTGAGACAGTAGATGTAACTAAGAAGAAAGGACGGATTAGGTCTAAGAGAAACCCTGTCCTTATGGAAGATTAAATACAGGGGGGTTGATGGACAAAGCTTGAATCTCTGACACCCGTCTAGCTGATGTGATGGCTATCAAGAAAGCAGTCTTCCAAGAAAGGAACTTTAAGTCACATGAGGCAGCCGGTTCGAAAGGTGGGGAAGTCAGGGCTTGCAAAACAAAGTTTAGATCCCAGAGCATGATAGGTTCTGACACAGGAGGCCAGAGTAACAAGGTGCCCTTCAGAAAGGCCTTACAGAGTTTATGTGCCATAAGGGAAGGCTCGTAGGAGGTATGAAAATTCGAAATAGCAGCCAGCTGCACTTTAATGGTAGCAGGGGCGGAACCCTGTTGAAAGAGTATGGACAGAAAATCCAAAACAGCAGGAATTGGGGCTGTGTAAGGGTCAAGTCCTTGGGCCTGAGCCTAAATGGAAAATCTCTTCCATTTGCTGGAATAAATCTTCCTGGTGGAAGACTTATGAGAAGAGGATAAAATGTGCACCACCTCAGACGAAAAACGATGAAGTCTGACTAATGAGGGAAGTGGAGTAGCCAGGCTGTCAACCTGAGGGTCCGCACGGAGGGATGGAATTGCCCAGACATGTGCGTCAGTAGGTCTGGTACTGGGTCCAGAATCCAAGGACTGTCCAGAATCCAAGGACTGTCCACCGCGAATTGATAAAGAAAGGAGAACCAGACTTGGTGAGGCCAGTGTGGGGCAATTAGAATCATCTTGCTTCCCAAGGATATGGCTTTCTGAATCACTCTTGGTAACAAAGGAAACGGAGGGAAAGCATAGAGCAGACCAGAGGGCCAATCGTGGACTAGAGCGTCCCTGGGTGACTCCCCCTGTGGGGGGGATCAGGGTGAAGTAGCTGCTGCATTTGGCATTGAGGGGACTGGCAAAAAGATCGCAGCAAGGCTGACCCCACCTGTTGACAATCTGTTCTGCAACCAGAAGGTTCAGGGACCACTCGTAAGGCATCAGAATAGCTCTGCTCAGCCTGTCTATCACATTGGCCTACCCCGGAATGTGCGTTGCCACTAGAAACCGTTGGGAAGACACTGCCCACTGCCACACTCATATGGCTTCTCTGCACAGTGGGTAAGATCTGGTTCCTCCTTGCTTAAGTACCACACAACGGACATGTTGTCCGAGTGAATTGCAATCGTTCCCAGAGGAAGAGAGCTCTGAAGTGCCCGCAACGCCAATAACACCGCTCTCATCTCTAAAACATTGATGTGCAGATGTATCTCGTGATCTTGCCACGTGCCTTTGACTGTCCTGCCAAGATAATGCCCCCCCACCCCATCTGGGAGGCATCCGTGGCGACAGGTGATGAAGGGACAAACAGTTTTCCCTCGTCCAGATTGGTGGGGCATAGCCACCAATGGAGATCCTGCTTGCATTGGTCCGTGAGTAGGATCTGGTGGGAAAGGGGGAGTTTCTGAAAGGACCATTGGGCAAAGAGAAGCCACTGAAGAAGCCTCATGTGTAATCTTGCTAGAGCCACTAACATAATGGTAGCTGCCATGGATCCCAGAAGCTGAAGCACCCATCTCGCTTGTACTTTCCTGAGGGGTAATAAAAAGCATGAACCTGACTCTGCAATACTCCGATCCTTTCTTGGGGCAGAAAGGCTCGCATTTGGATGGTGTCTAGCTCTGCGCCTATAAATGTGACACGCTGTGAGGGCACAAAGGCAGATTTTTCCCAGTTCAAGGTAATTCCTAGTTGTTGACAGAGGGTAATGGTAGCATCCCTGGCCCGGATGAGAAGATGCCGTTGGGGGCGGTAAGGAGCCAGTCGTCCAGGTATGGAAACACTTGGAATCCTTGACGTCTCAAGTGAGCTGTCACCACCGCCAAGCACTTGGTGAACACCCTGGGTGCTGTGGTGATACCAAAGGGCAGGGCACGAAACTGGAAATGACTGGCTCCCAGCCGGAAGCGTAAGTGACTCCTGGATGCCCTGTCCATTTTGATATAGTAGTAAGCATCCTTGAGGTCGATGGAGCACATCCACACCTTTTCCCAGCAACGGGAAAATGGACTGAAGAGTGACCATTCGGAACTTGGACTTCAGAATGTAGTGGTTTAATCGGCTGAGATCTAGAATGGGTCTCAGATCCCCTGTTCTTTTCGGCACCAAAAAGAGTCTTGAGTAAGTCCCTAATCCGATTTGGTCTGAGGGGACAGGTTGGATGACTCCTTTGTTTAGCAGCTTTAAGACTTCTAATGCTGCGTGATCCCTTTGACTGGGGTGGAACATCCGGGATCCTCCTGACTGGGGGGGGGGGGGGTCTGACAAAAAGGGAATGGTATAACCTCCGGAAACTATTCAGAGTACCCATCGATCCTGGGTGATGCTTGCTCAGGCTTCCGGGTACAACGAAATGCGGCCCCCGACTGGCTCCGGAATACAGTCGGGCAGCACATCAGGAATGGTGTTAAGAGGAACCGCAAAAGGAATCACAGTCTCCCGAGTTGCGGGGGCCTCCTCTGCCTCTAGGGCGGCGTCTTCCAGAATAACCTCCCCCTCCCCTGCCTCTGGAGGGGGACTGACCTTGTGCGGTAGGGAAAAACTTCTGCGATTTCTTGAACCACATCTTCCCTCCTCTCTGAGCCTTGGGGTAAGGCCTAGAGGGAAGGGAAAAACGGACCCCTATGGCAGACAGGGTCTTTCCCTCTTGCTCGCATCTGGTGAGGGTGTCTTTCACTTTGGTCCAAAAAGTGAGGACCCATCAAAGGGGGCGTCAGTGAAGGAAGACTTGAAGGCCTCCCTGAAATGACACAGGCGCATCCAGGCTTGCCTCCTGAGGGCTACTCCCGAACTAGCTGCCCTACTCACCCCCTCGGCTGCACACGAAATGAGCCTCATGGACGAGTTGACAATCGAATTGAGGGTAGACACCTGGGCATTAACAGTGTGTGCCAACGCCTCAGGTACGTTACCCGTTAGTATCGCCTAACTCCTTGAGGAGATCTTTCTGGAGCCTAGTAAAATGACAAAGATAGTTCAGCGACTGCAGGGTGAAGGTCGCTGACGAGAGGGGATGCTTCCCGTAGCAGTCCATGTTCCTGGACTCATTGTCAGGAGGATGGATGGAAGACGACGACTCTGCTACTTCCTGCTGTTTGGCCGCCGCCACCACTATGGCATCTACAGAAACCCCTTAGGACAGGAACTCTTGCCCGGGGGTGGGGGTGGGGGGGGGCAGAAAGAAACTTATTCTGGGCACAGGTTCCACCGAATCAGGATTCTCCCACACCCTTTGACAAATTAAATCCAGGAGCCTGTCGAAGGGTGGAGACACCCAGGAGGCGGAGGGTTGAGCTCCAAAGGCCTTGAGGAATACCGACTCTTCCTCAGAGGGGGTTTTGGACGGCCAGTCGCCTCTCTGTCTCAATATCTCCAGAATGTCGGAGAAAGACATCATCAGAGGATGACTTGGGGGACCCCTCTGACTCCTCGAGGTCAGTATCAGAAGTAACAGACTCGTCCTGGGAGTCTATGTGCTTCCTCTTGCACAACTACTTTCTGGGGGGCTCCTCAGGCACGGACTCTGAAGGACCCTCAAAGTTGGGGACCGCTCATGGGGGTATACCCAGACCTTTGGGCTCCGCCATCCCCAGATGGGGGGGGTGGGGCATCAGAGGTTCTAGCCAGGGTGGAAGGGGACGGAATGACCGATCCGGGTGATGCAACTGAAGATCTGGCCAGTGCGCTCCTCATGGCCTCAAAGGCAGGTCCCCCGAATCAGAGGACCGACCGGCCTCCGAGGCCACGACTGGGGTTCCCCGAGCTGATGCGCAGAGGGGGAGGCTCGGAACCGACATATGGCCCGAAGTATCCCCCTCGGGTCTGACAGAGGAAACCCGAGTACCGAAACCTGCGGATGGGACCGACATGGTTGGAGCCGATGTCGGCACCAATAAACCCTTGGGGGATATCGGAGCCGGCACAAGAACATCACTCGGTGCGGAGCACTCCGGCTCCGAAGACAAGGAAGTGCTCGGAGGAGGAACCATCGACACAAGCATCGGGACGGGCTCCGGAGCCGACTGGGTCGGAGCCGAGAATAATTTAGCCAACACC
Organism: Protopterus annectens; assembly: GCF_019279795.1. Taxonomy (NCBI): domain Eukaryota; kingdom Metazoa; phylum Chordata; order Ceratodontiformes; family Protopteridae; genus Protopterus; species Protopterus annectens. The sequence continues at coordinate 913,497,636 of NC_056727.1, read as the reverse complement.
GGCGACTGCAGGAGCCTCTGAACCACCCTATCGACATCCAAATCGGACAGCCTGGAGGACAGAGAGGGTGATTGGGATCTCCTATCAGGAGAGCCATGCCTAACACTGGGAGACCGGCTCTGAATGGGGTCCAATAAAATTGGAGCAGAGGTCAATTCCAGCACAACAGATACCTCCTGCGGCCCCGAGGACAGAGGAGCCGAGGAGGTAGAGTCCAGTTTAGAAGTTTTCTCCAGAGGCTCAGAGGAGACAGACGGAGATCTTTTCTTCACCTTCGAAGCCTTAGACTGAGTACTCGAAGTCGAGTCTAAAGACTCCTCAAACAAAGGTTTAGGAGTCCCTTCAATATAAGTTTATTTTTTCTTTCCTGTAGCACCCTCGGACTGAAGGCGTGGCAAAAGCTACAGGATTCTTGCAAGTGAATTGCTCCTAGGCAATACACACACACGGAATGTCCGTCCATAATAAACATCTTGTAGCTACATTTGGAACATTTCTTAAAACCCAAAGGTTTATGTTCCTTTTGATCCTTAGACATCTCAAGTAAGGTATTAAACACCAAGACGAAAGGGAGACCTAGCCAGGAAACAGCAAAGGCAGGAAACTACAGCTACACACAAAACCCAAGAACCTCTAAGTAAAATGGTTCTAGAAACTACAACACACAACTCGACAAGAGAAAAAAAAAAAAACACACACTGAAATACAGGAGCCAAAGCACAAGGTAAACACTGCACAAAAAGGAGGACTAGGTCCTCTAACTTAAACGGGCCTAGCCCACCGGAACAGTTAGGGATACCACTCACACACAGACAACACTTCAACCAAATATAAACGGTAAACAAGAAGAAATAGCTATTAAAATAGTTTTTGCTTGAATCACAACAATTTTCTGAAGAGAAAAATAGAAATTTTGAGGTACTTAGCCACAGCCAAGTGAGACCACGTCCTAGCTACACGAGCGGCAAACGAGATCTGGGGCTATGGAGCAGTGCAACATGGGATACCTGTTTAGCCCAGCCAATTAGAGACTTCGTGCTAGAAAATAAAAGTTGGACAAGTCGGAGCTGATATTCGGCTCCGAACCCATGAGTAAGAATGTAGGCGAGATTGGACTACATAACATCCAAAGTTTTCTTCTAATGCTGCTTACATTTATAGTTACAGCAGAAATCTCCAGCATCCATAAGCTGCTACAGCAGGAAGAAATAACAGCTAACTACCACTGCTACAAAAGCCCAGGTCTGCTGGACGTAAAGAAAGTGAGATGACCCAATATGTGGCACCTCGAACAAAGAAAAAAACAAAAAACAAAATATGTCTGCATTCTTTCACATTTTGATGCTTCCACATCTTTACAAAGGTTTCTTCCAATCATTTGTTGCACAACTGTGAAAAATAATTCTCACAATTTCCTTTATGTCTCACATGTTTAATGCTTCAATTAAGTCCTCCTGGTTCCATCTTCATTTTTCTGAAGAAATGTACTCACTTTGACTACAGACTGCTATGAAGTATTAAAATGTTTCTTGTAATATCCTCCTCCTATGAATCTTTATTTCAAGGCTGTACAAGTGTCACACACTAAACTTGTAAAGTGTTTTTGGCAGAGACATTTTTGTCTTCTTCCTCCATACTGCCCTCTATCCTATGTTCTGGAGGAATGAGGCCTCAAGACCGCACACAAAAGGATTTCAGCAGCTGTCTTTACAGAGGGGAATAATACGACTTCATGTTTTCTGCTACTAGTGAGACCTCTTCCTGTACAAGCCTGCTTTTGCCAGAAAAATGGTTTACCTTCATCTGATGATTACTCTAATGTCTCCATTCTGCTTGGGCAGCTGCTAATGCTTTTTAACCGTGTATTCCTTTATACATTTATTTTTCCAGCTATATTTTCCCCACTGAATCTAGGTAGTTGTGTTTTACACCACAATACAAGGGTGGGTAAACTCTTCTGAACAAAATTCCAAGAATCAAGATTTTTTTTTTGTCTTCAACATCAACTATAGCTGCCATTAACAGCAGTCAGTAAATTTACTCATGTTTTCAAGAAATCCTATTAGGAAAAAAATAAAATACGTTTTCACTGATCAGCCTGCTCAATTTCAATGGTCCCATATCAATGCCAAGCAAAATGTGGGGTTGGGGTAGTCTTCCTCTAGTTTTTTAGACAATTTCTACAGTCTTGTCAAGTCCTCTCCCTACTTATTATCAATACTACTGCACATCAGTGACACAAATCAGAGTAAAAACTTTTCCTTACATTTTCTGCATTGACATTTACATAGAAATTGAAAAGGCCATACCCAAGCAGAAATCTGTGCACTAGCCCCACTTTTATTTTTGTCTGAGTGGACTCCCATTTACTTTAGACGTCTTATGACATTTTTTATCTAGTCTGCTATGGTGGACTCCAATCTGTTTATAAACCTTTTTATCATATTCATTCCAATGCAATTCACCCAATGTGTGTATGAAATGCAAGCTGCTGGCATAGGATCATAAGAAGTTACTAGGCTATTGGCCCAGAGGCCTTTACAAGGCTAGCCAAAAGTTTAGCCCATGTTTAGACAAGTCAGCACCCAAAGCACCTGTCCAGCAGGGACACAGGTAGAATCCCAGGAGTGTATTTTCTGTTTCCCATCCAGTTATCCAGGTTGCACCTGAAAAGGGATAATGAGGTGCTCTGCTTGCCGTGGAGAGGGAGTCTATTCCACAGATGGGGGAGTCTCTGGGACACAAATCTGTCCCAACAACAAGTCCTACTGATGTCACAGACCAGGTTGTGGTCACACATGCGGGTTACTTGACTGGAGCCTGACTTGCGGATATGCAACAGTCCCATCAAGGGGGGTCTGAGATTGCTCTGTATGCCAGACAGAGGTCACCTCTGAGGAGTGTGTATGAAACTGAGTAGAGGGACAGGGCTTTTAGCCTGTGTAGGGTAGATGTCTGAGGCCCTGGATTCTCCAGGTGAGGAACCTCTGTGGTCTCTCCAGCTGCTGCATGTGCTTTGCGAGGTACATGCCGAAGGGGGCACTGTACTCAATAACTGGCCTTATTAGGGAAGAATACAGGGATGTTATGGCATCATTATCCCTGGATGGGATATCCTTACTTATGAGGTGGGCCATGTAGAAAGTTTCTGTACAACGAAAGCAACATGGTGGTCAAGTCAGGTTGCTATCAACCTGGGCGCCCAAATCCCTCACGACTGATTGCATGCTTAGGACATTATTAATGTTATAATGTATGGGGACGTCACTCTCCCCAAAGGGGATGATGATGAGGATGCATTTTTTTGGCATTCAGCTTGGAGCCATGTTTCTGGCACCAGTCATTTGTTTGGGTGAGACCCTCTTGGATGACGTCCACATCACTAGTGGAAATGATGACTGTGCCTAGCTTGCAGTCATCGGCAAACCTGGTCAGCCATAGCCCACTGGTTTTAGCCTGCACCTCACAGAAGTATATCCCAAATGAGAGAGGTCCCAAGATTGATCCCTGGGGTACACTGCTCATAAGTCTACTGTTTGAGGTGGTTTTCCCTATTTTTATTAAGTGGATTCTATCAGTGAGCCAGTTTGGTACCCATTTGGTAACATATGGATTGATACAGTACAGTTGTGTACAATTATCATAAATGTAGGTGCTCCAGTGTATTCACTGTTAGTCATTACATTTGGGTTATCTGCCTGCAGGTAGTCCTCAGACAGCCTGAATATCAAAGTCTTGGATCCCTGCGTCAGATGCTGTCCCTTCTTCCATGACGTCAGGGGTATAAAACATGCAGCCGACGTCATTACATCAGTTTTTCTTGCCCCAGATGTCAGGTGCCCCCCTAATAGGAAGCAATTATATGTTAGGTTACACCTCCAATAAAAAGCAAATACACCAGATAGCTGTAATACACTTAACAGGAAGAAAGGTATAGCCAAGAGAAGACAGAGGGCTGGAGGGAGGGTAACCAGGACTGCAACACTGAATACACTCGAACATCTACATTTATTGTAAGTGTACACAACTGTACTATGTTCTTTGTGTTTCACTGCTGCAGTCTTTATATTTGGGTCAATTCCCAAAGCTGAGGAAGGGAGGAGGAAGTTAGAGAGCATTAGGACCAGCTATTAAGCCCTGCAAGACTACCGTGGCAAAACCAGCTCTGGACTTGGAAAAAACAGGCATGTGGTAATGCTTGGTGAAGGTATGTGCAGAGCTTCTAGGATGTCCCTGGTAGGGACACCTTTGAGAAAGGCTGTAGAGGTAGATGCAGCCCTGGTGGAATGTGATCTTATCCCCTGTGGGCTACGTTTTCCATAGTGCTTATAGCAGAAATTAATGCAATGGGCTATCCACTTAGAAATGGTTTGATTTGAAATGGCCTTCCCCTCTGCCCTTGCAGCAAAGCCAACTAGCAGCTATTTAGATTTTGAGAGGCTTAGTCCTGTCCAAATAAAATCTAAGTTGTCTGTGCATGTCCAAAGAGTGCATTATTCGTTCTCCTTTGTTCTGTGGATTAGGGAAAAAAGTAGGCAAATGAATGGACTGATTAAGGGCCACACTAGACACCACCTTGGGCATAAAGGAAATATTGGTCCTGAGGGACACCCTGTCTGCATGGAAGATGATGAAGGGCTCCACTGCCATGAGGGCCTGTAATTCAGACACTCTTCTTGCTGAAGTGATGGCTAGAAGGAAGGCTGTTTTCCAAGAAAGGAATTTCAACTCTGCAGTTGCAGCTGGCTCAAAAGGAGGTAGAGTGAGCTTTTCCAATACAAAGTTAAGGTCCCAGGCTGGAGTAGGGGCTCTCCTGGGTGGTCTTAAATTTTTGGCCCCTCTGAGAAATTGCTTTAGCAGGGGGGTGAGAGAAGAGGGGTGGTTCAGTATTATAATTAGCTGAAATGGCAGAGGCATGAATTTTAATGGACGAAAAGGAAAGGCCCTTGTGGAGCATCTCTGTTAAGTACTAAAGAATATGAGGTAAGCTGGACCCAGAGTCTGGCTCCAGGAACAGTATCTTTTCCACTTTTCAGCATAGGATTTTCTAGTACTAGGCCCTCCTTGCCTCCAGAATGACATCTAGCACCTGCTTACTGAGGGATGCTACTGGAGCACTCAAGGAATTAGCCAGGCTGCAAGGTTCAGGGTTTGAAGCTGAGGGTGCAAAATCTGGCCCTCCTGCTGGGACAGCAGGGAAGGGGTCTAAGGCAGGTGCCATGGTTCCAGCAGTGACATACTGTGCAAGGGGGTACCAGTGCTGGCGTGGCCCGTCTTGTGCAATCAGTATTGTCCTTGGTTTGTCGTGACTGAGCTTTAGCAGATCGAGAGGAGAGGCAGAGGGGGAAGGCATAAATTGAGAGGCTTTCCCAGGTGAAGGACAAGGCATCCACTTTCCAAGCTTGACTGTGGGAAGTCCTTGTGCAGAATTTGGACAACTGGTAGTTTTGGGGGGAGGCAAACAGGTCTATCTCTGGATTCCCTCATTTGTTTCTCAAAAGGTTGAATACCTTTGGGTCCTAGTTTCCACTCGTTTGGGTCCATGATATTTCTGCTTAGGTCTGCCAGTGAATTTAGCTTGCCTGGCAGGAAATGAGCTAGTAGGTGCACTTGGTAGCTCAAGGCCGTGTTCCACAGAGCCATGGCTAGTCTGCAGAGAGGGTACGAGTAGGTTCCCCCTGCTTGTTTATGTACCACGTAACAGTGGTGTTGTCTGTCTTTACCAATAATTGTCCTGGAAGAATGTGGTCCTTGAAGGCTGTCAGGGAATTCTGTACAGCTAACATTTCTTTCTGGTTGATATGCAGGTGCATCTGACTCTGGCTCCATTTACCCTGAATGCACTGCCCTGCCAAGTGAGCGCCCCATGCATACTCTGATGAGTCTGTGAGGGTTTGGGCGGCAGGGGGTAGAGTGAATGGGAGCTCCTTGTTGTAGTAGCAGGCCCCTGCCCACCAAAGAAACTCTGTCTTTATGCAAGGAATGATAGGAATCATTGATTCCAGGTCCTGAGAATGTTGACACCATAGGCTTTTTAGATACCATTGTAGTTTCTTCATATGCAGTCTTGCATATGGAAAGTACAGTTTTGTACCTACCATAAATGTAGATGTCCGAACAGGATAGCATCTGCAGTCCTAACAAATGGGTTGTCCTGTCGTCAGGCAGCCCTTCGGTCGGCCGGATTCCAAAGTCTGGGTCTGGCCTCGGCTGGTGTCGCACTTCACCCGACGTCATCTCTGCTGGTCCTCGGGTATAAAGGCATCAGCCGACGCCATTTTCCTCAGTGTTTCTTGCCCCAGATGCCAGTTGCCCTCTTGGAAAGCTAAATTTTGGATAAATGCCAATGTTTCCAAAAAGGTAGAAGGCAAACACAAAAATAAGCATGTATGTACATATATACAAACAAATACACCATAAGAGATCCCCCCCAGCTAGCTATTAGGAGGGTAAATACCCTAGGAGTACCACAGAGGGAAGGAGGGTGGGTAATCCTGACTGCAGATGCTATCCTGTTCGGACATCTACATTTATGGTAGGTACAAAACTGTACTATGTCCTTCAAGGATGCATCTGCAGTCCTAACAAATGGGTAGAATACCATAGCCAAACTAGGGAGGAGGAAGAAGAATTATGGTGTAGTTAGGATCCCTTGCAAAACAGCAGTGGCAAAGCCTGCTCGGGATCTAGAGTATAGAGGTAAGTTATAATGCTTGGCAAATGTATGCACGGAGGTCCAAGTAGCCGCCTCAATAATGTCCTTGGTAGCCACTCCTCGTAAGAAAGCTGTGGTAGTGGCTGTAGCCCTTGTAGAATGAGGCCTTATGTTCTGTGGAATTTGCTTTCCATGGTAGGAGTAACAGAATCTTATGCAATTTCCTATCCACTTGGAGATTGTCTGTTTGGAAATTGCTTTCCCTTCCCTTCCTGTTGCATAAGCTACTAGAAGCTGGTCAGTTTTTCTATTGCCCTTGGTTCTGTCCAGGTAGTAGCGCAACTGTCTGTGTACATCCAAGGTATGCAGCAGTCTTTCCCCCCTGTTCTGTGGATTGGGAAAGAAGGTAGGTAGGTGGATTGCCTGGTTTAGAGACACTCTGGATACCACCTTAGGCATAAATGTAGGATTAGTTCTCAGGGACACACTATCTTAATGGAAGATTAGGAAGGGTTGTACTGCCATTAAGGCCTGTAGTTCCGAAACCCTCCTTGCTGAACTAATTGCCAGTAGGAAAGCAGTTTTCCAGGATAGGTGTTGAAGGTCTGCTGTTGCTGCTGGTTCGAATGGAGGGAGTGTCAATTTTTCTAGCACAAAGTTCAAGTCCCATGCTGGTAATGGTGGTTTCCTAGGAGGTTTTACATTCTTGATTCCTCTGAGGAACTGCCTGAGTAGAGGGTGTGAGAAGACAGGGGATCAAGCTGTATTCTGCAGAAATAGCTGATGCATGTATCTTGATGGAGGAATAGGACAGGCCTGTATGGAGAAGCTCTGCCAAATACTCCAGGATGTTGGCAATATCTATCTTTGACACATCTTTTCCTCTTTCAGAACTCCAAATGACAAACCTTTTCCATTTTCCTGCATAGTTCCTTCTTGTTGAAGGTCTGCGGGCCTCAAGGATAATGTCTTTAACCCTTTGGGATAAATCTGGGTTAGTTGTTCTTATGTAATGTTCCAGGCAGTCAGTTGTAGAGTTTTCAGGTTTGGATGCATGATGTTGTAGTCGCTCTGAGTTAACATCAAAGGAATCAGGGGTAGTGTCCACGTTCCTCCCCGAGACATGCTCCTCAGCAAAGGATACCAATGTTGTCTTGGCCAATTTGGAGCTATCAGAATTATCCTTGGACGTTCCTATTTGATTTTCAGCAGTACCTTGTGCATCAAAGGAAGAGGTGGAAATGCATATGCTGTCAGGTCTTTCCAACTGAAGGATAGAGAGTCCACCTTCCAAGCCAGTGGGTGGTATGTCCTTGTGCAGAATTTCTTGATCTGGTGATTGAGTGGGGATGCGAATAGGTCTATTTGTGGCATTCCCCATTTTTTGTGATGGCCTTGAAGATGTCGGGGTGTAGCATCCATTCGTGAGCATCCGAGGTAGTTCTGCTTAACATGTCTGCTAGGATGTTTTCTTTTCCCGGTACAAATATTGCCTGTAACTGGATGTTGTAGCTCAGAGCCATATTCCATAGGTCCAGAGCCATTCGACATAGGGGGTATGAATGAGTGCCTCCCTGTTTGTTGATGTACCACATGACTGTGGTGTTGTCTGTCCTTATCATTAATTGGCCTTCTTTGAGGAATGGTCTGAAATTCTGGATTGCTAGTTTTACTGCCAGCATTTCTTTTTGATTTATGTGCAGGTGCAGCTGATCTGGAGTCCATAATCCTTGAATGCATTTGTCCAGCATGTGGGCCCCCCAACCGAGGTCTGAGGCATCCGTTGTGATGGTTTGGCTTGCTTGAATGTTGTGGAAGGGCAAACCTGGGTTTGACTGGCATGCTTGAGCCCACCATAGGAACTCTTGTTTCAGGCATGGGATTAGTGGTATTTCGGTTTCTAAGCTGTGCCTGTGTTGAGATCATAAATTCTTTAGGTACCACTGTAGCTTTCTCATATGCAGTCTGGCATGGGGGACCAGGATTATGCATGATGCCATGAAGCCCAAGGCCTGCAGTACTTTCCTTGCTGTTAGTTTGTTCTGCTTTGTTAATGCCAAGAAGTAAAGAGGGAGATGTTCTTGTTTTTCTGCAGTTAGGAATGCCATCTGTTTTACTGTGTCCAATTCTGCACCCAAGAATGTTCTTGTTTGGGATGGTATCAGTCTTGACTTTTTTAAATTGACTGTGTATCCCAGGGCTTGTAGTAAGCAAATGACTCTTTGTAAGTCTTGTGTCAGCTTGCTTTTGTTGTCCGCTTGCATCAGGCAGTCGTCCAGGTATGGATAAATTTGGATTCCCAGTAGCCTGTAATGAGCGATTACTGATGCCAGGCATTTTGTGAATACTCTGGGCGCAGTAGATAAGCCAAAGGGCAATGCTGAGAATTGATAATGCTCTGATCCTGCAAGAAATCTGAGGTATCTTCTGCAATTTGGTCGTATGGGGACGTGCAGGTATGCCTCCTTGAGATCTAGAGTTACCAGCCAACACTCCTTGCCCAGCATGGGAAGAAGTTGCTGTAGGGTCAGCATTTTGAATTTTGGAACAATGATGAATGTGTTTAAAGCGGACAGGTCGAGAATAGGTCTCCAACTTTTCTCTTTTCTTGGTACTAGGAAGAGTCTGGAATAAAATCCTTTGCCCTGTTCTGTAGGTGGCACCCTTTCCACAGCTCTCATCTTTGTTAATTGAGCTATCTGTTTTAGAGCTTCTGTTTTTGATTTGGTGGTAGGTTTGGCATTCCTCTTTTTACTGGTAAGTTGTGGAAATGAAACCTGTAGCCTTGGTCTATAGTTTGCAAAATCCACTTGTCTCTTGTGATATAGTGCCAATTTTTTGAAAATAAGGCTAACTTTCCGCCTAAGGGTGCTGCTATTTGTTCCCTGGAAGGCGGTGTCAGAGCCAAGTCACTGTGTTTGTCCTGTTGTAGTGGCAGTGGTTGTGTCTGTGCCTCGTTGGTTATTGCCTTGCCACTGGCGTCCTCTGTAGGCACCTCCTCTGGATTGATTTCTGCCTCTGGAACGTCTATTCCTGCCTCTCTGAGATTTAGAGGAGTCTGGAAAGGACCAATTTTTGGAATGCCAGTTCCTGCTAAACCTTGGGGGCTGAACCTGTAAGAAATCTTTAACTGTTTGTACAGATTTTGCCTTCTCTTCTATTTTCTTCATTACTTGCTGGGCAGGAGAACCAAATAGACTGACCTTATCCATAGGAGCATCTAATAGTTTTGCTTTAACATGATCCGGCAAGACCTGTTCTTTCAACCATGCATGCCTTCTTATAACTGTGCCAGTCATGGCTGATCTAAATGAAGCCTCCAGTGCATCATAGCCACATTTTAAAGAATGGTTACTAACCTGCTGAATGTTATTCACCATTTCTAAAACATATTTCTTATCTAAGGAATCATCAGGGGACAGTTTCTTAGTTAACTGATCAAGCATAAACTCTTGGTATTGGATCATATGAAACTGACAGTTCAAAGCTCTAGCTGAGAGAGTAGCAGAGGTGTATACTTTTTTACCCCATCTCTCTAAGGACCTGGATTCCCTTTCAGAAGGGAGAGGGTTTTTCGCTGAGGTCGAAGCTACTGCCTTAGGCCCCTGTGAGATAGTCTCAGGATCTGCAAGGGGAGCCTTGTATAGGTGGTGATGAGTGTCCGGTACCCTGTAAAACCTATCGGGCTTGGCAGGGGCTGGAGGTAAAGTATCAGGAGCAGTGCAAACATCATTAAATGCATCATCCACAACAGGAAGAACTGGAGGTATAGCTAAGGGCCTATGTTGCGTTAAGTGTAGAAAGGTCCTAAGCCTTTTTCTTGAATCTGAGAAATCTTGTCCCTGCCATTGGAATTGCTCTCTCATGGCATGTAAGGTTTCCCCAAAGGAAAATTCCTCTGGTGGAGAGGCAGAAGGAATAGATTCTTCAGCATCGGAATCTTCATAAGTAGAAAAAGGAGCCTCTGGATGGTCTGTATTGTCTGAATCATCAGAAGAGTCATCTGAGGACACTGGCTCAGGGGGCTCTGCTCTAGGTCTCTTTTCTGGAGGTTGAGAGGCCCTGTCTGGGTGAGATTGGGATCCCTTATTAAAGAGATGAGATCCTCTGCCAGAGTAAGCATTTGGGAACTGGAACTGGACCTGTGAGAGGGGGGCTTAACAGGCACAGACTTAGCAGTTTTGGCTGCTTTAGCCCTGGCAAAGGCCTTTATAGACATGGCTGCAGGAGGCCTAGCAGTACCACGTGCTGGGGTAGAGACATCCAAAGGGATGGTGTCCGATAATTCTAGAGAAACCACATTAGTAGGCAAAACTTCAGAGGCCGATTCAACTAGGGTAGCAGGAGCCTCGGTAGTAGTCATGGATTCGGCTGAAGATTGACCCGTTTGCTCGGTTTCGGCCGAAACCGAGACACTCGTGGTTTGCTTAACCGTGGTTTCGGCCGAAACCGCGGACCGCGAGTGTCAGTCTTTTTCTTTGCGTTTCTTAATTTGAGAAGTCGGAGGATCCGACGGCATAATGTACGCAAAATCTGAGCCAAAAAACTGTTCAGCAAACTCCGACCGACGCCTAAGCGTTCGTCGGTTGAAGGAAGCACAGGCTAAACAGGCTGCTACGTCGTGGTCTGGGCCTAAACAAGGTAAGCAGTAAGAGTGGAAATCTTTATGAGGTATTTGTTTCCCCCAAGTTAAACAGTTATTCACTTTTTCTGACATCGGCTGAGGCAAAAAGAGTCCCCAACGAGGTACTTAGCTTTTTAGAAGTCTTCGAAGTAGTATTCGGTAGTAGTAATCTCTGGATCTGACCGACCGGCACTTGCGAACAGCTTCTGCTTCGGGCGCCACGCGGCAAGAAAGACTGAGGAAAATGGCGTCGGCTGATGCCTTTATACCCGAGGACCAGCAGAGATGACGTCGGGTGAAGTGCGACACCAGCCGAGGCCAGACCCAGACTTTGGAATCCGGCCGACCGAAGGGCTGCCTGATGACAGGACAACCCATTTGTTAGGACTGCAGATGCATCCTTGAAGGACATCTAGTAGAATGCAAGAGGCCATGAACCCCAGGGCTTGCAGGATTTTCCTTGCAGATAGCTGGGTCTTTGTGGCCAGTAGTTTGAAGTAGGCTGTCAAACTTGTTTCTCTGGCGTGAGGTAAGCCATCTGGGAAGTAGTGTTCAAGTTCTCCCAGGAATACAATTTGCTGGCAGGGTACTAGATGAGATTTTTTTTCGTTTATGGTGTACCCCAATGAGGTTAGAAGTTTCTTTACAAATGCCAGATGTTTTAGTAGCATGTCCTGGCTTTCTGCCTGAATTAGGCAATCGTCCAGGTAAGGGTATATTTGAATATTTCTTTGCCTGCAAAATGCAATAACTGGAGCTAGGCACTTTGTGAATACCCTGGGTGCAGTAGATAAGCCAAAGGGAAGTGCAGAGAACTGATAGTGCATGGAGCCTGCTCTGAAGCGTAGGTATTTCCTGCAAGATTCCCTTATTGGGATGGGCAGGTAAGCTTCCTTTAAGTCCTAGGTTGCCAACCAGGCATCTTTGCCTAGCATAGGAAGCAGCTGTTGAAGTGTTAGCATTTTTAATTTCGGGATTACCAAAAAGGTGTTTAGAATAGAGAGGTCCAGGATAGGACACCAGCAGCTGTCTTTTCTGGGGATCAGGAAAAGTCTTGAGTAAAAACCTTGCCCCTTTTCTTCTGCTGGGACAGGCTGAACAGCCCTGATATTTAGAGAGAGAACCTGCTGTTGAGCCTCTACCCACTGATTTGGGGGTAGGTCTGGCCAACCGCTTGGGGTTGGTAAGGTGTGGAAGTGGAATCTGTATCCTTGGAAAACTATATTTAAAACCCATTTGTCCTGGGTAATGAGTTCCCAGTTTTTTGCATGCCGGGTGATCTTCCCCCTAAGGGAGCAGGCAATTGACGGGGCTTGGAAGGTTTAAGGTTAAGTCATTGTGAAATTTTTCCATGGGGGGGGGGGGTGTCTTACTACTTCCAGCTTTGGAAGTGGAAGCCACCCCCCCACCCCCACCCACTGCTTAGGCCTGTGAGTACCTTTAGACTGTAGCCTAGGTGGTCTGCTGTTCCTGGGTTTGGACTGAGAAGGCCTGGAAGAGACAGGAAAGGACCAATTCTTAGAAGGCCAGTGTCTACTAAATCTTTGAGGCTGTACTTGCAGGAAATCTAACAGTTAGCATAGATTTAGCTTTTTCCTCCATCTTTTTAAGGATTTCTTCTGCTTTGTTACCAAACAGGCATTCTTAGTTTAAGGGAGCATCCAATAATTTAGCTTCAACATGATCTAGCAAATTTTGCTCCTTAAGTCAAGCATGCCTTCTAAGAACAGACCCAGTGACAGCAGCCCTGCAAGATGCTTCTAGAAAGTCAAAACCACATTGCAAAGTATGTTTACCAACTTGTTCAGCAGCATGCATTAAATCATGTAAATCTATTTTCAGCACAGTCAGGAATCAACATCAATTTCTGTTTAAGTAGTCCCATAACATGCTGCTGATACTTTAACATATGAAACTGGCAGTTTAAGGCCCTAATGGCCAAAGTAGCAAAAGTGTATACCTTCTTACCCAATCTGTCCAAGGCCCTGGAATCTCTATCAGAGGGGGTAGGGGTTTTTTAGCAGTAGTAGCCTTAATGCCTTTAGGTCCTTGGGAAATGGTCTCTGGGTCCACAGTAGGATTCTTTTAGAGGAACTAGAGAGTCAGGTACTTTGTAATACCGGTCATGTTTCCTGGGAGCTAGAGGTAAAGTGTCTGGGGCCAGGCTAGATTCCAAAAAGGCATCATCTACAATGTCCAGGAGAGGGGGGATAGCTAAAGGCCTGTGTTGAGGAATGAGTAAGAATTCCCTAAGCCTCTTTTTGGAGTCAGAATAATCATGGCTTTCCCTGTAGAAATGCTCCCTAAGAGTGTGCAAGGTTTCACCAAAACAAAATCTTCTGGAGGGGAAGCAGAGGGAATGGAGTCCTCTGCATCAGAATCCTCATAGGTAGAGAAGGGCAAATCCTGGTAATCAGAAAAAATTAGAAGTTATGTACTCACCATAACGTTCCATCTGAGTAGGTGTATTCATTTGTCTGCAACCTGTGGGTTATGGATCCGATATCGGATCCGAACCGGCATAGTTTTCCAGCTATGGATCCAAGCTCTCAGCTCCTCCCCTCACCCATAATGCCCTGCTCTACCCTCATGACCTCAGATCGAGTTTGCCAAAGCAACAATACCCTCAAAAGGGTAACAAGGAATATGCAGGAAACTGAAAGGCCAGGGGATAGGAGGCGGGATGGTTGCAGACAAATGAATACACCTACTCAGATGGAACGTTATGGTGAGTACATAACTTCTAAATCTGAAGTAGGATATTCATTTGTCTGCAACCTGTGGGACAGAGTCCCCAGCTACCTGAATCTTGGGCCATCATGGAAGGATATTCCGAGCACCAAGGAGCCAAAGGATGCTCTACCCCTAGATGCAAGATCCAACTTATAGTGAGAAATAAATGTATGAGATGAAGCCCACGTGGCTGCTGCACAAATATCATCTAGAGGAATCCTAGCCTTGAAGGCTGCCGAGGTAGATACTGACCGGGTTGAATGGGCATGAACACCCTCGGTGCGGGCCTTCCTGACGCTTGATAAGCCAATAAAATGCACTGTGAAATCCAGCGGGACAGAGAAACTTTAGAAATTGGCTTGCCCAAATTGAATTTTGCAAAGGAAATAAACAGCTGGTCGGATTGCCTATGACCAGCTGTCCTGTTGAGATAAAATCTTAGTTGCCTGTGAACATCTAGTGAGTGTAGCCTATATTCACCTTTGTTTTCATACTTAGGGAAGAAAACAGGGAGGTTAATGGATTGATTGATGTTTGCTTCAGAAGCGATTTTAGGAAGGAAGGACGGGTTGGTCCTGAGGGAGACACGGTCCGGATAAAAACCAAGTAAGGAGGTTTAGCTGATAAAGCTTGAAGTTCAGAAACTCTCTTGGCTGATGTAATGGCTACCAAAAGGCTGTCTTGTAAGACAAGAATTTGAGATCCACTGTGGCCTGGCTCGAAGGGGAGCGGTCAAGGCCTGTAGGACCAAAGAAAGGTCCCAAGGAGGAACTGCTTGCTTTATAGGGGCCTGAGAAGGAAAGTACCCTTAAGAAATGTTTTGCACAATTTGGCTGACATAAGAGGATTAGACTCTTGACCAATGTGATAGTGAGAAATTGCCGCCAGTTTAACTTTGTATGTCTAACTGCCGGCACCATCATTAACGAGAGAAGTTAGAAAATCAAGCACTACAGGAGAGGAACCGTGAAGGGATCTAGGCCTTGCCTCCGCCCACACAGAGAAAGCGTTTCCATTTGCTTCGTAAACCTTTCTAGTGGATGGTTTATGAGCCGCCACCAAAATAGCCTTTACCGGTGAAGAAATACCGAGTCCTTATCAAGAGTGGAACTGGAGCAGCCAAGCAGTCAGCTTCAGGTTGTCCAGGTTCGGAGGAGGAATGCAGGATGGATGGGATATCAGATTCGGAATGGGATCTAGAATCCAAGGAGGATTCACCGAGTGAGACCTTAGGAAGGGGAACCAGATCTGTCGAGGCCAGAATGGAGCAATGAGAATCATTCTGCAACCCACCCGAGAGGCTTTCTGAAGAACTTGCAGCATCAGAGGCAAGGGTGGATAGGCATACAGAAGACCGGGTGGCCAAGCATGCACCAGAGCGTCTCTTGGGGTACCTCCGGAGGAGGTATTAGAGCGAAAAACTGTCGCACTTGGTGTTTGAGGGAGAAGCAAAAGATCGCATGAAGGGGTTCCCCACCGTGCGAATATGCGTTCGCTACTTGACAATTGAGAGACCACTCGTAAGGGGTCAGAATGGTGCGACTGAGCTTGTCCGCTAGGATGTTGGACCGACCGGAATGTGCGTTGCTATGAGAAAGCGATTGGTGGAGATTGCCCATTCCCAAACTCTCATGGCCTCTCGACAAAGAGGGTAAGACCTTGTTCCCCTTGCTTGTTGATGTACCAGACAACAGACATATTGTCCGATTGAATCGCAATTGTTCCCAAGGGAAGAAAGTCCTGAAGTGCTAGCAACGCTAAGAGCACTGCTCTCATCTCTAGAACATTGATATGCAGAAAGGTCTCTGAATCGCTCCACGTGCCTTGGACTGTCCGGCCCAAAGTGCCCCCACCCGAGGGGAGGCGTCCGTGGTCACCGTGGCGAGAGGGGAGAAGCACAAAATGGGCGACCCTCGTGGAGATCCGGGAGTGGAGCCACCACAAGAGGGACCGCTTGCAAGCCTTGCTGATCGCTATGGGATGATGCATGGGAGAGCAAGGTATGACCACTGTACTAAGAGCGTCCACTGTAGAATGCATATTGAGCCTGGCAAGAGGAAGAAGTGCTATCGACGAAGCCATGGACCCTAGAGCCCTCAGGACCAACTCCGCTGGAACAGAACATGAATGGAGAATGGCCCGCACCTGGAGCTGCAGATTTAGAACTCTGTCCGCAGTGAGGAAGGCTCGTAAACTCCTTGTGTCTAGTCTGGCCCCTATGAAATCTAAGAGCTGAGTGGGTGCCAGGTTGGACTTGTTTGTATTTATTGTGATGCCCAGAAATGGAGCAAGATGGAGAAAGGAGTCTCGTGCCGAGAGAAGTAGATGCCTTGTTGGGGCGGTAAGGAGCCAGTCGTCCAGGTAGGGAAAGACCTGCACCCGCGCAAGCCTCAGGTGGGCCGCTACCACTGCTAGTACTTTGGTAAACACCCTGGGGCTGTGGTGAGACCAAAGGGAAGGACCCGGAACTGGTAGTGACTGGCTCCCAGCCGAGCGGAGAAACCTCCTGAGCGTCTGTCCATTAGGATGTGGTAGTACGCGTCCTTGAGATCTATCGAGCACATCCAGTGGCCTTCTCCCAGAAGGGGGAGAATAGATTGTAGAGTGACCATTCGGAATTTTTCTTTGGGGACTGCCAGGTTCAAGAGAGAGAGGTCTAGGATTGGTCTTAGTTCCCCCGTCTTTTGGCACTAAAAGAACCTGGAGTAGAACCCTGATCCGATCTGGTCTGTGGGGAACGGGCTGGATGGCTCTTTTCTCTAGCAGATGGCCAATTTCTGCCAAAGCGGCCTCCCTTTGACCGGGTGGTACGTCTGGGAGGGACTTCATCTTTGGAAGGTGAAGGAAAGGAATGCGATATCCCTGGATATGATTTGGAGAACCCAGCGGTCCGATGTTATGGACTCCCATGCCGCTAGGTGCCCAGAACGTCCCCGACTGCCTCCAGAGTAGAGCAGTCGGGCAACCCTCAGGGTTGCTGCGGGCCGTTCAGAGAAAGGTTCCCTGGACCCGAAGTTTCTGGGAGCCCCTCTGCCTCTAGGGCGGCGTCCTCCCTGTCCTCCTCTGCCACGGAAGGACTGGTTGTCCGGAGCAGGCTGGGACTGCTGCGACTTCGGAACCACATCTTCTTCTGACCCTTTTGGTTCCTAGAATAGGGCCTCTGGGGTGCAGAGAAGCGGATTCACGGCAGACAGCGTCTTCCGTCCTTCTCGCTCTGGGTCAACGTCTGTGAACGGTCTTGCCAAACAGAGCAGAACCATCAAAGGCGTTGCAAGCGGCCTTGAAGGGCTCAGAAAAATGCAGTGGCGGAGCCAGGCCTGGCGTCTAGTGACCAGTCCTGTCCCGCAGCTCTAGCGGCGCCCTCCGTAGCATGGGAGAGTAGCCGATAGAAGTATTTGTGACTGACCTAAGAGTGGCCATTTTGGTGGAGTGCAGAGCTCTGTCCTCCTCGAAATGGACTGGGGATGCAGCGTACTCTTAATAAGGTCTCGCTGCATCCGAATAACATGTGCCAAATAGTTCAGCGCCCTTACCGAGAAGGTCGCCGAACTGAACATCCGCTTCCCCAAGCGGTCCATCATCCGAGACTCCTTGCTCGGTGGGTGGACTGAGGGACTCTCCTGAGCCAGTTCCCTCTTTGTGGCCGCCATCAACATGGCATCTACAGGAGGCCCTTACTCCAATGGGTCCTGTCGGAAGGCGGGCTAAGGATTCTATCAGGTCTTTTGGGAATTGGCTCCACGGTGTCCGGTTCCTTCCACGCCCTGGTGGTAATAAGGTCCACCAGAGGGACGGCAGGTGGGGACACCCAAGCGGTAGACGGGCCCGTTTGAATGCCTCCAAGAACACGGACTCGTCGAGGAAGACTTGGGGCAGACCACCCCCCCCTAATACGGAGCATTTCCATGATGTCTCCGAAGGAGACATCCTTGGGGGGTGACCGTGGGGAGCCTTCCCCTTCCTCCAAGTCCGTGTCTTCAGTGAGAGACTCAGGGAGTCAATGTGCCTCCTTTTGCGTATGCTTGAGAGCCTCCTCTGGGGGCTGTCAGAGGAGTCCTCAGCAGCAATTTGCTCCATGGGAGCAACTTGGGGCACAGAAAGCGGGCTGTCCCAGGGGCGGATGGTGGAAGCCTGGCCCAGTGCAGAGGGAGCGGGCGGGCGAAGCAAGTGCCAGGGGTCCGGAGACCCTCAACAGAGCCCTCTCCACTACATCAAAAGCCGAAGGGGAGCCGACCTCGACCAAAGGATCCGACAATCGGCTCCCTCGGATCCGAAGAGTGGATCGAGCCGGCGCGAAGCACTTTCGGATCCGAAGGGACAGTGCGCTCCGACACAGACGGCGCCGAAGGAGCACTGATCCCCGGATCCGGCTCGGATCCAGGCTCCGAGATCGGATCCGACGCACTCGAGGGCATGGTCGGATCCGGTACCAAGTACTATCGGCTCCGACCTCCCCGGCTCGGCTGCTCGGCTCCAGTTGCTCGAACCCGGTAGCGGGTCGGAGAAGGAGCAATAGGCTTAAAAGGGTGTTGAGCTCCCGAGGGAGGCAAGAGCACTCCCATCTGCATCTGGGCCTGGATGAACCTTCTCATCATCCGGTCCAGATCAGCATCCGAAAGGCTATGGGTAGATCTCGGCGAGGCTACCGAGGTAGGCCTGGAATGCCTCCTCGATAGCCTCGACGGAGATCGGTCTCCTCCTCCTCAGCACCCGCTGAGAAGCACACAGGTCACCGGAGCCGAAGGAGGAGACCGCACCGACAAGGAAGCCGGGAGAAGCCGCTTGGCTGGCGGGGCGAAACAGAGGTCTCGGCCCGCTTGTGGTGCTTCTCCCTCCGGTCCTTCTTAGAAGCATCCCTCTCCTGTCCTGAAGCGGGAGTTTGAGTCCCAGGAGCAGGAGGGGGTGCCACAGGGGGAACAACTGCAGCCGCAGGAGTCCCCGAAGGAGCGGAGGTCGGAGCCGAGTCCGGCGGTAAAAGACCCGCCAAGACCAGCTTGGACCTCCGCTCCCTCAGTGCCCTGGGGTTGAACCCTGCACAAATGGTACAACCAGATGTGAGGTGTTCAACCCCAAGACAGCTAACACACCGAGTGTGGCCATCAGCCGGTGAGAGCTTATGGCCACACTCGGAGCATTTTGAAAATATGGACTTAGGCTGTTCAGCCATAGTCTATAAACTAACCTAAAGTTACAGAAAAGTAACTTAAACAATAAAAGAAGCACACAGGCCTCACACACACTCTACGTACCAGCGAGGGGAGGGAATAAAAATTACTACTGAAAATTAAATTAATCTAAAAACAGTCAATAATAATAGGAAACCTACAACTTTCACACAAAAAAGTTAAAGAAGGAAAAAAATTCTCTATTTTTTAACAAGAAAAGTCTACTTAGCTGAGAGCTATGAAATCCACATCTAGTTACCAGCGCGGCAAACAAGATCTGAGGTCATGAGGGTAGAGCAGGGCATTATGGGTGAGGGGAGGAGCTGAGAGCTTGGATCCATAGCTGGAAAACTATGCCGGTTCGGATCCGATATCGGATCCATAACCCACAGGTTGCAGACAAATGAATATCCTACTTCAGATCAGAAATTTCAAAATCTTGATCAGAAGAATCAGAAGGAAAATCAGTTCTAGGTCTCTTAGAAGGTGAAGGCTGGCTTCACCTAATTAAAGTAATAAGGTCTTCAGCCATTCTTATTTGTTTTTTTCGGCATATGGGCCTGACCATGCGGTTTGTATGTCAGTTTTCTAGTCATGGGTCAAGTTTTAGGCCTTGAAGAAGATGGCGTTGGTTTGAAATGCAAGTCAGTAGGCCTGAATACACCATCAGAAGCAGGGTGCTTGTACAGCGGCTCCAAACCCATCCAAGGTAGAGACATCCAAAGGTTCCATGGTCGAAGAAGCATCTCGTGCCATACCTGACTCCAAATGGGTCTCAGTAGAGGCCTGCGAATCTGAAGTAGTGGGTATCAGGGGCTGCGAAAGTGTCTTACTGAGTACCGGCAAACTGGCGACTAGCTTAACGGAAGCGTCGGCAGCTTTGGACCCATGCGGTCTATCTTTACGTTTTTTCGGAATGTCGGTAGTCAGATGGCTTACCGAAGCCATTTCTGGATAGTTAAACAGAGTACCAAAATCATGTGCAGCAAAAATAAACAGACGTTGAATAGCTTGGGTGTTGAATAAGGCACAAAACTGACAGCGGGGGACGTCGTGGTCTGGGCCTAAGCAAGGAATGCAGTACAAATAAAAATCTTTATGAGGTATTTGCTTTCCACAGGTAATACAATTGTTAACTTTTACTGACATCGGTTTAGAGCAAGAAAAAGGATCCCCAAAGTTGTACTTAGCTTTTTTGAAGACTTCGGTTCTGAATCTCAAAAACGAAAATTTCAGGAGTCGGACGACCGGCACTTGTGAACTGCTTCTGCTTCGAGCACCGCTCAGCAATTAAGACTGATGTAATTTATTTATTTTTATTTATTTATTTATTTAAATTTGTTGACCGGGAGTGTCCGACTGGACCTGGGTCCATTTTCAGCGGAGGCCCGGGGAGAAAAGCTCCACAGTAAAATAAACAGACAGTAGTTAAATTGGATTACATAGCGATTAACAATTTAACATAGAAATTACTTACAACATATTTACAGATGAAGAACATAATAAATCAGTAGACAACTAGAATTTTTATCTGTGAAGTACATAACAGGCATTAACAAATGTAACAATGAGAAGTTCCTGCTGTATAGTAAGTACTAGGCTTATGACCGCATCTGAGCTTGCTATCATCAAGGTAGTTAGTGGAGGTGAAAGAAAGGTAGTAGTTGGATGGGGTGGATGATGATAGAGTGGGAGTTGCAAGGGCACAGCCAGCATGTTTTTAGGTGCGCTTTTAATAAAGTTTTGAAGTTGGTGCATGATGGTACGGAGGTAATTGTGGGTGGGAGTGAGTTCCATAATTTGGCTATGGCGCAAGAGAATAGTGCTTCACCAGCAGAGTTATTGGCTTTAGTGATTTGCAAGTGATTTTTGTTGCTGGATCTTAGTGGTCTGGTGGTGCGATAGGGTTGGAGTAGATTCTAGAGGGATGGGACATTTAGTGGATGGTTTACTAGTTTGTGGGCGAGTGAGAGTTGATACCACTGAAGGAGGTGAGAGAGTTCAAGCCAGCCCAGTTCAGCAAGTGAGAGACAGTGGTGACTACGGTAGGATGCCCCTGTGGCGAATTTGGCGATTTTGTTGTAGCAGGTCTCTAGCTTGTTTAGATCACATTGCCTTAGGTTGGTATATACTGGAGAGGCATAAAGAAGGGTGGAGATAAGGTGGGAATTTGCTATTGAAATCTTTGCTGCTTTGGTGAGAAATTGTTTATTTCTGTATAATGCTCCTAGTTTTTTGTGGACTTTTTATGGTCATGGATATGTGAATGTCAAATTTTAGTTTATTGTCTATTTCCACTACTAGCAATTTGGTGTGTTCAGTTGGGTATATAGTGGTGTTGTCTTTTGCTGTGATGTTAAAGTGAGAGTTGTTTTGAGTATGTTTGGTGGGTTGGAAGATGAGTAGTTTAGTTTTGTTTGGGTTGAGTATTAATTGGGCATCGGATAACCATGTTTCAACAGAGGAAAAGGCTTCCTGTGTGACTTTTTGCAGTTTGGGTAGGGACTGGTTTGAGCAGATGATGGTTGAGTCATCTGCGTATTGGATGAGTGTGCCATGTTTGGTGGCAGAGGCTAGATTATTGGTGTAAACAGAGAAAAGTAGGGGTCCAAGGATGGATCCTTGGGGAACCCCTATGGAGACAGGTAGTTGGGGAGATATGTCATTCTGCCATACAACAGATTGTTGGCGGTCAGACAGGTAACTCTGAAACCAGTTGGTGACTGATTGCGAGGAGGATAGGTTATTGAGGACAGAGATAAGTTGTTTGTGTGGGACCATGTCAAATGCTTTAGATAGGTCTAGGAAAGTAGCAGAGGAGAGATAGCCATTGTTTTTATGATGAAGGATAGTGTTAGTAAAGGAGAGTAAGGCAGTGGTGGTGCTATGGTTTGGTCGGAAACCATGCTGAGTACTGGAAAGGAGGTTGTTAGTAAGGAGGTAGTGTGAGACCTGAGAGTGTATGCATCTCTCTAGTATTTTGGAGAGTGGAGAGAGAATAACTATGGGGCGGTAATTGGTTAGTTCTGCACAGGGTCCGCCTTTGTGGAGGGGAATTATATGCGAGACTTTCCACAATGTGGGAACGTAACTTTCTGACAGAGATCGGTTAATCAAGATGGATACTGGGTAGGCCAGAGCATCAGCTGCGATTTGTAGGTATTCACTTGGGAGGTTGTCTGCTGCTAATTTGGTGGGTTTAAGTTCAGTTAAGAGTTTTTTTATGTTGGAGGTAGGTACAGGAGAAAAAAAGAAGGCAGTGGGGAGATTACTAGTTGAAGGTGTGGGTTGGAGGGGAGGGGGGTTGTGTTGTTTAGCTAGTGATAGTATGGTTTGGGTGAAGTGTGTTGAATGAGGTAGCAATATTTTCTGAGGAGTGAGGGATGTTAGGAGGAGGGGTACTGACTTTACCTGGGTGGAGGATGGTGTTTATGGAGGACCAGAATTGTTTGGGGCTGTGTTGTGAGGAGTCTAGGGCAAACTGGTAGTACTGGAATTTGTCCCGTTTTATTAGCTTTTTGACTCCATTGCGTAGTTCTAGGAATTTCTGTCTAGCTGCGGGGGTTTTGGTTTTGCGCTAGTGCTCCCAGGCTTTATCCCTGTTTTTCATTTCTGACTTAGTGGTTTTCTGTAGCCATGGGGAGTGTTGTGCTTTGGTTCTGGAAAATCTTATGGGGGCATGGTAATTAAGGATGTTCAGGAAGGTAGTATTAAAAAATTCAACTGCGTCATCTAGACTGAGGTACTTTAGAGCATGCCAGTTACATTCTTTGAGGGATGAGATGAATGTGAGTGGGTTAAAGTTTAGTTTTTTACGTATTTGACGATAGATGACAGGTTTAGCTTGGTACAGGTATTTTTTGAGTAGGAATGTTGGGGAGTGATCACTGAGGCTATCTGATAAGCAGCCTGTTATATATGACTGGGGGTTCTTACTGACTAGTATCCAATCCAGGGTAGTGTACTTGCTGGAGTTTTTATTTATCCTTGTTGGTGACTGGACTAGTTGGGTGAAGCCATGAAGGTGTACATGATGGGTTGGATTGTTGCCAGAACAGGATTGCCAGTCAATATTGAAATCACCTAAGATGATAGTTTCTTGGGGGAGATGGTGGGTAGACCAGCTGAGGAGGTTTTCTAGTGGAGGGATGTTTTGGCCAGGTGGGAAGTAGCATCCAATTATGTTGATGGTTTTGTTTTGGTTAATTTTGAGGTTGGTATACATTATTTCTTCATTGCGGATTTGTGGAGCTGATGATTTTAAGATCTGGATGTTTAGATGCTGTTTAAATATTATAGCTACACCACCTCCTTTTTTGTTTAGCCGGTCTACTCTTAGTATGCAGTAACCTGTAGGGAGTATTTGCTCACTGGTAATGAGGTTTTAGCCAGGTTTCTGTCAGGATGACAATATCTGGGGAGTATAAGTCAATGGTGGCATGGAGTTCATGGACTTTGTTGGATATACTTTAATACTTAGGCTTAGTAGAAGGAAGTCACTTGGCTTTCTATTGGCTGTAATATGGGAGAAGTTGTGGTTTCTAGTCTGATTATGAGGATTGGGGTTGGAGATGGTAGGGCCAGGGTTGGGGTGGATGTCTCCACTTAGGGCTAGTTTTGATATGCATGAGATTATTAGTTCTCAGTTTTTGAATGTGTTTGTTTATAAGGGAAACTTTATGATTGTGCTCTGTGGGTAATAGGTATGGTGGGAGGGTTACTATGTTAAGTTGTAGGGATGCTTTACGTTTGAGTAATATAGTTGGTAGAATATGTGGGGGTGCATAGGGATGGTTCTTGAGCTGGTGGGAGGGGAGCTGAGTATGGGTGAGACATGGGTGGTGGTGTGAGTAGTAGTACAGTGGTAGTGGTTAAGTGGGGGAATGATGGAGCTTTGGTAGGATGTAAGATATGCAAGGAGAGTGCATGCAGTGAGCAAAGGAAAGGTATGCTTGTACATGTCAGTTGAGGAGGTGTGAAAGTAGAGGGAATATGGAGGAGGTAGTGTTGGGTTAGCGCTGTGGTTGGCTATTGGAAAGATGGGAGGGGTTTGAGTGCAATAAAGGTGGGACCACTAGGGGCGGGAGGGAATAAGCGGCAGGGTGGGGAGCAAAGCGGGTAGAGACCCTGTTAGGTTCTTGTATGAGGGGCTGGAAACAATCACAAAGCAAGACAAGTATGTGTTAAGAAACAATCACAATTGACCAAGGACTGCTCTGAAACTAAGTCTTTTCTTAGTTTCTCAGGTGGAAAAACAGGATAACCTTGTATCAGTAGGCTACTGTGGTCATAGTTTAAATTAACAAACACACAGTATTGATCAGTTATAGATACTATTTGCTAACAGAAGGGAATAAGAGAAAGTGGAAGATGTGTGTGGTGGTGGTGGGGGGGGGGGGGCTGCTTACAGCCAAAGCACAGTGTTCTCCAGGGGAAAATGAAGATTGGCTCAAACAGGTAGACACATACTCAAAGGTAACTGTAGCCGTTTGCAGACAGTTCAGACCCGGACTGCGCTTCTCTTATAAGAATGCTAAAGGTGGTACCGCAGTTGAATACTTAAGAGTGGTGTTAGGTCTTGAAAAGAAGAGTACAGAGAGGAGTAAGCACTTTTGAGATGGTAAATATATATTATAAAGATTATAAAAAACACACTGAGCAAATAGCTACCACATGCAGGACAATGTCCTGAACCACTAATTAGTATATGCAGATACTGAGCCAATTGGAAGAACATTAGAAAACAAAAACCCAGACAGTTATGCAGCCACAGATAAAAATATAGCGAGCAGCAATCTGTCGTGGTTCTCTAATGTGATTCTATCCACCAGTAACAGCACAAACTTATAGAAATAATTTAGACACTAGTATGAGCTGTCTACACACAACACAATTACATGAATAACATTAGTGAACAAGGTGCAGCTATACAAATAGACCATACATACTATTATACTAGAAACAACTTGGTGCATACAAAATGCTAGCATGCCATAGTAACATCAATAATAAAGCATAAAACATATTAGATGTCCAACACAATTCAACATAAACATATACAGTTGTAAAATGTCTAATACAATTCAACATAAATAGGCATTTACAGTTGTAAAACACTTACTGGAGAGACACTGAGCCTTCATGGGGCCTGTAGCAGAGTGGATTGTAGTTTTACAAATGGTGCCTGCCACAGGTAATATTTATTAACTCTGGGATTGTCTTAAGGTAATAAACAGGGAAGGGGAGGGAGAACAAGGGTGTGAGCAGGCAGTTCTTTGTACTGCTGCTAATGAGCCAAAGCAAGACAGGTATGTGTTAAGAAACAATCACAATTGACCAAGGACTGCTCTGAAACTAAGTCTTTTCTTAGTTTCTCAGGTGGAAAAACAGGATAACCTTGTATCAGTAGGCTACTGTGGTCATAGTTTAAATTAACAAACACACAGTATTGATCAGTTATAGATACTATTTGCTAACAGAAGGGAATAAGAGAAAGTGGAAGATGTGTGTGGTGGTGGTGGGGGGGGGGGGCTGCTTACAGCCAAAGCACAGTGTTCTCCAGGGGAAAATGAAGATTGGCTCAAACAGGTAGACACATACTCAAAGGTAACTGTAGCCGTTTGCAGACAGTTCAGACCCGGACTGCGCTTCTCTTATAAGAATGCTAAAGGTGGTACCGCAGTTGAATACTTAAGAGTGGTGTTAGGTCTTGAAAAGAAGAGTACAGAGAGGAGTAAGCACTTTTGAGATGGTAAATATATATTATAAAGATTATAAAAAACACACTGAGCAAATAGCTACCACATGCAGGACAATGTCCTGAACCACTAATTAGTATATGCAGATACTGAGCCAATTGGAAGAACATTAGAAAACAAAAACCCAGACAGTTATGCAGCCACAGATAAAAATATAGCGAGCAGCAATCTGTCGTGGTTCTCTAATGTGATTCTATCCACCAGTAACAGCACAAACTTATAGAAATAATTTAGACACTAGTATGAGCTGTCTACACACAACACAATTACATGAATAACATTAGTGAACAAGGTGCAGCTATACAAATAGACCATACATACTATTATACTAGAAACAACTTGGTGCATACAAAATGCTAGCATGCCATAGTAACATCAATAATAAAGCATAAAACATATTAGATGTCCAACACAATTCAACATAAACATATACAGTTGTAAAATGTCTAATACAATTCAACATAAATAGGCATTTACAGTTGTAAAACACTTACTGGAGAGACACTGAGCCTTCATGGGGCCTGTAGCAGAGTGGATTGTAGTTTTACAAATGGTGCCTGCCACAGGTAATATTTATTAACTCTGGGATTGTCTTAAGGTAATAAACAGGGAAGGGGAGGGAGAACAAGGGTGTGAGCAGGCAGTTCTTTGTACTGCTGCTAATGAGCCAAAGCAAGACAGGTATGTGTTAAGAAACAATCACAATTGACCAAGGACTGCTCTGAAACTGTAAGTCTTTTCTTAGTTTCTCAGGTGGAAAAACAGGATAACCTTGTATCAGTAGGCTACTGTGGTCATAGTTTAAATTAACAAACACACAGTATTGATCAGTTATGGATACTATTTGCTAACAGAAGGGAATAAGAGAAAGTGGAAGATGTGTGTGGTGGTGGTGGTGGGGGGGGCTGCTTACAGCCAAAGCACAGTGCTCTCCAGGGGAAAATGAAGATTGGCTCAAACAGGTAGACACATACTCAAAGATAATTGTAGCTGTTTGCAGACAGTTCAGACCTGGACTGCGCTTCTCTTATAAGAATGTTAAAGGTGGTACCGCAGTTGAATACTTAAGAGTGGTGTTAGGTTCAAAGGTAACTGTAGCTGTTTGCAGACAGTTCAGACCTGGACTGCGCTTCTCTTATAAGAATGTTAAAGGTGGCACCGCAGTTGAATACTTAAGAGTGGTGTTAGGTTGGAGAGACACTGAGCCTTCATGGGGCCTGTAACAGAGTGGATTGTAGTTTTACAAATCTGTAATGGCGTCGGCTGCATGTTTTATACCCCTGACGACCTGACATCATGGAAGAAGGGACAGCATCCGATGCAGGGATCCAAGACTTTGATATACAGGCCAGCTGAGCGCTACCTGCAGGCAGATAACCCAAATGTAATGACTGCAACAGTGAAACATGAAGAACATCTAGTTGAGAGAGTTTATCTATTATGCCCAAGTGGGGAATAGTGTCAAAGGCTTTGGCCAGGTCAAGGTGGCAGTGTGCACAGTCTTCCCCTCATCTATGGCTTTGGTGACTGTCTCAAAGAAGTCAACCAGATTTAAAGAACATAACCTCCCCTTGTCAAAGACAAACTTTGTGGGGTCGAGTATTTGGAGGTTGCCAATCTCCCTGTTAATGAGGTCCATGACAATCTGTTCCATGACCTTGCAGATCAGGCTAGTTAGGCTGATGGGTCTATAATTTCCTGATGGTTGGACGCTCTACCTTTGTGTATAGGGATGGTGGCTGTCCTCTACTCGGCTGGGACAAAGCCGGTACTCGGGCTTTGGTTGAATAAGGTCCTTAATGGTACTGCAAAGTTCATGTAGGATACAGCCTGGGATTTTATCGGGTCTCATGGAGGCAGTATTTTTTGCCTTTGAGAAAGCAGTGATGACCTGTTCCCTAGAGATAAGGGGAGGGGCCCAGGTACTGGGGATGTCTGATTTACTGATGGAAGGGACAGAGGGTTGAAGTTTTCGCTGAATCTGTCAGCCAGTAGGTGGGCTATATCTATAGTATCTGTGTATGTTGTGTCCTTGACCACCAGTTCTGAACACATCTGGATGCTTCCTTTGAGATTGCAGACATATGTGAAGAAGGCCTTATGATTGTCTTTAGTAGACGTGACCAATTTGGACTCCAAGTTGGCTTTAGAGGACTTCTCTAGCGCTCATTTGTTTGTTCAGGCTAAGGAGAGATTGCTTCTAGTTGGGCACCTGCTCTTTCTTGGTCCTGGGTACAATTTCCTTTTGCTATATAGTTTATTTATTGCAGATGTCCACCAGACAGGTTTACGATGATTTTGTTTGGTCAGGTATACCCGATTCCATGCACCTACATAAGTGCTTGTATAGTACTTTGGTGTAGATTTGAACATTGGTGCCAGTTCCTACAAAGGGGGAGGGGGCTGTGAAGCTGTTTATACCATCCCTCAGGAGGTTGTAATCAGCTTTGGAGAAGTTTTTTCCTTGACCCCAGCTAGAGGGGGATCAGGAGAGATGCCGACTTCAAAAGTGTCCGCTTTACAGTCGGATCTTATCAGGGAAGCTGATACTGTAGGTGTGCTGCAGTGGTTACTCATGTTAGTTAATACCAAGTCCAAGATATTATCGCCTCTTGTGGGGGTATCAACTAGCTGCTCCATTGCATTTGCATTGATACAATTGAGGAATCACTGGCCATTTGCGTTCTTGCATGAGCAGTTTTTCCAATCTATGGTTGGGTAGTTAAAGTCGCCCAGGATCAGGGTAAAGGGTTGAATCTTGGTAGATTCAAAGAGGTCCAGACAGGTAGAGTGGTCATCTCGAGTCAAAGTTGGAGGCCTGTAGCTAGCTATGATTTGAATGGGGGTCTTTGTCAACGGTTAACTGCACCTGGAGTCTTCTCCTGTGTGTCATACTGTTTGACCAACCTGGAGGTGTGTCTGTCTTGTATTGAAACTCCACTTCCTTTGGCCTTGCTGTCCACAGTTTGGGGTCTGAATGTATGACAGGATGAGTAACCATGTAAGGCTGAAATGCTCAAAGCTTTGAACCAGGTTTCTGTGACTGCACAAATGTCAGCATCTTCCAGGGTTAAGAATGCTTGCAATGAGTGCAGTTTCGTGTTTAGACTCCAAGCATTTAGCAGCATGACCTTTACTTTGCATTTTGTTGGAAGTTTTATGCTGGTTTCATCGACCTCAGGACTTTTTCCAAAATAAGGCACTATGGGGTAGGCAAGGCCTTGTCAGAAGCCTGAAGCCCAAGTGAGACAAATGCAGGCCATCTCTAGCAAAGCATCATGGTCTGTTGATCACATCTTCCCAGGCTGTCAGACACTGGATCCCCCTGGAATGACACCAGAAACTAAGCCAATTGTTAATGTCAATCGTTTTCTGTTTGTATTGAGGCATCATTCTGGGTGATGGCAGAAGACTAGGGGCATACATGCCTGGGACACGCATTCATCTAGCTCAATCATGTCTCTCCTTATATAGTCCAGGGATGTACGTCTCAAGCCATTCACTCCAACATGGACTATGGAGTCTCCCTATGACTAATATGTTGGGTTTATTGTTAGGCCTTTGTGGCTGCGAGACACAGGTGTGTGGACTACATGTGGTATGTGGTGTGGAGGGTTGTGGAGTTTGCATGTGTTTTTGCCTCCGAGGTCTCCTTTGTTTGGGTTTGTTTTTGTTGAGAACCTCCACATATGTGGGTGTGTGTTGTGTAGTTGTGGGTGGTGTTTGAGGTGTAGTGATTGTGTTGATAACTTTCTCAGTGCCACAAACTGGCTTGTGAGGGAGATAGCATAGACTCTAGGTTATTAATGTAACTGCATCTCTCATATTGTGTTCCTAGGTGGTAGCAGTAGATGGTTGTCCGCGTAATGAGGCAGTTGCTACACTCTCTCAGGATGCCCATATCAACCAGGCTGGCAGGAGAAACAGTAGGAAATTTTCCATCCATATTCGTCAGAATCTGAGGGACAGAGGCCTGGGAGAGCTAAGGGACAGGCCTAAAGCCCAAGTGCTTAAACCAAAACTAAGAGGCTTAGAATAACATTTACAATTTAAACAGGCTAAAAAGAATCAGTAATAAATACAGCAGAAAAGATGCAACTGAACACTTTAGAGAACAAGTAGCAGAAAACGCAAGCTGAAGTAATAGAGTAAGAGAAGGAAATACATACTGTAAAAGCAGCTGAATTTGTTTTTTTAAAGTAAAGTGGAAAGGGAGAAGGGAGACTCTAGAGAATGCTTTTAACTGCAAACAAATCCATTATATGATACACGCCTTGGCAGGAAAATCAGAACAGATGCTTAACAAAGAGAGAAAATTTCCAATTAATACCTTTCACACAGTGAAACTAGCTAAAAAGCTTTACAAAAAGTGAGGCAGTAACAAAAGTGATCTAACAGGCCCAGCAAGGCAGACAATTGCAGTACAATAATCCAAACTAGTTTATAGCAATAAAATACTGTAAAACGTGCAATAAATGGTAAGACTAAGCAATAACTAGTAAAAACAGCATAACAGTACTTCAACTCAGCTTTTCTTTATCCCCAAAGTGATACAACAAAGAATTACAAATATATACTAGTCAGAAGAAAATAGACTTAATTGCACTTGTAAACATTCTCACAGGTAATAATTTAAAGAATTACAAAACTACAAAACTTAAATGCTCTGACCTTCTCTTATCATCGCTTTCCAGCAGCTGCAGTTTGTAATACGAGTTTGTTCCTCTACTAATATCCACAAGTCCCAGAGTGGCACTGAATATTTTGCCATTCTGCTCCAAAACATGAGCACAGTTTTCAAGACCTAAATGACAGAAAACATTACTTATGTTTTAAAGAAGATGAAAAAGGGGTTGCTGCAGAGGTAAAATGTTTTTCATTTAAGCTGCACAGAGAGATTACAAACAGGCAAGGTATTCTTCTCAGTATATAGCTCTTAAAGGTGAATGTGATGGATTAAGCAGGTATGAGTATTCCAGTTCAATCAACTCACCTAGGCTGCATATTTGCCGAGCTACCTCTACCCACTACAATTACATTACTCTGACACTAAATTATGTGGGGAAAATAATGCATGCATGAAAAAAGATGCAAAGGCATAAGTGGTATAATATTTTTTATAGCTTTAACAAGTAAAGCCATAGTTCTCATACATGCTAGCAGAGACCACTTCCCTCCAGACTACATATCTCTAAGAGAAGAGAAGGATTGCATGGACTGATTCCAGGTCTGGTCACTGGTGCTTCACAACATTAAAGCTCACACTTCATAGTCTCTACAACAAAATGTCAGATCGTCAAATCCTGCCCCTCTCCTGCGGGGGAAAAAAAAAACAACCAGTACCAGACTACTGACACATTACTAGCCTCAAACCATTCCATTCATTTGGATGCTGCAAAATCCAAGCTAAAGATTTCTCCTATTAAACT
The DNA here is from genome assembly GCF_019279795.1 of Protopterus annectens. Classification (NCBI taxonomy): domain Eukaryota; kingdom Metazoa; phylum Chordata; order Ceratodontiformes; family Protopteridae; genus Protopterus; species Protopterus annectens. Next base: position 913,466,272 of record NC_056727.1, on the reverse strand, counting down.
GTCACTACACCACTGCTGGACCACTGCAATGTTTCCTAAATAATGAACCATTACTAATGCCATCATATGTGACTTCTTTACTAAAAGGCTCTCAAGTCAGTCAGACTTATCCAAATGTCTGTTGATTGGGTAGATGAACTAGTCACAAAACCCCTTTCAACCATCATCTGCACTCTCCCAGAAACAATGAGAAGGAAACCATACAGAATAAAACTGGAACTCAGAATAACAAAATTAAATCAAACAGTAACAGGACTAAAACAAAGCAACATAGAACAAAGCACTAAACTTAGCAGCAGCATATAACAATACATATGCAGTGATAGCTCATAGTATTGACATTACTTGGTTTGTTAGTATTCCACATCCGTACGACACAGCATACAATACTGTGCAGTAATTAGGTCAAACATTTTCCAGCCCCTCTAAAGCACTTGCAATTATTTGAAAAGAAAATCTGAGTCTATTTTGAAAAGAGACAGAAGTCTGACGTGGCCTAACATTTACAGAAGGCCATTCCAGCAGGCTGGATGCAGTTTGGGTGATATTGTTTCCAACAGAAGTACTGAAATGGGGGTCTCTTAGAATCCACACACTGCTAGTCTCAAGATCATTTGCGGTCGTCTTTGTTGTAATTAAGATTTGTCCTACTTTATCTTCACAACTTTTCACAAACACAAAAGCAGCATTAAGTTGTGTTGCACTGCTTCTAAATGGTATCCAACTTGTATTCTGTAAAGGAAGGCAATGATGAACTCTGGGCTCAACTAACAGCATGTTTTGTTTATGGCGGTTTGGAGTATTGTGAGGTTTATGCAGGAAATGAGTGATAACAGGGAGGACACACTCCAATTATGGTAGCAATACATTTTTTGACTAGTGCCATTAATGTTTTAGGAAATGAGACACTGGAAATTTTGTAGCACCTTATCTACAATTGTGTGTGTGCATTTGAATGGCAGGCTTTGGTCTGTGAGAAGGTTTTGGCATCTGTGTTCACATGCCTGCTTAATTACATTCCCAAGAGGGTCTCCAACTATAACCTGAACTGGATTAGACAGATTTTTGCTGTTCTGCAAGAATCAAGACATCAACACATCAGTTTCCCTAAAGTTAAGTTTACTTTCTGTTGCCCAGGCCCATAAAAACTCTGCTTGTAGCTTGTTTTGTAAATAAGAAATAGTTTTGTCAGAACCAAGAAATATATATGTGTAAAATGTTACATCCACTTATGAAAAATCAAGGAGATTAGGTTACCACAAAAACAGAAAACTGTGTAAGCCTCAGAATTGACCCCTGGGGAACACCATTACTAACCTTTCCTATGCCTGACACACTGCTGCCAAAGGTAAATCAGAGGGGTTCCATTTTTTGCACAATTATGAAACTACATTCAGCGAAAGCTCATGAATCCTCATCAAGTGGCATGACTGATGAAATACATGTCTAAAGTCCCATCAAGAAAAAAACATTCCAATAAAGTATTACTTTTGTCACAACAGTATTTGTGACACTGCAACCAGAAGCCATTACAAAACCCAAACATGAACTCATGCTGGGTACCCGTTAGGAGTCCACAGCTGCTAATGTATGCTCAGTGACTTGTCGTCAGATTAGTTTTTCACAAACTTTGCCACTGAGACCAATAGGCCTTCTGCCTTGTTTTACTTTTATCTTTATAAATTGCTATATCTAACTTCCTCTTTTACTCATCATCTTTCTTTTTCCATTTCTATCCCTGTAAATCATTTCTTTTCTCCTATTTTTTCCATCGAATGTCTTGTGCTTTCCTGGTCTAATCTCCTATTTCACTTTTCTCCTCTTCTTTCTATTTTTTTCCTTCTTCTCTTTGCTTTCCTTCTTCATGGACTCATCCTCACTCCTCTTATATATTTAAATGCTGCTTAGATATTTCTTTTTGTAAATTTTTCATATGTTACACTTCTAATTTTGTCAACCTTGCTTTCTTCCCTTGTCTATTACTTTGTTACACAATGAGACTATTATTTTGCTATTGTACTCGTATTCCTTTTTTTAATTTACACTGTGCTTTTCTCCTCTCTAATTTTCGCTTATGTGTATTTTATTGTGCTGTTTGTATTATTTTCTCCATTTTGGGGCATTCCCCCCGGGACTCCGATGAAAATGAGCTAACACTCAGCCAGACTATCCTAGTTAACAAAAGTAAATAAGTAGTATCTGAAAATGGTCTAAAGCCTTGAGGGGATTTTGGGTTGAGAACTTTAGTCAGTGGCAAAATATAGGTGGTCTTTAAATAGAGAGAGAATATGACCTGTTACATATGTGAGTTGTTGAAAATGAAAGAATTCATAATTGACAAGTAGCCAGTCTTAACAGTATTACAAATTTCAAGCCTTTGTAATTAGCTTTCTGAAGAGGTTTTGCATCCAAGTTGTGGTGAAGTTCTCTAATCTGAAATGATGGCAATAACCTTAATTTAAAGGCAATGTAAGGAGTTATGTAGACAGAGGAGGATCTTTTGGGCGAGGGATTTTTAGGACATGCAGGAGGTGGAATGAAGTACAGTTGTCTCCCACTTACCATAACTGTAGATGTTTGAATAGATCAGTGTTGCAGTACAGATTCTAGGCTCTTTTGCCATGCAGATGCCTCTGACTGGCCTGATTTCCAGAGTCATTACATCATCCCTGGCTAACAGACGTCAAAAGACGACGTCAGGGTATAAGAAGGGTGTCCATCAGTGCCATCTTCAGGTCTTTCTAAGCACTGAACAAGTAATATGATGCTTGAGGACAGCATGGCTTCCCCAGTTGTCTGAGTTTGAGTGAGAACGAGGAAGAGGGATGATGGAGATGAGAAGACCATCTGCAGTGAAAGCCTCTACCACTTGCACTCAAAGGGAAAGAGAAAAGTGGTCAGCAGACAGAGGTTGGAGGATGGGAGTATGTTACTTTAACAGTGATCTACTTGAATATCTACAATTATGATAAGTGAGACAACCGTACCATGTTCTTCGTAGATAATGCTGCAGTACTGATTCTGGGGATGACCCACAAAGCTAAAAGTTGGGTGGTGGGTCACCTACATGACCCTAGGAAATAAGGTTTTGCAGGATGTCAGTGAAGAAACCTGCTCTAACCCTGCAGACATTGCTTAGATCAGTGTTTTGTAAAGGTGTGCAAAGTTTCATACTGCTCCCTCTACAATGTAGGGAGTCCTTTGAGGAAAGCAGTGATAGTTGCCCCATGCATGGTAGAGTGGACTTCAATATGATCAGGTAGAGATTCTCTATAGCGAAAGTAATAGAAATTACTGCAATTTGCTATTTGGAAATGGTCTGCCTTTTTTTTACCCCTGTGAAAGCAGCCAGCAAATGCTCTGCTCTAGTAGGGTTTTTTGTCCAGTCTAGATAATACCTGATTTGCCTGTTAGCATCCAGGGAATGAAGGACTTGCTCTGTCCTGTTCTGTGGATTTGGTAATAAGACTTGGCAGGTGGACAGCCCTGATTAGAGTAAGTTCTGATACCTCCTTAGGCATAAAAGATGGGTTTGTTCTAAGGGTTTCCCTTTCCCTCTAAAGAACAGTGAAAGGCTCTTAACATATGAGGACCTGTAGCTCCGACACCTTCCTTCTGATGTGATGACTATAAAGTGGACTTCCAAGCAAGCATCTTGAGAGAGGCAGTGGAAGACTGTTCAAAAGGGGACAAGGTATGTTTCTCTAGCACACAATTTAGATCTTAGACAGGAATAGGGCTCCTTCTGGGTGGTCTCAAGAGAATTACCCCTTTTAGGAAAGGTTTCATGAGAAGGTGTGAGAAGACAGGTGAAAAACTGTGCAGTCAAGCTGAGATGGCAGATGCATGCATTTTAAAACAGGCTTGTAATGTACTCAAAGACTGAGCTGATGTCCGTCTGAGAATGACTGGTGTTCTTGCTGTTACACCAGATGGAAAATCTCTTCCATTTTGTCAGGTATGATTATTTGGTATTGGGTTGCCTTTTCTCCTTTAGTATGTAAAGCACATCTTTGGGAGAGAAAAGAAAACCAGTGTTGCCTCTGCCAAAAGGCAGCCACTAGGGATCATGCTGGGTTTATCCGCCCTGACTTTTATCAGCATCCTGGAGACAGAGACAAGGGCAGGAATGCACACAGGAAAAGGTTTGCCCACCTGAAAGAGAAAGGATCTTTTTTCCAAGTCCTTGTCTGTTGAGTTCTGGAGCACGTTTGTAATTGTCTGTTCTGGTGAGAGGCTAACAGGTTACTGAGGGGATACCCTAATGCAGAGTTCGGTCCAAGAACACCTCACTTCAGCTCCACTCCCTGGGGTCTAGAAGATTCCTGCTTAGAGCATCTAGCAGGGTACTCTTCAGACCTGGAATATAATATGCTACGAGAGTAAGTCCTAGTTCCTGAGCAAGCATCCAAATCTTCCACGTGAGGCTGCACAAAGGGCACTGTCTGGCCAAATGCCTGGGCATAAATTCTGCTGAAAAGCTTTTATGGAAGGTAAACTGCTAGTACATCCTCCTGGTTTATACTCAGTTTTCTCCACTGTGATGTCAGATGCCCCATACTTTCCAAGAACCTAAGTGGAACCCCCCCCACCAGTCTATGCTTGAACTGTCTATGGTGATGGTCTTGTCTGCTTCTGGTTAAGAGAAATTCACCCTGGGTTCTGGAGTATGGTGCTCTTCCACCATAGCAGCTCCTTCTTCATGAGTGGAAGGAGAGACAGTAGGGTATTTGCAGGGGGTTGAGAATGCTGTTTGCAAGCATATTTTTAGAAACAAGTTAAGTTTTCTCATGTGCAACTTTGCAAGCGGAATCATGAGAATGCAGATGTCATGTAATGCAGAATCCTCAGAACTTCCCTTGCTGAGCTGTGGTGTTTTGGTAACAAGCTAGTCAGGTAGTTTGTCAGGAAAAGATATTCCGTCTTGGGGAAGGAAGGCTTTCTGCTGGACAATCAGAGGGCTTCCAGAAAAAGGATCCTTATATGAGGAAAATTTTGTGATTTTTGAAGACTTAAGGTGAAAGCTACATTTTGGAAGCAATCTACAGTGATCTGCAAGGCATCTAGCGTCTCTGCTGTGGATTTTCCTTGAATAAGACAGTCTAAGTATCGGGTAAATATGGAACTCCCAGAGCTCTGCAACATGCTATCAAAGAAGCTAAGCATTTTGTGAAAATTCTGGGAGCAATGGACAGCCGAAATGGTAAAGCAAAGAACTGAAAGTGACAGACTGCGGCTACAAATCTTGGGTATTTTCTGTGACTGTCTGGTATGGGGACATGGAGGAGTCTTTTAGGTCTAGGATGACCATAAATGTATCTTGGAAGATCATGGGAAGCAATTTTTGTAAAGTAAACATTTTGAACTTTGGGATATTGAAAAACTATTTTCGAAAGGTCTAGGATGGACCTCCAAGTGTCCTCCTTTCTTAGAACTAGAAAAATTCTGGAGTCAAAGCCTCTTCTCCTTTGACCTGGAGGAAAAGGATAAATGGATCCTTGGTGGAGTACTTCCCTTTAGATAGGTGGTAAGTCTCTCCTGTTCTTTTGGTGTTTTTTTTGGATGCCTAACTAGGGTGGAATTTCTCTGAACTTCATGCAGTACCCCCTTTCTACAATGCTGAGGAACTACTGGTCCCTAGTGATGGTCTTCCACTGATTTAGAAAGGAGAGTCTTCTAGTCAGAGGTTTGGAAGGGATAGTGAGTAGGGGTATTTGCGGGCTGGGGTTGAAAACGGTCAGTTTGTCTCTGTGCTGTGTGGGCTCTTTGAAGCTGCCTTTTCTGTGCCACTGTTCTAGTCTCCATCTTCTGGACTGTCTGAGTCTCTTGCCAGGGGTTGCCTCCCCTTGTCTTGTCTAGGGAAAAAAGGCCAAGATTTTGAGGGGTAATTCCTACGGTACACCTTGGCGTCAGACAGATAAAATTCCTTAAGGTCTTTATTTGCTTTCCTTTCATATCTAGCTTACCAGAAACCTGTTCAGCTGGAGGTCGAAAAAGGAATTCTATGTCTAACAGAACCTCAAGTAGTTCAGCTTTGACCTGATCCAACAGGGGCTGAGGCCCTGTCTGTGGATGACAGATCCTGTGGCATGATGCATCCAAGGCAGAGACGCACTTTAGGGAATATATGGAAATTTGTAAAGCTTCTCTTGTCATCTCCTAAATTTCCTCTGATAAGGTTATATACACAATAGAGTCCATCTCAGATAGAAATTTATCCTGTATTGATTCAAGGTGCTTTAGCATATGGAACTGGCAATTCAATGCTCTCAATGCAAGGGAGGCAGAAGTATAAGCGTTTAAATTAGATCAGTCTAATACTCTATCTTCCCTATGACTGGGTAGGGGGTGTCAAATTGGTCCCTTAGCTACACCTTTTGTGGATTCAGTAGAGACAACTGATGGGTTAGCCTTAAGATTTTTGTAAAAGTGCCTGAAATTCAAGCACTCTGCAAACTGTCCGGCTTCCTTGGAGTAGGTGGTAAAGAATTAGGATGTAAAGCAAGGTCTTCAAAGACATAATCCAGTAATAAGTGTACAGGAGGGATAGCCAGTGGCCTGGAAAAGGCAAACTTAGTAGTTTCCTGTAATGGGTCTGAGCTTGTGAGAACTGTTTGCTTTCCCTGTTGAAAGCCTCCTTCATTCTATGAAGAGTATCCATGTAAGAAAGGTCCTCTGGAGGAAGGCAGAAGAGAGGGTGCCATCTGAGTCTGAATCTGGGAATGTCTGTGAATGAAGTGGCCCAGAATAGGATGACAACTCATCTCCTGTGCTTGAGGAATCAGAGTCCTCATGAAAGGCCATCATACTTTTAGGAGAGGCATCAGAAGCAAATTTGAGAGATGGCTCCTTGGATTTCAAGAAATGCATGAATTTCTGTTCTATTTTTAGGAGGTCTTGGGCTATCGCCTGAGTAGAAGTGGCTGATGGCAGAGGCAACGAAAAAGAAATGGTTCATTTTGGTTTAAGTGTCCATTTAGAAGGGATGACCGTTTCACAGTGAAAGTAGACAGACCGTCTCCCTCTAGATCTACAACTCGAACATTGGAAGCTGTGGACCGCTTAGTGACCTCAGACCTGACCAACATCTGTGTCATGGTAACAGTGGTAGGTAGGGTGGAAACCATGGCTGCCTCTCAAAAGGTCAGAACCCTTTGGCACAACCTAAGACTCACCAGATCAATGAAAAATCTTCATGTGGGGTTTGCTACCCACATTTCAAGCAACTGTTGACCTTCTGAAATATTAAACTGAGACATGAAAATCCTCAGTGGGGTACTTGCCAAACTGGAAGGAGGAGAGACAAAAACTGAACAGACTGACAGACTGTGAACATTCTGAACAAGTGAAGTGCACTGGACTGCACTGGCCAGAGAGAACTGAAAACTGACTGACACCCTTCTTATATATCCGGATGTCTGCATCACCCCTAGCCTACAGAAGTCCGAAGACAAAGACTCTGGAAACTGGGCCAGTCACAGGCTTCTCCATAGCAGAAAGACCAAAGAATCCTTACTGTAAACACAGACAACGAAGAACATCTGAGCTGGCAAATGTGGCAGCTGCAGAAGATTCAAATGTTTCTGAAAATCATTTGCAGACTGAATGCTGGTCAAGGTGTTAAATGTACTGTTAGGCAAATTAGATCTTTTATGTTCAAAAGGTTTTGAAAAACTATAGACATGAAAATGTTTTTCCTCCCAAGAAAGGAGGATTTGAATGACTTAGTTACTATCCTGCATTGTTTTCATTGCTAGGTATGGTATACATTCTCAATAAATGAACTATTTTTTCAAGTCTGCCAGTGGCTTATCTTTTTGTCTAAGCAGAGCCTTTAATTTGATGGTGAGGTGAATGCACCTCTGACTTCTTACTTTTCATAATTTGACCCAAAAAGTAAGTATTTTAGGAATTTTAAGCATTCTATCAGTGAAATCAGAATTTTTACCCTTTTAAAAACTGTACAGCTTATTAAGCCAAACATCTGCTTTGTCTGTGTCATTACAGTCAAACTACATTCAAAACCAAGGTTTAATTCAGTCATACCAGACAGCACTCGGCTAACAGTGTCAAGTTTCCATGTGTGCAAGGGATGAACAGCAACAGCCTGGACCTGTGACTGAATTTCACATTTAAATGAGGAAAGTCTTAAATTTGTTTAAATAAGTTTGCCTTACTTGTTCAGCTTTAATAATTTTCCTCACATTTAAGCTGCTTAATCACAGCACTAAATACCATAAATTCAGTGTAGTGATCAAGTTACATTGTAACAGTGCTGCATCGAGTCTTCCTTTCATGCGCTGTAGACATGAATGAGATGAAGCAGCCCCAAGCTAGTACTGGAGGCATCAAATGGCATACAACCTGCTTGGTGTGCTGGGGTAAATAAGCTAATCATCATCACCCTGTATTATTTTACCATTCAAGAAGGAAGATTTATTTTAACTTCTGGAACATAACAGCTGCATTCTTAGTGCATCAAAAACAACAGGACCTTCAAATGGGTCCTGTGACTCAGTATACCCTTTCCACAAAGTAAGATTAGGCACACTTCCAGAAGACCCCACTTTTGGTGGCATATGTTCCCAGTACTGACATACCATAAGGATGCTTAACCCCATAACCAGTCAAATTCCTAGGTAAAAAACAAGCACATTCCTACCAATCAAATGCCCTGTCCGTACAGACAGAAATAGTGGCAGGGTCTGCTGGGGGGCACTTGATCAGGAATTTATCAGAGTCAGGGACCCTGTGTAATCTCTGTCTGACCATCGAGGAACAGGAGGTTGGGAATCAGGATTAATGGATGCTGCTGAAAATGCATCCAGGAAAGCAGCTGTACAGGTGAGACAGAAGAGGGAGTGGATAATTCCATTTGAATCAAGTCATAAAATCTTTTCTGTGCTTCAGACACGTCTGAGCATTCCCACTTAAAGTGTTCTTTCATGAGATTAACAGTGTTGCCGAATGTAAGGTCTTCCACAGGGGAGTCAGGCTCAGCAGAGGCCTCTTCGAGTGATCCATATCCCAGTGGGGATGAGATCTGGAAAGAGTAGGATAGTGAGTCCTCAAGAGGAATCGGACAATTCTTCCTCTGGAGGCTGGTTCACAATCCTTTCAGGTAGAGAAGGCCTAGGATGAGAAGAGGGAGAGCCACAGGGACGAACTCAGATGAAGGCCTAAGGGCCAGGAAAGCATTGTAGAGACTCTGGTTGAAGGCCTGCCAGTCAGGTAAAGCCTCTGGAGGTGGGGTAATATGCCCGGTCTTTTGTTTTTTCTTGAATGGCCTAGCCAGCGTCTGGCTGGCGGTAAGCCTGGAAGAAATCATAGGAGCAGAGAAGGTTGAATCTAAAGTGTCCAACGAAGGTACTGGTCCCCCCAGCATCTGTAACGGGTACCAGTACATCCTCCTCAGACATGTCCGCTTTAGATTGTGCGACCTCCTGACAGGTACCAGCTTAATCTACGGTGGCGGAAGCAGAGTCCTCATCCAAGCTGACAGCTGCTAAAGGCTGAGGAGCGTCAGAGGGAGGCGCAGTGGAAGAAATAGGCTACATGGACTTGGCCCTCTTCCTTGGCAGTTCAGTTGGGGCATCGGAGGCGGCTTCCATACAGAGAGCCCTGCCTTACGCATTGGTTCTCCATGTACAAGAACAGAGCCTGTAAGCAACTGCAAAGGGTCTTGGGGATGAACGATTTACAGATGGCGCAGTTTTTGTAATCGTGCTCCCTACCCAGACAAGTGAGACACTGGTCATGGGTGTCTGTGTGGGATTTGGCGACCACAGTTGCACTTACTCTTACCAGACATGAACAGACTATCAAAAACAAGGATTGTAAAAAAGGCCCCAATGGGGGTACTAATCTTTTTTTTAATGCGAAACTGATCCTACATGCGTGAGTAGCAGGAACAACTGGTGTATGGCTGGCGGCTGAAAAGTTCTGAAGACTGGTGTGTGCAGATGGCACCTTTATGGCCCATGTACATGCCTATACGTCAAGACGTCTGACGCACCAAAGGGGAGTGAAAAAGATTTGGAAAACTGGCCGGACAAACTGATCAACTGCAACATTGGAATAGGAGATTAAGTGATACAATATGAATGTATCCACTAGCTCTAACAAAGAAAACCCAATGGACTCCCAAGATGGCTGCACATGGATCAAAAGGATAGAGCTTTCATAGTGTGAAAACTGTAAAACTGCATAAAAAGACCAGTAAAAACTATCAATTTGTGCATAACTCAGCTGCTGGCTAGTAATTACACTGCCCAAGTGCCAGCAAAATTTGGAGAAAGTAGGAGTAAATAAATCAGAAATGAAGAAAAATGTAGCTGTGAAGAATCTTGCAGCTGTTTAAAAAAGTGGATGAAGTTTCAGCTTTGACATAGGAGATGGTGTGTAGTATTTTAGGGGAAAAATAAACTAAATGCAATCACAGGTGTTTCAAACAAGTGAAATAAAGAAAAGTTGTGTAAAATCTTACCATAACCATAGATGTCCCCTCTCTTCCATGTTGCAGTATTCCACATATGGGAGGGTTTACCCTTCTTTCGCATGCGTCCGGCCAGTATTCCTAAGTTTTTCAGTCCCCCCAATGCATCAGACGTCTGATGTGGCTGACAGGAATGTGGGCCATAAAATTGACATCTGCACGCACCAGCCCTCAGAACAGAATCCCCAGTCGGAGCCAGTCCTAAAAGGGCATAGCTTTTGTCCAGTGCCACCCAGAGGAGCAAGTGCAACCGACAGGAGGGGGAAGGAGGGTGGGAAGGAATACTGCAACATGGAAGAGAAGGACATCTATGGTTATGGTAAGATTTTACACAACTTTTCAATGTCCTTTTATTACTATGTAGCAGTATTCCACATATGGGCGAGTGCCATAGCTCATTAAGAATAGGGTGGTGGTCTGGTAGAGCTCTCCAGGAATCCATGGAGGACAGCCCCGGCAAATCCTGCTCTGGCCCTAGAGATCTGGTCCAGCTTGTAGTGTTTGGTGAAAGTGTATACTGAGGGCCAGGTAGCAACTACAAGGATAAGGATAGTGTTAGTGTCCAGTCCCTTAAAAAAGGCTCTTGAAGAGGCCACAGCTCTTGTGGAGTGATCTTTAATAGATCCCTTCAATGTTTTACCATGGTACCGGTAGCAAAAGGTAATGGCCTTGGAGATCCAGGCTGAAATGGTCTGTTTGGCCACCGCTGTCCCCAGAGCCCTGGGCTGGAAAGAGACAAACAGCTGGCCACATTTCCTAATAGACTTGGTTTTATGGAGGTAAAACCTCAGCTGCCTAGAACATCTAGGGTATGGAGAACTCTCTAACTATCCCCCTGTGGGTTAGGAAATAAGGTCGGTAGGTGGATGGACTGGTTCAAGGATATGTCGTTCACCACCTTGGGCATGAAGGAGGGGTCAGTCCTGAGGGAGACCCTGTCCAGATGGAAGAAAAGAAATGGTGAGTCAGCCATCAGAGCTTGTAGCTCTGAGACCCTCCTGGCTGAGGTAAGAGCCACCAATACGACAGTTTTACAGGTGCAGAACTCTAAGGAGGCTTTGGCTACTGGCTCGAAGGGAGCCAAGTTAAGCTTTTCCAGTACATAGTTGAGATCCCATGGAGGAGGGTTCGGTTTCCTGGGGGGGGGGGGTCTAAGATGAAGGATCCTTCTAAGGAAGAGCTTTGAAGGTAATCTGGATGCTAAGGATGGATCCAGGGGGAAGACAGTCAGAGATAGCAGATGGGTGTGCTTTTATAGAACAGTAGGCCAGCCCTGTCTGCAGTAGTTCATACAGGTAAGACAAGATCAGAGGGATGTCGCTTTCCAGTGGGTCCAGCTGTCTTGTGACACCATAAGAAAAATCTTTTCCACCTGGATAGGTAAGATTTTCTAGTACTGGGTTTCCTGGCCTCCTGCAGGACATTGAGCACATCTGCGTTGTGTACAGGTGTCTAAAGTGGATCAGAATCCTATCAGCCACAGGGTGAGGCTCAAAGACTGCCACTGTGGATGTATCCGAGAGCCCTTGTTCTGTGTGAGCAGGTCCACTGAGGGGGTAAACTTGTGGTGATTGCCCTTGGGAAGCAGAAGAGTGGGAACCAGTTGTGTATTGGCCAATAGGGCGTCACCATCAAGATTTTTGGGGTGTCCTGCTGAATTTTCAGCAGCACTTTTTGAATCAATCAGAAGGGGTGGAATGCATACAGAAATTTCCCCTTCGATGAAATTGAGAAGGTATCTGCTGCCAGTGCCTTGGGGTCTGTTGTCCTGGTGCAATAACCAGGAAGTTGCCTGTTGGTGGAAGAGGCAAACAGATCTATTTGAGGTATACCCCACCGGTGGAACAGGTACAGGAAGACATCTCTGTGAAGCATCCATTCGTGGTTCTCTGTGATGGTCCTGCTGAGAGAGTCTGCTTGGACATTAAAGAAGGGGATGTAAACTGCCTGTAGGGTCATCCCCTGAGAGGCGGCTAGCTCCCAAACCGCATGGCTAGTCTGCAGAGTATGTAGGATTTGGTCCCCCTTGTTTGTTGAGATACCACAGGACAGTGGTGTTGTCCATGAAAATCTTGAGTGGGCCTTAGTGTAGATAAGGGGGAAAGGCTTCCAAGAGCAAGGAGAATTGCCCTCACTTCCCTGACACTGATGTGCTTTAGTTTGTGTGGGTGTTACCACAACCTCTGCAACTGTTTTGTGCCTAGAGTTGCTCCCCAGCCCAGGTCTGGATGCATCTGTATATGCATGACCTGGTTTGGTGAGGGAGGTTGGAGAGGAAGGCCTGGATTCATGGTCACTTGCGACAACCATCAACAAAGTTCTTGTTTCAAGCAAGGTAGAAGGTTGACACTGAATTCCAGGGGATGGGAGTGCTGGGCCCAAATTAACTGAAGCTACCATTGTAGCTTTTTCATGTGCAGTCTTGCCAGGGGAAGCATGGATACACTGGCTACCATGTAACCCAAGAGCCTCAGGTACTGTCTTGCAGTCAAGTTCTGATACCTGAAGGATGCCAAGCACGTGGTCTGTGAAAGATGCCACTTTGTCTGCTGGCAGGAAGGCCTGCATGAGGTCTGTGCGAAACCTGCACCCTAGGAAAGCAATGTCCTGTGTGGGCTCCAGATGGGACTTCAGGAAGTTTATCTGAAACCCCAGAGACTGTAAAAGGGTTTACGAATGAACTGAGTCTTGGCCGGGTAGTTCCTATGGTACCTGGGTATGGGAAAACCAGCAGGTGTTTAAGGTCCTGCATTTCTTTCCCTTTTTGCTGAAAAGATTTGAAGAGATCTGCCACCTTGGATCCGAATAACGCAGAGAGATCTAAGGGGGCATCAATGAGTTTCGCCCTGACGTTATCAGTCAGAGATGGAAGACAAAGCCAGGCATACCTTCTAAGAGCAGACGCTGATGCAGCTGACCTAGCGGAAGCCTCTGCTGCATCACAACTACACCTAATGGAATGTCTGTTTACCTGGGAGGTGAGAGCTAGGAAAAAAGCGAGAGAGGCTTTGCCTGGACAGTCTGGGTGTCAGCCAACTCTTTACAGGCTTTCTCTAGCAGGGCTAGAGAGTATTTGGGCATATGGGTCTGGTAGTTAGTGGCCCTGAAGGACAGAGTGGCAGACGTGTACATTTTCTTTCCTAGGCATTCCATAGTTTTACTGCCCTTATCAGCAGGAAGCAAGGTAGTGGTAGGGAGAAGCTTGACAGCCCTATCAGTAGCAATGGAAATAGTGGCTGGGTCTGCAGGGGGGCACTTAAGGAATTTTTCAGTTTCAGCCAATTGTACAGCCTGTCTGGTCTGCGAGAAGCAGAGGACTGAGAGTCAGGACTGAGGGATGCAGATGAGAAGGCATTCAAGAAGGCCGGCAAAATGGGTGGAACTGCAGAGGAACTGGGGGGAGTCCATCTGGTTGAGGTCATAAAACCTCTTTTGTACTTCAGTCATGACAGAGGATTCCCACTGAAAGTGGCCTCTCATTTTCCCAATGGTTTCTGTAAAGATTAAGTCTTCAACTGGAGAGTCAGAGTCAGTGGACTCTTCCTCTGGGGAGCCATACCCCAGGGGAGAGGAAATTTGGGTGGTGTAAGAGAGGCTCCGAGGAATCACAGAATTCCTCTTCTCCCTGGCAGAAGTCTGAGGCCTAGGGCTGAGGAGTGGAGGGGGCTATAGCAGGGCTCCCAAAAGTGGTAGGCCTTAAGGCCATGAAGACATTAAAGATACTTTGGCTGAAAGCTTGCCAATGTGGGGTGCTTTCAAGCGGTGGAGAAAGGTGCTTTGTTTTTTCTTTAAAGGCCTTGCAGGCGTTCGAACTGGAGAAGACCTTGGGCCTGAGACAGAACTAGGGTTGGCATGTTCCGATGAACCCACAGAAAATGTAGGTTCCCCCTCGACGTCTGAAGCAGGCATTGGTAATGCCTTTAAGGATGTGCTGTAGGCTCGCTATTGTGCAGCCTCCTCCTGGATACCCGCTTTATCCTGGCTGGCAAGAGCCGATTCCTCTACCAGGCCAATGTTGGCCACAGGCGGAGGTATGGTAGGTAGAGGCGCAGCCAAAGGAGAAAGCTGCGTGGTTTTGGGCCTTTTCTTAGGCGGTTCTGTTGGGGCATCGGAAGCATCTTTCATCCTTAGCACGAGTTGCTTAAGATGTTGGTTCTCTAGGTAAAGGTTGAGGGCCTGTAAGTGGAGGCATAGGGTTTTAGGGACAAACGCTTTACAGATGGGCCAGTTTTTGTGGTCGTTTTCCCTTCCTAAGCAAAAAAGGCACTGATCGTGCGTGTCTTTGTAGGGAATCTGCTGGCCACACTTGCCCCTTCTGGATGACATGAACAAACATTAAAGTAAGAAGGACTGAAAGGTTCCCCAACAGGGTACTTATCTGAATTTTATCAGACGTTAGCAGTAAGCAGAAACACCTGGCATATGGCTGGCGCTGAAGAGTTCCGAGGGCTGGTGCGTGCAGACTTAACTTTTATGGCCCACATTTCCTGTCAGCCACGTCAGACGTCCAATGCACCAGGAGGGACTGAAAAACTTTGGAATACTGGCCTGACGACGTGACAGAAAAGTTCCTCTAAAAAGGCTTTAGTCTGAAGGACGTAATGGACATGTGATTCTTGCCAATGTGAAAAGAAGATATGGCTGCTAAATGTACTTTGATAGTGAAATAGCTGGCTCCACTGTGAAAAAGATTTGCCAGAAATTCCAAGCTTGCTAGAAGGGGAGTCAAAAAAGGATCACGACTGCTCTCAACTGCCCAGAAGGAGTACCTTTTCCATCTGCTTTTGTAAATCTTGTGTAGAAGGTTTCTGGGAAGAAGTTAGAATATGAACAACAGAGGATGAAAACCTGGACCATCTAGCCATCACTGGAGTTGGAGAAACTATGCTGTCAACATGAGGGATTGAATGTCCAGATGAGGTGATCCTGACAGGTGAGATAGTAGATCTACAGCCAAGCCCAGTACCCAGGGAGAGCATACTAGATGAGGCCAGAGGAAGGAAAAATCATACCCGTCGAGGACAGTAAGGGGCTATGAAGATGACCGTGATCCTTGCTAGTGCCTTCTGTAAAAATTTTGGAATCAAAGGGATGGGAAAAAAAGACAAAAGTCCTGGGGGACAACTGTGGAACACAGAATCCCTGGGCGACTCCCCCTCCTGGGAGATCACAGCAAAGAACGTATTTGCTCTACGACTGTTGCACTAAGGGACTACTAATGATGGAGAAGGACAAACCTGCTCAACCTAATACACTAGACTTGCCCAGGATATGCACTGCTATTAGAAAGAAGTGAAGACATAACCCATTGCTACACTCTCGTGGCCTCTCCACGTAAAAGCTAAGATCTGGTTCCTCCCAGTTTGCTGCTGTACCAGATGACTGCCATGTTGTCTGTCTGGATAGATGTCACATCTGAGGGGAGAGCATCCTGAATGGCCTGCAACTCTAGGAGGACTGCACTCATCTCCAATACACTGGTGTGAAGACTGGTCTCGGACTGTGACCATGTACCTTGGATCTCCCATGTAATGCCCCCCTCCAATACTCCAAGTGGGAAGCATCGGTGGACACCATGGCTTAGGGAGAGAGAAGGTTCAAAGAATGTCCCTGTGAAACATGTGGTGACTCACCACTAATAGATATGTGTTTTACAAATATCCGTGAAAGACACTTGGAAAGACAAGGACATGTGATGAGCCCAATGGGCAGAGCTCTGACCTAAAAATGACTGGCTCCCAGCCAAATGGTTAAAGCAGCACCTGTCCATCTTTATGTGGTAGTATGCATCTTGAAGATCTATCAAGCACATCCAGTTCTCTCTCTCAGGAAAGGGAGACTAGACTGCACTGTGACCCTCTGGAATTTTGTTTTCCTTAAACTGTTCCAGTAATTCAGGTCCAGATTTGACCTGTGGTCCCCATCTTCCTTGACAATAAAAACAATCGAGCAAATTCTGGATCCTCTTTGGTCTGGTGGGACCTCTTGGATGATTTGATTGTATAGAAGTTTCTTTATTTCTGAAGCAGACACCTCCCTATGAGAGGGTGGAACATCTAGAAGTTGTTTTAAGGAGAAAAAAGGGATGTGTAAAGAAATAAAGTATCCTCTGCACCCCCATCTGTCTAGTGTGATGAAAACCCAGTTTGACGGATGCAAGGAGAGGACTCCTAAGTGGAGATGGTCTCCTCCATAGGAACTGGTGCAAGACTTTTCGCCACTGACTGCCCCTATGGAACAAGAACAGTAGGGCCCAAACCCTGAGAGATTCTTTCGAGGAAGGAACTGAACTGATTTGAACTAGACGGGATAGTCTTCTTGCTGAAATGAGAGCATTCTCTCAAAAGCTGAGCTCAGTACAGGTCCAGAGAGCTGAACCCCCCAAGGGATGTGCAACCAGAGACACCACATGGCTAGGGTGCGGGGGGGGGTATATTATATGATCGAACTTTCAAAAGTTCGACTGTCATATAGTCGACACCATATGATCGAATTTTGACAGTTCAACCGTTTTAATGGAGATCTCTGTACAGCGCAGAATGGGAAGATTTCCCTTTTCTGCACTGTAGTGAGATCTCAGAGTTGGTATATTTAAAGAGTGGGGGTTCAATCATATGGTATCAACCATATGACAGTTTAACTTTTCAAAGTTTGATCATCTAAAATAGACCCTGCGGGGGGCTGATGGAGTAAACTATCTAAATCCAAAGCCCTAAGGAGGAAGAACGTCTTCAAAGATCTCTGTTCCAAACCCATACTGTCAAAGTCAATGCAGACTACTTGGCTCAGCTATTCAAGACTGCTCCAAAGGAGTCACAGCCTATCAAATCAGAGAACTCACTGGTACTGAGAAACTAAGCTTAGGCACCAATTCACACTTGACCCTGGTGAAGTCAGATCCAAGGGCCCTGACTCGAAAGGTCAGATCAGAGAAGAAGCAACTACTGAGTGGCAGGAAGAAGCTGCTCCCTTGGCCCAGGTGGAGGCCAGAGCCACAAGGACCCCCAACTGATCTGGATTCAAAGGAATCTCATCATCTTATCCATGTCATGTGGATGGCACCACATCTGGCCATCTCCCTGAGGTACTTACCACCACAAAAACAAGAGCAGACCTGGATAAAACCTCTGCCACACTGTATAATACCTGGACAATACAGCTCACAAGGTTCAAGGAGGTTAGAATACGACTTCACTTTTTCCATCTGTGGCCTATTTAGTACTTCCTACTTTGGAAATGCATCATGTAGGTTAAGTAATTTGTTGCAGTAAGTAAAAGGGAGGATGATGCAAGTACATACTTCCTGAATCAATCCATCATTCCAGACACCCTGTCTGGTGGGTGAACAGCAGGGCTTAAGGAGTAGCGGGGGCCTTATCTGGTCAAGGTTTGGGGGTCTCACACCAAACTGCCCAAATATACAGTCCGAATCTTTAGGAACAGGAGTGGACTCTTCAAATGTCAGGCAAGGATGGTACCAGCTAGGAAGACTACAAAGCATTCCTACATGCCTACTGCAACCTCTTCTGTAGAGACAGAATACGGCAAGTCTCATTCTTCCTGCATTAAGTGGAGAAATGTACTTAATTCTGGGCCATCCAGAGAGGACTGGGTTCCAACAACACATACCTCCTCCTCAAACACTGACCAAAGACTGAGAGCGCCATCTATATATCTGGACTTTGTGTTGCATTCTATGAACTTTTGGGGGAGGGTGCAGAAGACTCAGATGAAGAGTAGGGCATTTTTTCCGATTTCTTACAGCACAGAACTACAGCAGGTTTTCATGGGAGGTCTGTGGAACTGTCCCTTCAGTATCAGTATGTCCACAAGTTATGGAAAAATGAGACAAATCCAGCTAACTTCAGCACGAACACAGAAACCAAATTCAAAAATAACTCCACAGATGAAGAAACTCAACCCAGGAATCACGATGTATTGAGACCAAAAATAAGTTAAAAATGTTAAATGTTAACCTTTTAAAGTTCAGACCCATAGTAGCAGGAGCTGGCAGTATCACAGAGCCTCTAGGGAAGTTTATTGACCAAACATTGAAGAAATTTGTTTCAACTTTAAAATCTATTTGTAAAGATTCTTGGGAATTTCTTAATGATGTTCAGCAAAGTTTGTACAACCCAAAGATATTAATGGCAACTATAGATATTATAGAGTTATTTCCAAGTATTCCTCACTCCATAGGACTAGATTGGTTTAATGAAATCTTAACCACACACTCTGAATTAAGTAACACGATTAAGTTACTGGTGGAGTTTATGGAGGCAGTCCTTGAGAATAATTTTATTTATTTTAACGGAGAGGTATTTAGACAAAAGAAAGGTGTAGCGATGGGCGCTCCATGTGCCTCGACATACACGAACATAGTATTATATTATTGGGAAAACAAATTCATACTTTCAACGAGTTGGGCTGAACATATTTATTATAAACGCTACCTGGATGACATTTGTATACTATGGGACGGTGATATGGACAGTTTCTCAAATTTTATTACCTACATCCATTCCACTACAGGTTTTTTAGCTTTCACACACAACGGAAGTGAAAATTCCCTACATTATTTGGATGTTCTTTTATTCAAAGACCACGTTAATAACATTTTTCAATCTAAAATATACAGAAAGACGACTTTTTCCAACACATTTCTGCATTTTGATAGTGGCCATCCTTTTTATCAGAAAAAAGGTATAATAAAAGGACAACTCATCCGTGCATCCAGGATGGCAAGTACCCAGGATCTATTTCTTAAAGAAGTTGATTTTTTATAAAAACTCTTTTTAGAAAGAGGTTATCCAGCTCACTTGGTGAACAACCTAATAAAGGAAGCTTTGAGTAACAGGGAATCAAAATATCCACCATTACTTGGTAAAGGTAAGGCACTAGAGCATTCACATGATGCTGAACAACAATCATTATACAACAACTTTGTTTACACATATACCAGGGACTCGCAACAAGTTGAAATGACTATTCTGACATATTGGCCAGTGTTGACACTGCAGGAGGACATTAACAAAATTATACCTGCTAAGCCCGGATTCACAAGAAAGAGAGACATTAATTTAAAGGGTTTATTTGAAAGTAGGAATAATGACAGAAAGTATTCATACTTTTCCAATAAGGTAGGCACCTTTAAATGTGGTGCATGCAATCAGTGTCCTTACATACACAACAGTAGTAGCTTGTATATTTCCTCTAGGAACTTTAAGGTTAATGCGCAAAGTTATTATAACTGTGCATCAAAAGGGGTGGTTTATCTCTGTGTTTGCATGGAATGTTATAGTTTTTATGTTGGCAAAACCGAGAGGCCACTAAGAAAAAGGATCTATGAGCATTTATACGAAATTAGCAAGAAGAAAGATACTAATGCTTTTTTCAAACATTCAACGCAATGTAGCAATATGCAGTTGCAATTCCTTGTTCTAGACCAAGTCACCCAGGACCCTAGAGGAGGTGACTGGGAGATACGTTTGGAACAAAGAGCTTTTATGGCAATTAAAATTAAATGCAACAAGATTCCCAGGTCTAAATGATAGTATTAGTATAGTAAGTGCACTAAAATTAAATAGAGAGAAGTTATGAACAAGGAAATACTTATTTTTAGACACTTGGTGGTTAACTACATTTAGCCAGTGAAGAATTTTTATTTTATCTATTTTATTATTTTTAATTTAAAATGTGTTTTCACTACAGGGATTCACATTACGAAAACACAAAATATATATTTTTTAACACTTGTACCTTACAATTTATAGTTATTTAACAGATTATACTCATGTTCAGTTTTATACGTAATGTATTTATTTATTTTATATGATGGTTTATTTTTAATATACATGCATTAATTTACTTAGACAGATCTCAAACTAATTAGTTGTGTAACAATATTAGTTCTGTAGAGATAAGCATTTCGAATATTTAATTACTATAATTAATGGTATGGGTGGTTAATTAACAGGTCACATGACTAATGTATGATGATATAAAATGGCCTTGCTTTCCACTGTTTAACATCTTGATAAAGCCTGGTATGAACCAGGCGAAAGCGCTTGATCAATTTTTGTTTCTTATTTATTAAAGTTATTTAACATTTTTAACTTATTTTTGGTCTCAATACATCGTGATTCCTGGGTTGAGTTTCTTCATCTGTGGAGTTATTTTTGAATTTGGTTTCTATGTCCACAAGTTATTGTGACCATTACTTTGGTCTGTGAGAGCACCAGTGTTGCCCTATGTTATCTACATCATCATCTCTGTCAGCATATACTCAGTGAACCATTTAAAGGCAAACGAATTTACTGTTGCCAAGGCTTCCAAAACTGGGCCCAGTGTGGACTCTTGTCAATGCCAGAAAGAAAGCTGCTGGAGGCATCTGTATCAGGTAGGCAAAAAAGTCAGTGTTGGGAACAGACTCTGCATGTATGGCACCAAGCATAGCACTGATGCAGATATGGTGTCACACAGATGAGCACAGCCAAAGGCAATGGTGACATCACTGCTGGTTTGATACGATTTAAAAAAAAAAATGAAGCTGTGCCATGGGGCAGCACCATGGATTCCAGCTTCAGCACTGTAAAGTTTCTGAATAGGCTGAGCAAAATGTCTGGTGAAACATGGAGGCTTACTGGGGCAATAAATACAAAACAGGGTCTTAGACAACTCTCCCATCACCACTCACCACTGGTATGAAGCAGCAGCCACCTGTACCAATTGATTTCTTGAGTCAGCAGCTGATGCCTGGAACAGACTACCAAATAACATTAAAGCAAGCACTAGGTTATTGGGGGGGGGGGGGGGGGTGACAGTTTTATTGGCAGGCTAGAAAGGAATTACTACCAATGAATGAAACATGTGTAAATACATATGTACCTGTGTTTAAACCTTTAATTTTCAAATATCTTCAACTTTTTTTTGTAATTAAAACACGAGAGACAAGGAGGAATAGGCCAAGGCTAGTTTTGAGGATACTGGCAATTACTTATAAGAGAAATTGCCTTTAGCTTCCTGAAAAGGCCAAATCTTGGTCTTTATTTGCTTAACAGCATTTACAGAAAAGCTTCTGAAGTATAGCAACCTGCTGCTTTAGGACCCCTTGCACTCTGATGTGCCAGTACTGGGGCTGAGAACTGGTCAACATCAAAGGTCTAAAATAGGATGCCCTACTGGCTTGGCCTTCTTCCCAATGACGGCCTGTTTCATTAAGAAACATTTTA
This sequence comes from Protopterus annectens, assembly GCF_019279795.1. Lineage (NCBI taxonomy): Eukaryota > Metazoa > Chordata > Ceratodontiformes > Protopteridae > Protopterus > Protopterus annectens. The sequence goes on along the minus strand of NC_056727.1, from coordinate 913,444,546 downwards.
AGTTCTTCAGTTTTGTGTTGCATGAATAAACTCTTAGCAAATGGAACATTAAAGTAGTGCTGTGCTCCTCTCCTAAACAATATATGCACAGCTAGTGTGTGCACTGAAGTGTGTTAAGGTTCTACTGTAGGCACAACAATGGGTTTGACAAGGTAAAAATTAAACAGGCTCAAGCCAAACCTGTCAAGTGGGAAGAGAGAAATATGCCAGTACAAACTAATAAAAAGTACAACAAAGGCAGAGAAAAGTAAAAACTTATAAAGACTTCTCAACAGGAATGATCAGCAAAAAAACGGACCTGAATCAACCTCTGCAACAAGAAAGTAATAAAACATAAGGCAGCCTGACAACTCCTCCATTTTTTTTTTATTTTGGGAAGTCTGATCCTTTCAACGTGCTTTTACTCATATAATTTGGTTCTTTCAGGTTTAGTGCTTTTTTGACTTCTAGGAGCACTAAGGGAAGGAGGAACAAAATGGTTGTGCAACAATTGTGGCTGGGAAGTATTTTTAGTTTCACAGTCTGAGTTATGCTGTTTTGTAGTCTGTATTATGCTGATTTAATCCAACAGTTACGCATTTCATCAAAAATAGTTTTGTAAAATCTTACCATAACCATAGATGTCCTTCTCTTCTATGTTGCAGTATTCTAGTAGTGGGATTTTCTGCCCTCAGGTGACTCGTACGTCGGCTCCTATACAAAAGCTTCAGCTTGGCTGTTGCAGTGTGCGTGGGATGTCACAGGTACGCCATAAACCAGGGGCCTTAAATGTGACGTCTGCACACACAACCCTCAGAACTTGAAGGCCAGCAGGCAGAGAAAAAGGCCCAGCAGGAAGAATGCCAGTGGTTTTCAGGGGTGTGACCTGGTGACCTACTGTACTGTGGATAGGACAGGCAATGAAAAAGAGCTGAGAGGACAAGTAAGGACAACGAGCTGAGGGGACTGGTGGGTGGGAAGGAATACTGCAACATGGAAGAGAAGGACATCTATTGTTATGGTAAGGTTGTACACAACTATTCTAGCTCCTTCTGTTCCTATGTCGCAGTATTCTAGTAGTGGGAGTGTACCATAGCTTATGCGGATGAGAGGGTGGTGGTATTTGAAGAGGATTCAACAAGAACCTAGAGGATTGCCCTGGCGAATCCTGCTCTAGCTCTAGAAATTTGGTCCAGCTTGTAATGTTTGGTGAAAGTGTGGACAGTGGCCCATGTGGCTGCTTCCAAAATGGATGCAGTGTCTAGTCCTTTCATGAAGGCCCTGGAGGCAGCCACCACCCTAGTGGAATGGGCCTTTACTCCAACTGGAGGGACCTTTCCATGGAGGGAGTAACAGAGGCAAAAAATTTTCCTAATTCAACATGCGATGGTTTGCTTGGAGACTGCCTTGCCCAGGGCTCTAGGATGAAAGGAGACAAAGAGCTGGTCAGTTTCCTAATGGTTTTCGTTTTGTCCAGGTAGAATCTTAACTGCCTGTGCACATCCAAGGAGTGCAGAATTTTCTCCCCTTCATTACAAGGGGAGGGAAAGAAAGTGGGTAACTGGATAGATTGGTTAAGAGACAGGTCACTGACCACCCTGGGCATAAAAGAGGGGTTTGGTTTGCAGGATTACCCTGTCTTTGTGGAAGACAGTGTAGGGAGGGGCAGGCCATTAAGGCCTGCAACTCTGACACCCCTTCTGGCTGAAGTGATGGCCACCAGCAGGACCATCTTCCATGTACACATCTGTAGGTAGGAGGCCCCAGATGGTTCAAAAGGGTGCTGGGTTAGTTTCTCTAAGATGTAGTTCAGGTCTCAGGGTGAAGGGATAGGTTTCTTTGGTGGTCTCATGTGTAAGACCCCTTTGAGGAAGAGCTTTAAGTCGAGCCTGGCTAGCAAGGGGGGGGGGGTCGAGGGGCAGCCAGGCTGATATAGCAAAAAGGTGTACTTTGATTGAAGAATAAGAGTCCCACCTTTAGTCAACTGACACATGTAGGACAGAACCAGGGGGACCTCTGCAGAACAAGGGTCCCTTCCCTTGTGCAGACACCATTTAGTAAATCTTTCCCACTTAGCCAGGAAAGATTTTCTGGGGGTAGGTTTCCTTGCCTCCCTTAGGACAGAAAGCCCATCCTCTGAGTAGTGGTGTCTGAAAGGGATTAAACGTTTATCACCCACAGAGTCCAGGATAACATCTGCAAGTGTGGGTGTAGGAGAGTTCCTTTGTTTTGTATCAGTACGTCCACCTTGTAGGGTAACTTGAAGTGATTGCCTTTGGCTAGCTTGTGAAGTAAGGGGAACCAGTGCTGCCTTGGCCAGTAGGGAGTCACTAACATGATTTTTGGTTATGTCCTTCTGTATTTTCAGGAGGACTTTCTGAATCAGTGGGAATGGGGGAAAGGCATAAAGGAACTTCCCCTCCCAAGAGATGCTGAAAGCGTTTACTCTCCATGCAAGAGGGGAGTAGGCTTTTGAGCACAAGGTCTGCAGTTGCCTGTTCTGGGGGAGGCAAACAGGTCTACTTGTGGAGCACCCCACCGGTGTACTATGTCCAGGAAGACCTCTCTGTTCAGCATCTATTCGTGCGGAGGCGAGGAAGTTCTGTTCAACAGATCTGCTTGGTGGTTGTCCTGTGAGGGGATGTAGGCTGCCTGCAGGACTAAGTTGTGGCAAGAGGCTAGGTCCCATATCAGCAGGGTTAGTCTGTACAGCTGATAGGCCTTTGTCCCTCCCAGTTTGTTGAGGTACCACATATGACCGTGGTGTTGTCGGTCACTATCAGGAGCACGCCTGGAACCAGAAGGGGAAAAAAGGTTTTCAGCGCTAAGAAGACTGCTGTGATTTCCCTGATATTGATGTGGTTGGCCTGTGGACAGGGATACCACTTTTCTTGAATCCTGTAGGAAGCCAGGGTTGCTCCCCAACCTGAATCTGAGGCATCTGTATGTATTGTTTGGGTTGGGGTGGGTTGGCTGCAGTGGGATCCCCAGGTTTAGTTGGACTTGCTGGATCCACCAGCTGATTTCTGCCTTTAGACAGGGAAGAAGGGGAATGACCAGCTCTAAGGTATGAAGATGGGCCCAGATGCTTTTGAGATACCACTGAAGCTTGCGCACGTGTATTCTTGCCAGTGGTAGCATGGGGATGGTAGTTGCCATTAAACCCAGGAGACGGCGGAATTGCCTTGCCGTCACCTTCTGGGATACTAAGGTTTCCTGAAAGTGGGAAGTCAGAGAAAGAACCTTGTCCTGTGGGAGAAAGGCCTTCATTTTGTCTGTTCTGATTCTGCAGCCTAGGAAGATCTTATCCTAGCCTGGGACCAGGGAGGATTTTGGCAGGTTGACGGTGAAACTTAGATTCTGCAGAAGGGACATGGTGAAGTGTAGATGGCCTTGAGAGAGTATCTCTGGACTCTGCCAGAATCAGGATGTCATCCAGATAAGGGTAAATCTGGATTCCCTGGATTCTGCAAAAGGCAACAGCTGGGGCTAGGCACTTTGTAAAGACTCAGGGGGGGGGGGGCATGGATAAACAAAAAGGCAAGGCAGTAAACTGGAAATGAAAGGACAGGTCCAAGATGGGTCTCCAGAGCCATTTTTTTAGGGGTCCAGGAACAGACAACAGACAGGAGTAGAAACCCCTTCCTTCTTGTCTTAAGGGGACAGGTTCTATGGTGCCTAGCTTTAGAAGGTCTGCCAGAACTTGTGGCATGAGGTGGGCCTGGTTTTTGGGAGGGAATGGAATGCTTTTCCCGGGGGGGCGGGGGGAGCATTACTTTCCAGGATAGGAAGTACCCCTTTTGGATAATGGATAAGACCCATTGGTCTGTGGTGATTGATTGCCAAACTGGAAGACAGTGGGAAAGGCAGGACGAGATGGGAAGGTGGGCAAGGCAGTCACGCATTACTAGGGCTTCCTTTCTCCTGAAATCAGCAAAAAGAAAATTAGAAACCCAAAGGTTTACTTATCTTTTAAGATGAGACGTCTGCGAAGAATTGATCGTACGACACAAGGTCATCTGCAGCTGAAGAGTTCTGAGGATTATGCGTGCAGATGTCACATTTAAGGCTCCTGGTTAATGGCCTACGAAAGGCAGGACGAGAGGGGAAGGTGGGCAAGGCAGTCACGCATTACTAGGGCTTCTTTTCTCCTGAAAGGATAGTCTGGGCTGATGAGGTGGAGCAGAAGGTCTAGACATGGTGGGTATTCTTGTCCCCTCTTCTAGATCTGGAAGAGGAGGTAGAAGCCTGCAGATTATGCCTCACACAAAGGTATCTTTAGCAAAGTAGTTCCTATAATACTTGGGAATGGGTAAAACCAGAAGATGCTTTATGTCCTGTAGTTGTTTACTTTTTTCATGTAGATTTTTGAAAAGGTCTGCAGATTGTTTACTAAAAAGGGCACTGTGGTCCAGTGGTGCGTCCAGGATCTCAGACTTGAAATCCTCTGGGAGGTTCTGAAGTCTTAGCCAAGAGTACCTCCTGAGTACAGAGACGGATGCTGCAGCACTGGCAGATGGTTCTGTGGTATCGTAGCTGTATCTGATGGAGTGTCCAGCTACCTGTTGGGCCAAGATTAGCTTGTATGTCATTGTCAGTCTTAATGGGGCTGTCAGGCAAAGATGCCAGCATGGAGGAGGCTTGAGAAACCAAGTCTAGTGCGTACTTAGTCACATGGGTTTGATAACTTATGGCCCTGAAGGCCAAAGTGGAAGTATATACCTTCTTTCCCCATCCTATCCATATACTTGCTATCTTTATCTGTGTTTAGGAGGGAGGCAGAAGGCAGCAGTCTAGATTGCTTATTTGCAGTGGTGGCAATTACAGCTGGGTCTACCAAAGGTGGCTTAACCAGGAATTTCTGGTCCTCTGGTACTGTATAAAAGCGGTCAGGACGCTTGGGGGCCAGAAGCTGGGGCCTTAGAAGCTGAGTTGAAAGCACCCAAGTAAGCAGGTAGAACCGGGGGGGGGAACACTGCCAACGGGGAGGGTGATTCTACTTGCAGCAGCTCAAAGTACCTTTTAGGGGTGTCAGTCATTTCGGACGTATCCCATTTCAAGTAATCCTCCATCTTGGTGATGGTCTCACCAAACATAATATCCTCAGGAGGAGAATCCCCTTCCACAGATTCCTCATTAGGAGAATAATATTCCTGGAGGGAGGCAATCTGGAACACATATGAAATGGACTCTTCTGAGGAAGAGAAGGAAGAATCATGCTCTTCCTCCCTGACTTGAGGGGTCATGAGTGGGAAGGAAGAGGCAGGAGGAGGCCTAGGGCTCAAAAGAGGCAGAGTGTGTGTGTGTGTGTGTGTGTGTGGGGGTGCGGCTGAAGGCCTGACAGCCATAAAGGCCTGCATGAGGGAGGAGGTGAAGGCCTGCCAGTCTGGTGTTACTTCTGTAGAAGAGGAAGTATGCTTAGTTTTCTGCTTCTTTTTGGCTGTGGTGGAAGCAGGGAGCGGCCTGGCATCGGGCATGTAGGCTACCAAATCCGAAGTCTGGATTCTGGTCGGAGGTACCCCCAAAACTGGTTCCCCCTTGACCTCGACGGAAGTCTGGATAAGCTCTGAGGATGTGCCGGTCATCAGCTGCGCCACAGCTTCCTCAAGGGACATTGTTGCAGTCGACGGATCTGTCAAGCGCACCTCAACCCCTAGACTGGCAGTGTGTCTGTAAGCGGAGCAGCTGGTGAGGAAGGCCTAGGAAACTTGGGCTTCTTGAGCGGTGGTTTGGGTGTGGCCTCCGATGCTGGATCCATTCTAAGGGTTAACTGCTTAAGGCGCTGGTTTTCAAGGTAGAGGTTTAAAGCGGCCAGACGGCTGCGCAGAGTCTTGGGCACAAAGTACTGACAAATTGCGGCAGAGGAGTAACAGTGTTCCCAGCCTAAGCAAAAAACACACCTATCATGGACGTCTTTATGGGGTATCTGGCGCCTGCAGTGGCATTTTCCCTTTTTACCTGACATCAGCTAAAGGCTTTAGAAGGTCTGCCAGAACTTGTGGCATGAGGTGGGCCTGGTTTTTGGGAGGGAATGGAATGCCTTTCCCAAGGGGGGGCATTACTTTCCAGGATAGGAAGTACCCTTTTTGGATAACGGGCAAGACCCATTGGTCTGTGGTGATTGAGTGCCAAACTGGAAGACAGTGGGAAAGGCAGGACGAGATGGGAAGGTGGGCAAGGCAGTCACGCATTACTAGGGCTTCCTTTCTCCTGAAATCAGCAAAAAGAAAATTAGAAACCCAAAGGTTTACTTATCTTTTAAGATGAGACATCTGCGAAGAATTGATCATACGACACAAGGTCGTCTGCAGCTGAAGAGTTCTGAGGATTATGCGTGCAGATGTCACATTTAAGGCTCCTGGTTTATGGCCTACGTGTGACGCCCCATGCACATTGCAACAGCCAAGCTGAAGCTTTTGTATAGGAACCGACGTACAAGTCGCCTGAGGGCAGAAAATCCCACTACTAGAATACTGCAACATAGGAATAGAACATTTGACTTTTCATTGTATAGTTTTATCTGCTATGAGAAAGAGCAAAATAAGCCATGTGACTTTTGGAGACTATGGAGACTTTCAAAGGCAAACATTAGAAAAATAATTTTGTTTAAAATGCTATGTATTTTGAAATATCACATTTTTATTAGTTATCTTTTATTAATTTAACATTTGGAAAACTGGGCTTATAGTCTAAAAGCTTAATTTGGCTTTGTTGTTAAATCTACACTGGTCTAGAAAATACCAAAGTCACCTAGCTCTGAACACTTATTTTTATACCATAAGAGACTAGATGGTTATTTCTAACTGTGTTCTGCAAAGATATCACACTTCACAACTATGAGGCTCATGTTTCACCCCCACAGTGTGTGAATGGGGAAGATTTGACCCCCCTCCCCACATACACACAATTTTAACGTGAGCAAGTTGGCTTAGAGGTTTAAGGAGCTGTTAACCAGCTGTTTCTCGATGTCCAGTGGTGCAATGTTTGATTCCCTTAGTTTCCATTGCCTAACTGTGCGACTGAGCAAGTCACTTAACCAGACACTGCTCCTGAGCTGAGTCTAAGGGTCCATGGAGATCAGTGTTCTACCCTGGAAAACAAATGCAAATAAATAACACAAGATGGTAATTTTCTGTGTAGATGCACTTTACAAATGGACAAGTGACCTGGAAGAACTGGTCTCTCAAGAGCAAATTAATACTCACAAACTCTGACAGAAATATGGTCTCTGTAGCAGAATTCTAAGTACAACAAGAAAACAAAGGCAAACACAGATTCACAGAACACCATGACTAAGAAATACAAATGTTAAGCATCGGCTAAGTTAGCACACCAACTAGTATATGTCAAAATACCTGTTTCTGGGTCAATAGCTGCTCCTCCTTTGACTGTTAACTTCATCTTCTTTTCAGATTTGCTGGAACCTGAAAGGTTTACATTACTGTTTTTAGCTTTATAAATCACTAGGTCAAAATCGGTCAATATAACAGGCAACTGGAACTATTCACATGTAAAGTTACTACAATATGAAAATAGAAAAAAAATTACATCCACAACCTACAGACCTAATTATCCCTTTCCATGCAGTGCGTGACAGCTTCAAAAGTAGGTAAGTACTCACGGGTATGTAAATGTGGACTTTAATACAACTAAAATAACATGATGGGCAGGCATGCAGCTATGGCTAGCGATCTGAAGGCATGCTAATATTATGATTTCAGATTAAAAAAAGTTGGAACAGTTTAGACAATAGTGAACACCACTTATAAGGCACTCATTTCATAGGTTCATAGGTTGGTACTAGGCTATCAGCCCTAGGGCCTACACAAGCCTAGCCATAACAATTCCCTGGCTATTTCTTCCCACATTATTTACTTTCCTAGACCCCTGTCTAGCAGGGCGACTGACGTGATCCCTGGGGTGAATTTCCTTTCTCCCATCCAATCGTCAAGGTTCCTCTTGAAGAGGTCCAAAGAGGCACTCTGCTTGACATGTATGGGCAATCTATTCCAGAGTCTGGGGAGTCTCTGGGTCAGGAACCTATCCCTCCAGCATGTTTTGTTTATTGTGATGACAAGGTTTAGATCCCTGGAGCGTGTAGCTCTGAGGGATTCGGATTTCTTTAAGTGTAGCATGTCCAACAGCTCTGGGTTTGACATGGCCTTGTATGTTGAGCAGAGATCGCCTCTGAGTAGACGATATGCGACAGAGTATAGCTGGAGTTTTTAAGGCCAGCGTGGGGCATCTGCTTTAGACCTGTGATTCTTTTAGTGAGGTATTTCTGAGGCCTTTCCAGTTGTTGCAGATGTCTTGAGAGGTACATACCAAATGGGGCATTGTATTCTATAATGGGTCTAATGAGGGATGAGTACAGTGGGACAATGACCTCCTTTTTTTGGATGAAAAGCCCTTCATGATGAGGTGTGCCACATAGAAGGATTTCCTGACTGTTGTGGCGATGTGGTTATCGAAGGTGAGACCACTGTCCACCTGTGTCCCTAAGTCTCTTATCACACTTTCTGTGTTTAGTGTACTGCCACCTATATGGTAATTCATGGATACATGTTTTTTCCCAAAAGGGATAACAATACATTTCTTGGCATTGAGCTTGAGCCCATGGCTCTGGCACCAAGCATCTGTTTCTGTAAGGCCCTTTTGTAGAGTATCCACATCATTTGGGGATTCAATAATGGCTCCCAGTTTGCAGTCATCTGCAAACTTTGTTAGTCAGAGTCCCTTAGTGTTGACCTGTACTTCAGAAAAGTAGATGCCAAACAAGAGCGGCCCCAGGACTGAACCCTGAGGTACTCCACTTGTCACTTGTCTGGAGCTGGATTTGGAGTCGGCTAATTTTACAGTGTGGGTTCTATCAGTAAGCCATTTAGCAACCCATTGGGTGACATAGGGATTAATGCCCAACTTAGTAAGTTTATCTATGATTCCAGAGTGGGGGATGGTGTCAAAGGCCTTGGCAAGGTCTAGATAGGCTGTGTAGACCACCTTACCCTTGTCCATGGCTCTGGAGACTGATTCAAAGAAGTCAATCAGGTTCAGGAGACAAGATCGGCCCTTCACAAACCCAAACTGGGTGGGGTCCAGTGTTTGAAGGTTGCCAATGTCTTTGTTTATAAGTTCCATGATAATACGCTCCATGGCCTTGCAGATAAGGCTTGTCAGACTGATGGGACGGTAGTTTCCGGGATCCAAGGTGGATCCCCCCTTGTGGAGTGGGATAACTGTAGCTCTGCGCCACACTCAGTGGGCACGAAACCTGAGGTGAGGCTATGATTAAACATGACACTTAGGTGAGGTGCCAGTTCATATTGTAGTTCATGTAGTACACAGCCCGGGATGTCATCTGGTCCCATGGATGCTGTATTCTTGGCTTTAGAGAATGCGTTTTGTACCTGTGTGGCCGTTATTACTGGAATTTGGCAATCTTCCGGTATTGAGATGGGCCATTTAGGGGTGAGAGGGGGTGAAGTTGGCACTGAATCGATCTGCCAGGATATTGGCAATATCCTTCGGATCAGTATATTTAATGCCATTCTGTTTTAGCTCAGAGCAGATCTGAGCATTGCCATTTAGATTTTTGACATAGTTATAGAATGCTTTGTGGTTGTCTTTGGAATCTTTGGCAATTTTATTTTCGTAACTAGCTTTGGAGGATTTTATGAGGCATCTCAGTTTCTTACTGAGGCTAGTAAGGGAGTTTTTTGCATCCTGGGATTTTCCTCTTTTCTGCAAAAGTTTCTTCCTTTTGTTGTAAAGTTTGTTTATGGCAGGGGACCACCAGATTGGCTTCCTTTTTTTGGATGAGAGCATTTTGGTTCTATTTGGGATGGCACGATTCATGCATGTGTGGATGTGCTCGTACAGTGCCTTAGTGTAGGATTCAGCAGTTGAACTTTCAGTTCCCGTCTGCATGGGTGTCATGAAGTTTGTCACTTCTGACTTGAGTAGCATGAAGTTGGCTTTGGAGAAGTTTTTTTATGGTGGTGGGATGTGGATGTTAAGGGTGATTAGCTTATGGTCAGACCTGACTAACGAGGGGGTGACCATAGGTATGGAGCATTGATTTCCCATGTTGGTAATGACCAGGTCTAGGATATTGGAGCCCCTGGTGGGACTATGGATTAGTTGATCCAGGGCGTTGGAATTTATGAATTCCAAGAACCATGAGTAGTTTTCCCAGTTAATGGCAGGGTAGTTAAAATCACCCAGTATTAGGGTGTTTGGTTCTATCTTAATATTTTCCAGTATGTTTAGAAAGGTGTAGTGAGAATCTTGGGGTATGGTGGGGGATCTGTAGCAAGCTACAATTTGGATTGCAGTCTTACCTAGTGTTAGTTGCACTTGGAGAATTTCAGACACATTGTGTTGGCCAACTAGCCTGGTGGTGTGAATATCCTTGGTGAATATTGACACTCCTCCACCTTTAGTGTTTCGGTCCTGGTTTGGTGGCGAAAAGTGTGGTAAGAGTTGTAGCCTGGTATTGCAGGGGTGCTCTCTGGAGCCTTAAACCAGGTCTCAGTTACTGCACAGATATCGATGTTCTCCATTTTTAGGAGTGCCTCGAGAGAGTGCATTTTGAGGTTTAGACTTCTAGCATTGAGTAGCATTACCTTCAGATTTTGCATGCTTGTACCTGTTACGGTGGTGGTTTTGTCCTTTGAAGTTTGCCTAAAAAGGCACTATAGGGTGGCAAGAGCCTTAGCCAGTAACCTGAATCCCAGGGGCGACAGGTGCAGACCATCTCTGGCAAAGCATCGTGGTCTGTCAATCATGTCATCCAAGGCAGACAGATACTGGATCCCCTTTGAATGACACCATAAGCTTAGCCAATTGTTGAAGTCAATCATTTTATCCTTATATTGTGGTATCATTCTGGGCGAAGGCAGGATGCTACTCAGGGCTAGGGTCATACCTGCCTGGGCCACATGATCCGAGAGCTCTTCCATGTCTCTTTTCATGTAGTCCAGGGAGGTACGTCTCAAGTCATTCACTCCAACATGGACAATGACAGAGTCATATTTGTACTTGTTGTGGAGTGACTTAGCTTTCATATTTTTGTGATTTCAGAGTACCTGGATCACTGCCAGGTTTAGCAGCTGACAACCTTAAGTTCATCCAGAACAGATAACTATAAGATGAAGGCAAATCCGACTATGTTAAGGAGAAAAAAATATATCAGCAAATTGGCATTTTCACATACTTTAACCTGCTTCAGCAAATGCTTTCCTCCCGATTCCTGAAAATTGCATGGGACTTAAAAGCAGTGAGTGAGTTTCAATCCAGATGCATAACACAAGAAATGACAGGCTCTAAAGTTTATGGTTACTGAAACCTGAAACAATTTTTTGCCCCCCCCCCCCCCAAAAAAAAAAACCCCACCACCACCAAATGGCCTCCATCAGTTTCACCTCTAGCTCTCTGGCTTCTTCCTAATAGGGATGGAATCTGTCTGCTATAGGAAATTAAATGATTCAGCCAACTCAAAACCATACAGCCAGTGCAAATGTTGACAAGTGCAAAAGCATTCATTAACGCATTAAACCACATAAAATACGGAGTCAAAAAGTAATTTTCTGTACTATAACAAATTCATCTACTCATTTGGGCTGTATATTCAGTCTAGGGGCAAAGTACACTCAAAAATGTCCTGTGTTCAAGGTAACTGTAAGTGGAGAAGTATATTAACAACACTCCCAGTTCTTTGTGGTGGAGAACAATTTTCACGGCAAAGACAATATGAATCCCCCAAGAAAATGCAGATATGTAAAATAAACAGACAAGTCAAATGGCATTGCGAATATGTTGTCAAAAATGGAAAGGGTAAAGAGTACAAAAACTTTTGAGTAAAGTAATGCAATCTATGGTTATTTGTTTACATGGAAAATGGGCTGATCTACGAAAAGGAAAGTTGTGTAAAATCTTAACCATAACCTTAGACATCCTTCCTTTCCATGTTGCAGTATTCTACATGTGGGAGTTTACCCTTCTTCCTCTCCAGTTCAACAGGCCAAGTTTCCAAAGATTTTCGGTCCCTCCAGGTGCGTCAAGACATCTGACATGGCAGCTGGAACATGGGCCATAAAAGTGACGTCTACATGTACCAGCCCTCAGAACCTAAGAGAACGCCCCGTCGAAGCCAATCCTGTAAGGGCATAGCCTGTCCACTGTCACCCAGGAGAGCAAGTGCAGTCTGACAAGAGGGGAAGGTGGGAGGGAAGGAATACTGCAACATGGAAGAGGAGGACATCTAAGGTTATGGTAAGATTTTACACAACTTTCCTATGTCCTTCTATTCCAAAGCTGCAGTATTCTACATGTGGGTGAGTGCCAAAGCTCACTTAGGATTGGGGGGGTGGCCTGGATGATGTTTCCAGGAAACCATGTAGGATAGCCCTGGCAAACCCTGCTTTAGCCCTGGAGATATGGTCTAATTTGTAGTGTCTGGTAAAAGTGTGCACTGAGGACCAAGTGGCTGCTTCAAGAATGGCAGTTAGACCCTTGAAAAATGCTCCAGAAGAGGCCATTGTTCTGGTGGAATGGGCTTTGACATTACCCTGCAAAGTCTTTCCATGGTGTAGGCAAGCAAAAGGAAATAGCCCTGAAAATCCAGGCCGAGACTGTTTGCTCACAGCTTTCCCCAGGGCTCTAGGGTGAAAACAGACAAACAGTTGGTCAGATTTCCTAAAAGGTTTGGTTTTATGAAGATAAAACCTCAGTTGTCTGTGGGTGTCTAGGGAAATGAAGTACTCTCGCACTTTCCCCCTGCGGATTAGGGAAGGATTATGGAAGAAGGTAGGCAAGTGGATGGCCTGGTTCAAAGATAGGTCCATTCACTACTTTGGGAGTGAATAACTGGTTAGTCCTGAGTCACCCTGTCCACGTGGAAGATTAGAAAAGGTGGTGTAGGCATAATTGCTTGCAATTCTGAGACCCTTCTGGCTGAGGTCAGGGCTACCAGTAAAACAGTTTTGTGTGTGTAAAATGTTATGGGAGATTTGTCTGCTGGCTCAAAGGGGGCTAGTGTGAGTTTTTCTAATGCAGAGTTAAGGTCCCAGGGGGGAGGGGAGGGTTTCCTGGGTGGTCTCAAATGCAGTACCCCTTTTATGAACAGTTTAGCAGGGAGTCTGAATACAAGGGGAGGCTCCAGAGGAAGGCAGGCAGAGATAGCAGATAAATGTGCATTCACAGATGAATATGACAGGTCTGTCTGCATAAGTTAACACAAGGATTAGAGGAATATCACTTTCCAGTGGGTCCAACTGCCTTTTGTAACACCAAATGGAAAACCTTTTCCATTTGGAGAGAGAGGACTTTCTTATGTTAGGTTTCCTGGCCTCCTGCAGGACAGTGAGCATGTCCTCGTTGTACAGGTGTCTGAATGGGATCAGAATCCTATCAGCCACAGTGTGAGGTGCAAGGATTTCCACTATAGATGTATCAGAGTCCCCTTGTTCTGTGTGAGCAGGTCCACTGAAGGGGCAACTTGTGATTGCCCTTGGACAGGTGAGGAAGAGGGAACTAGTGCTTTCTTGGCCAGTAGGGGGTCACCAACAAGGTTTTGGGTGAGTCCTGCTGAAATTTCAGCAGGGCCCTTTGTATCAGTGGGAAAAGGGGAAATGCATACAGGAATTTCCCCTTCCAAGTCAGGGAGAAGGCATCTGTTGCCAATGCCTTGGGGTCTGGTGTCTTTGTGCAGTAGGCAGGAAGCTGCCTGTTTATGGAGGAGGCAAATAGGTTATCCGTGGGATACCCCACTTGTGGACCATATTCAGGAAAACACCTCTTTGAAGCATCCATTCGTGGTTGTTTGAGGTGGTTCTACTTCGGTAATCTGCCTGGTTGTTGTGCAGGGATGGTATGTAGGCGGCCTGGAGGGTGATCCCCTGTGTGGTAGCCAGTTCCCACACCTGCAGAGCTAGTCTGCGTAGAAGGTAGGATTTGGTCCCTCCCCGTTTGTTGAGATACCACAGGACTGTGGTGTTGTCTGTGAATATCTTTAGTGGGCCCTGCTCTAGGTATGGCTGGAAGGCCTGTAGAGACAGAAGAATGGCCCTCATTTCTCTCATATTTATGTGGTCTTGTCCAAGTCTGTTTGTCCACAAATCTTGTACCTTCCTTCTCCCCAGAGTAGCTCCCCAGCCCAGGTCTGAGGCATCTGTGTACGTGGTTTGGGGAGGGACAGGGCGGCTGCAGAGGCAGACCTGGGTTTTGGACTACATGAGCCACCCACCATCTCAGCTCCTGGTGTAGGCAGGGGAGCAACGGGATCCTGAACTCCAGTGGGTAGGAGTGATGGGTCCACACTGACCAGAGGTACCACTGAAATTTCCTCATGTGCATCCTTGCTATGGTATCTGCATGTAGCCTAGAAGTCTGAGAAATTGCCTTGCAGTCAGTTCTGTTGATTGTACAGCAGAATTGAGGTGGTTCTGAAGAGTTACCACCTTTTCTGCTGGAAGAAAGGCCTTCATGAGGTCTGTTCCGATTCTGCAACCCAGGAAGACAATATCCCGTGTAGGGTTGGGGTGGGAATTTGATCAAGAACTCTAGAGACTAGAGAATGAAAAAACGAAGAAAAACCAAACAAGTTAAATGAATAAGGAAGAAAAACCGCTGCCAAAGTCCACGAGTCACCAACCAATTTTATTGTAAGCGCTTTCATGCACCTCTCGTTAGTGCACTGAAAGCGCTTACAATAAAATTGGTTGGTGACTCATGGACTTTGGCAGCGGTTTTTCTTCCTTATTCGTTTAACTAGAGACTAGAGAATAACCAGAAGGTCCTGGGAACGGCTTAGAAGAGTTTCCCTGTCTTTTGCCTGGACTAGGAGGTTGCCTAGGTAAGGGAATATCTGAATTTCCTTTTCCCTGCAGAAGGTGATGACTCAAGCGGGGCATTTGGTGAATATCATGGGTGCAGTAGAAAGCCCAAAGGGCAAGGCACAGAAATGAAAGTGATAAGGGCCGGCCAGGAACCTCGGGTATTTCCTGAAGGCGGGCTTTACTGGTATGTGAAGGTAAGCATCCTTTATGTCTAGGCTTACCATGAACCCTTGTAGAGAGGAAAGAGTGGGTAGGGAGAGCATCCTGAAAGTACGTACCTTTAGGAAGGAGATGAGGCGAGAGAGGTCTAGGATTGGCCTCCATGGGCCTTCCTTTCTGGGTACCAAAAAGATTCTGGAATAGAATCCTCTTCTTTTTGCTTGTGCCAGAACCGACTCTATGGTGCCCTGAAGTATAGTTTGTAGCACCTGATGAAGAAGGGGCAGTTGACTGAATGGGAGTTGTGGGATGCCCATCCTTGATTGGGGGAGTAGTCCAGGACATGAAGTACCCATCCTGTAGGATGGACAGGACCCATTTGTCTGTGGTAATGAGTGACCATGCAGGGAGACAGCAACAGAGACTGGTAAAAAGGGGGGCGGAGGGGGGTGGGGGCTGAAATTTTGGCAGTCAGACTCTACCTGCCCTATCAGGAAAGGGAGGCCTTTGGCTGGAAGGCTGAGCCGGCCTAGACAGAGAAGGCTGTCTTCTAGTATGTTTTCTAGATGGGAAGGGGGGGGGGGGCAACAGGTCTGGATGATTTCCTGATGAATTAGGTTTTGGATGGGTAGTTCCTCTGGAACTTGGGAAGAGGCGAGACCAGAAAATGTTTCAAGTCCTGTAATTCTTTACCTTTCTGTTGTAAGGATTTGAAAAGGTCAGCCACTTTTTCACAAAAAGTGCTGAGTGGTCATCCGGGAGAGGCTGTAGTCGTAGCCATGAGTATCTCCTTAATACTGAAGTTGATGCAGCTGACCTGGCTGAGGCTTCAGTTGCATCACAGCTACACCTCAAGGAGTGTCTAGTCAATAGAGATGATAGCCATCAGGGAAGACAGGCAGGCTTTGGCTATACAGTCGGGGATGTCTTCTAACTCTTTAGAGGCTTTGTCTAGGAGAGCTAAAGAGTACTTGGTCATATGTGTTTGGTAGTTTCCGGCTCTAAATGAGAGGGTGGCCAAAGAATAAATTTTCTTTCCCAACCTCTCCATGGTCTTGCTGTCTCTATCAGCTGGGAGGACTGTAGTCATAGGCAGCAGTTTGGAGGCCCTGTCCGTAGAGATGGAAATGGTGGCTGGGTCAGCAGGGGAGCATCTAAGGAGAAATTTCTCTATCTCAGGGACCTTATACAAACTGTCTGCTCTCCGAGGAGCTGGAGGCTGAAGTCTGGGCTAGTGGAGGCTGAGGCAAAGGCATCCAGAAAAGCAGGTTGGATGGGAGGAATAGCAGAAGGACTGGGAGGCTCCATTTGGACGAGGTCATAAAACCTTTCCTGAACATCAGACATATCTGAGGATTGCCACGTAAGGTGGTCTTTCATTTTATTAACAGTTTCCCCAAATGTAAGATCCTCTACAGGGGAGTCAGGTTCAACAGAGCTCTCCTCAGGAGAACCATATTCCAAGGGGGATGAGATCTGGGAGGAGTAGGAAAGAGAATCCTCAGAGGAGTCAGATAATCCCTCTTCCTCGAGCTGCTCTACCCTCCTTTCCTAGGTTGGAGGTCTGGGACTAAGGAGGGGAGGAGCAGTGGCAGAAGGTTCTGATGAAGGCTTAAGGGCCACAAAGGCATTGAATAAGCTCCGTCTGAAGGCCTGTCAATCTGGAATGCTTTCGGAGGTAGGAATAAGGTGTCTTGCATTCTGGTTTTTCTTCAAAGGCCTAGCCGGGGTCTAGCTAAGTATAGGCCTAGGGTCACTGATTGGAAAAGCGGTGGCACCATCCGGAGAACTCAGACCGAAAGCTGGTTCCCCTCTGGCGTCTAGAGATGCTGCCGGTAAAAACCTGTGTGGACGTGTCGTCCACTCGAGATTTTGCAGCTTCCTCAGAGGTACCCACTATATCTGTATTGGCGGATGCCGGATCCTCGGGCAAGCTAACGTCTGCTACAGACTAAGGTACAGCAGACAGAGGCGCAGCGGAAGTAGTAGGCCGTGAGGACTTGGCCTTCTTCCAAGGTGGTTTGGATGGGGCGTCAGACACAGCCTCCATTCCTACCGGTGTTTCAACCACTGATTTTCTAAGTACAGCATTAGGGCTTGCAAACAGCGGCATAAGGTCTTCCGGGCAAATGAAAGGCAAATGGTGGTGTTCTTGTGGTCGTGTTCCCTGCCTAGGCAAAAGCGACACTGGTCATGCATGTCTTTGTGGGAAGTCTGCCAACCGCACTTGCCCTTACCGGATGATATTAACAGACTATAACAACCAACAGATAGGACTGAAAGAATCCCCAACGGGGTACTTAACAGTCTTTTCCGATCCGACATACGCGAGAAGCAGGAGCACCTGGCGTACTACTGGCGGCTGAAATGTTCTGAGGGCTGGTGTGTGCAAACATCACTTTTATGGCCCACATTCCAGCTGCCACGTCAGATGTTCAACGCACCTAGAGGGCCTGAAAATCTTTGGAAACTGACCGGTAGAACTGGAGAGGAAAAAGGGTAAACCCCCACATGTAGAATACTGCAACATTGGAATAGAAGCACATCCCTTGTTAGGCATAGCTCAAGCCAAAAGCAGCAACAGAACAAAAAAAAATTATCAAAATAAACTAAACACGAAATATGTACTCAGTATTAATGCACTGTAATATCTCTAAATGTACTGGTTCAAAACTTAAAATTACTGAACTTTGATTTCACATATAATCATAAATGTCAAAACGTCCTATACTCAGGGATGTCAAAAGAAAGTTGGCATGTCCGAACTACTATAAAGGATACGGAGAAGGAAAGGAAAGCACTCTATGGCCAATGTCTGGAAAGACAGCATGTGTGTGTCATGGGCAACAGTCAGATGAAACTACATTAAGAGCCAAAGAAATTTACATGCAACCACATCTAACTCAAGATCACAGACTGCTGGCAAACTGTTGCAAAATATAACATTTATATGAACAGGGCACTTTCACCTAAATTAACTGCAATGTTTTGTTCTCATTTTGACAAATGCCTATCGCAAAGTATCAACACCTTGCCAAATATCCCCCATAGATATACTTTGAAAATGAGTACATGTTCGGCGAAAACAGGAATGTCGAACCACAGTTGGTTGATTCCCATTTTGCCGACCTGCACTACTGCGAGTATGCAGTTTAGCGAATTACACTGTGCATTTGCACATATGGCATCGGAGTTATGACTACAGATTGTGGTACAGTGGGGATCGGGAAATTACTCTTTTCCCCACTGTGGTACGATCTCAGATTGGGAATATATTATTTGTGGGGGGTGCATTGGGGCACAGCCCCCTGCAAAAACATTACGTTACATGATATGCAGTAGTGACGTGCAACACAGAATGCCGAAAGTGCAAATTCAAATGTTTCGCTATAAGCGCTTAGACATCCTGGCCTAATTAATATGCAGCACATCGCTTATCTGAATCTCAGATGTGACTGCATTGTGTGTGCAGCTTCCTGGGGTAGAGCACTGAAAAAATGAGCAACTGCAGTCTGCCCACATTATATGTTGTAAGAACAAATATAATAGCCAGCAGTGAATAACAACTGGTAACAGTATATATGGAGACATTAATTTTGGGAAAATATTTGGCATTAATACTACATCACTCCAAAAGAATTGGTGTAATGTAAAATGGGATTAAACAGCTGTATGCCATGCTGAAATGTGTTAGCACTACTACACACATGTACACAAAGGTGTCGTGTAGTTTAACTTAAAAGCAGAATTGAGAGATGTAGAAAGTACAGTTGTGTACACTTACCATAAATGTAGATGTTTGAGTGTATTCACTGTTGCAGCCATTACATTTGGGTAATCTGCTGGCAGGTTGCCCGCCGTTGGCCTGATTGACAAAGTCTTGGGTCCTGCGTCAGTTGCTGTTCCTTCTTCCATGACGTCAGGTTATCAGGGGTATAAAACATGCAGCAGATGCCATTTTCATCAGTTTTTCTTGCCCCAGATGTCAGGTGCCCCCAAACAGGGAGCAAAATATATACATATAGATATAAATATATGTATATAATTTAGAACACAAACAATATACCTCCAATCAAAAGCAAATACACCAAAAAGGCTTTTAAGCATATTAAAAGAAAGAAGAGGTATAGTAAGAGAAAAAAACAGGGGGCTGGAGGGTGGGTAACCAGGACTGCAACAGTGAATACACTCGAACATCTACATTTATGGTAAGAGTACACAACTGTACTATGTTCTTCGTGTTTCACTGCTGCAGTCATTACATTTGGGTAGATTCCCAAAGCTATGGTTGGGAGGATGGAATTATACAGAATTAGGAGCAGCTATAAGGCCCTGCAGGACAGCAGTGGCAAAGCCAGCTCTTGATTTAGAGAACAGAAGTAAATGGTAATGTTTGGTGAACGTATGAACTGAGCTCCAGGTAGCAGCTTCTAGAATGTCTCTGGTAGGAACCCCTCTGAGAAAGGCTGCAGAAGTAGATGCAGCCCTGGTGGAATGAGATCTGATCCCCTTGGGATAGGTTTACCATGGTGCATATAGCAGAAACAAATACAATGGCTTATCCATTTAGAAATAGTCTGCTTTGAAATAGGTTTTCCTTCTGCCCCTGCAGCAAATGCCACCAATAGTTGCTCAGATTATCTTAGAAGTTTTGTCCTGTTTAAGTAGAATCGAAGTTGTCTGTGCACATCCAGTGAATGCAGAATCCGCTCACCCTTGTTCTGTGGATTGGGAAATAAAGTTGGCAGATGAATGGTCTGATTAAAAGCCACACTAGATACCACCTTAAGCATGAAAGATGGATTGGCCCTGAGAGCCACCCTGTCCGGATGAAAAATAATGAAAGGCTCCACTGCCACAAGAGCCTGTAATTCTGAAATCCTTCTAGCTAAAGTAACCGCTAAAAGAAAAGCTGCTTTCCAGGAGAGAAATTTAAAATCTGCAGTAGCAGCTGGTTCAAAAAGAGCTAGAGTGAGTTTTTCCAAAACAAAATTGAGGTCCCATGCTGGTGCTCTCCTGGGAGGTCTTAAAATTTTGGCCCCTCTGAGGTACTGCTTTAGTACAGGATGAGAAAAGAGGGGAGGGCTCTGTGTTGTAATGAGCTGAAATGGCACAGGCATGGATTTTTACAGAAGAAAAAGATAGGCCCCTGTGAAGCATCTCTGTTAAATATTGCAGAATCTGAGGAATATTGGGCATTGCTGTGCTTATTCCTTGTGCTTGGTTCCAGGCACAGAATCTTTTCCATTTGTCCACATAAGGTTTTCTAGTACTAGGCCTTCTAGCCTCCAAAATGACATCCATCACAGGTTTGGCTGAGAGATGTAACTGGTGAAATTAGTTGATTAGTCATGCTGCAAGATTCAGAGTTTGGAGCAGAGTGTGCAGAATTTGATAGTTCTGCTGAGACAGTAGGTAAGGTGTCAGAGGCAGGTACCAAGGAGGAAGGTGTGACATATTGCGTAGGAGCGGGTATCAGTGTTGGTGAGGCCAGTCTGGAGCAATCAGTATCATTTTTGGTTTTTCCTGTCTGACTTTTAGTAAGACCTTGGAGAGCAGAGGCAGAGGAGGAAAGGCATAAACTGATGGGATGCAATGGGATCCTATCTCGCCTACATTCATAACTGATGGGCTCGGAGCCGATCCATCGGCTCCGACTCGGCCAACTAGTACACTAGAACGAAGTCTCTTATTGGCTGGGCTACCCTCTATCCCAGGATGCACCACACCTGCTTCCCCAGATCTCATTTGCCGCTTTACAAGCTGGACGTGGTCTCGACTTGGCTGGAGCTAAGTGGTCTCTTTTTTTACCTTTTACTGGTCTTTGACCTTGGGGTTTCTTCAGAAATTAATACAACAGCTGTTTTAACGGCTATTGTGTGTATTTTGGTATTTGTACATTTTGTGTGTGAGTGATTGACTACTCTGATACTTCTATATCGCTGTCGGGCAAGGCCCGTTTAAGTTAGAGGGCCTTTGCCCTACTTATTGAAGTCTGTGTCATTGTTTTCTCCGGGCAAAGCCCGTTTAAGTTAGAGGGCCTTTGCCCGTTGTTGTTGTTGTGTTCTTACTGTGTTTTCTCTTGTGAGGTAAATCTCTCTCTGGAGAGCTCGTGCCATTTTTTTCTCGCGCTCTGCAGCTTGGCGCTAAGTTTTTGGTATTTCGACACTGCTTTATTTCCTGACAGACATGTCCAAAGAGCAAAAGTCAGGGTTCAAAAAATGCACTAGATGCAATTACAAAATGTCTATTACGGACAGTCACTCTATATGTGTGTATTGTTTAGGACCTAAACATTTACAGGAGACATGTAGTGTGTGTCATGCTTTTTCCTCTAGGGTTCTTCAAGAGCGAAAAAATAAATTGATCTTGAAGGGTCTTATTAAGCCCTCTTTTGAGGAAGCCTTGGATTCTTCTCCTACTACCTCTAAAAAGAAAAGGTCGTCGGCTCCGACAAGTCCGTCGGAAACGACTGCTAAGAAGCATAAGTCGACCTCTTCTTCCTCGGCTCCACTGACTTCGGGGCCAAGGCTCGAAGGGTCTGCCTCGATGCCTCTTTCCTCGGCTCCATTAGTTTCGGAGCCGCAGGTTGGAGTATCGAGAGGCGAATCACCTCCATCGGTTCCAATGGTTTCGGAGCCGGTGGAGGTGTGCAGCTCAGACTCTTCCCCCTCGGCTCCGAAGAAAGCTCCTTCGGCGCCGATTGTTATTCATGCTGTGGCGGATCCGGCGCCGATAGTGTTGGAGCCTTTTCGGAGCCGGTCCCCTACATTGTCGGAGCCGAGAGGAAAGTTGTCTTGCCCTTTGTCTACCTCCTCTAAATCCTCAAAACTGTCGGATTCGGATTTGGATAGGGTTATTCAGAGGCTTTTCCAGTCTCCAGTTTTTGCTCAAATGGTCTTGGCTCCGGCCCAGTTGGCTTCGGAGCCGATCCCCCCTCCAAAACACTCTATTCCTCCTCCAACCTCCTCTGAGCCGTTGGAGTCGGTGATGGTGGAGCAAGGCGGAGCCGTACGGTCAGAACAGAGACCCCTTCGAGGTCTATCGGCACCGACTATGGTTCCTACCCTATCCTCGGGTTCAGGGTTTGGTACTGGGACTTCCTCAGCCGGGCCCGAGGGGAACATCTTGGGACTGGGTGCCTCGGTACCTAGTCTTCCCCTCGGAGCATTGGCTGCCAGAATCCCTAGTGCCGTCGTGGCCTCTCGGCCAGTGATCTCCATGGAGTCTGGAGGTCCGGCCTTTGAGGCCATGAGGAGTGCGCTGGCCATGCCCTTGCCGGCTCAGCAGGCTTCCACCTCACCGTCCCTAGACCTGGAGACTGGTGCTTCTGCCGTATTGCAGTCCCCTGGCAGCGGGGCCCCAGGGCCTGAGGATACCCCCATCGGGGGTTCCCTTCTTCCGGGGGGTCCATCCGAAACTGCTTCGTACAAGCCCCCACGGAAGAAATTGTGCAAGAGGAAGCACGTGGACTCCCAAGACGAGTCTGTCACATCGGACACTGACCTTGATGACGCGGAAGGGTCCCCTAAATCATCTTCGGATGATGTCTCTTTCTCAGATATCCTTGAGATTCTGAGACAGAGAGGAGATTGGCAGGCCAAAACCCCTTCCGCTGAGGAGTCAGTCTTCCTCAAGGCCTTCGGGGCCCAGCCCTCCGCCTCCTGGGTGTCTCCGCCCTTCGATGAACTCCTTGATTTGGTTTCTCGAAGGGCTTGGGAACACCCTGATTCTGTGGAACCGGTGCCTGCAAGACCTAATAAATTTCTTTCAGCCCCCCCCCCAGAAGGAATTTTTGACTAAAGGAGTTCCCGTAGATGCTATGGTGGTGGCATCTGCCACACAGCAGGACGTGGCAGAGGCTTCAACGTCTATCCACCCTCCTAATAAGGATTCCAGGAGCATGGATAGGTACGGGAAGCGTACCCTTTCTTCAGCGGCCTTTACTATACGGTCGCGGAATTACTTATGTCATTTTACCAGGCTCCAAAGGGACCTCCTTAAAGAGCTAAGTGACTCCCTCACTGGTAATCTACCTGAGGCGCTAGCCCACACTGTTGGCACCCAGATGACTACCTTATTTTCCATCGTAAACTCGTCCATGAGGCTCATTTCGTATGCGGCCGAAGGGGCGAGTAGAGTAGCATGGAACAGGCGTTGCCCTCAGGAGACACGCCTGGTTACGCTTGTGTTCATTTGCGGAGGCCTTCAAGTCTTCCTTCGCCGACGCCCCCTTTGATGGGTCATCCTTGTTTGGACTCAAGGTGAAGGACACACTAACTCGGTGCGAGCAGGAGGGCAAGACCTTGACTGCCGTTGGGGCCCGCTTTTCCGCTCCCTCTAGGCCTTACCCCAAGGCCCAGAGAGGAGGGAAAATGTGGTTCAGAAAAACTCAGAGGTCTTTCCCTACTCCACCCAGTGATCCCCCCTCCAGAGGCAGGGAGGGGGGGGAGATTCAGGAAGACGCCGCCCCAGAGGCGGCAGAGGCCCCCGTAACTCTGGAGACCGCGATTCCTTTCGTGGTTCTTCCTACACTCAACGACCCTGAGTTGTTGCCCGACGGTGCAGCTCCGGAGCCAATCGGGGGTTGTTTTGCGGAACACCCACAAGCTTGGGAAGCTATAACCAGCGATCAGTGGGTGCTCCGGATTATAACCGGAGGCTATCTCATCCCCTTCATCAAGCCCCCCCTTCCCTTAAGGGAAATCCCGGACGTGCCACCCAGTCAGCGGGATCAGGCAGCAATAGAGATTTCAAAGCTGCTAGAAAAAGGAGTCATCCAGCCTGTCCCCACCGACCAGATCGGATCAGGAACTTACTCAAGATTATTTTTGGTGCCAAAAAAGACAGGGGACTTCAGGCCCATTTTGGACCTCAGTTCATTGAATCGTTTTGTGAAAAAGTCCAAATTTCGAATGGTCACCCTTCAATCCATTCTCCCACTGTTGGAGAAGGATGCATGGATGTGCTCCATAGATCTCCAGGACGCTTACTATCACATTCTGATAGGTCAAGAGTCCAGGAGACATTTACGCTTCCGCCTGGGAGTCAATCATTTCCAGTTCCGAGCACTGCCCTTTGGTCTCACCACAGCCCCCAGGGTGTTCACCAAGTGTCTGGCAGTGGTGACTGCTCACCTGAGGAGTCTAGGATTCCAAGTGTTTCCTTATCTAGATGACTGGCTCCTTATTGCCACCTCCAAGCATCTACTATTTCAGGCGCTCATGGCCACGGTCACCTTGGGCCGTTTCTTGGGAATTACGTTCAATTGGCGAAATCTGTACTACAGCCATCTCAGCGTATTACTTTTATAGGCGCAGAGTTAGATACAAAAAGGATGCGTGCCTTCTTACCGGCAGCAAGAATTCAGGTTTTGCAAAACCAAGTCAGATCCTGTCTCCCCCTATCAAGAGCTCCGGCCCATCTGATCCTACAACTGTTGGGCTCGATGGCATCAACTATACTCCTAGTCCCCTTAGCCAGACTCCACATGCGAATTCTGCAATGGCTTCTGTCGGTTCAATGGTCCTATCAGGAACTCCCCTTGAACCACTTAGTCATGATCACGGAGAGTTGCCGTCGGGATCTGCGTTGGTGGCTCCTCCGATCCAATCTCGACCAGGGGCGACCCTTTATTCCTCAATCCCCCGTTGCCACTGTGACCACGGACGCCTCCCAGGTAGGGTGGGGGGTCATCACCTGGACAGGTCGGTCCAAGGCACATGGCAACTCCAGGAAGCGCATTTGCATATCAATATCCTGGAGATGAGAGCGGTACTCTTGGTACTACAAGCTCTCCATCACGCTCTCCCGCAAGGTCCGATTGCTATCCTATCTGACAACATGTCGGTGGTTTGGTATATAAACAAGCAAGGTGGAACCAGGTCATACCCACTGTGCAGAGAAGCCATGAGACTTTGGCACTGGGCGGTAGCTACCAACCGCTTTCTAATGGCAACGCATATACCGGGGAAATCCAATGTGATTGCGGACAGACTAAGCAGGACCATTCTGTTACCCCACGAGTGGTCCCTCAACCAAAGAGTGGCTGTGAAGATCTTCGCCAGATGGGGTCTCCCTCGCTGCGACTTGTTTGCCAGCCCCCACAATGCGAAGTGCAGAGAGTTCTTCACTCTGATCCCCTCTCAGGGACAGATTCCCAGGGACGCTCTGACCCACATTTGGCCCCCCGGTCTTCTTTATGCCTTCCCTCCGGTTCCCCTCCTGCCGAGGGTGATACAGAAGGCGATTTACCTGGAGAGCGAAATGATTTTGATTGCCCCGCACTGGCCTCGTCAGGTTTGGTTTCCCTTCCTTCAGAGGTATGCGGTAGAAGGTCCATGGTTTTTGGACCCAGTGCCGGACCTGTTGACTCATCAGTCAGGACAGTTTCACCCGTCTCTCAGGTCCTTGAGGTTGGCGGCATGGTTACTCCGCTTCCATCCTTAATCCGAGACAATTCCCTCTCTCCGGAGGTGATCCACATATTGTCTTCTTCTCACAAACCTTCCACTGTCAAACTCTATTCCAGCAAATGGAAAAGGTTCGCCTTCTGGGCTCAGCAACGAGGTATAGACCCCCTTACTGCCCCAGTATCGGAGGTTTTGAATTTCTTGGCCTCTCTTTTTCAATTGGGCTCTTCAGTTTCCACGATTAAGGTTCAGCTAGCAGCTATCTCTAATTTTCATGCTTCTTTTGAACCTTCATTGATGTCTCACAAACTTTGTAAGTCTTTCCTTAAAGGAGCATGGCTCCTTAGGCCCCCAATATCTCACCCTGTTCCCCCTTGGGACCTAAATTTAGTTCTTGCTGCCTTAACTGCCAGCCCTTTTGAACCAGCTGCTACCTGCAATTTGAAATTTCTGTCCTGGAAAACTGCCTTTTTAGTGGCCATAACTTCGGCCAGGCGGGTTTCAGAACTTCAAGCTCTTTGTTCTGATCCTCCTTATTTGATATTTCACAAACATAGAGTGTCCCTGAAATTAAATCCCTCCTTTTTACCAAAGGTAGCTTCTTCTTTCTGTATTCAACAGACTCTAGAGCTCCCTGTATTTTTTCCCGAGTTTTCTAATAACGCAGAATATATTCTTCATCAACTGGACGTCCATAGACAACTGCGTTTTTATTTGAATAGAACCGCTCAGACGCGGAAATCAAATCAACTGTTTGTTTCCTTTGCAATAAACAAATTGGGTCAACCAGTAGCTAAAACTTCCATAGCTAAATGGATTAAAGATTGCATCTCTTTCATTTATTCACAGGCTAACAAAGAGCTTTCCTTTCCAGTCAAGGCTCATTCTACCAGGGCAATGGCTACTTCTGTAGCTTTTCACTCCAAATTATCAATAGATGATATTTGTGCTGCGGCTACCTGGACATCTCCGCACACTTTCATTTCTCATTACAAACTAGATGTGGTTTCTCGAGGCACGGCTTCCTTTGGTTCCACAGTTCTCAGGAGTGTTTTCCAATGAGCCACCCGGGATTTAGGTGCTAGGGACGCTATCCCATCAGTTATGAATGTAGGCGAGATAGGATCCCATTACATCTTTTAGTTATGTACTTACCATAACTTCGGATGTATGGGATCCATCTCGCCTACATTCATACTCCACCCTCCTTCCCCCTTCCATTGGGATTTAGAGGAAATGTAGTTCCATTTGGAGATCTTCTCTTGAAGAACTTTAGTTGGTTGTAGTAACTACTATTTTATCTGTGTTTGCATGTAAGTATGAAAGCGAACAAACAAGATCTGGGGAAGCAGGTGTGGTGCATCCTGGGATAGAGGGTAGCCCAGCCAATAAGAGACTTCGTTCTAGTGTACTAGTTGGCCGAGTCGGAGCCGATGGATTGGCTTCGAGCCCATCAGTTATGAATGTAGGCGAGATGGATCCCATACATCCGAAGTTATGGTAAGTACATAACTAAAAGTTTTTCCAGCTGAAGGAAAGAGCATTCACTTTCCAAGCTTTTTTTGTGATTAATTCTTGTGCAGAATTTGTCCAACTGATAATTTTGGGATGAGGCAAAAAGATCCATGTCTGGGCTCCCCCCCCCCCCATTTGTGTGTCAACATGCTGAAGATTTGTGAATCCAGTTTCCATTCGTGTGGGTTCATAAGATTTCTGCTTAGTGTGTCTGCCAGAGTATTTTGCTTTCCTGGCAGGAATTGAGCTTGTAGATGTATTTGGTAAGTCAAGGCAGTGTTCCACAATGTCATGGCTAGTCTGCAAAGGGGGTAGGAATGGGTACCCCCCTGCTTGTTTATGTACCACATGACTGTGATGTTGTCTGTCTATCAGTAGTTGTCCTGGATGAAGATAGTCCTTGAAGGCTGTCAGAGGATACTGTACAGCTAGCATTTCTTTCTGGTTGATATGTAGGTGCATTTGATTTGGGCTCCACTGGCCCTGAATACATCTCCCTGCCAGATGAGCCCCCCAAGCATAATCTAATGTGTCTGTAGTCAGGATTTGGGCGGCAGGGGGGTGGAGTGAATGACAGTTCCTTGTTATGGTGGCAGGCCTCTGCCCACCATAGGAACTCTAGCTGCAGGCAAGGAATAATAGGGAATCACTGTTTCCAGGCTATGACAATGTTTACTCCATAAGCTTTTTAGGTACCATTGAAGTTTCCCCATATGCAGTCTTGTATATGGAATTATTAGGATGCAGGAGGCTATGAACCCCAAGCCCTGCAGAATTTGTCTTGCAGATAAGCTGGGTTTTTGTGGCCACCTGTTTGAAGTGAGTCATCAATTGAATTTTTCTGGCATAAGGTTGTATTCAAGCTTGCACCCAGGAATGTAATTATTTGAGAGGGTACCAGTTGTGATTTATTTTAGTTTATGGTGTACCCTAGACAAGTTAGAAGTCTTTTTACAAATGCCAGATGTTTTAGAAGAGTGTCCTTGTTTTCTGCCTGAATTAGACAATCGTCCAGGTAAGGATAAATTTGAATGTTTGTCTGCAAAATGCAATTACTGGTGCCAGGCACTTTGTGAAGACCCTGGGCACAGTAGATAAGCCAAAGGGCAGTGCAGAGAACTGGTAATGCAAATAGCATGCATTGAAGTGGAGGCATCTTCTGCAAGATTCCGATTGGGATATGCAGGTAAGCCTCAAGTCTAGAGTTACTAACCAGGCATCCTTGCTTAGAATAGGCAGTAACTGTTCTAGAGTTAGCATCTTGAATTTTGGAATGTCCAGAAATGTGTTTAGAATGGATAAGTCCAGAATTAGACGCCATGATTTGTCTTTTCTGGGTACCAGGAAAAGTCATGAATAAAAACCTTGTCCCTTTTCTTTTTCTGGTACTGGTTGAATAGCCCCCATATTCATGAGGGACATAACTTGTTTCTGGGCCTCTGCCCACTGATTTGGAGGCAGATCTGGCCATCCATTTGGGATTGGCAACGTGTGGAAATGAAATCTGTATCCCTGGGATACTATATTTAAAACCCACTTGTCCTGGGTAATTAGTTGCCAGTTTTGTGCATAAAGTGCCAGTTTCCCCCCCAAAAGGGGTGGCCAAAAGATAAGTGCTTGGTGATTGCAGTGGAAAGTCATTGAGACTGCTTACCGTAGGAAGGTGCCTTGTTACTTTCAGATTTGGAGGTGGAGGCACCCCATTGTTTTGTTCTATAAAAGTTCCTTGTGACTGACACCTGGAGCCTTTGGAATGTCTGGGTTTGACCCGAGTGGCTCTGGTCGGTACTGGAAAGGACCAGTTCTTAGTAGGCCAATGCCTACTGAACCTGGGTGGCTGCACTTGTAGGAAATCTTTTACAGTTTGCATAGATTTAGCTTTACCTTCCATCTTTTTCAAAACTTCTGCCTTATTACCAAATAGACTGTCCTGTTGTAAAGAAGCATTAAACAATTTTGCTTTAACATGATCAGGCAGATTTTGCTCCTTGAGCCAAGCATGCCTTCTTATCACAGATCCAGTTACAGCAGCCCTGCAAGAGGCCTCCAAGGAATCATAACCACATTACAAAGTATGCTTTCCAACTTGTTCAGCTGAATGCAATAAATCCTGCAACTCTATTTTCCACACAGTCAGAAATCGACATCATTTTCTGTTTAAGTAAGCCCATGACATGCTGCTATTTAAGCATAAGAAATTGACAGTTTAAAGCCTTGATTGCCAAGGTTGCAGACGTGTAAACCTTCTTACCCCATCTATCCAGAGCCCTGGAGTCTCTATCAGAAGGGATAGGATTTTTAGCAGTAGAAGCCTTAACGCACTTGGGACCCTGAGAAATGGTTTCAGGGTCAGCAGTAGGGTTTTTAAAAAGGAATTTGTGGGAGTCAGGAACCTTGTAATATCTGTCTGGTTTACTAGGAGCCAGAGGCAGGGAATCAGGAGCCATGCTGGATTCTGAGAAAACATCAACAATGTCTAAAACAGGAGTTATAGCCAAAGGCCTATGCTGAGGAGGAAGGAAATCCCTAAGCCTCTTTTTAAATTCTGAGAAATCCTGACTCCCCCAGTGAAAGTGTTCCCTTAAGGTATGCAAAGTTTCTCCAAAAGAAAAATCCTCGGGAGGAGAAGCAGAAGGGATGGAATCTTCTGCATCAGAGTCCTCATAAGGTGGAACAGATAATTCCTGATCAGAAGAGGAATCAGAAGAAACAGAAACTTGATCTGATGATTCATAGTCAGTGCCTTGCCTAGGCCTCTTAGGAGGTGGGGGATGGGTACCCCTGATCAAGGTAATTAAATCCTCAGCCATTTTGATCATTTTTTTTTTAGCCATAGGGGCCTGTGCACATGGCCCACGCGTCTGTTTCTTAGACATAGAAGTTGATTTTGGCCTTAGTTTTGAAGATGGCATTGGTTTAATATACAAATCTTTAGGCCTGAAAACACCCCCAGAAGCCGGTGCCTGCTCAGCGGCTCTGGACCATCTAAGGTAGAGACCTCCGCGGGTTCAATACTTAAGTGTCTCGCAGCATACCGGACTCCGAATGGGTCTCAGTACAGGCCTGCAAATGAAAAGTAGCAGGTATCAGTGGCTGCGAAAGCACCTCACTGAGTATCGGCGAACCGGCAACTGGCTTAGGAGAAGCTTCGTCGTCGGTTTTGGACCTAGACGGTCTCTGTCTTTCTTTGCGTTTTTTTAGATATTCCTGTAGTCGGATTGTTAACTGACGACATTTCTGGACAGTTAAACCTTGAGCCAAAATATTTACAGGCAAAAATATACAGACGCTTAATAGCTCGTTGATTAAATTTAGCACAAAACCGACAGCAAGGCACATTGTGTTCAGGGCCTAGGCAAGGAATACAGTACAAATGAAAATCCTTATGAGGTATTTGCTTCCCACAAGTAATACAATTATTAACTTTTACTGACATCGGTAAGGAGCAAGAAAAAGTTTCCCCAACGGGGTACTTCGCTTTAGGTTGAAGACTTCGGTTCTGAAACTTGAAAACGAAAATTTCAGGAGTCGGCCGACCGGCACTTGCAGACTGCTTCTGCTTCGGGCACAGCAAGAAAGACTGATGAAAATAGTGTTGGCTGCATGTTTTATACCCCTGACGACCTGACATCATGGAAGAAGAGACAGCAACCGACGCAGGACCCAAGACTTGTTAATCAGGCCAACTGAGGGCAACCTGCCAGCAGATTACCCAAATGTAATGACTGCAACAGTGAAATACGAAGAACATCTGAGTTAAGAATTCAGACTACTTATTCTGTTCTGGTGACCCTGTGATGATCAAATAAAATGCTGTCACACTGAAATACCTCCTTGTTTGCCTGTGCTGTGCTATCCTTGCTGCTGCAACACATGTAAATGCTTCTTTTAGATACCAGCACTGCTACAGCTTTGTCTGGTTTCAGTGTCCAACTGCACTAACTGAAAAGTGAAGATAAAGAGCTGGTAATGCATTATCTCACATCTGTCATTATTTCTAAAGAACAGAAGGGGTTGGCAATGCAGAGAAATTGTTAGTTTGAGACATGTTGGAAAAGGAATTTGTCCTCCAGGCCCTATTGTCTTCGGCTATTCTAAAATATTTCTTAGTTGCCAGTCTTGTTTTGAGGCACACCCCATCATTAAGAGTGTTCTGAAAAAATTCCTGTTCATCTTCCACTCATGTGGGTCTGGTACTGTCCTGCTAACGGCAATCTGCCAGACTGTTTTCTCCTGGAAGGTACTGCACTCTACAATGTAATTCCATTTCCTAAGTTGAATCCCATAACTGCACTGCTAGGTGGCAGAGTGGATATCTGGGAAGGGGAGGGAGGATCCTGGCAGAGTCATGGTTGCTCCCTGCTTGGCCCTTGTAATCAGGGCCGGAAGGGCTGGTGCTTTGTTCTACTTGCCATTTTCTTTCTGGTTTTTGATCAATCACCTCTCCTGGTCCTCCTCACTCTTTGCCTATGCATTCCATTAGAAAGAAAAGATTTCTGGTATTCAGGTCAGCCAAGGCATTCCATAGCAGGAAATCCAAATAGTTATTCTTGCAACAGTGAAGCAAACATTACAGGTTTCAAGTTTAAAAATTACTGCAAGCCAAGGAAAACATTTTCAACAAGGTCCCTTAGACCTACTGATGATCTTGTTAATGAAATAAAGCTAGAGACACAGTTTGGCAATTTACATGACTTAGCAGTACGAAGCAGAACTGTGTGTAGTATACAGCAAGCTGAAACAAAAAGAAGCTTGTTACAAGCAGTAAATTAAATGTTAAATACAGCAAAAGGTGTGCATACAATCACTGAAATTACTTTCAGTGAAGAAAAAGGGCTACATAAAGACTTTGAAGTTTGTACCAAAAAAAAGACATTTATCAGAAAGACAGAGAAAATGAGCCAGACAAGAAATATATTTCCGATCAGTACTGCATAATGTGTGACTATAATCAGCCCTTAACAAATGCTTACTACTTTTTTTCTGGGCACGGAACAACCTCCCCCAAGTGTCTGGCCATTTGTGATCTGCATTACAATCAATGCAGGACACCAAACCATTTAAATACACAATTGATTAGAAACTTTTCTCTAATTCTGCACTAAAAGTAAACAAATGCACACCAAGTGTAAATGCTTAAAGCACAAAGTTCTGTTAAACAAGTCAAATTAAACTAGCAAGAACAGATTATAAATACACCATTTAAGTTTTCAGCTAAATAATTTAATGAAGCATATAATTCCTTAGTTTAAAGCAAACTTAACTTACTGTAGAACACACCTTCCTAACAAGTCACAAAATGAGGTGAACTGTGCAGCTGCAATGACAAGCAAAAGATAATTTAAAGAGCTGGATCTTAGTAGCTTTAATTTTAGGTAAAACATAAAACATTACCTCCTTCTTCCTTGATCTTTCCTGTACTTTTAGTTACAACCGAGGACCCATTCAGTTTTCCATCGACACAAGTAATATTCTCCTCTTTAACTTCAGCACCCCAAGATGACAAACCATGGATTGACAGCAGCTCCAGCAAGGGTTTCCCAGATGATTTAGCATCATTAAGAAAATCCTCAGATACTACTCGAACATTAGCGGTTTTGACCTCTTCCATTTTCTTATTCATTTTATCAACATCCTCTGCACATAAAGAAAGAATTAACAGTTTCCAAACAATTCAAATGTTAATGAGATGTACAGATTCAAACTTACATATGCACTCCTATCTTAGTTTAGTTATAAAACCTACTTACTGTTATAGTGGTAATATCACCAATGCATTTCTTTTATCTAAACTTTTATTTTGTTCAATGCGCTAGGCCAAACTCTAAGAATACTTGAAACTACCATAAATAAAGCATAAAGCTACTATATTCGCTTCCAGTGAGTCAAACACAATACACACACTGTGTTCGTTGAGCAATACAGGGTGTCTGAAGTTTAAAAACAGCAGTACCAAACAAATAAATTTAGGACAAACTCCAAAAACAAGACCTCCTGGTGCACTCACAGTATAAATAGTTGTCCAACAAAAGAAAGAAAATGTTGTCTAAAAACAGTAAGGGCTATGCCCAACAAGCAAAAAACTCCCTCAATGTCAACAAGTAACTCAGGGGACTAATACAGTCCACTAAAGCAGACTCAAGGTAAAAAATAGCCATCCATGTTAAGGATAACCATAAGACATTTTTCATTTATATACACAACCTTAAGAAGAACACCCAACAGTATAGCAAACTTACTGGCTGATAAATTTAGCTTTAATTTCACCCCAACCATCACCTCCAGTTACCACCCCTCCCCCAGAAAAAAACTCAACCATTTCTCCCCCAGCTATCACTAAAAACAGGTCCTCACTGCACTCTCCAAAGCTAAAAACACTTCATCAATGGGTCCTGTAATATCCCAGGATGTTCCTAAATAGTTTGAAACATGACCAGTCAGTCCACTAGAATCTCTGTTCAACCACAGCCACCAAACAGCCTTCATCCCTATGGAATGGAACAGCCATTCTTCAACACAAAAGGGGACTATCAAAAGACCCAGGGAACCGCAGACCCATAAGTTACACTAGTCTTATATGCAAGGCCATGGAATAATTATTATGGACCTAACAAGGACAAAGGAAACCTTCATACATTGGATCCATCCTAGTTTGGTTTTGTCAAGGGAGGACATGACTACTAAACCTGTTGGACTTCTTCGAGAAGGTCATTAGAGCCAAGGATGAGGGCAAAACTGTGCATACTGCCTCCCTCAACCTGGCAAAGGCATCTGACAATACCTCACCTGGGTATTACAGACAAACTCAGAAATTCAGACATAAATCCCTACGTCACCCAATGGATAGCCAAATGGCTCACAGGACACGAAGTTAGGGCTGGGGAATCCAGCTCCACCAAGAGGACTATTACTAGTGGTGTCCCACAGGGCTCAGTACTGGGACCTCTCCTGTTCGTAACACATTTCTCTAAAGTTAAAGCAAATATATAGTGGACCTTTGGCTGACCAAATCTACTGACAACTATAAGCTGGGTGCAACCATTTAATCCCCAAAAGAAGTACATATCCTCCAAAAGGATCTGTCACAGACATAACTGGTGCCAGAGCCATGGCCTAAAATTCAGTGCAAAAAAATGCATAATTCTACCCTTTGGGAAGATGACCATCCTTGCAAATTACAACATTAATAACACTCCCTTAAGAGTAGGCCCAGTGGTAACTCAGGTTAACAGTAACATGAACTTTGATCACCATGTGTCCATGGTGGTAAGAAAATTCTTCTACGTGGCACAACCTATAAGTAAGGGCATGGTATTCAGCAATAAAGAGATCACAGTCCCACTATTCTCAGCCCAAATTAGACCAATAATAGAGTGCAATGCACCCTCTGGCATGTACCCGACCAGGCATTTGCAACACCAGGAGTGGCAACAGAAGATCCTCACTTCATTATGTAAATAATAAGTCCTATGCAAATTGCTTCAAAGCCTTGCCTCGGTACTTGCTCTCCTACAGACTACTGAAGGTCAATCTATATCTAACCTACAATGCATTCTCCAGTTTAGACCTGATGGATCTGTCATACATTCACAAAACAAACAGCACTACAATTACCAGACATAAGGATCTAAACCTAATCTGTGGGTAACAAAAAGTGCTGGGGGGACTGACATGTCTCAGAAAGTATCCCTTCTCTGGAACAGACTCCCTATTCATGTAAAACCGAGCTTCCCTAGGCTTATTCAAATACAATTTGGACCAATGTATGGAAAATCACAAATTCACCCCTGGCTCATCACCTGTATCCCTTATGGACAAGGGTAGCTTGCAGATGCCCAAAAGCACAGGCATATGCCATAGCCATTCTAGTCCATGGGCACTGATAAATGGGAAAAATGGGGCATAAATGGGCTAGGCTTAAAAAGTCTCTAGGGCCATTAGCTAAGTAGCCTCCTATGCTAAAACAGCTATCTAGCGACTAAAATGACTGAGCTCTAGGTTACACTGACTGGGCTTTCAGAAGACTTCACCATCAGAGACCGACATTAGTGCAGAAAACAAAAATAAAATGCCCTGTACATCACAAGCTCCAGGGCAGCACCCCCCCACGCTCACACCAAGACAGTTGCTTATCAGCTATTTGGCTTCTGCCTTTCCTATACATAACCCAGAGACGCAATTAAGCAGAGTTTCACATTTACCTGCTGAGTCTGATCTCTTACTAACGTTTTAATTGCATTTTTACAGGTTTTGTCTTCCTGACCTAGGTACAATCACAGATCATGAATTAAATGGGCAGAAAACTATATAGTTTCATAACTGCTACACATTTCACATCTGATGTACAACTGCTGTATTTTCCAGCTGAAGAAAGTTACAAACTTTCCATATTTTTTTATACAATACACAGGAAAAATTTACAAGTACTCGTGCTGTTTCATGCCACTGAAAAATATTCATTGCAGACTCACATTTTTAGTTTATAAAATCTGAATCAGGTAAAGATAATGCCAAAAGGGGCAAAACAATCTATTTTTTGCATAAAAAATGTTTGCATGCCATCTTTATGCCTCCATTTTTTTAAAACACAAAAAACAAAGTTTGTTTCACTCCAGTTTGCGAATAAAATTACTTTAAAAATTGCTTCCAAACGTGGAAGTCTAAACTTGCATGACAGCGTTGACAGCATTAATATTAGTGGGTGGGAACAAAGTTATGTCACTTTATGTTTCAGCCCTAATTATGGTGGATTAGCATGGGTAAGAAATTGTGAATTAAATTCTTAAGTTGCTGAAAGGGTCTGTCCTGGAAGGAATCCTGAGACTCTTGGTTCTTCATACCCCCTCTGCCATGAAGGCAGCGTCTATCGTATCCCACTCTGCCTCTGGGGGAAGGCAAATCCTGACTGTGCTGGGAAGAGCCTTAAGACTTCCGAAACTACATCATCTTAACCCTACGCTGATTCCTAGAGAAGGATCGTTGCGGGGTGAAGAAGCGGGTCCAGACGGCAGACAAAGTCTTCTCGCCCTTCTCGCTATGGACAACTATCATGAACAGTTTTTCCAAACAATGTGGAACCATCATAGGGGCGCTCGTGAAAGATGCCTTGAAGGGCTCCAAAAGGCACAAAGCCAGAGCCAGGCATGTTGCCTAATGGTCATTTCTGTTCCTGAAGCCCTGGAGGCACCAGCAGTAGTATGTCATAGGAGCCTCATGGAAGTATTAGAGATGGAAGTGAGTGTAGCCATGCGAGAGGAAAAAACTTCTCTGCCGGCATGGACCCTGGGGCAGACTCAGTGACATCTCCGACCAGATCCCACTGTAGTTTGATTACATGTGACAAATAATTCAGCGCACGTAAGGCAAAGGAGGCTGACGCACAAGTCTGGTTTCCAAAACGATCTATCGACCAAGACTCCCTGTCTGAAGAATGGACTGAAGAGCTCTCCTGTACGAGCTCTTTTTTGGCGACCTCCGCAACCATTATGGCATAAACTGGGGACCCTTTGTTCCAATGTTGTCCGAGGGAGCACTAAGTATCTTATCCAGGTGCCTGGGGAGAGGCTCAACTGTATCTGGTTCCTCAGGAATACGGACTCACCCAGGTTGGGCATCTGGGTTGACCACCCACTGCAGTGCTGCAGGACCTCCATGATGTCTCCCCAAAGGAGACATCCTCCGGGGGTGATAGAGGGGGAACCCTCGCCTTCCTCCAGGTTGGTATCATCTGCGTGGGACTCAGACAGGGTGTCTAAGTGCCTCCTCTAACACGTACACTTCCAAGGGAGCTCCTCAGGGAAATTCCAGGGAGGACTCAGAAGCCTCTGGGAGTTACAATGTGGAAACCTCCTGGGGCAAAGTGGCAACAGGCTGCCCCCCAGAGGGGACAGGATGGCAGACTCCAGCCCAGAAAAATAGGGAGCCAGGACAGACTCAGAGGATGAATAAGTGTCAAGAGTTCTCGAAGGAGCCGACAGGACCCTCTCTACCACCTCGAAGACAGAAGGCGAGCAGATCCCTGAAGTCAGAATGGCTGAAGCTGGATCCTCCGCACCCTGCGTCAAGGGGTGAGCTGGAGCAGAGCCTCTTGGCGCGAAGACTCCGAGAGGAAGGGACAACCCCAAAAGCCTTGAAGTCGATGCCATCCCCTTAGATCAGATGCAGAGGTTACAGCTCCAAAAATGGAGCCAAAACACTCAGGGCAACAGTCGGCATCGTGGTACCAGGGACCATTGGCGCTGACCCCGTGACACCGGGGAAACTCGGACCCAATGACTCAAACTGGGAGTCAGATCAGAAAAGGAGTAATAGGGAGAAATGTGGACTGCATGCCCCCAAGCCCCAGAGGGGGATGGAGCAAGCAAGACTCCCAACTGGATCTGGGCCCGAATGAACTTCTGCATCATCCTGTCCACCTCTACTTCAAAAAGGCTTGGAGAAGAACGGATGGAAGATGCCACTGACCCGGGCCAGGAGTGGCTCCAGGGGGAAGCGGAGAGTGGAGACCAAGCCCGGGAGGCCTCCAGCTCTGGCAAAAAGAGAGGCAACTGGAGCAGAGGGCAGCTCCAGCTCGGATCCAGGCGGGACTTGAACAGGGGCTCGACCAAGGAAGGGCAGTCTGGGGATGGAGCCTGGAGCTACAGAACCACAGAGCTGTTCAAATGAGCGACAAACGAGATCTGTGGGGAGGAGGGAGACAGGGGCATTATAGGTAGGGGAAGAGCTTGGAGTTTTGATCCAATGCTGGAGTATGCGGCCGAGTTGGATCCGTGCCGGATCCAAGTCCCTCAGGTTGAAGATCAAATGAAAACAACTTCAGATCTATTTTTTTTTTTTTTTTTGCTGCAAAAAATTAAGGTCATTTTGCCCCTTTAGACATGATCTTTAAGTGCAGCTCACTGATCTAGAAGGGCATGGACGATAATGGCAGATATCAAATATCACAAAACCTATCATAGCAGTACATCTTAGAGGATGGAAGGTTAGTTGAATTCCCCCCACCCCCATCTGTTAAAACAAAAAAAAATCATCACCCCAGACAATTTGTAACTAGTTTATAATAAAGATAACCTCTTAAGATGCTTCAAAAATAAACTGTTGCCTGTCATTAGCTTTCATGGCAGATCTGTGGAAGGTGTTGCATTTAACATTTTACCTTAAATGAAGACAAGACACTTCTTCCTCTCTTTCAGTGGTATTTACTACACACGTGTGGGAGCCTCATGGAAAGTACCAGGGAGACTCCCTGAACAAGAATGCATAAGCTTATATGCTGGTGATACTGCTGACAGTATAAAAATATAAACTAGACCAATTAAATTAGTACAAAAGACAATTAACCAATCAGTGGTTTACCCGTAGGCTTAAAGCAGTTCAGATTACTACATCTCTAGGCAGAGAAGTAAAATCAGATACACTTCCATATAAGGCACATTTCCTGCTTTCAAG
Organism: Protopterus annectens; assembly: GCF_019279795.1. NCBI lineage: Eukaryota > Metazoa > Chordata > Ceratodontiformes > Protopteridae > Protopterus > Protopterus annectens. The sequence continues at coordinate 913,406,196 of NC_056727.1, read as the reverse complement.
TAGGCTCCTGTTTTTCAGTACTTTTCCACTGTTCACAGTTTACTCAGAGTTCGCAGTACAAAGTTCATCTCAATGCCTACAGATTGTCACATACTCAATTTCCCTAAGCACATACTTTGGCCATTCATATTCTACAATTCCCCATTTGATGCTATGTAAGCATCACCATTTAGTCGATCATACTTCAACATTGTCACACAGTTTCATTTCATCATCCATATTCATAACTGCAGGCATATAAAACTTTGGCACCTTTTTAGTAGTCTTAAAAGACATTAATTTCAAAATCAATGCTTTGATTAAAAATGCAATAAGAGCTAATACTGCGATTAATAAAATTGACTTCAATAGTCCACCTCCCCAGCCTGAGAACAGGTTGGTTAACCATGCCCACGTTGAGTTATCGGCCTCCATGGCCTTCGAGAGTTCGGAGACTCTCTGAATGAGTTTGAGATGACTTTCAATTTTATGCTGATTGTCCGGAATAAATGTACAACACTCCTCCTGGATTAAAGCACAAGTTCCGCCTTTTGCCACTAGGGTGAAATCGAGAGCCATACAGTTTTGAAGGACTACAGCTCTCATAGTCAGTTCATCAGTCACTAGTTCTAAAGCAGAAAATGTGGCATTGCTTAATACTTCAAGCAATTTAGACAGTTTTCTCAGTTCCCAAATTGATTTTACTGCTCCGTATGCTGGAATTATACCAGCCCATGATATGACATCATCACCCAAGTCCATATGAGATAGTCCTTTGGTGCCAGCATGAGCTATGTCATGATGATAAATCTATGAAGCGTCAATTTGGCCTACCGGACTGGCAGGCTTTTTGACCTCTCGAACATTCTGAATTTTTCCTTGAGGTAAAGCAGATGTATGTCAGATGGCTGGGACTAAATAACCTAAGAAACAGCTACCAGACCAGTTTCCTGGTAACCATTTATAGGCTCTTCTACCACACACAAAGTAGCAATTTTCCACCTTAGTGGTGATATTACTATTTATATAACTTTGTTCAGAATGAAACACCTTCTTATCGATCAATCCCAGCTGTTGGTATAGAACGGAATTATTTCTTACCTCTTCGTATGTTTTATACACCAGTTCATAAAATGAATCGTAGGTTGTGTTCCAGTAGGAGGAGTTATTATTACACCTGCAAGGAACTGTCACATTACAAAAACACAATCCTACCTTGACTTTACCAAATTTCTGAAAACACATAGTTCCATTTTGACGGTTAAACAGATGTAATGCTATCCTGTCTTTTGAAGTGACATCCGAAGTGTCATAGATCAGATTCGTCCAGGTTTCATTAGCCCCTAAAGGGACTGTATTTAGCATCAATCCTCCATAAACAGTAGGTAAAGCAGTACAAATCCAACCGTCAGACACCGAAAAATGATGCATAGGCAAATTTAATAGCTTGGTAGGTGTTGAAAGGTGGATGCCAAACAGCTCGCTTGGTGTGGTGAGTCAATGGAGCAGGAAATAAAAATGGCCACATTAAAAATAACAGTACAAGAATGATCACCAAAATGGCTGTCCAATATTTTTGTGGAAATGGTTGTTGAGTCTGCGTAGTGTCAGGAGTTTGGAGTTTTCTAAAAGGGTAAATGTTAGGCATCGTCTGGTACTGGAACAGTTCTACTTCGAGTACGAGTAGCAATGGGAGGAGAATCTGGAGTTGAAAAAGGTAAAGGCTGTTGGTCTTCAGACAGCATAACTTTTTTGATGTGTGAAATGTGGATCCAGGTTGGAGATCCTTGCAGTCGCACAGCAGATGAAGTTGTCAGAAGAATCAGGAAAGGCCCCTTCCAGCGCAGCTGAAGCACTGTTCTTCTAGAGAAGGACTTAACGTAAACCCAATCGCCTGGTTGTAGGGCAGATGACAGGAAAGGATCTGGAAGATGTTGAGCAGCTGCTACTTGTCAGTGATGAAACTGTAGGAAGGAAACAAGAGATTTGCAGTACAAGAGAACATCATTATCAAATGCATCATATTCAGATAAGGGTGGTGGTGTCATGGGCATACACAGAGGGCGACCCAAATGTGAATTTCATGTGGAGAAAGACCCTTAGTAGGATGTGGTTGTGCTCGCACAAAAAGTAAGGCTAGTGGTAAGGCTTGCACCCAAGTTAAGCCCATTTCTGAAGCAACTTTAGCAAGTCTAGTTTTCAAGGTCTGATTCATGCGTTAAATAATACCGGATGCCTGTGGTCTATACGGACAATGAAATTTCAAAGTAATGCCTAGCACTGTACACAATGATTCAACTAACTTAGCAGTAAAATGTGTTCCACAGTCAGAGTAAATTTGACAAGGAACACCAAAACAACGTATCAATTCATAACACAATTTTTTTGTGAATGAAATAGCATCGTTTTTAGCACAGCAGGCTTCTAACCACCCCCCAAAAATATCAACAATAGTCGAAACATATTTAAAACGAGTACAAGGTGGGAGTTCAATAAAGTCACACTGTAAAGCACAAAATGGTCCCATTTGTTTTGGCACCGGTTGAGCGGGAGCCAGAGTGCCTTTTGAAATGTTATGCTGTAAACAAATGGAGCACGTGCTCAAAAAATGTTGCACCGAAGCAGAAAGTCCTGGGGTGAACCAATCCTTCTGGATTTGTTTGATTAATGCCTGTACCCCTAAATGAACTGGCAAATGATATGCTTTTAAAAGAGAATTTAACGTAGATATAGGGCAAATTAATCTGCCATCAGGATGCTGCCAAATTGAATCAGAGTGCTGGAAACAACTGTGGGCCAGCCATGTTTTTCTTTCCGATTCCGATGCTTCACTTTGTAAACATTTCAAAACAGTAGTGTCAAAGTAACCGTTTGTAAGATAGGCTGCAGAAATTGTCCCTGAACAATATGTGAAAGAGCAGCCTGTTTGGCAGCCCAGTCAGCCAAATTATTTCCCTTGGCTACTAGGGAGTCGTTAGACTGGTGAGCTGCACACTTGACAACAGCAATTTTGGAAGGTAATAATAAATCCTGTAAGAGGTGATCAATATACAGGTAATTTTTAATTGGTACCCCGGAGGATGTCAAAAACCCCCTTTCCTTCCAATAAGGTACCAAAATCATGAACACCACCATGGGCATAACGTGAATCAGTATAAATAGTAACAGATCTGTCTTTGGCCATTTTACATGCATGCGAAAGTGCCACTAATTCCACGGCTTGTGCAGAATGGCCAGGTGGTAATTGTCCAGTTTGTAAAACTGCAGATGGCGAGCAGACTGACCATGCAGCCTGGAGTTCACCAAGACTATTTCATAAACAGGACCCATCTACAGAAAGAACTAAATCAGGATTAAGCAAAGGAACATCTTGCAAATCCAACCTAGGAGAAAGATCAGTGTTAACTACAAGCACACAGTCATGTGATTTTCCCTAGTCACTAGTTGGAATCAATGAAGCAGGGTTTAGTGGTGGGCAACGTGTAATTTGAACAGCGGGATTAGTTAATAAACTTAACTCGTATTTAAGTGAGACGAGCATTAGAAAGATGCTGTGTTTTTGTTTTTAAAAGCAGTGCTTGCATCGCATGAGGTACTGCAAGTATAGTGTCATTTCCCAATGTCAATGGCGCTGCCATATCAATCAAAACCGCAGCAGCTACCACCACTCGTAAACAGGGTGGATAGCCAGAAGCAACAGGGTCTGAGTGCTGTAATATGCTATAGGTCGTTAGCCTCCTGTGCGCGCTTGCGCCAGCAGGCCCAGGGCAGTTTTATTTCTTTCACAACAGAAGAAAACAAAGGGTTTAGAATAATCTGGGAGCCCCAGGGCAGGTGGGTTTATCAGTGCCGTTTTAATAGCCTGAAAGGCGTTTTCATGTTCAGGGGACCAAGGCAGAGGGTCTGTGACCTCTTTTTTAGAAGCTGTAACAGAGGGGCCAAAATTTCTGAAAAATTGGGCACCCACCGTCTACAATAACCTGCTAGGCCGAGGAATCCCCTGAGTTGTCTCTAAGTTACAGGGCGGGGGACAGTCTGAATGGAGGTAATTCTAATTGGAAGTATTTGACGTGAACCCATTAGAAATGATGTGTCCCAGGTATTGTACATTTTCTTGACAGAACTGCAGTTTAGATTTATTTACTTTAAAACCTCATTCAGCTAAAAACTTTAAAACTAGAAGGGAGTCCTCTATACAAGGCTTGGTATCTTGTGAAGCTATAAGAATATCGTCGGCATACTGGACCAATACTGAACGTGGTGGTAACTGTAAATCCTGCAGTTGTCTGTGCATCTCTCTACAGAATAGGGTCGGAGATTCTACATATCCTTGGGGTAGTCGGGTCCAAGTATACTGTTGGCCTTTATAAGTGAATGCAAACAAATATTGACTATCTGAATGTACTGGGATAGAGAAAAAAGCTGATGAGATATCTATAACCGTAAAACAACGTGCTGTAGGAGGGATGCAGCTTAAAATCGTAGCTGGGTTTGGTACGATTGGAAAAACAGGCAAGACAGCTTTATTGACTTCTCGCAAGTCTTGCACAAATCTGTAAGCTTGTCTACCAGGTTTCCTTACTGGTAGAATTGGAGTATTACATGGACTTGTTGTAGGTACTATAATTCCTTGTTGTACCAAGGCAGAAATGACGGGGCAATACCAGATGTAGCCTCTACCGTCAAAGAGTACTGTGGTACCAGAGGTAACTTTGCTCTGGGTTTTAAGGTTATTTTTACAGGAGTGGCTGAAATCAGAAACCCAACATCATTATCATGAGTGGTCCATAGATGAGAGGGTAATGAATTTAGATGCTTATTTTTATCAAGGTCAGACTGCATACACATTGTAGAGTGACATTTTCATCTAAAGTAGCCAAAATACTATCTTGCTTATCTGAAGGTACTTGTAAATATACTCCTTCAGCTGTGCAGAAGATGATTGCTCCCATCTTAGAGAGCAAATCTCTTCCCAATAAATTTAATGGTGCTGAGGGTCCTACTAAAAATGCATGATTGTCTTGTAAAGGTCCCAAAGTTACAGGGACGGTTTCAGAATATTTAATAGGAATGCCAGAAACACCTACCCCTCTAGTTACGTTGTTGGAAAGGGGGACATTTATTGCTGCTTCGCCAGCTAACATAGATTTGGTTGCTCCAGTGTCAATCAAAAAGGGGTACGGTTTATTTTTGACAAGTAACATAACATGTGGTCCATCTTGATCCACAGGGATGAAAGGGCACAACTGCTGTTGTCTTTGTTCAGGGAACCTTCATTGTGATGGCTGCCGATTGGATGGAGTCCAATTAGAATTCCACTGAGGTGACATATCAGTGGGTGGGGCAGGTTGCTCAGCCAGATAAGGACATTCATTTCTCCAATGGCCTACTTGGCCATAATTGAAACACTCCGTCTGATTATTACAGCTTTGGGGTGGGGCTGATCGATTTTCCTGCCAGTTTTGTCTATTTTTGTTTCCAGCCCCTTGGCATCCACCTCTCCCTCTTCCCCGTCCTCCCCGTCCACGCTGCCCGAAGGCAGTACACATCTGAATCTGCTCTTTAACCAATTTTTCCTGTAAATCCTTTTTTTCCTGTGCTAAGTGGTCGGAGAGGTATTGCACTTGTGTGACTAATTCACGCAATCCAAGACTAGGCCAGTTTAAACATACTTCCTTTAGCTTATCCCGTACTTGTGGACGTAACCCATCTACTAAGGCAGCCGACAATCCGCTCTGTGCTGGCCCTTCAGTGGGTTCTGGGTAACCAGAATAAGCCTCAAAGGCTTCAGTGAGACTATTTAAATACTCATCCACAGGTTCATCTTCCTTTTGAAGAAGTGACTTAATTGTGGACCAGTTGGGTGTGGGTGGAACTATCACTGTAATAGCATCTACTATTCGCTGTCTGACCGCTTCGAACAAATTATCTCCTTGTGCATCATGTTTTGGAATTAGAGTAGGGACATTAGCATGGTCCCAAATCCGTTTCATCAGATAAGCCGGTATGGCATACTGAAGAACTGCTCTGATTTCTTCTATTGTAGGATTTTGTAAACAAATATGTCCCGCCAGCACACGCTGGAATTTAGCTGGATTAGTATGAATAGGCAGTAACGATTTGGTAATGGCTTGAAAATCAACCACCGACCACGCCCTAAGTACTACAACGGTCGGTGGTTCCTGTGCACTTCAAGCATGGGCTGGGTTAGGTACCTCCCTCAAAGGTAACAATCTGTCGTCATCTGACGACTCCGATCCTGAATCTGGATTAAATTTATCTGGCCCAAAATATCCATGCCCACTGTCAATTATAGCGGGGAACTGGCCAAAATGCCTTAGTCGGTGTAAATGTCGCTTCCCTTTTCCTTTATATAATAGGGTTTAGTTCTAAAATACATTACAGCTTTTGCTTCTTTATGAGTCTTACTACAAGTTCTTGGTCCCTTTTGTCTATCGCTCGTTTTTGGATCAGATTCACTAGACTGACTGTCCGCAGCTTGTTCTCTTTCTCTAGGGGTGGAATCTTTAGTGGTGGAATCTGGCTGCTGTGTTTCTGCTCCTTGTTTAGCGAGGGGGGGCTGATACTACGGGGGTGCAATCGGTGGTGCAATCGGTGGTGGGGGTAGCCAGGCATTATCATCTGACAATTCAGTTATCTGCAATTTAGCTAATTCCTTTACAGGATAAAGCCCCTTAAAGGATGGGTCCTTCAAGGATTTACCGTTTACTACATCTAAATTACTAGCAGTTTGTTGTAATTCCCTCAATTGCTCTTTTAATTTCTGCTGATTATCGTTTAGACTACTAATAACCAAATCCTTTTCTCTTTCTTTCGCCTCTGTCATCCAATCATTAAATGCTGCCCAGCACAACCCTGGTACTCTTCTCCCTTTTTTCCTTAACTTTCCTTGGAGATTAAGCAAAATATTGTTATTAAACCTACCATTTTCTGGAAAGGCAAGTTTACCGTTACCCTCAGTGAGGGCGACCCACTGACTTATAAACATACAACTGTCCCGGGACACGAGAAAATACATATAACTAGCTGGAGTACCTCTTTCTGGCACTTTTATGGTTCCCACACTGGCTCCCATTTTCACACCGTAAGCTATACTGTATTTTATAGCTTTAGCTGTGACGTTTTGTAAACACCATTTTCCCCACTCTCGTATCTCCTTTCACTCTTATGTCGCCAGTTTTTCGTTTTAACCCACTCTCATACTGCACAATCAATAGCAGGAAAGAGATGCATGCCACTACCTCAAAACAACTGAATGAAATAAATTATTACATTTCTACAAAATTATCGATACCAAATTTTAAAGCAGGCAAGTACAGGAAATGAAAGAAACACTGCCAGAACAGAAAATTCTGTCAAGTGCCCTTTTTACTAGCAGTATTTCGTTTAATCCCCAACTGCCGCAGCTGTTGTCAATTCAGATCAGAGTAAACGGCACCAATTGTTGCATTTAACATTTCACCTTAAATGAAGACAAGACACTTCTTACTCTCTTTCAGTGGTATTTATTACACACGTGTGGGAGCCTCATGGAAAGTACCAGGAAGACTCCCCGAACAAAGGAATGCATAAGTTTATATGCTGGTGATACTGCTGACAGTACAAAAATATAAACTAGACCAATTAAATTAGTACTAAAGACAATTAACCACTCAGTGGTTTACCCGTAGGCTTAAAGCAGTTCACATTACTACATCTCTAGGCAGAAACAGAAAATCTGATACACTTCCATATAAGGCACATTTCCTGCTTTCAAGCAGGCTCCTGTTTTTCAGTACTTTTCCACTATTCACAGTACTCAGAGTTCGCAGTACAAAGTTCATCTCAATGCATACAGATTGTCACATACTTTGGCCATTCATATTCTACAAAGGCATTCTGTTCACCCCCCCAAAACCAATAAACCCACATAACTCTAAAGAGAGCCCACTGGCCCTGTTGAGTTTGTCTTCATTTATTTACTCACCATTTCTGGCAGCTTTTTCAAGGACATATTAATAATGTTGCCTCTTCCTCAACCAGAGGCTACTACTTATCCAAAGTGCACCTTGCCTTGCAGGCTGCCTTCTGCTGCATTCAAGGGGAAGTGCAACTGTCAAATCTCAACACCCACCAGTGCTAAGAGAGTCTCAGGGACCTAAAGAATCTCTCAAACTCCCTACAAATTTCCCTGCCTTCATCTGCTTTAGTCTCAGTGTTAATTACCTCTGCACAACTGGAGAGTTCTCCTACCATTTAATACAAAGGGCTTGAAGTTCAAAACTAATTCTTTTACCAATGATCTAGATGCCCTTTTAGTCTTGATACACAGTCTCTTTAATATCCAGTGATCCTATCTTTAACTGCTGCTAAACTGCCCTAATCAAATTTTGCCAAGTCTTTTAGAAAGTCTTCGCCCACTATTCAATCCATTAACAATGAAGAAAATCATTTTCCAAGGATGCCTTAAATGAAAATGTAGGGCTATACTGTTAGCCATTTATTTTGTACTTGGGAGTTGATTGGGGATATCCCTTTTTTACAGGAGCTAAGCATAAGGCAACCTAATGCAACATAATATGTTAAAGTTTGTTAAATGTGGACATTAAAAATGCTTACACTTCTGCATGTAATATGTACATAAAGCCTGACCCTTTAAACGCTGATACAGTGGCTAAAATATTTATGGATTAGTTCCACATAACTATCCCAAAAAACAATCCGTTTGACAAAGATATTTCCTATCCCTAGGAACAAGAAAGCTGCTAGTATTGCTGAGATCCACTGGTGGAAGAACATACTGACTCAAAGATTGTGTGGAAACATCTGTGCAACTTCTAAATATACCTCCATAAATAAACCTATGCTTTCTTTTACAGACAGCTGTTTGGAGATTTGTTAAAGTTTGTATATGTAGTATACCGAAATTAATTTGTTTGGTGTTTCAACCTTAATAATGCATGCTGCTGGAAAGCTTTTTTGTTTTGCTTTAATTTTGTATGCCTCTCCCCCAATCTTTTTAAAGATAAATCCGCGGTGGTGGTGGTGCGGTATCGTTGTCGTCTCAAATAAGACGCTGCCCGGTTCGATTCTCAGCTAGAGTGTCTTCTGCGTGGAGACATACGTGAATGGGCGTACCTTTGTTGAAGGTTGTGCGTCAGGGCTGGCAACTCGGCACACAACAAACTGCCAGTCATTAGCGGACCGGAGCTCCGCTGTGGCGACCCCTAACCGGGAAAAGCCGAAAGACACAACAACTTACTGATGGTCAAATGAGTAAGCGTGACTGGTAGGCACTGCAGCAAATCACAAATAAGTAACTCTTAAAATGAGTTAAAAACTTCGAGCGGATGTGAGAAGAGTGGGCATCCACATTTTACATTGGGAGAAAGGAATACTTGCATTTCTATTTGTAGTAAGCATTTCTATTTGTAGTAAGCAAAATATTCTATCGACTATAAAACTGATTTCAGTGTAAAATAAGGAAACTGCAAGTGTGATTTTTATGGTATAAAATTCTACTATCTGCTATTTTATAGTTTCTTCTGCTGCCATCTTAAGTCACAAACATCCGATACTGTGGGAGTCTTTCACACTCCTTTTCAATTTTGAGCTTGAGCAGTCTTAGTACTCCATCCAGCTAACTTGCTTTTATTTTATGACACCTTAGTTTGTGTATGTTGGAGCAAGTTACATAGGTCTCTCTCTCATCTTATCTGATACCAGTTCTCATAGGAAGTTACTAGGCTAATGGCTCTGGGGCCCTTACAAGCCTGGCCAAGAGTTTATCCCCAAAAAAGAAACCTCAGTCAGCACCTGTCACCCTCGTCAATGAGAGACACAGGTGGAAACCCCTGGGACAAATTTGTGGTTTCCCATCCACTCATCAAGGTTGTGCTTGAAGAGGGTCAGCGAGGTACTCTGACGTGTACAGGAAGTCTATTCCAAAGATGGGGCAGCCTCTGGGAGACAAACCCGTCTCTCCAGCAGGTTCTGTTGATGTCGCATATTAGATTTAAGCCTTTCGAGCGGGTAATGCGCAAGAAGTTAGACTTATGGATAAGGAGCATCTCTAGTAGGGAAGGGTCTGAGACTGCCTCGTAGGCTAGACACATCATCTCTGAGCAATATGTACGATACTGTTGGAGGTCACGGATTCTCTGAAGCATTTCTGTGGCCTTTCCAATTGGTGCAGGTGTTTGGACAGGTACATACTAAACACGGCATTATACTCAATTATTGGCCTAATGTGGGAAGAGTACAGAGAGGCAATAACCTTTTTTTGGATGCAATCCCCTTACTTATGAGATGAACCAAGTAGCCCAGAAATTGTAGTTTTATTGGCCATTTTGGGCCAATTTCTATCTTTCTGATATAAAAACCGCATTTGCCCATTTTTTGCGCTTGTATCAGCTCAGCAAGATCCTCCCCAGGTGTCCTGCAGAGTCCTACAGCACCAGAGAGAGAATTGAGAGACTTTGGAGTGTTTATGTACCTTTTTACTGTTTTTTCTTGCTGTTCATTGTTAATTCCACCTAAATGCTCGGTTTCTGGCATTTACTGATCCTCTAGAAGCGCATTTTCAACTGCATTGTACTTATTTACTGCCTGCACTTTTAAAAAATTGTTTTTGTCTTATATTGCATTATTTAATTGTATTTGGCTTTACAATCAAGTGCGATAGCCGTTTTAAAAGTGTTTTTCTGTTGTATCTGTTGTATTTTTGAAAAAACAAAAAAAATCCATATTTCCCGTCTTTCTAAGCTAGAAAAGTCCATTTTTCAGATATTTGCTGGTACCTGGTCTGTGCGTAAGCTTCTGTGTTGCCCATACCTTACTTGGATAGAAGGAAGTTACTCTGTTCACCAGTGAGAGTGGGGAGCTTTGAACAGCCTACCTGTCCTTGGAGGAGTGGTCTCAGCCCAGAAATTGTAGTTTTATTGTCCATTTTGGGCTAATTTCTATCTCTTATCTTTCTGATATAAAAAACACATTTGCACGGTTTTGCCCATAGCGCAGTGGCAGTTAGCTAAGGTCAAACTATCCCCGGCTCCAGAGTCTGCTCTTCAGTTTTTCCCTCGGTACTAACCAGTTTTTTCAGTTTTAGCACTCAAATCAGTACTTTCAGACCCGCACTTGCTCAAAATGTGACAGAAGCACTAATAAACTACAGTAATCGATTCCCCAAATTTGTTGTAGGGAACAGTCAAACTACTCTCCCCCACCAGCACAACAAGAAAAAGTTCCTCAACCCATTCAGACAAACTAGAAAAAGTTACTCAACCCATTCAGGCATGTCCAAAGGCCAGTTCCCAGTATATTCTCCTGTCCACCTGATTAATCTGGACATCCTGAGGCAAAGTCACAACTGCCTCATGTACACAGACAACCTTCTCCTCCTACCACACGACACCAAAATCTGCGAGAGATGCACTTACACAGGCAAACTTGAGGCAAAGCTCTCTCCATGACTGGAATAGACAGTCAAGAGGAGAACGTAACAACCTGCAATACTACACATAGACCCACCACACCTGCAACTGCAAATCCTACACATAGATGCACAAAGACATACTCGGAGGCTCTGCAGAAACAGAGACCTCCAAAGCAGAAACACAAGCAACCTCCACCCACAAACACACCACAACCGACACAACCTCCAAAACCAGTGTTCCACACAACCACAGCCCATAAGGCATAACATCATACCTAACACACTTGTAATAGGGGACTCCATAGTCAGGCACACTGATGTCCCACTCATCAGGCTGGACAAAGAGAAAGTTACTGTCAGTTGCCAGAATCTGCCACATCACGCAAGCACTCAGGTCACTCCATAACAAGTACAAATATGACTTGTCATAGTCCATGTTGGTGTGAATGACCTGAGACGTACCTCCCTGGACTACATGAAGAGAGACATGGAAAAGCTCTCTGATCATGTACCCAAGGCAGGTATGACCCTAGTCCTGAGCAGCATCTTGCCGTCACCAAGAATGATACCTCGGTACAAGGAAAAAATGATAAATTTTAACAATTGGCTAAGCTTCTGGTGTCATTCAAAGGGGATCCAGTATCTGTCTGCCTGGGACGACATGCTCGACAAGCCAGGATGTTTCGCCAGAGATGGCTTGCACCTGTCACCCCTGGGATTCAGGATACTGGCCAAGGCTCTTGCCACCCCCATAGTGCCTTTTTTAGGCAAGGCTCAAAAGACAAACTCACCACTGTAATAAGTTCCTGTGACAAAAAACTGAGGGTAATGCTGCTCAACGCCAGGAGTTTAAACCTCAAAATGCACTCACTCAAAGCTCTTCTCAAAATGGAGAACATCGATATTTGTGCAATAATGGAGATCTGGTTCAAGGCTCAAGAGACCACCCCAGCGATTCCAGGCTACAACTCATACGACAAATTTCGGCCACAAAACCTGGACCAAAACACCAAAGGAGGTGGCATATCCATATTCATCAATGATAACCACACCTCCAGACTAGTTGCAAAGTACGATGCCTCAGAGATCATCCAAGTGCAACTGACAATGGGCAAAACTGCAATCCAGATTGTAGCTTGCTACAGACCACCTTCCCTACCCCAAGACCCCCACTCCTCATTCCCTGAGGTACTGGAAAACATGAGAGTCCAACCAAACACCCTAATACTGGGTGACTTCAATTACCCAAACATCAACTGGGAAAACTACTCAAGCACAAATACCTTTGCCCAACGCTTCCTGGAATACATTAACTCATATGCCCTGGACCACCTTATCAACACCCCCACAAGGGGCAACAATATACTGGACCTGGTCATCACCAACATGGGAGACAAGTGCACCATACCTGAAGTAAATTCCTCCTTGGTTAGATCAGACCATAAACTCATCACCCTCAATATCCACATCCACCCCCCCCCCCCCCAAGGAAACTACAGTGAAAAACTTCTCCAAATCAAACTTTATGCTACTTAAGACAGAAGTGGCAAACTTCGTTACTCCCATGCAGAATGGCAACTTGGTTGAATCTGCTGTAGCCTATACAGAAGCACTCTACAAGCACTTGCATGAGTGCATAGACCGTGCTATCCCGAACACCAAAACCCATTCCTCCAAAAAAAGGAAGCCAGTCTGGTGGACCCCAGCCATAAACGAGCTCTATAATAGAAGGAAGAAATTATTACAAAAAAGAGTAAAATCCCAGGAAGGGAAGAGCTCCCTGACTAACCTCAGCAAAAAGCTAAGATCCCTTATTAGATCCTCAAAGGCGAGCTTTGAAAGAAAAATCGCAACAGACACCAAGGACAACCACAATGCATTTTTAGCTATGTGAAGAACCTAAATGGCAACTCTCAGATCTGCTCTGAGCTACAACAGAACGGTTCAAAATTCACGGAACCAACTGATAATCGCCAATATACTGGCAGACAGGTTCAGTGCAAACTTTACCCCGCCCTCCCTCACCCCCTAAAGGGCCCATATCTATACCAGAAGTTTGCACTGCCCCCGTAATCACAGACACCCATGTGAGAATGGCACTTTCTAAAGCAAAAAACACAGTATCCATGGGACCAGACAGCATCCTAGGCTGCGTGTTACATGAACTCCAAAACAAATGAATCCCTCACCTAACTGCCATGTTCAACCACAGCCTCGCCTCAGGCTATGTGCCCACTGAGTGGCGCATGGCAACTGTCGTCCCGCTCCACAAGGGAGGAGCCACCACCAACCCCGGGAACTATCGCCTCATCAGCCGGACGAGCCCAGTCTGCAAGGCCATGGAGCACATCGTCATGGAACTCAAACAGCAACATTGGGAACCTACAGACCCTGGACCCTACTCAGTTTGGTTTCGTACAGGGCAGGCCACGTCTTCTAAACCTGGTTGACTTCTTCGAGACAGTCACCAAAGCAATTGACGAAGAAAAGGTGGTCCACACGGCATACCTTGACCTTGCAAAAGCATTTGATACCATTCCTCACTCGGGAATTATAGACAAACTCACTAACCTAAATATAAACTCCTACATTACAAGATGGGTTGCTAACTGGCTCACGGACAGAACCCATACAGTAGAAAACAGGAAACGCAAAGTCCGACTGCAAACCAGTGACAAGTGGAGTACTCCAGGGCTCAGTCTTGGGACCTCTCCTGTTCGGTATTTACTTTTCCGAAGTACAAGCAAACACAGGGGGACTATGGCTAACAAAGTTCGCAGATGACTGCGAACTGGGTGCCATAATAGAGACTCCCACTGATGTAGATACCCTTCAAAAGGGTCTCACCGAATCAGATACATGGTGCCAAAATCATGGCCTCAAGCTAAATGCCAAAAGTGCATTGTCATACCCTTCGGGAAAAAACAAGTACCTACAAATTACCACATAGGTGGCAGCTCACTTAACACAGATTGTGATGAGATCTAGGGACCCAGGTGGACAGTAACCTCTCCGATAATCACATTGCTAAGATAGTTCGAAAATCCTTCTACATGGCCCACCTTATCACAAAGGGGTTTGCATCTAGAAAAAAGGAAGTTATTGTCCCTCTCTACTCATCACTCAGACCCATTATTGAGTACAATGCCCCATTTGGGATGTACCTTACTAGACACCCGCAACAACTGGAGAGGCCTCAAAAATACCTCACCAAGAGCATAACAGGCATAAAACAGATGCCCTATGCCACCAGGCTAAAAAAACTTCAACTGTACTCAGGTGCATACCGACTACTCAGAGGTGATCTCTGTCTGACATACAAGGCTATGCCAAACCCCGAATTGCTGGAAGTGCTCCACCTAAGGAAAACCCATTCTACCAGAGCTACATGCTCTAGGGACCTTAACCTGACCTCTACAATAAACAGGACTTGTTGGAGGGACAGATATGCGTCCCAGAGACTCCCCCTGCTCTGGAATAAGGTCCCCAATATATGCGAGGCAGAGCTCCTCATTAGCGCTCTTCAAGAAGAATCTTGATGAGTGGAGGGGGAACAGGAAATTAACCCTGGGAATCCCTTCTGCGGTCCTGCTCGACAGAGGCGCAGGTAACTAAATCACATGGGAGGCACAAGCCGAAACATTTTGGCTAGGCTTAATTATGTCCTAGGGCCAAGAGCCTAGTACCTACCTATGAACCTATAAAAGGCTTTTCTGACACTGCTGCTACATGACAGTCGAATGTGAGATTGTTATCAACCTGTGCACCCAAGTCTCTCACCACAGGTTATGTGCTTAGGGGGTTGTCGATGTGTAATCAGTAAGGGCTGTGTTTTTGCCTTATGGTATGCTGATACTTTTTTGTGTGTTTAACTTAAGAATATGACTTTGGCACCAATGATTTGTTGCTGTGAGACCCTCTTGCAGTATATTAACATCATTTGGGGAGTTCAATGACAGCACCCAACTTACAGCAGTCTGCAAACTTGATCAGCCACAGGCCTTCTGTCTTTGGACCTCTGAGAAGTAGATGCCAAACAGTAGGACAGATCCATGGGTACCACACCACTAGTGACAGGTCTGTTGTCGGAGGTGGAGGCGCTTATTTTGACTTTGTAGATCCTATTGGTGAGCCAGCTGGCCACCCACCTGATGAGACAGAGATTTATACCAACTTGTGTTAACTTCTCGATAATGCCCGTGTAGGGGATTGTGTCAAAGGCTTTGGCCAAGTCAAGGCAAGCTGTATCTACTGACTTTCCCTCATCCAGGGCCTTGGTGAGGGTCTCAAAGAACTCACTCAGGTTCAACAGGCAAGATCTACCCTTGACGAATCCGAACTGGGTGGGGTCAAGTGCTTGGAGATTGCCCATGTCCTTGTTTATGAGATCCATAATAATACGCTCCATGGCTTTACAGATCTGACTCTTCAAGCGAATGGGGCGATAATTTCCAGGGTCAGTAGCGACACCACATTTGTGCAAGGTGAGGACAATGGCAGTTCTCCACTCTGCTGGAATGAAGCCTGTACTTAGGCTGTGGTTGAAAAGGGTCCTCAATGGCGAAGATGGTTCTTGCTGGAGATGGTGCAGAACACAGCCTGGGATACCATCAGGTCCCATGGAAGCTATGTTTTTTGCCTTAGATAGGGCCTTTAACACTATCTATGGAGATGTGAGGTGCTGGACAAGTATTGGGGATGTCAAGTGGGCTTTTGGGGGGGACAGGGGGTGAAGTTTGCACTGAATCTATCTCCTAGCAGATTGGCTAAGTCAACAGGATCAGTGTAAGAGGTACCATTAAGTAATAATTGGGAACAAACCTGAGCTTTGCCATGGAGGTTCCTGACAATTGTAGAAGGCTTTGTGGTTTCCCTTTGTTTCAGAGGCTAGTTCTGATTCATAATTGGCTTTGAAGGTTTTCATTAGTGATCTAATCTGCTTGTTGAGGCTAAGGAGGGAGTTTTTCCAATTATCCCAGAATTGATTTTGATATTTGACTAGCACAAACAATGACTCTGTTGTTTTAAGTATTTTAGTTTACTCTCTTTCGGCTTTTCCCGGTTAGGAGTCGATAGGAGTTTTTACGGTGTCGAGTTACCAGCTCAGCGCCCAACCTTTTTATTCACTATTAGCTATTTTTCAAAAGTAAACTGCCTCATTGTGAACAGGCTTGTCTGATGCACAGAAATATTTTTTTCTGGCCTCATGAACGCATTTCATCAGAGTTACTGTAGATCATTTACTCTACTAATATTTTTACTTGCACATTTTATCGGTGCAGCTTTTTTTGTATTTTGAATTTCTACCTTCATTCATACTATTGGCTTTTTCCTCACTTTGTTTTCTTAGCAAAATCTAGATAGTATAGCAATAGCTTCTATTTTACTTGTTACTTAGTGCTATAATGTACGCTCAATACTTACAGCCCACAACTTCTTATTAAATAGAAGTTACTGACGCAATGTATTGTGTGTGCTATAGTTTTTAAATCGCTTCCAAATCAGAACACACTTTAATGAATTTTGTAAAGCCAGAAGAACTGACTATTGCAGGTAAAATAAAAGGTAACCCCACTATCTGTGATGGTGTTAATAGCTCAAAATTATGTACCATCTTTTTTCACTGATTCTTGGAAGAAAGACTGAAGAGACTGCTACAAGAAAAAAGTAAAGTTAAAAGCAACTCCATCCATGCCTTGTCACCAAATACCTAAAGTCTTTAATAAGAGAACAATGAGAGGGCACCAGCAATCATGTTAATACATCTAAAAAAAATAGGAAAAGAAAATTCAATGGCACCTCATCACAAAAAAGAGAGGAAAAAACAATTGTGTTATTAGAAAACAAAGTCCGCTAGTCCTTCTCTTGGTATTAAACATGATACAAGTACTACTATAACTTCAAATAATGGTCCTAACAATGCCTACATTAAATAAGAGTACTACTCTTTTGATGTAAATTCAACATCTCAGATAAGTGTAAGAGGAACAAAATTAACAATCTTGACACAATGATATTATCAGATAAGACTAACTCTGGAAAAAAAACTTGTCTTCATGCAACCTTGTCTTCAGTGGTATACTCCTTTGTGAAACAGTAAAGTAATATCCTGAAGACGGTAAATAATGATGCGTCTTAACTGCTTAATGGAAACATTTCTATTAAAGACACCAGTTTATCACTATTAAAATTCAACACCAATGAAACTTTCAAACTCAGCTGCCCTAAATTAGATACATTCTTCTGATCAATGAGCACCCCCCCCCCACTTCCTTACATTCTGAAGTGAAATAATGTCTCTAACAATTCTATTAAGAGACCATAATATTTCAGTTCAGAGTATGAGGGTGATGCAGGATAAATTCTAATAGGAAAAGGAGAGCTTTGGGAAAACATTTGATCACATTATTCGCATTACTCTTACACATCTGCAGATAGTACAACTGAGAGGATAGAGTTACTCCATATAAAATCAGTAAAGTGACCAAAGTAAAATTTGTATTTCTCAGGCATACACTACAAACATCTCAAATGATCAATCATTCACATACAGTAAACCAAAGGACAGTACCTGTTTTGACTCCCTTGGATGATAAACCATGAAAATGACACTTCTCCACAGACAATGTTCAAACCATTAAAATTAGTGATACAAGTTAATAAGGGATCATAATCTCATCACACTCTGGTTTAAAACTCTCAGATACCTCTATGGTCATTTGCCTATGGATATAAACATATTACACACCATGGGACCAATGACTTAATACCAATGTTCTTGAATAGTATGATAAATCACCTCATGAAAACTCTGGAAATTCCAGACATTCTTTAAACTAATAAACATCATGAGTTTCTAAGTGAAATAATTCCATCACCTAGATAGAATGATTATACATACATTAAGGTCTTTCAATTCATGGCTAAGGCAGCTTTATAGGGCTGACTGTATTAATCTTTACACCTATTGAGAGGAATCCATGGAGGACTTCAGCATTTTTGTGAAAGATCAATGACACGAGTTATTATGGGGCTAGAACAATTTTTAGAAAAATCTAAAAATTACCCCCTCTCTCTTTTTCAAGAGCATACAAGTAGAGGTTATGCCTACAACAGAAGCTCTAATTACATTATAAAAGTACATACTTGCAGGTCACAAAGTTTGGACAACAATTTTTATGAATTAAATAGCATTCCGGAAGTAGAAAACTTGTCTTTAGCCAGAACTTATTAATCAAGGACACCATAACACACACCAAGTCTAATTTTCAAATAATTCACTGGCAACATTAGCCTCAAATCAGGCTTTGTGCTGGATGAACGGAGGACAGCAGCAGCCATTCCCTTGCACAAGACTAGAGCTACAACAGTGCTCGGTAATAACAGACCCATAAGCCTAACCAGCCTCATCTGTAAGGCCATGGAAAAGATCATTATGGAAGTAATTAAACAGAGCTATAGGTGATTGATAGATTCTTGACTCAACCCAATTCAGATTCTTCAGGGGAAGGTTCTGTCCACGTAACTTGGACTTCTTCGAAAAAGTCACAGAGGTACTGAATGAGGGCAAATCAGTACGCACTGCATATACAGACCTTCCAAAAGCATTCAACACGATCTCAAACTCGAGCTTCACAGATTAACTTTCCCATATAAATGTTAACATCTATGTAACACACTAGACAGAAAACTGTCTCACAAACTAAAAACAGGAAATAAGGGTGGGCAGCTCTACCTCCTCTGAAATACCGGTCACTGAGTACCCCAGGGTTAAGTCCTTGGGTCTCTTCTCTTTGGCACTTACTTCTTGGAGGTCAAAGCTAATGTTAAGGGATTGTGGCTGACGAGTTTGCAGATGACTACAAACTTTGGGTCATCATAAAATTCCCAAAAGACATGATCGTACAAGACAATCTGTCCCCAAAAAATATCTGGGGCCAAAACTACGGACTGAAACTAAATGCTAAGAAAATATAATGGTATCCTTTGGCAAGTACAACTCCCTTCTGCAACTATCCCATTAACATCTCCGTGAAAACTAATTCCGTAGTCACAGACCCGGAAACCCATGTTAACAATGAACTGGCCTTTGATAACCACATACCCACTATTGTAAGGAAGTAATTTAGAAATGTACAGCTTGTTTTGCAGGGTATAGCATCCAGATCCAGAGATATAACTGTCCCTCTGTACTTAGCATGCATTAGGCCAGTCATGGAGTATAATGTCCCTTTCAGTAAGTACTTGTCCAAACACTTGTCACAGCTGGACCAACCGCAATGCTTCCTCAATAAAAAATGAAGGGCCTTGTCTGTCTCTCACAGGTATCATACAGGCTACTGAGGCAACCTCTATCTCATGTATGGAGCCTCAACAAACCATGTTCTGTTAAACCTAATACACATTTTGAAAAGCAACGGTATCCAGCACCCAGTCTACGGACCTTAATCTCTCTTGCGAGATTACTAGAACATACTTGTTGGATAAGTATGTATCAAAGAGAACATCCCTTCTATGGAACCAGCTGCCCCTCCACGTGATGCATGGTATTTCTACTCTATTCAAATGCTACTTGGATGAATGTATGGGCAAAGTACAATTGTGTACACTTAACATAAATGTAGATGTCTGAGTGTATTCACTGTTGCAGTCATCACATTTGGGTTATTCCTGCCAGGGTAGCCCTCAGATGGCCCGAATACCAGACTTAGTATTTCTGAGTCGGTTGCTGTCACTTTAGGACTGACGTACTGCTTAGCTACAATAATCTTAATTTCAAGGTCTCTTTTAAGACATTAAGGAGTTGGTTCATAACAGATGTTATCACCAAAATATGTGAGCAAATTGCCTTCTGAGACTAACATTTAAATATAAACTTGACAGGTTGGCTCCTAAGTTTCTGATTCCTGTTTCTTAACACTAATATACCAACTTATACTTTAAATATGAAATAAGCAGCTATGCAGAACATACCAACTCTGAAATAATGCTTTGAGCTGTAGCATAATCAATAAGCTGCAGTCTAGAAGATTAAGGCAAACTAATTTGTTAACCAA
Source organism: Protopterus annectens (assembly GCF_019279795.1). Taxonomy (NCBI): domain Eukaryota; kingdom Metazoa; phylum Chordata; order Ceratodontiformes; family Protopteridae; genus Protopterus; species Protopterus annectens. Next base: position 913,385,727 of record NC_056727.1, on the reverse strand, counting down.
GTCTATGTTTTACCATTCGCAATTTTAAGTTGTTGACGTTTAGGTGTTGACTTTAGGCTTTCGGCAACCTAAGCGGGTGACTATTTAATATATACCCACTTGAAAAAGACCCTTGCAATGACTCACATTTTAAAAGCATGTGTGCAATTTGTGTTAAGAACTTACCAAAACTGTACACGTTCAAGTATCTTCACAGTTGGAGTAATGGCTTTTGGTACTTTCTGCAGAAGACCAAATGTCTGGTCAGATAGCCACAGTTCTGTATTTTCCCCTCTCCAAGTCTGGTGATCTCCCACTGTAACGTCAGGATATTGGTGGTGGTATACGAGAAACGTACTGTTGTGTAAGAACTTACGATAACCTTAGATGTCCTTCCATTCTAAACGCAGCTGTATTCATGACATCAGGTAGTTTTGCAGCTGGTGAACTCTCATATGTCCAGCCGTTATACAAAAGTTAAATGCTATTGCTAGGGTGCGTGTGATGTCCTGCACCTCTCTCTTGGACATCGGTTTGAAACGTACATCGGGTATAAAGCGGACGTCAGCACACTCCTTCAGAAAAGAATGCCAACAGAATCAGCAACTATGGAGTGGGTACTCCAGGAATAGTACAGTTGTGTACACTTACCATAAATGTAGATGTTCGAGTGTATTCACTGTTGCAGTCATTACACTTGGGTTATCCTGCTGGCAGGCTACCCTCAGTCGGCCTGAATTCCAAAGTCTAGGTCCGGCATCGGTTGCTGTCACCTCTTCCCTGATGTCAGTGCGCCAGGGGTATAAAGATGCAGCAGACGCCATTTTCTTCAGTTTTTCTTGCCCCAGATGTCAGGTGCCCAAAAAGGGTAGGCTAAAAATATGCCAATAAAACATGCATGCACCAAAATATATATAATACCTTCATCTATAAGCAAATACACCACATAGGTTGTACAGGTTAGAGAAGAGTAGATAAACTGCAGCAAAGATATGGGGGATGGTGGGTGGGTAACCTGGACGGCAACAGTGAATACACTCGAACATCTACATTTATGGTAAGTGTACACAACTGTACTATGTTCTTCAAGTTTCACTGTTGCAGTCATTGCACTTGGGTTGAATCCCAAAGCTAAGGTTGGGAGGCTGGAGCTAAATAGCATTAGGAGTGGCTATGAGGCCCTGCAGAACTGCAGTGGCAAAACCTGCCCCTGATTTAGAGTATAGTGGTAAATTATAGTGCTTTGTAAAGGAAAGGTGTGCACTGAACTCCAAGTTGCAGACTCTAAAACATCTTTGGCTGGTACTCCCCTGAGGAAGGCTGCTGAAGTGGCTGCTGCTCATAGGTTCATACTAGGCTATCTGCCCTAGGGCATTTATAAGCCTAGCCAGAATTTGTTTGGCTTTCGCCACCCATTTTAAATTTATTTTGCTATGCCCTTTTTCGAGGTTAGTATACTGTGCCTCTAACAGTGACACAGAAGTGATACCCGGGGTAAACCTACGATCTCCCATCCACTCATCAAGATTCCTCTTGAAGAGAGTCAATGAGGGACTCTGCCTAACCTGGACTGGGATTTTATTCCAGAGTGAAGGGAGCCTCTGGGTTATGAATCTGTCCCTCCAGCATGTCCTATTTCAGTGCTGAGGTTCAAGTCTCTCGAGCGCGTAGCTGGTTGGGATTTGGATTTTCTGAGGTGCAGCATGTCCATTAATTCCGGGTTGGACATGGCTTTATACGTCAGGCACACATCGCCTCTGAACAGGCGGTATGCCACTGAGTAGAGCTGGAGTTTCTTTAACCGGGCAGCATATGGCATCTGTTTGAGCCCTTTGATCCTCTTGGTGAGGTACTTTTGGGGTCTTTCCAGTTGCTGCAGGTGTCTGGTAAGGTACATCCCAAAAGGGGCATTGTACTCAATTATGGGCCTGATGAGGGATGAGTAAAGAGGCACGATGACCTCCCCTGATCTAGATGTGAATCTCTTCATGATTAGGTGGGCTATATAAAATGTTTTTCTAACCACTTTGGCCATGTGGTTGTCAAATGAGAGATTGCTATCAACTTGGGTCCCCAGGTCCCCAATTACTTCTTCTGTACTTAATGGAATACCACCCATGTGGTAATTTGTGGGCACTTTGTTTTTGCCAAAGGGGATGACTATACACTTTTTGGCATTTAGCTTGAGGCCATGGCTCTGGCACCAGTTGTCTGTTTCTACGAGGCCCTTTTGGAGGATGCTTGTGTCGACTGGAGAGTCGATTATGGCGCCCAGTTTGCAGTCATCTGCAAACTTGGTCAGCCACAGTCCTTCCGTGTTGGCCTGTACCTCAGAGAAATATAGACCGAACAAGAGAGGTCCCAGGACTGAGCCTTGGGGACACCACTTGTAACTGGTTTGGAGTCTGACATGGCTCCAGCAATTCTAACCATGTGGGTTCTGTCTTTGAGCCAGTTTGCAATCCATCTAGTGACATAGGGGTTTATATTTAAGCTGGTGAGCTTATCTATAATGCCCGAGTGGGGTATTGTATCGAAGGCTTTTGCGAGGTCCAGGTAGGCTGTGTGGACCACCTTCCCCTCGGTTGG